>NC_140610.1:21373801-22573801 GCF_057381915.1 Diplotaxodon limnothrissa
ACGGCCGCCGTTTTCTTTGTGAGTATTTATTACACGGCGTGCTGCGGGTTGCCTGTTCTAACGTTTGAGTCTAAGGTTTATTTTTTAGCACCTGGGCCCTATTTCAGGAAGCCAGTTTAGAAAACTCAGAGTGAAAAACGATACACGGGGTTGAGTAACCCCGAACTGTCCAACTCGGAATATTCGGTTTCAGAAAGGCTGATAACAATTAGTTCAATCAACGCGGAGTTGCTTTAACCCCAAGTTAAGAGCGCGCACGAGGATACATAAAGCCCTGATTAGTGGAGCACAGTCACCATGGAGATGGAGGGAAAGAAGGCGCGGTCAATGTATTTTACAGCGCTTGAGGCCGAAATTCTGATGGCAGTATATGCCGATAACATGCAAATTCCGCGGGAAAAAAGTAACACAGCCTCAGCTGCAAAACAAAGGGAGCATGCATGGCAAAACATAGTCAATGCGTGAGTGTTAATTTAAACATTGATCTAGGGATTTCCACCCATTTAACACGTTATTTTATTATATTTTATTTTATTTTTTATTTTATACATTTGATTTTGTGATGTGATGTGAGCGCAGGTGCAACCCAACAGGCCCCAAACGTTCCTGGCAGCAAGTAAAAATGAAATATAAAAATATAGTCCAAACAGGTGAGGTTTGTATTATGAGCCATAGTGCTTGGTCTGTTTGTCCGATGTAAATCAATTGCAGTTAGAGGCTACATTAATTTTCTTTCTGTAAGCACTTATTGAAATTATCTGAGCATTACAAGTACATATTTGCTTACTCTGTATGCTCAAATGTGACCCGTTATAGCCAACAGAAAAAAAAGCGGAGGCCGGAAAAACAGGTGGGGGTCCTCCACCACCACCACTCACAGAGCCTGGCCACTTGGCTTCCACATTTGTGATAATGTTGGCAGCATCATATATGATCTTCACAGTGCAGAGAACACAAATTAGCATCCATTACTATAATGAAATAATTTGTTAGTTTGAAATGCTACAGGGAACTATGTACCTGTACATTAATGCTGTGGAAAGACTTCCTGTTCACATAGTCTCCTTCATTTACTGAAGGAGCAATGATTGGAATGTGAGTGCCATCTATACAGCCAATCACGCCTGGGAACCGTGGGAATAAATGTAAAATTTAAGTAGTAGTTCAAGTATCACCACATCATGAATTAAGTTTTGTTCATCCTGATACCTGCAATTTTGTAGAATCCCTCTTTGATAAATCTTGTGGGTCTATGACCGGGGAACACCACAAACGAGTACAGGAGACGTTTCAGTGCAAATGTAACATTCCTGGCTGCCCGACAGACGGTAGCCTTGGAAACGTGCTCAGCGTCACCAATATTATACAGAAAGCTCCCGTTTGCAAAAAACCGAAGTGCAATACAAATAATATGTACAGAACTGAGAGAATGTCCGCGATGTGTCACATGAGCAATATTAGGCCTGAGGAGGTTATTCAAATAAATTATAGATTGTGCTGAAAAACGGTAACGTTCACACAGGAAATCATCAGGAAATGATAAAATGTCCGAACGCGCTCTAATCACTCTCTCCCGGCGGAGAGCTCTGCGGAGAATTTGGGCTTCAACATCTACTGGCTCTTCAAGGAAGGGGCACGCCATGTCTGACACTTCCTACAGTCAGGTTTCTGACAAAGAGGCGGAGAAGGTCAGGGTTAGTTGAAGTAAACCTGCGAGGGGGCAGGTTAGCTTCACGGAGTGTGTCGTCATAGTGACTCACTCAGAATTAATCTAAACTCGCTTTGTGAAACCGAAAACCCAGAGTTTTCGTTAACTCAGGGTATACTTACTCAGAGTTTGCACTAAACCGGCTTTCTGAAACAGGGCCCAGGCGGCTCTTTTTTACTTCTCATCCGTAAATAATCTGCACTTTCACGTGATTCAGTTTATTTTGAAAAGTCTCAACAGGATCTTGAGCTTTATTGTGAAAGGTTTATGTGGAACATAAACAAGCGGACATGCGAAGGTGTTACCGTCGCTGTTGCTAACGACAACGCATAAAAACAGTTGCTTGTCCGTCTGTAGTGTGGTTATATTAAATATAAAAGAAAGAGAGAACTTTAAGAAATTAATATAGCCACTACAGTGACCATCAAAACGATGAAAAAATATTGCCGTAAACAGTTTATTTTGCGACACCACGAAACAAACGATAGCGTAAAATGAAACGATAGACGTTTTTATATCCTCATCCGATATATATTGTTATATCGAACAGCCCTACTCGAGTCTACGGATGTATCCGTGTGTCTCCGTGGTGCTGATGCTGTGCTGAGCGAACAGCTCCTGAAGCTTTTGAAGTGTCAGAATGTGGAAAGCTAACAACGTCCCTCTTACCAGTAGGTGAAGTTATTTTTAGCCGATTACAAGTTGAATCTGGTAGTTGGGGTTGTTAGCTAAGATACCGTCATTAAGAAGAGCCACAACTTATGTGTCTATGCGAGCTGATTTGCGATGTGCACCGCTGGCGCGGCCATTTATTTTTTGATGCACTTTCTCAGATTAATTCACTGCGTGTCGTGCCCAGGGCTGGACTGGGACAAAAAAACAGCCCGGGCATTTTGACTAGAGACCAGCCCACCAGGTATTAAAGCCATAAAGCCTTTGAATGAAAACAAACGCTGTTGTGACAGTGATGTACAGTCTTGTTGGTATATGTATGATTTCTATACATTTTACATCAGATAAAAACTTTGGTTGTAAGCTTCAGATAATTATTTAATAACAGCCAGACATTTTAAATTAGAAAAAGAAAGTATTTCTTTGTGCCCCCCTCTCCCTGTTAATGCCCTACCTGGCCCTCCTGGCAAAACTTTGCTAGACCCGCCCCTGCACAGTTACCAGCTGTCAGCTACTTAGAAAAGGATCCTGGTGTTATTTGTCTCTCAGCAACAGTTCATAACTTCCCTTCAACTCATTCATGTCACCTAAAAGGTAAACCTGTTTCTCCATCACCACACAGCTCTGATGATTCAGTAAGGACATCTCGTGGTTTCATCTTCATGTTTCCCTCTCACCAGATAACCAAACCGATATCATGACCAGCAGCTTTTTTACAGCTGTGGCTCCAGCAAACATCAGCTGATACTAGAAATTAATATTAAATAAATTCTAACAACAGCTGATCAAGCTTAAACGTGCTGCTTTTGTTTAGCGTGACATCTGCTGGTTTCCTCTTTCTGGCGCAAAGTGGGCGATAAACAAACAAGAGAGAAAAGCCGATCAGCTGATCATTGATCAGTTTCATGATTGAAGTAGCAACAGGAGAGGGAAGGGGAGAGGATGAGATGAGGAGAGGCAGCTGTGCAGCGTAACGACAGAATAAATCCACCTTTGTGTCTTTTTCCATCCTAGACAAACTGCGTCCCTTCTCAGCTCAACACGAAACGCGTAATAATTTCTCTGAATACGAGATGATTCCATCTTTTTACTGGATGCTTGGCAACGCTACTAACTAACCTTATGAATAAAATAAAGTTCACTATCAGTAACATCATAGCACCCACCCAGCTGTATAGAAACTCCGTCATGCTAGCTAGTACACAATACGAGTTATTGTAACGGACTGTAAAAAGTCAAGACAACGAAAATAAACTCCACCTAAACTTGGTTTATATCTGACCCACATAGACTGCAGGTCATAACTTCTTACCTGAAGTTCAGTTCACCTGACACTCAGACCGGCGGCCGCCTCGAGTCTCTCCTCCTCGAGTCTCTCCTCCTCCTGCCTCCCCTTTCCTCATCCACCTGCTGGCCTCCACCACTTGTTAATTTTACTGAATCTGTGGAAGCTACGCCATAGCCACCACCAAACAACTGAGTTATTTTTACACACCGGCCAGCATCTGGCCAATCCACCACCTCTCATTGTTTATACCGTTACAAAAAATATATATATCATCGGCCACCGAGCAAATGCCCAATGGCCAGTCCAGCTATGGTCGTGCCATCAGTTAACCCTTTGTGTGCCACAGGTTGCCGACCCCTCATTTATAAGTACTTAAAAACACAGGCAGTCAGGGACACTGATCAAAGGATGAGGATGATAACATGGTGAAGATGTGGGTGAGTATTTTAAAAAGAAAATAATTTTAAATTATTAAATAATTTTAAGAGGTAGCTTAGCTGATAAAAATATATAGTATCTGCAAATTTTTGTTTCCCCAGTCTTAAAATTGTAAAATTGTTCCTGCTTTTTCCCCCTCCCGAGTCATTTGTTCAACAAGAAGGGTCCAAGGGTAAATGATGGCTGTAGAGTGAGATTTTTGGGCTCTTGGCAGGTTTAAATTTCTGTTTTTCCCCACTTTGGCAGATGTTGACTTCCCCACACTAGCTTTCCATCCATTAAAAATATTATTTCTTTTTGTGGGAAAAAAATCTTTTTTTTTTCTATAGCAAAAAGCTATATAGAAAGAGGCCTCCCTTTAAGGGAGGAAAGACCGCTTGGACTAAGGGAGTCCCTTAATCCAAGCGGTCTTCCCACAACAGTTTCATACTACTACTACTAATACTAATAGTAGTAGTAGTAGTAGTAGTAAATAAAAGCCTTTTATGACAATAAATAGTTTATAGCAGAGAAAGAATTTTTTTTTATCCAGACTAGGGCTGCCACAAACGATTATTTTGATAGTCGACTAGTCACCGATTATTTTTGCGATTAGTCGACTAATCAGATCATCATCCATTAGACGTAAAACTACAGCTTATTGCATCAGCAGCATCTGCTCTTATATAACTATCATTAGCTTACAGCTTTAAGTGTTTAAGGTCTGTGCTAACTAAAAATAAAGACAAGATGATAGTTTATTAAATTTTAATGAAATTTGCAGATTGTTTCGGTGAAGTTTAATAAACTCCTTGCTATCTAAAATATAACAGGACACTGGAGTATATTCTGGAGCATCTCACACTTCTGATAATCAGCTGTCTGCTTGACGTTTATTCAGCTGTGTAAAAACTATAACTTTAATCTCAGACAAACTGATTTACTCAGGAACAAATAAAATACTAAAAAAAAAAGCCAAACAATAACATTTTAAGTTATCTAAGTGACTCATATATATTTAACCTGAGTAGCGAAAGACGGCGGTGGGTTTGAAAACGATTTGCGGGGAGTCCGGTGTTCTCACGGCGCTAGTGAGCCTAGCCCCCGGCTGGCTAACGAGCTAGTGGGTAACAGATGTCTCCGAAAACGTCGGAGCGCTTTTGAAAATATGTGGTGTCCTGATAAACTGAGCAGATATTTGAGGTTTACACAGCTACATTCTCGCCTGAAAATATGTTAAACGTTTATTTTGTGACCCAGAAAGAATAATAAGAGTAACATTAAAACTAACTAGCTGCCGCCATTGTTGGAAACTGCGCTGGGCCGCGCTATGAATTCTGGGACACAGCTGCTTCTTCTTCTTCTTCTTCTTCTTCGGGGTTTAACGGTAGCTGACATCCTTGTACATGCAATGCTGCCATCTTCTGTTTCAGTCCGTTATTACACTCTTAAATCCTGCCACTTATTCCTGCGTCTTTTGTGATCTTACAAAGCTTCAAACGACGCGTCGACTATTAAATCAGTCGTCGACGATTTTGATAGTCGACGTAATCGTGACTAGTCGACAAATCGTGGCAGCCCTAATCCAGACACAACCTTTTCATTTTATTTTTTTAATATCACATATACCGCGGCTAGTTTAGATTTTCGCGATGTAGTGCATATAAACCTTTAATAAAAATGCAATTATTGAATACAGAATCTGACAAACTGTTATTTGCCTACACCTGCAGGATGGGTAAGCGTTTCGGTAAACGGAAAGTGAGCAGAGTGTTTCATGAAAAGGAGTTAGCTTCAGTAGAAGTAGCACAGAGCTAACTATGCTAAGCTACCCTCACAGCTGCGTCTAACGCCTTCCTTGTGCTGGCTCTGATCCCTAATGAGCCCTCCGTGACTAAGAGTACTGGTTAGCTGGTAACACCTGTGTGACTGCAGTTCCCTGGCTCACCTTGAAGTCTCTTTTCTACCTTCTGTCCTGCCTCAGATGTGTAAGGACGGTCCAGGCCGAGAGCACGTGGCTGATCTCATTTCCTGCTGCTGCCGTCTGTCTCGTGCTCCAGGTAAAATCTGTAAAAACATGGCGGCCTGAAGTACGAGATACTTATGCAACAGGTACCATCAACTCCCTGCTCATATAAACAATAGAGGGGAGGGGACATATCTCGACGAGTATTTAAAACGCACACATTTGACCGTCCTAATAAATCCAGGAGGAGACTACTTATGTTGTAATGTTTTATTTTGTTTGTTTTGCTCTTCTTCTACTTCTTTTTTTACATCAATAATACAAGAACAACTTTATTTATCCCAAAATGTGGAAGGCCAGCCTATGATTTAAAAAGGCCTAGTTTAAATAAAGTAGACAATCTCAATAAAAGGACTCAGTGAGTTAGAAAAAAAAGAAGGATACAAAGAACAGGACACAACAAATAAAATAAAAGAGTTCCGTAAATAAAAATCTAAACATAATTACAATAAGGAGTAAGGTGGACACATATCATAATAAGTGTTTTAATAAGTGTGTTTTTTGGTTGTTTTTTGAATGCTCTTCTGCATTCTTTGGCTGCAATGAGTGGATATCTGTTACAATTGACAGCAGTCTGATCCATCTCCTCTCACCTCCGACATGTACAAGTCATTTTCTCCCAGCTCACTGAATATTTTCTTTTAATTCATTCTCTGTAAACCGTAGATATGTCTGCTTGAGCAAATTCCAGTAGATCAGCAGTTTCTGATATACTCAGACCAGTCTGTGAGGCACCCACCGTCAACCGTGTCACACTCAAAATCACTGAAATCAACTTTCTTTCTTTCTTTCTTGCATGCCGTACCTAAATGAGTTGAGTTGCTGCAATGTGACTGGCTGATTAGATATTCATCTCAATGAGCAGATAAACAGAAGTAACTAATGATGTTGTCTGTAAGTTTATTTTTACATTATCCAGAGCCACAGTTATTTGGATGACTTCTGCATGCTGAGGATTTCAAGCATTGTGAATGAATAAAGGTATAAAATTCACTAGAAACTATGGAAATAGCTGAGGGTCAATATGTGCTGGTGGAGGACCTCCAAGTTCCATACTTAATGTGTCTGCTCCAGTGCTCAAGCAGTCTAGACCAGTATATACTGTACATAAATATTGTTATCTATGTGGGAACATCAGTGAACAGTGTAACTAAAGATTAAAGTCATCTTAAAAAGTGGGATCAATAAAAAGTAAGAAGAAAATAACTTTTAGACTGAAAGCTTAACAGTTTAAAGGATATCTTCCCTTTTCTAGAGTAACACTTACAAAAGCGAGCAAAACTATAAACTTAATAAATATGACATGTGTTTAATCATGATGGGGTTTTTTTTAACCTTTGTTGTATTATTTTCAGTGTTGTGGTATAAATTAGTGGATTAATTGATTAGGATGAAGCAAGATTATTTGGCAACGATCTAGCAAATGACCAAATATTACATAGTTGCAGCTGTTTTTGTTGTTTGGTTATTTTTATCGGCTTTGATATTTTAAAATATGATTGATTTGTGATTGTATTGTTAGTAGATTGTAATTTACACTTCCCCCCCCACTATATTCTCACAGTTTACTTCTGTAACTGACGCAGAAATAAATAAAGGAATGTAAAAGCAACTAATATACCTATTGTGCCACAACCATTTCAGCATGAAATAAAATGTAAACACAGATGTTACTAATGATGGTCATGTGGTAGTTCTGTTGTATTTAGGTACAGGGCGTTAATTAATGGAAAAACCTGTATTTACCTACAAATGGGTCGTAAAAAAAACTTAAATACACTTCAGCTGATACAGCAACAAAAATAATAATCTGCAGCTCTAGAAGTTTATGCAGATTTTTTTTATTTGAGAATAGAAGCTTTAAATTAACTCTGCTAGTGCCACACAGTTACATTCATTTCAAGATTCAGCTTTCAGACAAATGAAGATCAGATGAATTGAATTGAGTGTGACTTAAACCCACATGTTTTATGTGTATTTAACCCCGTATAAAGGGCCAGCTGACTGTGGGAGGTAAGGTAGATGGATGGACAGATGGATGAGGGTTTTTCTGTTAATCATTAATAAAGTGGATTAGCCCCAGTCGTCTGTAAATATGATGAATGCATCCACGGCTTCATTAGCTCTGCCTTCTCACAGCGCTGCTTTATTACACTGAGGTTGCACAGAGAAAGCCTGGGCGTTTTTCTCCACTTTTTTACCTGAAACTCTGGACATGGTCTCTCTGATCGATCTCATCTCTTTCTGGACTTGTGTGATGGAGGGAATAGCACACAGCGCTTAAGGATTTATTTGGTGTCTGAGGATTTTTTCACACAGCAGACTAACTTCACTTTTTTCTTTTACTTCTTTTCTTTTTCTTACACAATGCCGATGAAACGCAGCAGTGAAAGTTCAACCAGAGATGGCGTGTTTCTTATTCGCTCTTTAACCAGAACATTGTGCAACTCGCCAAAGGAAACATGCTCAGACTTTAACGGGCAGACGCACTTTCATCAGGAGGACGACTGTGGGATTAAATCAGGTAACAGAGCAGCCACGTTCAGTTAATGCTGGAGGTTCAAACTGTTTATCCTTGATTTTATGTAAAATTTCTCAGGTTTTTTTGTTTTCTTTATATGCTTCAATCAGAATCTTTACGCATGTTCCTTTTGACTCATTTTCACTTCAGCTCTGGTAAAACACACTCTCTTGTGTTTGGTTACTTTACAAACTTCTCAGGCCCACACATTATTATATGTGTTCACATGTAATAATGATGATAACAACAAAAGGAAAAGAGGATATAGTAAAACCGAGGGAATGTAATTAAGGAATTAAGCTCAACAACAATCATCTGCAGCAGTCTTTTCCCATTATTTTCATTTTGCACAGACTAGATATGAACTTTTCTTCTGGTTTTACAGAGTTCAACAGAATTTTCTGACTCAGGATGAATATCCTGAGTCAAAAAACAAGTCACCTTTATTTACTTCTGAGATTTCGGGTTTAGCAGATGTGAAAAATCAGGTGAACTCAAGCAGAAAGCCTCAGATATTAAGATAAAACAAAACAGACACATTGAAGTTAAAGTAGAGATCCAATTAAACAGCAGGAAAACAAACCAACAAAAGACAAACAGCAAGAAATGGAAATAATACCCAACATAATGGAGAGATGATAACCAGAAAACAAAAAAGACTTAAATAAAAGCATCTGAAAGGCAACATCACATTATAATGGAGTGAGAAAGTTTATAATAAAAATTGACTTTAAAAAGTGATTTTTTAATAATTTAGATTTTTATTTTCCCAAACCTTGTCAAGCAGGTTATTTCAGAATATAGAGTTCTTCATGGAAATGAACATGGAAATCTTGACTGTGGGACAGCTGGAAGGGTTTTACCTGAGAATCTGCGGTTTATACAGTATTTGGTTTCTGATATCCACCTTGAGTTCGGACCTATGTGTGCTTTAAATAGTAGAAAATTAAAAGCATATGAACGATGCAATAGTGTCTTCTATAGCCACCACGAACAAGAACTAAAACATTCTGAGGTTGGAGGTGTGAGAGAAGAGGTTGCTGTCAAGCCTTGAGATAGAAGAAAGAAAAGAAAGAAATTAACTGATTTTATTCTAGAGATTATTTTTGGAGGAATCAAACCTGGACAACTGTTTTCATGTGTGTTCAAGGATAAGATGAGTCAAACCAAACCTCTAAAATTTCTGTCAGCAGGCTGGGGCAGGGATAGCTCAGTAGGTAAAGTGGTCGCCCCATGATCGGAAGGTCGGCGGTTCGAATCCACTTAACGGCTACCCTGAGGTACCCCTGAGCAAGGTACCGTCCCTACACACTGCTCCCCGGGCGCCTGCTTAGTGGGCTGCCCACTGCTTCACTGAGTGAATGGGTCAAATGCAGAGAAAAACAAGTAATTTCCCCATGGGGATCAATAAAGTATCCATTATTATTATATTCATTCACAAAGGGCCAAGGGAACTAACAGGCTTGGTGGGGTTGAAAACACTTAGGATTTTTGGGTAACCTAGGCTCTGTGTTGTCTTTGCATCAATGAAAAGAGAGGTTGTGATGCATAATTTGGTCGAATGAAATAATATAAATAGAGAATAAAACAGGACCTACAATTGAACCTTGCGGTACACCACAAGCTATGTGAAATTCAATTACAGACATTGTTTAACCAAAAAACTGTGTGATGTAAAATCCCTCTAAGAAAAGTGAATGAATCCTCTGTGCCTCCAAAAATAGTGCTTAAAACATACAGAACTATTTAGTGTGAGGATTAAAATGTATTTTTATTATGCTTTATTACTTAAATTTTTTTAACCAGTACTAGTCGTTTCACTTACTATATAGTGAACCATTGTTTTTCACTTTTCTTTAACCTCTACCTGCTTTCTATCATAAAACTCTGCTATCCAGTTTGGAGATGTTGTTGTATGAACTCCTAAAGCATCGTTCTAAACATAAACAGTGTCATCGTATCTAACATAACCTGCACTGTGTTGTTTTGACTGAGTACTCATACATTTGTTTTGGCTTTTTAAACAGTTTGCCTTGTTATGATTAGCTACAGTGATCATCTTCTTTCATTCTTTCTGTTTTCCGTCTTTACAGTTACAGTCTGGCATTAAAACTATTCAGGTTTGTTTCTTTTCTTCCTCTGGAGTGTCCTTTGTTCTTGCTTGTTGGGAAAAACATTCTTTAGAGAAAAAATCCTTCAAAAAGCAATTAAAACGTCCCCACTGAGCACAATAACAAGTCAAGATGCAGTTACAGTAAATGTCTTTGAAAGGCTGCTATGCTGCGCTTCAGAAAGTTAGTTTATTATTGGATTTGCTTTAAATTTCCTCATGTAATTTACAGTTTACTGTGTACACATCAGCGAACACATCATCTGAGAAATGATGACAGAAAATCACCTTCTTAAGGCTGGAAATAAGAAAACTGTCCTCATTCCCATCAAGAACCAGTGTGGATTTAAAAAAAAAGAGATTTTACAAGGAAAGCCTTGAAGCAAGGATAAGATGAAATGCTGGAACTGAAATAAATCATAGAATTGCATGAAAGATATTTCATTAGTGAAGAAAAGTAATAACTATGTTCAGACAACACCTCAGATATACAGGAAATCAACTGATTCAAGGTCCTGACAGTTAATAGTCACAGGATATTTTTACAGTGTTTTCATCCTTTAAGCTCGCTGTTAGGATGGACGAGGAGGTGGTGTTGGGCTCATTATAACCCATATGGAAAAGATATATATATAAATCTTATAAAGTTTGTATCTGTCTTGTGTGTATGAAAAGCATACAAGAGTGAAAACAGATATAAGATCCCTTGAAAAATTATATAATGAAACTTGTTTTGGATACTTACTAAAACAATATATGAAAGTAATGAGAAAGTGTCCACTTTAATAAGTAAATCATATAAATTTTTACTATTTCTTTTCCATATGGGAAATTTTAACTTAAACTTAATTTTCTGCAGACTGAGATTAAATCTAACACAACTCTTTTTTTTTTACCTTTTATTTATTTATTGTTTTGTTTGGGGCATATTCAGATTTGTTAAACATTATAGCAGAGGACCAGACGATTTGCTGACCCATCTTCAGAATTGTTCTGCAACAGTACCTACAGTAATAACGAATAAAATGAAGCTCTTACAAAGGGGAACAGAGTCGATGTGTTATTAAAAGACTAAATGCAAGACTAACTCAGTCCTTCTTATCAAACAGCTAAAACCTTAAAGTAAAAAAGATTCTGTAAATTTGTAATTAATCAAAATTAAAACCACTTTTTTATGTTCAGATATCTTATGTACTATGACTATAGTATACAGTATATGTAAATTATGGCATACATTTTTCACATTATGCCACTCTGCCCTGTATTTGTTTGTATCAGAAGCGGAGGAAAGTAATGAGACGCCGTCGTCTGAGGAAGATCAAGACCTGGTGGACTTGAACTCAGACCTGAGCATCAAACAGAGTATTCCTTCCTCCAGGAAGACCATCAGTCAGATCATCAAGGACAAGAAAAAACAGACCCAGCTCACACTGCAGTGGTAAGAGTATTAGTGACACACAGTATGAACACTAACTACCTGCTAGTGTTGGTTGTGGCCGTGTTTATCCCTCTATCTATCCCTCTCAGGGGTACCTCAGGGTAGCCGTTCAGTGGATTCAAACCACCGACCTTCTGATCATGGGGCGACCACTTTTACCTACTGAGCTATCTCTGTGGGTCTGAGCAGTAGAATATAAGATGCATAATAACAAACAGCACTTATTTGGATGATAAAAATATCTCCTTTATATGGAGTAAACAGCGCAGGGCCTAAAGCTGATCCCTGTGCTTTATAAAAATAACATTATAAAACATGATACTTGATATAAACATAATCTTACATATTCCCAGTTTCTCACATGTACACAATTCTTGTTTGATTCAAATAATTTTACTTTGGGGTGATTTTTTTTTCCAAAACCAAAAAGTAAGAAAAAGGTTCAGTAAGACATCAGAAGAAATTAACAAGTCAGAAAATAAATTCCTCATGAAAAGATTTACTATTATTTGCAATGCACTAAAACAGCCATCAGGAGTGGTATTAGTACTCTTACTTTTTCCATTCTACATGCGTCATATTAAATTCTTCCTGCTCTTTTGACTTTTTTTTCATGCACTATTTTCTTATAGGTCCCAATAAAGCTGTACTTTTTGTTCAGTGTATCTGGATCTAACATTTTAGATTACTGTTTTTTTCCTCTTTGTTATTGAGCCAGAGGTTTATTTGAATATGCTGCAATCAGTGAACGTTTCAAGCGTTGTTCTGATAACTCTATGAGAGAGATTTTGTGTGTGACAGGCTGGAGGAGAATTACATAGTGTGTGAAGGAGTGTGTCTGCCTCGATGCATCCTCTATGCCCACTATCTGGACTTCTGCAGGAAAGAGAAGCTGGAGCCGGCCTGTGCTGCTACATTTGGAAAGGTGTGAGGTGTATTCTCATTTATTCTCTTCATGTGTGTTATGCACTGTTTAGTTAAAGAAACGATAAGATTTTATGTGTCTTTAAAAAAACTTAGAAGTCCCAGTTTTTACTTACTAAACCTTAAAGGCACCTTATTACAAACTTTACACATCCGGTTTATACACATTACATGTATTTTAAAGTCACTGTAGACTGTTGATTGATTTAATGAATTACAACATTAAAATCTGACATAAAAACAGTAGTTTTGTGAAAATGAACTTGTGATTGATCTTACCAAAAGATTTCACCTTCTCAGACAATCCGACAGAAGTTTCCTCTCCTGACAACAAGAAGACTCGGCACCAGAGGACACTCCAAGTAATGCAACATTCACCTTCTAATGCGACACACAATGAATAAATAATACAACACAACATAACAGCATTTCCTTCAATAAAGGTTTGGTTAGTGTTTGACATTATTACCTATTTTATTTTTTAAAGATATCATTACTATGGAATCGGCATCAAAGAGAGCAGCGCTTACTATCACTCTGTTTATTCTGGAAAAGGTTTGACCAGGTAACTTTAAAAGCTTCTCACCAATTTCCTTATTCCAACAATCACGTACTGTTTTCTTTACATCTACAGAAGCTTTCATTTCCTTACATTACCTGATTTTTCCACCAGTTTACTGTGTCCATTATTATTCTATTAGGAGATTCTGAATAATGTATAAATAAGATCATCTCTGAATGTCAAATAATACCGTTGTTATGTTTGCATTTATTGTTTTGTTCGTATTTTATTTGATCAAATTCACACTTTTCTGAATTTTGAAAAAACTTCCATCTGAATGTAAAATTCAAATACTTCTGCTTTGATGACAGGTTTTCAGGGAGCAAGCTCAAAAATGAGGTAATATTCACTTTTAATTTCAATTATTGAAAATCCATTCCAACATATTACACAGGAATTTAGAGGAATTTGTCATTTTTATTATGACAAACTAAACAGAAATAAATCAGAAATATAAGTTTTATTAATTTAGGCTTCATTAAACGTCTTAAGCTCTGTGACAGAACTGCTGTGAGTTCACTGAACTCATTAAAGTAGTTTTATAAAGCAACATCACTGACATATTAGTAAATTCATAGTTTCAAATCACAATAAAAACTTTTCAGTAAATGTAATATCTTCTGTAATGTATTTTGCAGGGTGGCTTCACCAGGAAATACTCTTTGAGCTCTAAAACTGGAACGCTGCTCCCAGACTTCCCCAGCGCCCAGCATCTTCTCCTGCAAGGAAACATTTCCAGAGAAAAGGTTTGCTGATGAATCGCTTTCTATAAAATGGTATAGCACACGTAATTATGTAATTACCCCCAACAATATAGAGTATTCCAGTTAAAGTAGTTGATTTGGTTACTGTTTCAAGTCTGGTAACTTAATTTTTTATTCTTCAGGTGGACACTCTGATTATGATGTATAAAACACACTGCCAGTGCATCCTGGATAATGCCATAAATGTCAATTTTGAGGAGGTTTGTTTAAATGACTTCAAATATATAAATTTAAACATGACTTCAAGCTGAGTAAGCTCTTCGAATAATCTTTCTTTCAGATCCAGAATTTTCTGCTCCATTTCTGGCAGGGAATGCCGGACCATCTGTTGCCGCTGCTGGAAAACCCCGTTATAGTCGACATCTTCTGTGTCTGTGACTCCATTCTCTATAAGGTTGTAATAAAAACTCTCTTTTTTATTTTGACAGTTTATTATTTGTGAAAGCCGGAACGTTTCTCAAGCATTTCAAAAGTATTGATTTTGCTTATTTACTATAACATAGTTCTTTTTTCTTGGACTCTATTAGAGTAGCTTAGCATGAGTTAAAATCATACTGTTTGAACATTTTTTACTAAACTTTAATGCAGCCCCCCAGTTCCTTGTGTCTAAAACAAGCTGGTTTAGTTCTTTTGTCTTGATTTTGGATCTTGATGCAAACCTAATTACTAGAACTTTGGCCATGTTTAACACGAGAGCCCTTTGCTGTAGCAATATTTATATGTCTGCACATATGAACACCGTAATATGTCCACTTTAAGCTTATTGTGTCTGCTCCAGTATAAGATGTAGAAATTGACCTGCGCAAATTTTAAAATTCAATATCAGTTTGGTAAATTAATAACAATGACGTGGAAAAAAAAGTCTCATTAACATCCCTGAGCAAGAAGGAGTCTTCTATAAACATTGAAATCGTCTCCTCTTGTTCTCATGTAATTTGTCTTTTGTTCTCTCAGGTTTTAACAGATGTTCTGATTCCTGCCACAATGCAGGAAATGCCTGAAAGGTTTGTAACTTCCGCTGTGCTTATAATGTTCATCTGATGTACTTTTGAAAAACAAGCAAACAAACAAGGACTTGTAATATTTTTATAAAATGCAAAATAATGTAAAATGATGCAAAAATAATTCAAAATGGATTCATTGGTCATCCACGGTCACCACTTCATGAAAATTGCATCATATATAAGTATGGACATGTGCATGTATATGTGTAAATATATGTATATTTAGTGGGTATGGATGTATGTGTATTTGTACGTGTGTGCATGTACATGTCTATACTTATAGATATCTATTGCTTACATGGTAATACTAGAAGTATAATAGTTGAAATTTATTACTTGCATACTTCCACAAACCTTATATACACATATACTGTGTATGCGTGTACATAGAACCTCAGCTACTGTTGTATATATTGTATTGTATATTATCTTATTTATTTTGTATTTCTTGACTTTATATTCTTGGTTTACTCTTTGTATTCTTCTTCTAGCTGTACCTGAGCTGTGGTAAAGCACAAATTTCCCCTGTGTGGGATCAGTGAAGTCTTATCTTATCTTAAACTTTCCTCAAGACAGCCTGGATCCTAAAAATATCCTTTTTTAAACTGTAGAGACATGGGATGTAGCTGTTACATTTTAAAATAGTCCGACAGAGATTTTTAAAAATCAGCAAATCTACACATTGAGGATGTTTCTGTTTCCAGTCTGTTGGCAGATATCCGCAACTTTGCCAAACACTGGGAGCACTGGCTGGCCTCCTCACTGGAAAACCTCCCCGAATGTCTCGCAGCCAAGAAGCTTCCCATAGCACGCCGCTTTGTTTCATCCTTGAAGAGACAGACCTCATTCCTACACCTGGCACAGGTATAACATTATACAACCAAAGACAGTGTACACCAGCATCTTAAAACAAGCATGCTAAAAACTTCTGGAGGTTTTTATTTTCTCTTTCTGTTAATCCAGATAGCACGCCCGGCGCTTTTCGACCAGGCTGTAGTGACCAGTATGGTGCTGGATATCGACAATGTGGATCTTAGCAGCATTAGCTCGCAGCCTCTTCTCAGCGTAACCGCTAATGGAGATCAGGACCCGGATATCTACTCTGAGTGTAAGATTCAAGCACAGCATCAGCCTCATATTTAAAATGATTTGTACTTTTGTACAGTTTCTGTTGTTCCAGTGAAAAATGAGAACCTTCTGTTAGGAATAACTTTTCTCTTCCTGTTCTCTCCTTTCTTTATTTCCTTTGTTTGCCTAGATGACTCTATTACAGTCTTTCAGGAGCTGAAGGAGCTGCTGAGAAAAAACGCCACAGTGGAGTCCTTCATCGAGTGGCTGGACTCTGTGGTGGAGCATAAAGTCATCAAGGTAAAAGCTGTTCACCTGAGTGTCCCTGTATTTGTGTGGATACCAAAGACTGCATTTCAAAGAAGAATATAGCCATCGTGACATCACTCTTTGGTTAGTGAGGTCAAGTTGTGAAGCCTTGAGCATTTTTACATTGCCATTTTTGTGATTTGAAAACAGTCATGACAGGCGAGCAGTAGTTGCTACTGTACTGTCATTAGGCCCAAGGTAAACGGAAGAGTTTGCAGGAGTTTAAAAAGGAGTTTTATCCTCCTCCTGGACATGAATAGACATCAGAATTTTAAAAAATGAACATTACGATTTGTTTGTTAAGACTCCAAACCAACTGTTTACATCATGAATTCCCCTAGATAGTCTTTACTGCAGTCTTAGATAATGATACCAGAAGGCCATTTTCCCATAAACTTTTTGAAACCACAGGATGCGCTCCCTGCTGGCACAAAGACCACCAGGGAAGTGTTCAAGGCACTTCCTAATTAACTTGTCAAACCAGGACGCCATGTCCATCTTTTATATACTGCCTTGTGGTCCTGCCATGAAACCAGAGGATTTTTTTTTCTCTCTTTATGTTTCGATCAGCCTGGTAAACAGAGCGGCCGGTCAGTGAAGAAGCGCGCTCAGGATTTCCTCCTCAGGTGGAGTTTCTTTGGTGCCAGAGTGATGCACACGCTCACACTCAACAATGCTTCTAGCTTTGGTAAGAACATCCGAGAAGTTCGCTCACACCTTATAGTTAAATTAAAATGACAGTGAGTGTAAATTTCACAGCAAGGGGATGAGGAAGCTTTACAGATGCTCTCCTCTGCAGACACACACCAGGGTGTACAAAAAAAAGACCCAAAGTCTGAGCTTTTAACCACCAGGGTTATTTGTACATATGCTGATCTCTTTATTATAAGCTTTTTGCCATGTTTAATATGAGTAGCCACCTTTTTTTATTAGTATATACAGGACTGTGCAAAAGTTTTGAGACATTTCTTTATTTCTTTATGTTTTGCTTGGAAAAATGTTCAGGTAAGAGGAATGGGCTGAAAATGAGTGAAAAAGCAGCCAATGTCCAAAGAAAAACTTTGAGGCATCTTCAGAAAGTCTGGAGAACTGTTGCTCAAGCTTAACTGCTACTTAAAAATTCCCCTAGAAAACCGTCTACGTCCTTGGAAGCAAAATATAAAGGAATGAGAAATGACTCAAGAGTTTTGCACAGTTGTATTTATGCGAGGAAATAAGGAAAAGCTTTAATAGGTCCTGTTAAATGTCCTTTGTTGTTTGCATATCGCTCATGATATTTGTAATATTTGTAATATTTGTGCTGCTCAGATATGAATTTGCCACTGCTTTCTTGTCCATTAGTGAATCTACACACACACACACACACACACACACACACACACACACACACACACACACGCACACACACACAGGTCTACTACAAGCTAGCTCTGAGCAGATTGCTACAATAGCATCATAAATTGTAATGGCCAGACTTGCCTTGATTACACACAGTCTTATCTGTAGGTTGTGTGCTCTCTGTTTAAACACTGTGCAGGGGTGTGTGTGTGCGCGCGTGTGTGTGAATAAACACTGACCATTTGGTAGTTCGTTCTCCCTCTCTGTTTTAAAGTCCAGCTGAATCTGTGACTCTGCAGGTCAAACAGAGAGCAGATTGATTTTAAAGATCACACAGCAGATAGAGAAAAAGCATGACGCAGGCACTCAGCTGAAGTCGCAGAGCTTTTGGACTGTGGTATATTTGTAGATACATAAAGTGTTTGTGTTGCAACAGGTTCCTTCCATCTGATCAGGATGCTGTTGGACGAGTACATCCTGTTGGCTCTGGAGACTCAGTTCAACAACGACAAAGAGCAGGACCTTCAGAACCTGCTGGACAAATACATGAAAAATGCAGGTATCAAGCATCATTTCAGCTGCTCAGAGATCCATAATTAACTCAAATTGACTGCAGGTCCACTACTGTTTAAAGAGCGTAATTATTATGGATGTAGTAAATAGATGAATCGAAACCTGGATGTAGATAAAAAACAAACAAACCTGGGGTTACCAGCTTTTTATGCAGGATGCCCTACAGTGCAGCAAAAATAGAATTAATATATGTTTTAGTACATTAATAATGAATTTACATGTATTAATGTGTGATAAAATAAAATTAGAGAGTAACAAGGAAGTTTCTAACCTCAGATATCTTATGTTTTAGTTTCATGACCCATGTGCGGTGTAATACATTTAAACACCCAGATTATTATCAGAGGTTCCTCATGTTATTCACATCACTTTCAGATGCCAGTAAAGCGGCGTTCATGGCCTCGCCCAGTTCCTGCTTCCTGGCAAATCGCAGCAAGGCCACTGCTGCCACGGACCAGCCGGTAAAGAACGAGTCTCTGGGAGAACACGCCTACATGTCTCTGTCCACCAATCAGCAAAGCCTGGAGGGAAAAACTGTCATCTATCAGGGGACTGAAACCTCTGGCTTCACAGTTTCTGGTAAAAGAAAAGACATTTCGGATTTTCTGTCACATTAAAAAAACGTTTTCTACTATCATATAAAATATGTTTTAATCTGTGGTCTTTTGGGTTAATCAAAAAACAATAATCAGCGATACAATACGAACTGTAATCAAAAGGTTTGACAGCTTCATGTCTAAAAAACAGGAATCATACGTAATTTAAATTTGGCTGCTCTTCCCTTCAGGGACATCTGCTATCATTAGGTCTTCTGTAAATCCTCAAATGAGCAGAAGTTTAGGCTTTTTGGGTACATTTCGATGGATAAATAATGAAAGTGCTAAAGTAAACTAGAATGGTTGTACTTAATTACGGACAATTACAAATACAAAATTATTTATATAGTGAAAATAAAGCAGATGTCATATCAGGTGTCCCCCAAAATTATCAGCCCACTGATGTACTAGTGCAGCGGTCCCCAACCTTTTTTGCGCCACGGACCGGTTTGTGCCAGACAATATTTTCACGGACCGGCCTTTAAGGTGTGGCGGATAAATACAACAAAATAAAACTAGTACCGGTAACGAAAAAAAAAAAGATTTATTCATAACACACGTGAAAAAAACGATAACAAAATAACGCTGAAAACCAATAAAAACCCTGAAAACCATACATTTCACATCCGAGTCTCACTCTCGTGGCCCGGTACCAAATGACTCACGGACCGGTACCGGGGTTTGGGGACCGCTGTACTAGTGTGTCCTGCACTGCTGCTCAGTTGAATAAAACAATGTTTTAACAGGTCCGTGTAAACAAGCTCACCTCTAACTTGAGGTATGTTTAGGGAAGCATGCACTCATCGTAAAAATGCTGAAAAGTCTTGATGGTGATGCTGAACAAAAGTGCAATCTATCATAAGCTTAGCTTTTTTCTGAGTAGCACTCTTCTCCACCAGATGAGCTAATGCAACATCCAGCCCTCAGACACACGGGGTTATGATAGATAACCAAGGTTCAGGGTTGTTGTCACTTTAATGTGTTAGAAGCTTGTGATGTTATTGTAAAGGTTACATAACAAAGCCTCTCGGTCTTAACTCTGAGTTCTTTGTTTCATTACCAAAAGCTTTTAAAACTCCTGTAAACCATGTCTGATGTTGGTTTCTTTAGGCCTCTAAGTGTCGTATCCCTCTTCATCCACAATCAGGTCCTCAGATGGACTTCTCTCAGGTCAGCGGCCCCCTCATGACCCCCCCAATCTCTCCAGCGGGATTAGTTCACAGAGGTTCTGTCATCAATCAGGGGCCCATGGCAGGAAGGCCCCTGATGTCCTCTTCTTCTTCCACCACCTGCTCCTCCTCTTCTTCCTCCTGCCTTTCATCTCTCAGTGCTATGACCCAGCCCAGCCCCTGCTCTTCATACACGGAGACCCTGTACCATTGTTTACCTCAAACCACCTCCGGTTATTTTCCTCCAGCCAGCGCCTCCTCAACCCCAAACTACCAAGCTGCTCTCAGGTAGGTTCTTTCATTTTATTTGGTATTTTGCATTTTATTTATTTACCTGCATTGGAACAAATCTGATAATTACCATTGAGTCATGAGCTACAACAAACTTTTATTGACAGTTCTGTTTAAACTTTCTGCCAAAATAATTTTAATTTGTGTTCCAGGCCTCAGAATCAGTGTCTGGCTTCGGTTCAGTCTCAAGCTTCATCTCTTGCCTGTCACCTGTCTCGGTACCCCTCTTTTAACGACCAGCACCTGAATAAAAACGTGTTCTACAATCATCAACCTGCTCCTGTCCATCACTCATCCGGCAGCACTAACTGCTCCCTGGCACCCTATGCTTCTGCAGTCCGGCCCTCATCTGCCTACACTTCAGGTTCAGATCCAGCTCACAGTGAACAGGGACTTGACCCTCAGGTTGCAGCCCAGATTCTGGATTCAGCTGAGGGGTTTGGCTTTGTGGAGACTGGACTGAACCTTCCTGGTGGTGGATGTCAGGCACAGACGTATTCTGTCACAGGACCAAGCGGTAAGGATTCCCAAACTGTGGCCTCGTCTAAATGCCTTTAAACACCGGTTGCATAAAATCCCTGCAAATGTTTTATATGTAAGTTTTTTTTAGGGCAGATTTTCTGCAAAATGCAGCACGGTCATGCTTTTATATTCAGCCCTATGATGCTCATTTAAGTTCTATACAGTGCTGGCATGATACCAGTGTTGAAAATAGCAATTTTGCAGATCGCTGATGCTGGTACCTGACTTAAGGTCCTCATAAACTGCAATGCCTTGAATATAATGTCTGAGCATCTTAAGCGTCTGAGGTCAAAGTCATCATTGGTGACTACTATGATCCTAATCCTATCTCTAACAATACAGGCTTAGAATGTGTGTGTATTTTGGCAATTAGTGTTCAAAGAAAATAATCATACTAACTGACATCAAAAGCTATTTTTTCCTGAAAAAATTTGCTCTTCTCCAAAGTACAGGGGAACCACCTATGATGACAGATGCTTGTTTTATGCTTGAGTGCGAACCACCGACTGCCTGTCTACCTGCAGAGTGTTTGTAGATGAAGGCAGTGCGCAAAGTGTGTGGTACAAGCAGTCTGTGGGCTACTCTTGATTGTGCTGCTCTTGGTCCTTCACCTAGCTGTGGAGAAGAGCCACATTATAACATACAAAGAGCTGAGGTGAAACTGAGTGTCAAAAACAGTGAAAAATGTCCACTGCTGTATTTAAAAAAAATCTTTGATGTTTTTTGGCTCCTCTCCCACCTCTGGTGAACTGTCCTATGCCAGCCCACTTGTCAACCAAGCAGCATTTGATGGATGCATACATCATCCCTGTCCAGCTATTTGCAGATGAGATTTTAAAGGGCTGCACATTTGTGGTGGGTGAAAGCCCCTCTCTGTTTGCTGTCCACATAGAAAAGCATATGCAGATGGACACATTTGCAGGACTTTTATGCCTCAGAGAGTTTAATAAAAAATCTGTGATTGATTTGATCTTCAGAAACCAGATATGAAAGAATCCAGTATAAAATTTCTATTTATGGATATCGGTCTCTGACTGATAAAGACTAAGCATACTTGTTATAAATTCAGTCTGCACAGAGTGAAAGGGTTTAGATATTTTGTGAATCAACTGTAAATTTGATTTCTTCCACTCAGATCTTTCTGGCTTCATGAGCATCCCTGATGCCAAAGTTTGGAACCAGTGTTTTATGTACAATGATTTTAATGTGTTTAAATGAACTGTAATAACTGTTGTGCACAATAACACCAGATGTCTCAATGTGGGGGATGATGGTGACTACAATTGTAGTGGATCTTTTTAAATGCACCATCAAGGGAAGCACACCCAATTTTCTGCACAGTAAAAAAGTTTAAAAAAAAGGTTCTTACCAAACTGTACATCATTGGAAAACACTTTTCTCTTTCAGCAGGTTATTATGGGAACAGCAGTTACCTGGAGAGCCAGCGCATGACATCACTGGTTGACCAGCATGTGTCTGTCATCAGCAGCGTTAGCAGTTTGCGTCCTTTCCCTTCAACGTACTCCGAAGTCCACGATCCACTCAACATCTTGGACGAGCCAGGAAGGAAACCGGCAGGAGCCTTTTACAGTGAGGCAGAAAACGGAGCAGGTGAGCACAGAGGAGTAATGGGAGCAGTTTTGCAGGATGGGGAGTAGGCTCATAGGGATACACCATTGGAGACATCTGAGGGTTTTCTTTTGTTACTGTGAGCTGCTAGAGGAGCTACAAACAAAAAAAAAAACCCCCCCATATAAAACATATAACAAGGTTAGTGTATGTTCAAATCATCTCTGTGAACCACAAGCTCAGACGTCAGCCTGCTCTAAATGCTCTGTTTCAGACGGGGTTTTTTCTATCACTGGAACATCATGATTTTAGTGACGGTGAATCTCCTTTATATGGTCACCTCAGGCTCACAACAGCCACCCACCTGCTGTTCAAAGCCTCTGCTGGGAAGAAGCTGAAGCAGCTCAGACAGAGGATAAACCGAAGGAATACACTAAGACCCAGGATAAACTAAATAAGGATTATTTTTAACTGTCTAAAATAATATCAAGCTAAAAATGTGCAGAGGTCCACTTTAACTTGAAACGACTCGGGAGGATTAACGTAACTCATAATTCGCTAGATAAACACAAATAAAGTGCACAGAAAAGTAAAATATACATGTCATGCACAATTCAGCTGCACCGTTGTACTTCATGAATATAAGTCCACTTCCACTTCCACGTCAGGGTGGGTTTGTTGGAAGATGTGCACAGCAGTGTTTGACAGCAGTTTAGCATAAACATAAAACTCTGTTAGACTGGTATAGCAGTGATTCTCTATGGATTCTCCCCATTCACCATCTCATAGATTTGGAAGCTTGGTTAAACGTCACTGGCTGAAACAATGTTAGTGTATCACCAAGGAAACTGTGCTATTTGTTAGCAACATGATAGCTTAGTAGTGGTTAGGTGTGTTAACTCACAACAAGAGGACACTAGTTAGAGTTCTGCTGTGTGGAGTTTATAGCTCCAGTTTCTCCTGACACTGAAAAACAAGCTAAGTTAATGCTGTGCATGATTGGATAAAGAAAGCTTTGGTTTGTTTTTTCACTCCTGATCTCCATACGTGACAAAGTTGTTAATGTGACTCGTCTTAGTGTTGCCATAAATTGGCTACATCATGGCACCAACAGACAAAGACAAACCGTGAGATGCCAGCAGCTTTAACAAAACAGCAGTAATTGACTTTCTGTTAATGAGAGCAGGCTGGATTCTTCTCATGACCCCACTGGTGGTCGTAAAGGTACTGCAAGGGATTTAAATCATGTGTTCTTTTTGATCCAGAGGAAACCATTTAAATGGCCATCAGACATTGAAAGAAAAGCTCTGAAGCGCAAAAGAAATTTTCATACGAGCAAAAACAATCCATGAAGACACAAAGAAAGAAGGATTCATCTTCATATCCTGTGTAAGAAACTGAAACACGTCTGCTGTCTTTTCCTCAGATCACTCCCTCTCCTCGTCGGGATCTGCCCCCTGCATGTTTGGACTTCCCTCTCAGTTCACCTCGCAGGAATCTTTGCTTTCTCAGCAGCGTGTGACGGCATCCTCTGAGGTCCAGGACCTGGTGTCTTCGCTGCCCCCCATCAACACTGTGTTCATGGGGACAGGAGGAGTGCAATGATGGATCCATCATCCATGGAGCGACGTATGTGCCAGTACTGCTGTGTAGGATGGTTTGGTTTATAAAAAAGCAACAAGCTCAGTGGGCTGACAAAGGGTAACGACATGTAAGATTCTACTAAATTCACTACAGCAAACACCCAAGCTGCAAGGTACAGTATGAATCTTCACTCAGCCACCAGGACACTCCAGCTTGCAGTGCTGATGAAAAACAGTTGACCTCTGATAACAGTTTTATCAGGAAGCCAGCCTTTGATACCTATGCTAACATAAAGATATTTATATTTAACAAGAATCTTATTTAAATATATTTAAATACACGCAGACTGTGCTATCCACCTCGAAACAGTTGTTTCTTCTTCATCCACAACTGTGTTTTTTAATTGGTAATTTTTCCAGATTGGAAATAACAGCAAACACTGCTTTTGTTCCTTCAGTGTTTTTTCTGTGTGCAAGAAGTTGTAAATAAAGCTTTGGAAAATGGAACAGTTTACTTTCCACTGACTACACAGCAAGTGAAAAACACCTGGTCTGCCCTGACTTATAATTCATCAGTCTAGACTTAAAAATGTGAAACATTTCTGCTGTTATCACTGTTTTTTTTTTTTTTTTTTTTTTTTAACAATACTCCTACCAGTCATTTAGAGCTAAAGGCTGTTGCCTTGGTAATGGAATTTTTTATGCACCAAGTTTTCTCATTGCCTTATTGTTCTTTTAAACTTTAAACAAATCAAAATTTTACATTTTGAAGAAGAATTAAAATCATACTATGAGAGCAAGGTTTGGAAAGGTCAGATTCTTCTAATTATGACTGTAAGCCTCATTTCAAATAATAGAAATAATAACAGCTCTTAAGGTGAAAGGTCTATCTCATGGAACATAAATATTAATATTTATTTATTTTGTCTGACGCCTAAATAAACTTTAAACATAGTCTGAGCTTATATCTGATTAAAGATGAACATAGGGTACTGACAGGCAAAGTAAATGCCGTCATAAGCGTGTGTATGCTAAGTGCAAGCTTAGCAAAGTCTTATATATTTCAGAATCAGAATACTTTATTGATCCCTGGGGGAAATTATTTTTTGTTACAGTGCTCCATTATAAACCAACATTAACAAGACAGACAATACGCTAACTAAGAATATATATATATATATATATATATATATATATATATATATATATATATATATATATATATATATATATATATATATATATATATATATATATATATATATATATATTCAAAGGAGCTTGCAAAGAAAATATATATATATTGTACTATGTCACTCAGTCACTTTAAATGTGATCTAACCAGTGTTCGTGTGTTAACACAGATATTTATGCATGTTTAAAAAAACCAACATTTGCAGGTTGATTAATCCTCAAGGGAACAAGAAAATGTGTGCATCCAATTTTCAGTCCAGAATTGATCGGCTCGGGACCCTGAATACTTTTGCAAAACTCCAGGACACGTGTGTAATAACTGCTGTGATGTTCCAATCTGGTGGACTGAATGCACAGCTGTCATTGTAATTCTTCACTTAAATGTTACTTTTTTGGCTGCATGTTTATTTATTTGCTGTAATAATGGGAACACTGAACAGAACAGATCAGGGAACACTTTGTGCTCTTGTTTGCCTCTGCAGCAGATTGACACCCACTCAACAATAGACCCCAATAGAGTCCTTATCTGCTCTTATTCAAAGACCCTGTGTCAGACCATTTAACACATGACTCTTTAACAGACGAACTCAGAGATTAAAGGACGGAAGCACAATTGAAGACTGCGGCTCGACGATGGGAGCTTTCTATTTGTAATTATTTGCTTACTCTGAGGGACAATGCAGGCAGATACAACTCAGATAAAAATATTTACTGAAAGGTTATGAGACACACAAAGACACACAGAGAGATGAGTGAAGAGGGAAGGCTGGTGGAGGATGTTTGTAAGTATACTGCCAATGGTGAACTCAGTAAAACAGGGTCTACTGCCTGCTCTTCAGGTTGCACGCTGGGGTCCAGATGGGATGTAATAAAATCTTAAGCTCAAAAGAGATTGACTAAGGGTAGACAGTATGCATGTGGTTTATCATATTAAGTCTTAAACAGCAATATTTATGGATTCTTTTGTAATTTATCTGATCAGCTGATTTACTTGAGTGCTTAAAGATGCTAATTTGCATGATCAGACTGGAGATCAGGGTCTGATTGCTTATAGAAAAACTGGAAAACTAAGATTAAATGCTTCTGACATTTCCTAGGTGCAGTGCTTTTTATGAATTCATACAACAAATATGAAAGATTTCTGAAAAGAAAAAGTTAGAATAAAAATAATATAACTATATCCACTATCTTAGCAGTCAGAAGCTTAATTTCATTTCATTTAGTGCCAGAAAACACCAAAACAGACCCCATTAGCATTAGAAACAAAAACCCCAGCAGTCAGGTGATTCTTGAAGATGTGGTGACAGTGGAGAAGAAGAACGCCGTGGTAAAAGGAGGAGACCTAGCAGAACAGATATTAGCATGAGACAGTTTTAAGAAAAATACTATTTATTTAAATATGTGAAAATATGTTAACAATAACTATTCATGGATGATGATTAAATTAAACGAGATGTGACAATAAATGAAATAATAACATAAAATACTAAGATAAGCATAATTAAAGTGATTTTTTTATTGTGATTTTTGTCCTGTGTATTTATTATGGGCAGCATAGTAGAACTATTGCTTCACAGCAAAGTCCTGGCTTTTTGCACGCTCTCCACGTGTCTGTGGGAGTTTTCTCCAGGTACTCCGGCTTCTTCCTACAGTTCAGACATGCATTTAGCAGGGTTAGGATAATTGGGGAGTCTAAATTGGCCACAAAGGTGAGTGTAAATGTTTGTCTGCCTCTCTGTGTTAACCCTGCGACAGATTGACAACGCCCCCCCCCCCCCCCTCCCCCATGGCAGCTCTGATAGGCTCTAGCCCCCCTGACCCTGAATTGGATAAGCAGAAGGGGATAGATGGATGATTTTATTCTCTGTAGGTGTAAATCTTTCTCTTCTGTTCCGAGATGTGCTGGAAATCTGACAATGTGCACACCTCCAGATTTTTCCCGTGCCCAGATTATATCAGAACACAAGTTAAGTCTCACCACTGTTATGGACAGTATTTTGGTTTTTTAAAAGTCCCAACTGTTAGAACTAGAGGGGAACTGAGATTTATTTCAAAATTAAGAATTTAAACTAATAATTCAATTATTTTATGTTATATGGTCTCGTGTGTAACTGGACACTTTTAAGACCCACGTTCCTATTTTTCATAACTGTGTATCATACAGAGAAGATGCAAAGGCTAAAACATGGATACACATCATGCAGAAAGAGCACTTTCTGTAACAGTGACATGTAACTGAAAGAAAAGCAATTTAAAAAAAAGAAACACTATCTGAAACTAAAAGAAACTGACAGTTTACTTGAAAATTTAATAAAAACTGAACACACACTGTCATGACTCACTCTTATTTAGATGAATGGCAGAGATGTGGCCTTCCTCCCACCTTCCTTCTTGATTGGTTTTTATACGTTATCTACTCAGGGGGAAAAATCCATTTCAGGTGCTCACGCAGCGGCGCAGGAACAGATGGCGGCATATGTAATGATTACAGAATCCCCACGTTAAAATACTTTAATTACTAAGTCAATAATGCCTGCAACAATTGCCGGAGCTTTAGTGTAAAAACAACAGAAGGCAGAAGGCAAACTCTGGGCCAATGTTTAACCAGAACTTTGCATTAGTGCTGATTGAGACAGTCTCCGTGTGTGTGTTTGTGTGTATATGTGTGTATGTAGTCTGTCACAGTGCAGCAGGTAAGACTGTCCTCAGGTTTTCTTGGTTGTAACCACTGCCTGCCTTGCCTTAAACCAGGTTTAGTTTATTGTACTTATAAAAGGGTATAAATATAAGACAAAAAATGCAGAGAATCCAGATGTGAGTGAAGTCACTCTTTACATGACTCTTACCTTAGCTTCCTTTGCTACATGACAAGTTTATATGTTTATTTCTGTTATGACGTGTACATGTCATTGACTGAGTGACCAAAATGACTGTTAGAAAAGCATTAATTGGTGTAGACTTTGCTCGAGCTCTAAGTTGAAGGCAAGTTTAAGGTGGAAATGTCTTTGTGTAGAGAAACAAACACACAGAAAGCAAGCACCAGATTGCAGGAATATGACTGATAATGATGAGACACTGCATAATTAAAAAAAAAAGAAAAGTTTTTTCAATTAATCTGAGTCAACACACATACACATGAATTCATCTACAAACAAGGAGACTTTAAAAGCTTAGCTGCAAGACTTTAATGACTTCTCACTGAAAGCAAGAAGGACTTAAGATTAGTTCACAAACTTTAGAAACATCCCCTCTTTACTTGGTGTTTGGACTTAGTTTTTTTTAAATACCTATTGCTGGGGTTCCTCTTCATTTTATTCTTGTGGTTTCTCTGACCTGCCTCCCTGAGATGACAGCACTGTCTATGTGGCTTTAGTGCATGTGTGTGACGGGGATAATCAAATTTCCTATAAAGGATTCAGTGTTGGTATGAACTGTTGGATAAAAGATCCACGGCTGAAGGAAGAAGACCTCGCTTAGGAATGCTAAGGCTATTTTTCTAAATAAGTCCTTCATTTGTGAGACAACTGTATATGAATTAAATACTGAAGGTATGTGACCTCTTCATCACCCCACCGAAATCTATAATCATTAATGAATCAGTCATACCGTACTGCTGAAAGACTGCGTCAGGTATTACAGGTCATAACGGGAAATATAAAGCTTTCCATTTTACAGTTTACATATTTAGGCACAATAAATGACTTATAACAATTTCAAAAGGTTTTTTTAAGTATGAAAATAAACTAACCTTGCTGCTTTAAAATCAGTAATCTGCTCTTTAAAGGTTTTTTTCTATTATTATTTGTTCATATTGAAGGATCACCTGGTTTTTAAAGGTAGCAGTAGGTGTAACAGGATGACTTTCTGACCTGTGTGCTTACAGCTCTTTACTCGAGATTGGAGCACTTTTGTTCATGTTACTCTGTAGCAAGAAATTCAAATAGTCTTATTTAACTTAACATGCCAGTATAGTGAAATAATGCATATGTCACTTTAATGCAACAGCATGGCTCTTGTTTGGTATAATAATGGATTTCTATGGTACAGTCAGCCAAACTTATCAGCCTCTGCACTTGGTTTGTGCAACAATTATATGATAATAGCATTAAAAAATAACAACTTTTGTTATTCAAACATTAAACTGTAACAAGATGAGATCAAATGAAGCTGAGTTTAAGGAAGAGTTAAAACAACGATGGGGGAAATGTGCATAAAAGCAACAGACAAGGCAAACAAAAAACAATAATGAAATTATAATAAATGATACCACCTAACTACACAATGACATTTTAAAAAATGAGTTAAAGGCATTGATTGATTGTTAGACAGGTTGTTTTAAATCTGAGGCCACCTGATGGTCACCTTTAGATTTAGCCCCACTGGTGGAACTCTGCCTGCCAACAAATAACCCCTCCAGATGTTTTCATTTAGAAACCAGCAAATAAGGTCTCAGAACCTTATGTGACCTGTCTCGGTCATTCCTAACATCTCCTAACTCGCAGAGCTCCAGGTTTAAGTTCTGGTTGTGAGATCTCTTCCTGAATCGCTTAACTCGCTCCGTCTTTTCAGTAAGGACTGTTAAACTGATGTTAGATTATTGACTTCATTCTGAGATCAAACACAAAAAATCATCAAGCCCACATGTTAAAAATGAGAGATAAGATCCTTTGAAGGTTATTATGATACATTCTTTATATATATAACAAAAAACAAAGGTGTCTCCAACTTGAGAACAAAACAACAAAAATTAAAAAACTAAAACTGAATGAAAATGGTCAATATTCATATTTAAGTATATAATATTTTAATGTCTCATAGCAGGATGGTTTTGTTTAAGCTCCTGTCTTTTCTCATCGTTTTTGAAAGTTTTTTTTTATTAATCTAAATTCCTGTTCATTTGCCTGATTGTTTAATTACCATAAACTGTAGACATTAATCATGCCCAACTCGCGTCTGTCTGCAGAGGGACAAACTAACTGTAAATCCAGTTAGTGCACAGTGTGTACTACTACCAGGCATTTCCCACAGGGTGTCACCACAGCTCTGATTGGCTTATGTGTCTCTAAAAGTATTCCCGTGATCCAGAATGCACTCAATTTAGACCCTAAAACTCAACCAGTTAAATTCTGAATAAATATTTAACCTCATCAATAATGTGACATGTAAAATGTCTAATTGTGTTAGCTTATTGTCCCCAAACTCTCTCAAGACTTTATTCAAACTATATCTAAAGATATTAATGTATTTACATGTGAAATAACATTAACAAAAATGTGACTTTTCCGGTGGAGAAAATTGTAAAAGAAGTGAGTTAAATATCAATCACAGTGAGAGAAAAATGAAAGGAGGGCAAACTGAAATGTTTGTGTTTATCTACTTCTGACATGAACACCTGACTCACTTAGATAACTCAAATTCTTTTTTTGAATTTGAGTTATCTAAAAGTGTTGTAGGTGGTGATTTCTTTTCTTTTTTTTTTTTTTTTTTTTTTTTAGAATATCTTGTTTGTAATTCCTGGAACATTTTTGCTATAAAGTTGTAAAATCAAAAACTGAACTCCTTCTGCTCCACCCACTGCAGGAGAGCACGGACCTGAGCCTACTGTGTATTTGAACGTGTCTATGTGCTGGAGTGAAAATGTTTTTGACCCCTTCCTGATTTCCTAGTTTTTTCCATATTTATACATATTTATGTTTCAGATCACAAAACAAATTTTAATATTAGTCAAAGATAACCTGAGTAAACACAAACGTTAGGCAACTTTGCAAAGTTTCTGCTTGACCAATATACAATTTTAATAATGATAATTATTATTATTTTTTCTAAAAATGACAACAGCACATGCCCATAAATATATAAAGCAAATTTGTATGTATTTATGTTTTTTTTAAACAAAACAATTTCCATTTTTTGGGGGGTAATAAGCAATATATATTTTTCACAATTTTATATATATATATATATATATATATATATATATATATATATATATATATATATATATATATATATTGCCTTATTTTTAAACTCAGACATCTGTTGAACATCTCTGTCACTCTGTCACTGGTTAAGTAAACAGACTCCACTCACTGTGTTTAGGTTCTTATGCATAGCAACAGTGAAACAACTCTGCCACCATGAGGATAAACTGGAGAAGCGTACAAGGCTACAATGCATTATATTTAATAAAAAATGCATACCTTCATTAATTACATACCTTGAATTGGTAGGAAAAAATGTTAGAATCTAAGTTTATTCAAGCATATTTGACATTCTGACACTGATGCATTGTTGGAAATAAAGAGCCTGAGGAATACCTGCATATTCATAGAAGATATTTCAGCAAAAACAGGGAGGTTGGCATTATTTTTAGTCCATTCATTAGGTTGCTGTTTTTACAATCAGGCAAAAGCTACAAGTGGAATTTTAAGCCAAAGATCAATGTCTTATTTGATAAAGGTTTTTGGATTCCTGGAGTGAGTGTTCCAGTGTTGAAATGCAGTCGCAGCAGTTTGGTTTCATATAATAATCTTCTAAAACTGAGCATCGATCGAGAATTGTAAGATAAACCGTGCTTCATGTTTTTTTGTCACGTGTAGCTCTTGTTCTTTAAAATGTTTTGTAACAGGTCAGTGCTAAAAAAACATGAAAGGGATTAAGAGGCACTTGAAAGATGGTATTTATATTATTCATAATTACTATTACACTTAATGAAATTTTCAAAGGTTATACACGTTCTGGTTGTGACTCTGCTGACTGACGGGTATATTTAAATGATCTCATAGGACCATTAGCAGAAACTATGAGGTTTTGGATTTAAATTCTGTAGCCCAAGTAGAGTAGAAAGTTAGCAAAATGCCTAAAGGTGGCCAGATGGGCTTTTCTCCTTTGCTTTTTAGGGCATTTACTGGTAGTAAGAAAAACAGAGTTACACAACAGTGGTCCATTTTCTAAGGGGGGCATTGGGATTCACCCAAATGCCAAAGAATGACACTTCCAGTGTCACATTAAGGGATGTAGACTGGTCACTGGAAATTTAATTAAATATGCTTTACCAGTACCAGGTTGGACTCTCTTTGGACTTCCGAACTGACTTAATTCTTCATGCTGAGATGTTGGTCCATACTGACATGATAGCAGCACACAATTGCTGCACATTCATGATGCGAATCTCCCATTCCACAACATCCCAAAGGTGCGCTGTTGGATTGAGCTCTGGTGTCATGTTCAATAAATCAGTTTGATCTTTGTGTGATTATCTGCTGGAAGCAGCCAGCCGCACATGGGCACACTGGGGTCATAAAGGGATGGACATGATTAGCATCAATAATCTGGTAGGGTGAGTGTTGTGATGTTTAAATGATGCTCATTTGATACTAAGGGGCCCACGGTGTGCTGTGAAAATATCCCCCACATTACACCACCAGCAGCCTGAGTAGCCTTTCATCCCTTCAATCTTCCAGCTCCTGAGTCCTCTTTAAGTCTGTAATATCTGACTGAGTCCACCTTATTCTCCTCAGTTGGCAGTGATCACGTGGGAGTTGTGTCCTATCTCCTGCACAGTATACAAAGGCGCCACCCTTTATTGTAAAACTTCCTGCTGTGTGCTCCAGTATATTGAAGGAATGATGTCATTTGATCTTTAACCTTTAATCTGACCTCTGGTTTCTGGTTTGCTGCAGTGTGTGTGTTCACCCCACACTGGCAGGAGTTGGAGGTATTTCTCTCCCTTGTGATGAATATCTCAGAGAGCTACCTTGCAAACACTTAATAAACAACTTAAGCTACTGTGTCAAGTGCAGCTATATGTGTGTGAGGTGGCTGGCAGGTTTGTGTTGCAGTCCTACGCAGAGCTTTACAGGCCTTTGTCTGTATGTTGGGTGCTGTCACCAGGGGACAAACTCCAAACATGTTAAACAACCACAAATGTGTGCGGCATTTGTTCATATTTGTGCTGTTTGTGAACACAGAAGTCATTTAATTTTAAAACCAGTGATTTTATTTTATTTTCCAGTTTAATTGATTGATTATTTAACTGCACATTCATCATGCTACGGGTATGTTTCGTCTTAGTGACACTACACTGCTGCATATTTTGCTTATTGTTGTTGTAGTATTTCACTTTTCCAGTGCCTGCACACTTCTCTGACCATGACACCAGACAGCAACTTAACAGTTAGCACTGTTGCTCACAGCTGGGTTTGAATCCACCATCTGCCCACAGCCTCTCTCCACCTTCCTCCCACAGTCAAAAAGCATGTAGTTAGTGGGGTTAGGTTAATTGATGATTCAAGCATTAGTTGTAGGTGTTAGACCTGTGTCAGATTATGACCTGTCCAGGGTGTACCGTGGCTCAGTGGGAGCTAGGAGTGACTCCAGCCCCCTGCAACACTTAATTTGGGTAAACAGACAAAAATAGAGTTATAATAGTTGTCTCGGTTGGAAGGAGGCATTGTTTGTGTTTTGACAACATTTCAACAATGCATGATTCACTCTAGAATGTCTTAACTATCAGTCTTTTTACAACCAGATCAAAGTCTGCAGTGTCTGTTGTACGGACCTGGAGTTGCAGGTATAGCTCAAACTCCTCTTCTTTATTTTAACGTGCTTTTAAAATCTAACTTTTTACTGTAGAGAAGATGACACTAATGGTCAAACAACCACTAACATATCAGCAAATTCAACTCAAAACTCTCAGGTGATGGAACGAGTTGTTGCAAACTGGAAGGACGGTGGATTGATCCCAGACTCCTCCACCATATGTGGAAATATCCTTGGGTGACATACTAAATCCGGAGTTTAGCATAAAGTACTTTGGGTGCTCAACTATATAGAAAGGCAATATATAAATGATCAGGTTATTGGTTAAATTGTATTTAGGGTATGGATTGTATAGGAAGATTAAGGTTGTAAAGAGGTGTGGCCTAACAATCCGAAGTTCCTAAAGGTATGTGCCAAAGTATCCTTCAGTAAGATACTGAACCCCTCGTTTCCCCAATCCATCCTCTGGTGAGTGAGTACTTAGACATCAATAGAAATGCCGTATTATTGTGTATGATTAGGTGAATGAGACTTGCAGTAGTACCAGTCCACTTACCCTTTACACAATGAAAACGTAGAACTTGCTCATGCATGTACAAAATTGGAGGATTTTCCCAGGAGATGGTCGTGAATTATGGGAGTGTTGTCAGCCATGGCTGCAGTGTTATTTCTGCTTCTCATCTTCCAATTTTTTATGAACTCTGCTCTCACACCGTTTCCTGCTCAACAAACTTTTCAGATAATTAGCAATCTACCTACACAGGATCGCCACCTTCATGCTACACTATGTGCTTCTGGGTTTTTTTCTTTTTTTTTAGCGCTGGTTGCATACCCAAAATTCTTCACTGTGTTTGCCACAGATCAAGGTAAATGGACTCAAATGTGTCACGGTGAATACCGCTTGAGTATATGTGTTTACAGATGTCTGGGTCTGCGTGTTCTTATTTTTGCACAATGCACTTGTACTGGAAGCACAACCTTGTGATTTTGATTGGATTGGTACCCGACTGTTTCAAGCAAACAAACAAAAAAAAGAAGTAACGTTCTGTGTTGCTGCATTTGAAAAGAATTCCTCCAATGCTAAATGTTATGTTTAATACAAACACATTCTTAAAAGAGATATACGTCTCATGCTATACTACGACTCACTTATTATAGTGGCCTCGTTAGATATTGCCACACACATAGTCTGGAACGACAATAAATTAGAAATACGAACCTTCAGGTTGCTTCTTTATTTGTATAGAAAAAAATTCCTGATGTTTTTAAAAAAGAGCTAATTTTAATAAAGTAAGATAAGATAAGATAAGATAGAACTTTATTAATCCCTCGGGTGGGTTCCTCTGGGAAATTCGACTTCCAAAAAGCACAGCAACGACCGAAGTTACAGTTACAGAATTGTTTTATATATATATATATATATATATATATATACACACACACACACACACACACACACACACACACACACACACACACACACACACACACACACACACACACACACACACACACACATATATAAATACAGAGACAAATATAAATAAAATATACAAAGGGGATAAATAGAATAAATAGGAATAAAAAATAAAAATACAAGTGAATTGCACATTTCAAGTATTGAGTCTATTGCACTGTTGACTATTTACAAAAAGTATTGCACAAGGTATTGTACAGTGAGGTGAAGAGGCACTACAGCTTAGTTGTTCCCCCCTCCTTTGTCCTCCTGTTTCCCCTCCCTCTCCCCTCCAGAGAGGAGTTAAACAGTCTGATGGCGTGTGGGACAAAGGAGTTTTTAAGTCTGTTGGTTCTTGTCTTGGGGAGAAGCAACCTGTCACTGAACAGACTCTTCTGATTGTTTATGGCCGTGTGCAGAGGATGCCTGGCATTGTCCATAATGTCCATCAGTTTCTTTAATGTCCTTTTCTCTGCCACTGTCACCAGAGTGTCCAGCTTCATGCCGACCACAGAGCCAGCCTTCCTGATCAGTTTCTCCAGCCTGCATGAGTCCTTCTTTGCATGAGTGCCATGAAACAAACATTTTTCCATAGTGTGGATTTGAAGAAATTATTGCTTGAGTGCATCTGAGAGGGAGAAAGTATACTTCAGTATAAGTGCAAGTTCAGGTACATTTTTTCATTAATGTCTCTCATACGTACATAGAAATACATTCCTCCACTATAAAAGAGACAAACTATTCAATACAGTCAAGCCCGTCCTGCATTGAAAGAACATAGAAAAGACTACATAAAAGACTTTGGTGGCTTCTGCTCTTATAAAACTCTTCCTGACCTTGGCAGCACCAACAGACATTAATAAGACTTCTAATTATGTTCTTAGCTATACTTCAGTAGCTGCAGCAGCAGAGCTGAATTTAATTTCCACTCTGCTCTCCATTGACCATCTCAGATTTCTCTGTTGTCTCGCCATTTGTGGCTTTGGGATTTGTTAATTTTTACAAGCATATTTTGCCCCTTGAAGTGTGCATTTAGTGCAAGTATACCTTTTTTAAACCAGAAGGAAAATAATCTGCGTACATAATCGCTTAATGCTGAATACAAGTGGATTTTAAAAAAAAATCTTTTGGATTTTTAAAGTCTTCAGACACGCAGCATGGATAAGAAGAAAGAGCACATTAATGCTGCAGTTTAACATGGTTTCTTTTATGACTCATACCTTCATTCTTTTCCATGGCACAAAAAAGTAAGGACGTGAGCACCACCTTGAAGTAAACAACACCATCTGAGACGGGGAGAAATAAGTTACACAATGAGACAAAAGTATTCCTTCACCGCAATGTGCTATTTACACCAAGTGTGTTTCACCCTTAAAGCATCCAAGGTAAAAGTGTGGATGTTCTTTGTGGACTTAACCGCATGCTTTATTTGGTCGACTGAATGAAAGCACAAAAATTTTGCTTTATGTGCTGTAACTTTGTTCTATCAGTATAGTTATTGGATGGAAGGCGCCCAGTGTTGTAAACACAACTCAAAACAAAACTGACTGGCTGAAACTCAACTTTTATTATAACAGTTACTTTATTTAAGTAAAAAAAAAAGTTTTTTATCTGGTGCATGAAACTCGTATATTTCTTTTTTTTTTTCAGTGTAATGGTTGCTTGGTCAGGAATGCTTCATGTTCTTCTCGAGGTCACCTATACAGCTGGAACTGGTTACCAATATATGTAAGTCCAGCTGCATACAGTGCTTTGAAAAAGCATGCAGTTTAAAGTTATGGCTGAACTGTCCCAGGCATCTTCTGTTGCCCAACTACAAACCTCCAGGTCAACGGAAAGCTACGTGACCGCTCATCATATCACAGCGGAGTGTTCGATACAAAGCCCTGTACTGCCCTATATTGCACCTTAATTTGTTTTTATATAATTGCGTGGAATGAATCTGGAGTTGAATGTTTATAATAGGCAAAAAATACTTAAATAAGTTAATAAGTAAATGTTAAAATTTTGTCTTTTTTTCTTTTTTTGCTGATCTGAAAATTGATCCGATCCGTGACTTAAAACCGTGATCTTAGAAACTGGGGCAAACTCTGACAGGAAGAGGTCTGGCAGACCCAAAGCACCAGTTGAATCAATGGTCTGGGCCTGTTTTGCTGGATTCAGAGTCGGTGACTTGCACAGAGTGAGAGGCACCCTGAACCAAAATGGCTACCACAGTGTAACCCAGTGTTAAAAACGGGATTAAAAGTATAAATAAATATTGATAAAAACAAAGTTAATTATAATAAATACTGATAAAAAGCATGTAAACAGAAGTTTAATTAATATGTACATATGTATATGTAATGTATAAGTGGTGTGGGGGCAGGACTTAGTCCTGTAGAGTGTGTTTGTCAGATCCACTGAGCGACCAATCATTGGCCGGTCTGACCCTCCCCCAGTCTGTGCGCTGCTCAGACACCTGTGTGTGCCTTCGTGTGCCAGTCAGATACGCCAGAGACACAGACGGTGAAAGATCAGTTTACCCGTGCGGCAAAGAAGCTAGCTGGATAGAGAAAGTCCTTTTTTCGGCAAGAATAATAAGAGTGATACTGTATTCCAGAGGCCGTGAGCCAACGTGAGCACTGTGAAGCCCCGTGTAGCATTTGTTGCTTCGCATGGTAAGTCCCAGGCAGCACACGTGCGCTAGCATAGCATGCTACTTGCCGCTAGCTCTGATGCTAACTTCCGTTAGCCATTTTGCAATGAAAGTGCCTTTTCCGAGGCTAAAGCAATTAGCACTGAGTCTGCTGCACTTTATATGAGATGTTCTTTAAAGGTTTATGTCACATTACTGTGGTATTGATGTATAATGTATGGTGTTGTGCGATGTTATGTTAGCACATGTTCCCTTTTCTCATGGTGCTAATTATAGTTCTGCACACTAAGTATTAGCAATGTGAAATTAAGTGCCTTCACCTGCACTTTACTTAGCTGAAACTTGATAAGTCTCAAGCCAATGTGTATTTCTAATGCACTACTGAGCTATTTTGTATTGTTTTAAATGTGTGTTTCCTATGCACTTTTCCCTTTGAAATGAGAATAATTTGTTGTACAACATAGAATATTTTGAAAGAAATTTAGAAACACTACAAGCAACCAGTAGTAATAATAAGTTACAGGCATGATAGCTTAAATGTTGAACTACTGTGTTCTGGCCTGGTCCCCAGGTCAGGTTTTTTCCTTTGCTTGTTTGGATTGGATTGGTTTTGAGGACCTGAGAAGAATCGAGGATCCCTTTTCCAGTACTGGATGGCGAGCCCAGCCCAAAGAGCCGGATGAACTGGTAGATTGTAACCCGACTGGTTACAAACACACTGAGTGACTACTGAACATTGAAAGACTGAAATTGACTTTAAAAAAGACACAAAAGACAATATATCCTTAGGTCGACCATTTGTGGGGTTTATTTTATTTTGTTTTCAAGAAGAGCGCTCTACTTTTGTTAAATGTGCACAACTTTAATAATTGTTAATAAATGCAATTGTGTTTTCTGCACCTACTGTGTACAAGTCCTCTGTTGTCATACACCCTTGGCTCCTACGAATCTAGAACCTGTCTGATCTGGTCCATATTTCCCTTCTGTCCACGTACTGTGGTTAAAGGTAACTATACTGCCCGCACTACATGCAAAGAAGGCAAGAAGTAGCACTAACAGGTCTAGTATTGCACCACCAGTGTTACATAAGTAAAAGTGGCGAGCCAGCCAGGAGCCTAGAGTGTTGTGTGACAACATTGGAATCCTCTTTGACCTTTGATCAAATGCTCACATACTGTGAAAATGGATTTTGTCGAGAAGTATGCCGTTAAAGTACCAAATGCCATTATTGTTAGCGGTGTTACAGATAGAGAGAAAGACAAAGAGGTATTTGAGTTTCTGGAGCAACATGGTACTATTCGTAGAGTACTCGCTGTCGATGATGACTCTTCTGCATTCCACAAAAGCCAGATTGTAGAGTTCGAGTCCGGTGCAGCCGTTGAAATATTAGCACCTAAGCTGCCTTACCTCTTACAGTCCACTGACAATCCAGATGTCAGTTACCGCATTCGAGCCTTAACTGACGTCTATACTAAGACCGTAGGGGGCAGTGTTACTGAGGCTTACATTAGCAACCTGAAGGGTTTAGCCAAGTTAAGTGGGAAGGATTTCGAAGAAGTGTTGCGGGAGGCCCTATCCACAATAGGGAACACCGTTGAAGCTGCTGAGACAGCTGAGAGAAACCCTGAAAATGATGCTGCTGATCAGACTTGCCCTGTGGTAGGATCCACACAACTTGGAGCCTCACCTTCAGTCTTAACTGAACTGCCTCACCCTCCTGAAGCCATTCAGGGCACATTCCAACGCCCCATGAGACCAAACTTGACACCTCAAATGTTGAGTCCAACTGACCTCAACCCACCAGAGGTTCAGAAAGTAGTAGTCGAGCATGTTGTCAAGAGTGTTGAAAAGACATCACATGCTCACTCTACATTAAGACTCAGAGCTTTCTCTGGCAAGATGCCCAGACCTTACAGCGAAGCTGACTATGAAACATGGCGTTCTCATATTGACTTGTTGATGGAAGATGCTTCTTTGTCCGAGTTGGGAAAAACTCGTAAGATTCTTGAAAGTCTCCTTGCTCCCGCTTCTGATGTCATCCGCCCTCTTGGGCCAGAAGCCACTCCTGCAGACTATCTTAAACTTCTGGATTCAGCTTTTGGCACCGTCGAAGATGGTGAGGAACTGTTTGTACGCTTCATGAACACCCTCCAAGATCATGGTGAAAAGCCCTCTGCTTATCTGCTTCGTTTGCAGGTGGCAGTCAATCACACCGTGCGCAGAGGTGGGCTTGAACCACATGAAGTAAATAAGCAGCTTCTTAAACAGTTTTACAGAGGCTGCTGGGATGATAACTTGCTAACGGAGTTGCAATTGGAGCTAAAGCATAAGGAGCCGCCCACTTATGCAGAGCTATTGCTTCTCCTGCGTACTGCAGAAAACCGACAAGAAGTTAAAAACACGCGAATGAAGAAACACTTTAGCGCCACGAAACCAAAAGCAGTGTCTCATGAACAGACGGTCACTGAAACAAATGCAGATGTTCGCCAAGCACAGTCAGATAGTCTAGAAGAGCTGAAAAAACAAGTTGCCGATCTAAAAAGCCAATTAGCTGCCGTTGTGAAGCCAAAGAAACAAGCAACACTGAAGACAGTTCGAACAAGGAAACCTGAAAATAAAAAACCTGACCATGCCAAACCTGAAGACTCACCTCCACCCAGCCGCCGCAGTACTAGGCCCAAGCCCTGGTATTGCTTCCGCTGTGGGGAAGATGGACATATAGTAGCCACTTGTGAGTCAGAGCCCAATCCTGCCCTTGTAGTTGCAAAACGAAAGGAATTAAGAGTGAGAAGGCAGATATGGGACAGGCAGAATGACCAGCTTTCTTTAAACTAAATTCTGCCTCCGTTGCGGGACAAATGGAGGCTGATGCTTTGTTAACCCGTCCCACCCAGGTTAAACAAAAAGCTTCACCTAAAAAGCGTGCCAGCCTAAAGTCACACACAAGATCAGATTCCTTCGACTTTCCTAAAGGTCTAATTGGTACGAAGAGTACTGCACAAGTGAAAGTTAATGGTCACACAGTGAGTTGTTTGCTAGATACTGGTTCCCAGGTGACTACAGTCCCCGAGTCCTACTATCGTCAGCATTTGTCCTCTCATGAGATTAAGCCATTGTTTGAACTTTTAGAAGTTGAGGGTGCCAACGGTCAGTCTGTGCCTTACTTAGGCTACATTGAACTGCATGTCACTTTCCCAAAGGACTTCCTTGGCATTGAAGCTGAAGTGCCGACACTTGCCTTAGTTGTCCCCGATGTGCGCACAGCTTCTCAGTCCTTAGTGCTAATTGGGACAAACACATTAGATGTACTTTATGAGCTGTACTCTAACACATGCCATGAACTGCAGCTGAACCTGCCATATGGCTATAGGGCAGTTCTAAAAGTTCTTGAGTCACGACACAAACAGTCCAAAGACAGTAGTCTTGGTTTAGTGACGATGCACAACAAAGAGCCACAGTTGATTCCAGCAGGCCAAACCGTTGTTCTAGATGGTGCTGTAGCTGTGTCAGCCGGTAACGGTGAAAAGTCTGTCTTGTTAGAGTATCCACGAATGTCAGCCTTACCTGGTGACATCCTTGTGAAACCTTGTCTCATAGACCTACCTGAACGAGCACCTTACCTTGTACCAGTTATACTCACCAATGAATCCGAACATGATGTGACAATCCCTCTAAATTGTGTCATCGGAGAAGTCAGTGCATATCAAAGAGTTCTATCTCACGAACACTCAGTGAGAACTCCAAGATCCCGAACTGAGCAGAAGTCAAATGTAACATATAACTTTGACTCTTCCCCTATTAGCGCTGAATGGAAGGAGCGCATAACCGAAAAACTAAGCCAAATGCCCGAAGTGTTTGCACAGAATGATCTTGACTTTGGAAAGACGGATCAAGTGAAACACACAATCAGATTGTCAGATGAAACACCGTTCAAGCATAGAGCGCGTCCCATACATCCGAACGACCTGGAGGCAGTCCGTAAGCACCTCAAAGAACTGCAAGAAGCTGGCGTGATCAGGGAATCTACCTCCCCTTTCTCTTCACCCATTGTAGTCGTGCGGAAGAAAAATGGTGAAGTCCGCCTCTGTATCGACTACAGAAAGCTTAACGCGCAGACTATAAAAGATGCTTACGCTCTCCCCAATTTGGAGGAAACGTTTTCCACCTTGATCGGGTCGCAATGGTTCTCTGTCCTGGATTTAAAATCTGGGTACTACCAAATTGAGATGGAGGAGCTGGACAAACCAAAGACGGCGTTCGTATGTCCCATCGGCTTTTGGGAATTTAATAGAATGCCCCAAGGCATTACAAACGCCCCCAGCACATTCCAGCGGCTCATGGAGAAATGTATGGGCGACATGAACCTGCGCGAAGTGATCGTGTTTCTCGATGACATCATTGTATTCTCCAAGACACTTGAAGAACATGAGGCTCGCTTAATGAAAGTTCTTGATCGCCTGAAAGAATATGGGCTCAAACTCTCACCCGAAAAATGCAAATTTTTCCAAACTTCTGTCAGATATCTTGGGCATATTGTGTCCAGCAAGGGAGTGGAGACTGACCCTGAAAAGGTGGAAGCCTTAAGTACCTGGCCTGTGCCCCGTGATCTTAAACAGCTCCGCTCATTCTTAGGCTTTTCAGGGTACTACAGGCGGTTCATTAAGAACTTTTCGAGTATCGTTAAGCCCCTCACTGACTTAACATCAGGCTACCCTCCTTTGCGCAAAAGCACAAAGCCTAAAGCGAAGTCTGTCCAGTACCATGACCCCAAGACACCTTTCGGCGAGCGATGGACTCCCTCTTGTGATCTTGCTTTCAAAACCATCATTGAAAAGCTCAGTACTGCGCCTGTATTGGGTTTTGCTGACCCTAAACTGCCATATACGCTCCATACGGACGCCAGCACTACAGGGCTTGGCGCCGCGCTCTATCAAGAGCAGAATGGCCAGACTAGGGTGATAGCTTATGCAAGCCGTGGGTTGTCTAGGAGTGAATCTCGTTATCCCGCCCATAAGTTAGAGTTCTTAGCCTTGAAGTGGGCAGTAACGGAAAAGTTTGCAGATTACTTATATGGAAATCAGTTTACTGTCGTAACAGACAATAATCCTCTGACGTACATATTAACTACTGCTAAGATGGATGCCATGAGTTACAGATGGCTAGCTGCCCTGTCAACGTTTAGCTTTAAGCTCCAGTACAGAGCAGGCAAGCTTAACTCAGATGCAGATGGCCTTTCTAGACGGCCACATGGCGAGTTGCTTAACGACGCAGTCTCCCAAAAAGAGCTCGACCGCATACAGCAGTTCACACAGACTCACCTGTCCCTACCTGACAGCAGTTTAAGTCCTGAAGTAGTGTCTGCCATCTGTGAGAAACACATTGTCTGCAGCTCTCAAAATGACACCATCCCTTTGGTTCACTCGCTAGCCATTTCTGCAGCTGCCATTCCAGGTGACTTTGTCAATGAAAATGACTGTGGTGGTCTTCCTGTTATACCCCATATGTCCCTTGAACAGATCACAAACGAACAAAGAACAGACCCTTGTCTGAGGGAAGTTATTGCACAAATTGAAACTGGAGAAAAGATCCCACCAACTGTGCGAGCTGAACTTCCTGACATCAACCTTCTACTCCGAGAGCTCAATCGATTGGAGATGCACAATAACATCCTGTACCGAACTCGCCAAGATGGAGGAGATGTTACTTACCAGCTTGTCTTACCTGAACAGCTCCGTGACTCAGTCTTCCAAAGCCTCCACTGTGACATGGGCCACTTAGGCACTGAACGTACCTTAGATCTTGCCCGAACAAGGTTCTATTGGCCTCGCATGGCAGCATATATAGAACATAAGATCAAAACATGCAACCGCTGTGTAAGACGTAAAACTCCTCCAGAAAAAGCAGCTCCACTTGTGAATATCAAATCCACCAGACCCCTCGAATTAGTCTGCATGGACTTCCTGTCCATTGAGCCTGATCGAAGTAATGTAAAGGATGTGCTTGTATTAACCGATCATTTCACGAAATATTCATTAGCCATCCCTACCAGCAATCAGAAAGCTCAGACCGTTGCCAAAGCCCTTTGGGACAACTTCATAGTCCACTACGGGATACCCGAACGATTGCATAGCGATCAAGGTCCCGACTTCGAGTCCCACATTATCCAAGAGCTTTGCAAGATCATGGGCATTCGTAAAATCCGGACCACACCCTATCACCCCAGAGGAAACCCGGTAGAACGTTTCAATAGAACGTTACTAAGTATGCTAGGTACTCTTGAGGAAAAGGACAAAACTCAGTGGCACAACTATGTCAAACCACTCGTTCATGCGTACAATTGTACGAAAAATGATACAACCGGTTTTGCCCCATATGAGTTAATGTTTGGCCGTCAGCCAAGATTGCCAGTCGATCTAGCATTTGGGCTGCCCTTTAACAACAAAAGTTTCAAGTCGCATTCTCAGTACATAACAAAACTAAAGGCAACTCTACAAGAGACCTACAAACTAGCAACAGACCATGCTAACAAAATGGCAGAAAGAAACAAAACAAGATTTGATATGCGAGTGAAACCCTCAAAACTAGAGCCAGGTGACAGAGTTTTGGTGCGTGCAGTCCGTCTCAGAGGCAAGCACAAGCTAGCCGACAAGTGGGAGACTGATATTCACGTTGTGGTGAACCAAGCAGGTGACTTGCCCGTCTACAGTATAAAACCCCTAACAAAAGAGGGCCCAGTCCGCACAGTCCACCGCGATCTCTTGCTCCCTTGTGGTTTTCTTGCCCCTGTTGAAGAGAAACCTGTCCAACCAACTCATGTACGCAAACCAAAAACAAGGCAATCACCTAAACAACATGAGGAATGTGATCATTCAGAACTGGAAGATGAGGATATCTGTTGGTTCAGAGAGGAACCTCTTCAAGAGCCCATAAAGGTCACTCGAGTCTATGAGATTCCCCAGCCAAAGACACACCCTAATGATCACGATCATACTGAAACTCATTTGCCTGGAGGAGACAACTTACATGAACATGACAACTTGATTGGAGCTGACAATTTAACCGGATGTGACAACTTACCTGAATGTGGAAATCCACTTGGATATGGAAGCCTAGAGGAGAGTGAAACCATGGTGGAACACTCAAACACTGACGATGAAAGCGAGAGTGACACTAACTTACCTGATGGACCTACCAGTGATGGGCCAGTGGAAGAAGACAACTCAAACGATAATCAAGCAAACTCAAATCAGTCAAATACTGAGAGTGAAGCCACAGCGACCATAAGGCGCTCAGAGAGAACAAGAACCCAACCAGAACGACTGCAATATAGTCAGTTGGGAAATCCTCTCGTTTCCATTGCCCAGTCCCTGTTTCAAGGTCTAAGCCTGGCTTTTACCAGTGCCTTGACAGAACAAGATTCTGTGGTCATCCCCATGAAGGCTGGTTCCCCTGTCATTACCGTTTAGCTATCCCATGCAAAGGGACTTGCATGATTCTAAGGGGGGATAGTGTAACCCAGTGTTAAAAACGGGATTAAAAGTATAAATAAATATTGATAAAAACAAAGTTAATTATAATAAATACTGATAAAAAGCATGTAAACAGAAGTTTAATTAATATGTACATATGTATATGTAATGTATAAGTGGTGTGGGGGCAGGACTTAGTCCTGTAGAGTGTGTTTGTCAGATCCACTGAGCGACCAATCATTGGCCGGTCTGACCCTCCCCCAGTCTGTGCGCTGCTCAGACACCTGTGTGTGCCTTCGTGTGCCAGTCAGATACGCCAGAGACACAGACGGTGAAAGATCAGTTTACCCGTGCGGCAAAGAAGCTAGCTGGATAGAGAAAGTCCTTTTTTCGGCAAGAATAATAAGAGTGATACTGTATTCCAGAGGCCGTGAGCCAACGTGAGCACTGTGAAGCCCCGTGTAGCATTTGTTGCTTCGCATGGTAAGTCCCAGGCAGCACACGTGCGCTAGCATAGCATGCTACTTGCCGCTAGCTCTGATGCTAACTTCCGTTAGCCATTTTGCAATGAAAGTGCCTTTTCCGAGGCTAAAGCAATTAGCACTGAGTCTGCTGCACTTTATATGAGATGTTCTTTAAAGGTTTATGTCACATTACTGTGGTATTGATGTATAATGTATGGTGTTGTGCGATGTTATGTTAGCACATGTTCCCTTTTCTCATGGTGCTAATTATAGTTCTGCACACTAAGTATTAGCAATGTGAAATTAAGTGCCTTCACCTGCACTTTACTTAGCTGAAACTTGATAAGTCTCAAGCCAATGTGTATTTCTAATGCACTACTGAGCTATTTTGTATTGTTTTAAATGTGTGTTTCCTATGCACTTTTCCCTTTGAAATGAGAATAATTTGTTGTACAACATAGAATATTTTGAAAGAAATTTAGAAACACTACAAGCAACCAGTAGTAATAATAAGTTACAGGCATGATAGCTTAAATGTTGAACTACTGTGTTCTGGCCTGGTCCCCAGGTCAGGTTTTTTCCTTTGCTTGTTTGGATTGGATTGGTTTTGAGGACCTGAGAAGAATCGAGGATCCCTTTTCCAGTACTGGATGGCGAGCCCAGCCCAAAGAGCCGGATGAACTGGTAGATTGTAACCCGACTGGTTACAAACACACTGAGTGACTACTGAACATTGAAAGACTGAAATTGACTTTAAAAAAGACACAAAAGACAATATATCCTTAGGTCGACCATTTGTGGGGTTTATTTTATTTTGTTTTCAAGAAGAGCGCTCTACTTTTGTTAAATGTGCACAACTTTAATAATTGTTAATAAATGCAATTGTGTTTTCTGCACCTACTGTGTACAAGTCCTCTGTTGTCATACACCCTTGGCTCCTACGAATCTAGAACCTGTCTGATCTGGTCCATATTTCCCTTCTGTCCACGTACTGTGGTTAAAGGTAACTATACTGCCCGCACTACATGCAAAGAAGGCAAGAAGTAGCACTAACAGGTCTAGTATTGCACCACCAGTGTTACAACAGCATTCTGCAGGCAGCGCCATGCAATAGCCTCTGGTATTCGCCTTGTTGGTCAGAGGTTCATCCTACAGCAAGATAATGACCAAAAACACAAGTCCAAGCTTGCCAGAACTACCTTAGGAAAAAAGAACAAGATGATAAGCTTGAAAACATGGAGTGGCCAGCAGAGTCTCCAGACTTAAACCCCTTCGAGCTGGTTTGGGACAAACTGGGCAGAAGAGTGAAAAAAAGCAACCTACAAGTGCCACACATTTATGGGGACTTCTGCAACAGATATGGGAAAAACGTTCTGAAGAATATTTGATTTCTGTTTGTAGAAAGAACGGGTGTGTTCAGCTGTTATATCTGCCAAAGGTGGCTGCTTTGATGAGTCAAAAGTTTAGAACACATTATGGTCTCTAAATCGATTCCATGATTTCTTTTAAAAAAAAAATGCATATCTTACATTACTGGGCTATTTAGATACTACTAGATACATGTGCATAATTGTACTACTTTGGCTCTTTTAAGCTGTTGGGTAGATCAGCCATTTTCAGCAGTAGCATTCATTACACTATACTTTCTTTTGTAAACAACACAGAACTATCTCTAAAGGCAGAAAGTGAAAGAAGAAACTTGTATAAATGACACCCTTTCTCGTTGTCTTGGAGCCAGTTCATGCCTTTGTTGGACAACAAACGGGAGGGTCCAGCTGATGCCACTCATCTAGGCTTCATCTACACCTTTTCTTGTCATGGTCCTGGGTCTGTGATTCTATGTGTTTATGTGTTTGGACTTTTGATTATTGTGTATTTAATATTATAAGGTTAAGATTATATTCTAGGTTTGGGGTCTTATTATAGTTGTCATCCCTCTGTGCTTAAAATGTGTATTCTCAAGTCTTAGTGTTGTTACTCAGTTTTTAGGTTTCTGTTATCATGTCTGCCCTGGGTTCCACGTGCCTTCTTGTGTAGTCAGTCATTTTTCTGTAATTCCATCCATTTACTAATCCAACAGTTGCAGATGGGCTCATGCCATTGACAGCAGACACAGGGTGAAAGGCAGGGTAGACCCTGCAGTTTGAACATTTACAAAACTGATATTGTTTTGAACTTGTATTTGTGTCTGGGATTTCAGGTTTTTTATGAAGTGATTCAGTCTCAGGTGATTTGCAAGAATGACGCACTGGGATTTGAGGTCTGCTTAATATTTTTGTGATTTAAATCAAAGTGAACGAATCTGAGGCCTCTTCGAAATCCACTTGAATTTATCCTCCTGGCTCCTGTAAAAGAATATAAAATTGTAACAAAGTGACTTTCAGAAAGCGTCTGACTGCTGAGTCTGAAGGACAGAAAAATTATGAGGGACAGAGTTCCAAAAAAATGTTAGTGCGAAACTGAACATCCAACAGTCCCTCAGTGAAGAATGGATCATTGTAGGGGTTTCTGGTTCACACCAAACAGGTAAATATAACATGGCCAACCTCTGAAACTTCCAATTTTTTTCTTTGAATCCAGAGCCTCTCAAAAGCTAAAAGTAACCCAAGAACTGATGTCACATTTCTTCTACACAACAAAATGATCATATAAATATAAGAATGAAAAATGGAAGAAAATTCAGTTAAGTGAATATTAAGCTCAAGGGCACCGGGCTCTGTTGTTTGCTGGGCTTTCAAATGAATAGCCAACAAAACGCTTTGTGAAACCTTCTGCCTTGAACCCGGTTCAAAGCTGTTTCTATTTCTTAATGCCACTTAATACACCACAAATAAATTTTCCGCCTGCCCTGCTAATAGACATTGAACCGGTGGACTGGTGATACAAAAACAATTGCAACTTTTTTCAAAACCAACAATGAGACAAAGACGAAAGAAAAAAGATTCGTTTTTATACAAGGCAATCACCAAGGAGAAAAAAAGTAAATTATTTTGTAATATTTGCCCTTGAGTAAACAACAGCCACGATTCCCTCCAGACTCTGAGATGAAGACACTCTTTGCGACCACTTAAGATGAAGAAGCCACATCTTGTAGTTGCAGTCAATAAACATTTTAAAACCACCAGCTTGCTTACAAGTGATGCTCTCCACTGACGGCACTTTAGTTGTAAATAAAATTAAAGTAATTTAAAAGTAATTTAAATTCAGTCTTTTGAAAAAGAAATACAGTAAATTCACGAGTTTCACGCATTTCACAGTTGGTCCTAGAGCAGAGTGGGCCACACTGGGACTGCTTTGGAGGGTAGCACCAATAAGATTAATTAAATTCTGCTCTATTTTAATCTGAGAGCTTTATCAACAGCTACTGGTGAAGAAACATTCGACATTTTATTTATTCAACATTCCCAGAAACAACTGATTCCAACTCAAATCAGCCAATTTTTTCACCCTTTTCTGCTCGACCATCTTGGTTTTGCAACAATTTTATTGTCGAAAGTTTGAACATGTGTAAGAAGTGCTGTCAAAATGTACTTTCTTTCTTTAAAGCATGTCAAATTGACTTTCTCGCCCTTTTTTATCTGATAGTTAGATAAGAACCAAGTTTGTTTTTGTTTGTGCCAAGTTAGGTTACTCAGCACCTGATTATGGACAGACACAGACAGATAGATGTTTCGCGTATTATAGTAAGATGTGAACTGTGACAGATCACAGGGTTGGGCGATTTGTTTCATAGTCATGCTATCGCCTTCTTGTGACATCGTCAATGATGGAAAGCATTGGTGCTGAATGGCAGAGGAGCCTACGATTATGACATTGTGCTGCATCCTCTGTAACATACAGTGTGTGGCCTAAACTTGCACAAACCCCCCAAAGACACCTCTGCCTTCAAGCAAAAATGCACAGATGAATTTTTAACAATAACTTGTCTCTCTATCTCCCCTGCGCTCCTCATTTTCCTTTCCCCAAACACAATGTAATCTCCACAAATGGAGTCCCATTATGCTCTGAATTAAAAATCAATCCAACAGTCAGAAAAATCCTCTTATTTTCTCTCATTTGTAGATAATTTGATAAATCACGTTAGCAGCTCCACACACACAAATTAACTTCAAAACGCAAAGCGCTGGGCATGAACTTGTGTGCATGCCCAGACACATTTCTGTTCTAAGTTTTGTTTATATGTGGCTTATTATTATGAATCTCAGGATAATGATGATATTAATTTAATGCATCTAGGAAATTAGATAAAAAGTGACGAGCAGTTGCTAATGACTCCCTGACATCATTGTCCTTCGTCACAACTCTAACGGCTCATAATTTGGATGACCTACTCCGTCACTGACATTCTGGTTTCTGTTCACTCAATTTAAAAATTCCTTTTTAAAGCAATCTTGACACTTGTATTTATAGTTGTCCTGTCTTTTTTTCCACTGTGGCAGCTTTTAAACTGTTAGTGTGAAATAAATGCAAGTGCATACGTACCACACTTGACAGATTTATCATTTCATTGCTGTGCGTGTGCTCTCACTATAGTTTTGCTTCCTTTATGAGCATACGAGTTTGGGTGATCAATAATAGTTGATATTGTGTTGTCACTCCACTACACAGTGACATATACCACACTAATTTTTAACTACCTCCACTCCCTACAGTGATGGATGGTGATTATATGTTATGATACGATCAGTGATGATTTTCCTGAACAGACTAAAATAGCGGGAACAAAAAAAGGAATATTAGATAAAGTGAAAAAAGAATCTGAAATATAAAGAAAGGGAAGTCGTGAATAGATCCTAATATGAAAGGGATGAATCATTAAATGTATCAATTCTTTCCAGTTCAGTTATTTTCCCCACTCATGACTCAGATTGAAATAAAACAGGGGCATCCAGAGGAGTATGGGTGGCTTACGACACCAACTGTCTGCCATCTATAATCCAGTTTTGAGATCCCTTCCCAGACGCCTTAAGGCTCACTCACATCCTGGGCCACTGGACCTCAGGAAATCACATGATAGGGTGGGGCTAGGTTTCACTATGAGCTCACCCGAAACGCTGTGACGTAGGCTAGAATCATGGCAGCAGTCAATGACGGTCCAGGCGTGGGATTTCTCTCGTGGAAATATGCACATTATCTTTTCCTTTCTATTGGTAGGTGGCACAGTGCACTGTGGCAAGTAAGCAAGCTAGAAGACTGGCAAAGTTATGGAAGAAACACATTAACAAGAGAATTCTGAGTGAAACCAAAGTTACTTTCCCTAGTAACTAGTTACTTAGAAAGTAACGAGTAACTTGAAGTAACTGAGTTACTTTTGAGAGAAGTAACTAGTAATGTAACTAAGTTACTATTTTAAAGTAACTTACCCAACACTGCATCTAACTGACTGGGATCATGTATAACCTCAGATGTGTTTATATGTGCTGTTGAAATATTTTCAATCATAAAATATTTTTCCTACTATGAATGTCTCAGTTACTTCACAGGAGCTGGCCCACTGGCCATGAAAAGTCGTGCTGAAATATTTGTGTTTTCTGACATAAAGTTTCAGTTTATTGTAATTTTTTTACTTTGTCACTGATGTTTTGTCTTTGTGTGTTATGATGTTTTGCAGCGAGCTTGCTACAGGCCAAAATGTGTTGGTCAAACAGCAGCTGCAAATACGCTGATGCTGATCTTTACATCCCATAAAAATTAAACCTATTTTCTTTACAGACATTTATTTCCTTAAATTTTGTTTTAAATGGAAACATAGAGGGATAAAGAGATGAAAAACACACCCTGACTACGGTGGCTTGGTAACTTCATTGGAACACAAGTATTCACTCAAACATAAAAAGTACACTTCTTGGCTGAGGTCCTTGAGAAGATTTTTTTTCTTTTAATGACTATCATTTATAAATTTCACCTTCTTTCGGAAGAAAATTCAAGGCTCCCTGTAGCACTGAGGCCATTTCACTCAAGGTGACTAATGGCCTCCTGATTGCTGCAAACACGTTGGACAGTCTGATCTTAATTTCTGTGAAACCGTCATACTCTTGACCACAGCATTATGAGCACTATGAATTATGTTAGGGTCCTCAACAGTACTTTTAATTGATTTGCTGCTTTCGCTCTAAAATGGTGTTGTTTGTGAAAAATCTCTTTATTGGATTTATTGTTAGGTTTGGGGAATTATTTCAATCTTGTTGGAGCCTGAATGTTTCCTGTGATTGTCTGGATCAGTGTGTAGTTACTGATGATTTAATAACAAGAGTGAAGAAAAATGTTTTAAACTTTAGTCAAAGCTGATTTTTTTACAGGGCAATCTAGTAAAAAAATGATTTTCATTTACACCGTTAGTGAAGTTAATTCAGTGGGAGTGTTGTTTTCCTGTTTGAAAACCTGAGTTTCTAACAAAAACTACAGGAAAATTCTGTATTCAAGAAATCATCTTTACATACAACTGAAAAGCATAAAAAATACATTTTTATACAGCGTAATAAACTGTTTAAAGTAAATAGTGACATACTGACGACCCTGCTGCTAGTAGTCAGGTTCAAATGTGGAACAGGTGTGTTGAATTTGGTGTTAATGCTCTCACACTGATCACTGGAGGTTTAACATGGCACATCATGACAAAGAATTCTCTGAGGATCTGATAAAAAAAACAATTGTTACTCTGCATAAAGATGGCCTAGGGCAGGGGTGTCAAACTCCAGTCCTTAAGGGCCAGCATCCTGCTTGTTTTTGAGATATCCCTGCCCTACCTGCTGCTGATAATCTGGATCAGGTGTGCTTTTCCAATAAGTAGCTACAAGGGCAGGTTAGTTGGAAAACCAGCAGGACAGCGGCTCTCGAGGTCTGGAGTTTGACACCTGTGGCCTAGGGTATAGGGATGGGTATCCGGTGCCATCATGGATACCGGTTCTGACATAAACGGTAGTAACCAGACGGAAAAGCAGCGCACATTTCGGTGCTTTATTTTGGTGCTTTTTTCCCCTGAAATGTCACACACTTTGGATTCCAGCCAATCATTTTACATTTGCAAGCGTAGTAGGCGGGCCCAGGTACGCACATTCTTTTAGAGCAGAGCTACAGATTAAAAACGCCCAAGGTGAAGCGGTCAAAGTCTGGCTGTACTTCACAGCAAAAGATGCAAACTCAGCAGCCTGCAACAAGTGCTTTAAGGTGATACTGTGCAAAGGAGGTAACACCTCGAATCTGATGAAATACCTGGCGACGCATAGCGTTTTTTTAAAAGCCGAGAAATGCGCCGTATTTGATAGCTTGCTACGAGACCTCACATCGAGCACATTGGGTGTGGTGCCTGTTATCGGACCCGGAGTTAGCAACATCCCCCAAAAACCCGAAGAGGAGAGTCCTGGCCCCTAGCCCTGCCAGTGTAGCAGAAATGATGACGGATGATGATGCAGCAGCAGCCGTTCTTCTCTGCGTGAGTAGCTTAATGTTGTTCGTGTGTAATTTATGTTGAGTAGCTAAACATGAGAGGTTTTTGGACAAAGTTGGTGTGTTTTTTTCCATTGTTTAAGCACTGCTTCCACCCAAGAGTGATACCATATATGCCCCATAGCTGCAGAAAAGGCTAACATTGTTATCTTTTTACAAAAAAACAGCTAAACATGAGAGGTTTTTGGACAAAGTTTGTGTTCTTCATTCTTTAAGCACCGGTTCGAGCACCATTTAAGCACCGGCACTGTTTCAAAAGTACCGGTTTGGTACTGGTATCGGATAAAAAACCTAAACGATACCCATCCCTATTAGGGTATCAGAATATTGCCAACACCCCAAGACTGAGCTGCAGCACCGTGGCCAAAACCACCCTACAGTAGTTTAACAGGTTCCACTCAGAACAAACCTCGCCATGGTCGACCAAGAAGTTGACTGCATATTCTCAGTGTCATATCCAAAGGTTGTCTTTTGAAAATAGATGTATGAGTGCTGCCAGCATTGCTGTAGAGGTTGGAGGTGTGGAGGGTCCGCCTATCAGTGCTCAGACCATACACCACACACTGCATCACATGGCTGTTGTCCCAGAAGGAAGCCTCTTCTACAGATAATGCACAAGAAAGTCGGCAAACAGTTTGCTGAAGACAAGCAGACTAAGAAGTGGATTCCCTGTGTTCTGATGAGACCAAGATAAACGTATTTGGTTCAGATGGTGTCAAGGATGTGTGGTGGCACATCCCCCCCCCCCCCCCCCCCCCCCACTTTCAGAAACTCGGGACAGTATTCCAATATGATAATATGATTCCAGTATGATCCAATATGACAACCCCAAACACACCTCCAAAACGTAGGTGGGTAGTCAAGTACTGGTAAAAGTACTTGACTACCCAACCATGTTTCCATACCCAAAAGAGTTAAGGCAGTGTTGGAAAATAATGGTTGCCACACACAAAAATGACACTTTGGCCAGGTTTGGACATTTTCACGTAGGGGTGTACTCACTTTTGTTGCTGGTGGTTTAGACATTAATGACTGTATGTTGAGTTATTTTGAGGTGACAGTAAATTTACATTGTTATACAAGCTGTACTGACTACTTCACATTGTATCAAAGCATCATATCTTCAATGTTGTCCCATTAAAAGATACAATAAAATAGCTACAAAAATGTGAGGGGAGCAAGCACTTTTGTGAGATACTGTATTTGGTCATTTTAAAAAAAGTTTTAGTAGGATGTTTGTTAACAACAGTTATTTCGGCTCAGTTTATTTCTGCAGTACATTATTTTACAGCATATACATTTACAATAAACCATTCCGAGAAATAAAGTTGCTGTCAATCAGCCCCTTCCCACGTGGCGTTGCATCAATATTGACACGATCCCCAGAACCATGATTTACAGACAGATGTAGGCACTCACTGTTGTGTCTCCTGACATCTTCTGACCTACTCCATGTATACTGATGATGACTTGAGCCAGAAATGTACATAAGACCTGTTGTCATTGATTTCCAGTCTAGTTTTCACACCTCATGTCACAATCCTCGGTCTTTTGACCCAGCATTTTGAGTTTTAGTTTATTTTTGATGTTTATAGTTTATGTTTAAGTTCATTAGGTTATCTAAGTTCATTTGTTTATTAGTCTCCCTTTGGCCTTTGTGTTTCATGCTGCATGTCTTATGTTGTCAAGTTTGTATTGTCATGTCTGTGTCTCATGTTTCCTCTTTTATTTTGAAGGTCCACGTCCTACGTCAGTGTAGTCAGCTTTGCTTCCTTTGGCTCGTTAGTGTCAGCTGTTTCCCCAGGTGTTTCCACTTCCCCTAATCACCCTAGTGTGTATTTAGTCTGTGTGTTTCTGTTCATTCTCTGTCAGGTTGTCTGTTGTTCATGTCATGTTCTCCACGCCAGGTTTTTCATGTTGCTTGTTTCGTTCTCCCAGTTTAGGTTAATGTCAGTTTTACTTCAGTTTGCCTTGCCATTTGTTTGTACCTGTTTTACCTGCCTCGTTAATAAACAGCTCGCTTCTTGTTAACATTCAAGTTTTGGGTCCTTTTTGTCAATCCATACAGTCTGCCTCTGTCAGACACCTCAGCCTTTTCTCCCTGTTTCGCTTCCTTAAGAATGTTTTCTTTACAGCTACGTTTCCACTGAGACTCTTTCTAATGTGGCTTCAGTGAACAGTAGAGTGAGTGAAGGTCCAGATGCAGCCCTCAGGCCCTGCTTCAGGCCTTTACAGGATTTTTTTTTTCCTATTTATGAAGGGCATGACTGTCAAACTGTTCATCTCCCGCAGATTTGTCCTTTGTCCTCCTCCACTTGTACAGTTTCAATTTTCTTAAAGACGTACTTACACCAATCCAAGATATGCCAAGTTTTTAGCCAACAACTCCCCGGGAAATGCCTTTTTCTTCTTCTTCTACTTCTTTTTGTGTGAAGTGTTCCATCCCTTTAGTTAGGTTCCTTTTTTAATCTTGAACGATTCATTATGTGAGATGTTTTCACTACTAGCAATAATTTTGTTTCTTACTGAAAATCCACAGCTTTAATTCAGTTTAAAGGAAAAAAAAATTAAATTTGAATTTTTTGTAAACATTTAAAGGGTATTATTTGTATTTTTACAAGTCTAATTTATATTGATAATATTTCTTTTTTTTTTTGTACACATCATATTCAGATTTTAATCACTCTTGTGAACTTTGTGGGATGCAAACTTCACAATTTTAGGTCCTGAGATATTTAATTTAACATTGTGTTTAATGCCACACCGCCCGTTCTGAATAGTCTTGTGCCTGTGTGTGTTTGTTGTACATGCCTGCATGTCTGCCGGCCTACCTGTCTGTCTGTGGTTGAATAAAGGAGTATTCTGTATTTCCTTATTGTTGTCTCCCTACGCTGCTGTTTCTCTGACCTTCTATTGTGAGTTGCTTGGAGACTAACAGAAAAGAGGTGCCGTCCAAACCCTTATATCCTTTCTTCCCTCCCCTCCTCCACACATCTTTCCATCCATCCATCATCAATCCCCTTATCCCATTCATATCTCAACTCCTTTGCCCCTTCATGCCTTCATTTCTGTCGCTTCCTTAAGATATCAAATGTGCTTTCTGTGTGTTCTAGTATACACAGCACCAGGTCGTCCTCCCATACAATGTTGGTGATGTCTGGGTAATAGGGTGCTCAGACTCTCTCTCTCTCACACACACCCTTTATTCACAGCTTTTCATTGTCCCCACTCTCTCATTCACACGGTGCGAGACACTGGCCTTGGGATAGATGCATGTTAGACCTTTTTTGCCCTGTAAAACATTTGATTTCTACCATCTGCTTCAGTGTTTGTGTGTCTGCAAGTATTTATGCACATATTACAACAGCTCAAAGTGAGTCTATATGGCTAAGAGTGGAATTGATCACCCTCCGCAGCTGAGTGGCCGTCATCATTTGTATACCAACACAAGCACCAGCTATAGCACATTTTGATTGATTCCCATTTGTTGCGTCTCTGTTTTTCACCTGTGTTGCCAGGACTGAATGGGAGGAATATGTCACATAGTGATCTTTCTTCTCTTAACAAGCCAATTTATCAGGTGGCTCCTAGGTCCTTGGTGGACGTGGGTCTTTTCATTATCCAGTCGCTCCCTCTTTTCCTCTCCCTATTTATCTGCCAATTCAAAGAAAACCTTCAACAGAAAAACTAAAAAAATAAATCATAGAAAACCTTTCCTTATAAAGAAAAGAGTGGCAAATGACAAGAAAGGCAGCACTTCTTTTCTTTGCAATAGGACAAAAGAGAAAAGAGGGTGACGATGACTCCTTCTTAATTAAGGAGAAGATATAGCAGAGAAGATGGTTCTAATTAAGAGGATCCTGCAAGGTGAGGAGGTGATGCAGCGGAGCAAGACTGAGGAGGGATACCAAACAAAACGTTTTTAGTTTAGCATCCAAAAATGCAGATGGAAGCAATGCTGAAATCTGAGAAATGTTCATTAAATGCTTTGCTTTGCCTTGCATAATTACCAGCTTTTGTGCCGTTTGAATAGTGTGGATGACTTCCTAGCGCCGACTTCCTGAGCCAGGCTCCTGGGTGATGGAATATATTTTCCCAACAAGTGCTGAGCCCGTTTTTCTCTCCCCGAGCCCCGGAGGCTGACACCTGGTAACAAGAATGTAGCTGCTGCCCCTTCTGCCTTTATCCTCAAGGCTCATTCAGCTAATCAGCAGCAGGTTAGACAGAGAGGCATGAAAGCAAGAAAAGACAGGGGTGGAGCAGATGCAGACTGGATGGTTAATTAAAATGATCAGTGCTGTAATAAGAAACCCATAAAAGAGCATCTTAATTAGCCTGTTTTGTGAATATTTTTCCCTGTAGATTGTCCTCTCTCTTGTTGCGATTGGTTATATGTCTTAGATATTTCAACACTGTTAAGTGTTTTGGCAAACGTAGATTAAAACCAAAGACATAAAGAGAATAAATTTAGATTATAACCCACAAATGTCTAACTTCACCTTACATTTGAACATGCTGGGTTGGCTGAAATGTTGCCATATTTCAATCTTCTTAAACCTAACAAAGTTGTTAGTCCATAAAAATAACCAGTGAGTGAAAGTAAAAGGATGAAAATGAAATGAAGTAAAGTGGAGCAAGTGAGAAACAAAGGCACAAAACAGACGCAAACTATGTAGGACCATATGTCTTTATGTCGGACATTTATCTGTGTGGCTTGGTTTGGATTAAAGTATTTTCTCCATAATATGTATGTAGCTTTTGCCCTTATGTTGAATGGAGACATGTGTTGTGTGTGAACATAAGCAGGTGGGCCCATAACAGGTGTGCGTCCAGGTTCACTGGTCATTATAACCCAGCCATGCTCCTGTTGCTCCTAATGTGAGCTAATGTGGTCAGCTTCAAATATCTTCAAAAACACGCCTTGTGTGTAACGTTGTGATGCGAGTAGCATTTGCCTAAACCACAGTATTTGTTAAACTGGGATGAGAAAGTGTTGGCTGTAATTTATACATGTAACTTTGTCAGGACCCCCTTTACATAATGCCCTCTGTGTTCCATTAACTAAATACCAAACTGCACCTATAAACCTAATCCTGACACGAGTTGTAAAACCAAATCGTAATCTTCCAGTAGCCCTTTAGGCCTGTCCTCTGAAACATGACTCCACTGGTTGTTTTTGGCAGCAGCACATCTCTGTGACCTCTAGCTGTCGTGTAAGACAGGATCAGTCTTTTCAGCACACGGCCCAAAACAGCATATATTTAGGCTGAGCTAACACTAGCCTTTAGTGGGTGTAGTAATTATGACAAGCACAAAGGAGGAAGTTATGTGAGGTGGTTACAGAGTGAGTAAGTGAACAAAACATGGCCTTTAACACAGGACAGAGCTGTTTTCTACCAACAGTCAAGGATAGTTGTTTTAGCAGTGGTAAAGCTTTATACCTGCAGTCTTCCTAATGGCCATCAAAAGGAAGGCTCTTGGAAAATGGCCTTGGCTTCTTTGTATCGGGACCTCAGCAAACACTTAACTAATGAGTTTATGGTTTTAGCTGCTAGTTCCTATTACTGAACACAAAGTTATAGTTGCTATAGTAAACTGTCATGAACCAGGCTGAATGCATAGGGAAAAAAAGCAGGGACATCAATTCAGTTTCAATTTCATTTTAATTTGCCTCAAGCCACTTTATCCCTCTCAAGGCAGGCGTTGCAGATTTGCAACAAGTAAAAGCTAACAACCTGATTACCCCACATACATATTTTATGAGTTTTTTTTTATTCAGAAGTACCACTGCAGGTATTCTTTTGTGCATAAACAACAAAAACTTAATTTGAGCCCGAGAGGGTTAAATTTTAAGGTAAGGACAATGATAAAGAGAAATCCCCAACATTCAAACAACCCCTGCTGACAGCGGGAAAGAAAAACTCCCTTTTAACAGGAAGAAAAAACAGAGGAAGTGAAAAGGCATGAAATGTTTCATGGAAAACAAACCTCATAACACATTTAATTACATATGCAGTAAGCTTGTCAGCAATTAAGAAAAATGGCTGGCTGGTCCGCACATGTACTGTATATGAAGATTTCTCATGTGACATCATACACACATTAAATGTGATATAACCACTGGTTGCTAAGGTAACATGCAATGTTTCTGTCTAACTGGGTGAAACTAGATATAAATAAATACTCACTAACTACTAGCTGAGCTGTACTGCAGCTTGAAATACTTGTTGGCGAATACACATTTTCCTTTATGAAAGGTCTTTGCGGACTGGTCTCCAGGCCTGTGTAACTGGGGCCCTGTCTACACGATCCCAGATTGTCACCGTGGTCGTAACATGTTCAATGTACAAATAAATGTTATGTGGTAGTTAAGTGACACCAATCATTCCCAGCAAGTCCCTCCCCTTATCCCAACAACCACACAAACAGAAAGTAGAAGCTGGTCTAAAAGATGAATGTAGCTTCTGGTTCTGAAAATGAAGACCATAAACTTGCATTCTTTTCTTGACCAGCAGGGGGCAACACCTGTTTTTTCCAGATGACTTCCATTCATAAAAGCCTATCCAGTCAAACGATCACTGTGAGATCACTGAGAGTTGAAGAACTGTCAAAATTATTTCATGTGTAATAAAATGATCAGTGTGGCAGCTCTACCAGGTGTAACAATTAAGTTTAATATCCAGGCATCCACCAAAACAGAATGACGTTTAACGGAGTTTGAAGCTAGCAGGGAGTTAGCTCGCTAGTTTCCACCCCGTCATAATATACCATGTTCTGACTGAGGGATTTCTGAAAAATTAAAATGTACAGCTTTGCTATCACTTCCGACATAAATGATGACAGAAAACTAAACAGTATTGATGTTTGTAGGGTTACTGAAGTTGGGCTAGCTGGTAAAAAATGATGTGCTATGTGGTGGCTAGCGACACAGCTATGGTTAGTATAATATAAACACAGTGAAGCTGGAGGATGAACGCTAACTTTTTTCCACTTGATAAAGCTTAACTGGAGGGTTCCTGATGGTTAGAGACAAATGCAATTGCATGGCAGGATGCTAAACGGGCCAAACTTCAGCCAGGAGAACAACTGAGATAATCCATCCACAATACGAGGTTAGTCATTAATATACTGATGCATGGGTTGGGTTGTTAAGGTTTAAAAAACTAAGCCTTTAAAACGTGCTGCCGATGAATAGTAGTAATAAAAACCCAGAGAGGCTGACAGTGATCACTGACTTTTTTAGGGGCTTGTTCAGATTAAATAGAACAACATACAAAGCATTAGAACATGTTAAAAACCCAACAGCCTTAATAAACGCAAAGTAGTTTGGACCTGGAAACAGGGTTCACACGTTATCAAGTAAAAACCAGACATGGTTTGAAAATTATGGTCATAGTTAGAGTCAGAGAAGTAGGACTAGCCTGACTATTCCACTGACATACAACACAAATGTACACACACACACTCACACAGAGCCAGATTTCAGGGCCATTTCTAACTTGGGTGCATGAGATGAGGGTAGCCACATGACTCATGATTCATGAGGACGCTCATAGAGCTGTCACACTGGAGGCAGGTGTCTCTTTCTGTCTCGCTCTCCAGCACACACAAACAGAAAAAGGGAGACTGATCTCATCGCTAAACACTGCAAGATGGTAGTCGGATGGCTGGCAGAGGAGTCTTGTTGCCAGTCACAGGACTTGTGCTCACATACACACTGACGTGGAAGCTTTTTCTTTTTTAAAGGATGAGTTGAAAACTGATCAAGCTGGCAAAGCTTTAGTATCATTCTAAAAGTTATGGCCTGTCTTGGTGATAGATGGCTCCACTGCGGTGTTGGCCAGTTCTCTCTGTGGCCACATTTGTCTCTAATTCCAACATGATTTAATTACTGGGCCCATTCCCACCCAAAGGTGCTATGACTTACCATTTGCCTACTATAAAAGAAAATGCTTTTACTATCCTTTGCTATTTTTGTGTGTGGAATAAACAGTAGTGATTGAACCTTTACAGCATACCTATATACTTACTGCTGTGCATAGATTTTACAAAAATCACATTGAACTCTGGAAAAAAATAAAAACTGTAAAAAACAAAAGATGAGAAAAATATATGTCAGTATCTAATTGTTATACTTTAATTTTATAAGTCGTTGCAACAGGATAGTCAGAGAGGTTATGTCTCTGTTTATTTAAAGGGATTATGTTGTTGAGGAGATTATTTATAAGCTGTTGGTTCTGATGAGCTGGAGGTGGGGTTACACAAACGAACCAGGCTGTTGGTAATAATAGACGGAGCGGTGGAGATCCTGTAGCCATTACGTTTGAGAACGAGTCAGCACCAGCTAAAAGAAAATCCTCAAAGTCCTCTTCTCGCTCTCTTTAAAAAAAAAAAATCTGTTGTGACACAGACTGAAACTAGTGAACTACCAGATGTATCTCTGAGGAGGATTCGTGATCCCCAGAGGATGTATTCTGCTGACAAATTAAATTTATCACAACTTTCAGGTGAGCGAATGAAGCAACTACAACCACTGAGAGCGAACGATACCATCAATGTGCTGAATCGCTGCTTATTTCGCTCAAGTGCTGGAACAGGACACAAAGCAATGGGTATTTTGAAGAAGACCAAGTTCTATAAATATAGTTAATAAATCACATTATAACAGCATAAAAACACTGAGCAATGCACAATAAAAGTATAAAGTAGATATGTGAACATCCCCCAAAGCCCCCCCCTACTTAATAGTAAGATATATCAAAATAGTGATGTTAGCCAAATCTTCTCATGTGTCAGATTTTAATGCTTGTTAAGTTTTGGTTTGTGTGGAAACTTCTGGAGGGTTGTTGCTGCCCCTCTCCACACATTAAACTGATCTGGAACAAGCAACTGTAGACGGTTAGGCGTCTCATATTCTCATGCAGAAATAGACTGTGACAGGCTGTGAATTCTTCCCCTCGCTACGAGAACAGAATTCTTCCTTTACGCACTTTTTATTGAGACACCAACAGAGGATTTGTGTAAGGAATCTGTGTCACGCAGGACACAATTTGATGAATGTGACACAGTTCTAACACTGGTAACCTCATCCAGGAGCTGCTGCTAGGGTTTCTAGGCTGAACCCCTCCATGCTCATCTACACACAGTTTACACCAACTGCTGTTAAGGTGCTATCTTGTCATTTATATGGGTTGTGTGACTGTACGAAAAATTGATGCAATGCAGTGCTAATGACAGACAATAGGCTTCAATTCACCAAATTCTCTTGTATTAAGAGTTTAATATATAATTTACAGCCTAAATACACCCCTACAAAGCTACTCAAGACATTTTATATTAAAAAATTTGTAACGTTATGGACAGAAGTAAAAAATCGAACGAACCCCTGTGAGAAAGCTCTTGGTGACAGTGGGGAGAAAGAACTCCCTGATTGCAACAGGAAGTAGCAGAAATGGGCTCGTTGAAGGAAGCCACCTGCCAGGACTGGTTGGTATCAGAAAGAGAAGAGACATGACATACAATACTGATGTATAAACATGTTGTGAATGAAAAGAGAGTATTAATAGTACTGCTCATTGCATCATGGGAAATCTGCCAGCAGCCTGACCTTAAGGCAGTATTTTCAACCATTAGGTGTACTGTAATGTTGTGAAGGAGCATTAATTAATCTTACTAAGTAGTTCTTAGTGCCTTGGTGTTTGCTTTTAATACTCTAAGTTGTTTTATTATGTATGTTGTATTCTTGTACAGCACTTTGGTCAACGCTCCTGTTGTAATTAAATGTGCTATATAAATAATTAAACTATTAACTATTAAACTGTACATTTTAAAGCTTTATTTAAGCATTTAATGCAACATGTACAATTAAGAATGTCTTACACGATTACTTTGGTTTATCTAACCAGCGAGACAGATTAAAAAATAATTAATAACAAACTGTGAAAATCAGCGCTCTCAGGTGACACTCAAATGGTGGTTTAGGCAAATAAACCTTTTTTTCTTTTTTATGTAAGGAAAATGTTGCTGCATTGCATTGGTATAATTAAGAAATTGTTTTCTGGTCACCCATAGTCACTCCTAACTATAATCTTGAGCTTTGTACAATAACTAGTGGGCAGAGACAAAATTATGCAACCTGTATAGACAGAAGTCAAAATAGATGAAAGATTATTTTGTTGTAAAGTGAAATTCAGTGTTAAAAAGAAGGAAAACTGTCCGCAGTAGCCATTGGAAACTTTTCAGCCAACAACATTCAACATTCTGCCTAAACACAATGTCATTGCTGTCAGACTATGTCATGGTCCTGGGTCATTTGACCTAGTGTTTTGTGTTTTCCTGTTTTTGGTCATTTTGTACTATAATTTAAGTTCACTTTGTTAGCCTTTAGTTTATGCAATAAGAGTCTAATTATTCTGTTTTGAGTTTCTTGTGCTTCCTGTTTAGTTATTTAGTAGTCTCCCCCTGTGTAGCTGCCCTGGGTGTCTCCCTCCTCCCCCTTCCCCTCCTTTTGTTCTGTGTTTCCCCATCCCCTCATGTGTGTGCTCTCCCCCGTGCTCCTCCGTGTTCTCTCTCTCCCCCTTCAGTCTGCATCTCTGTGCATTTCCTGTTTTATTTTGGAGGTCCGTGTTTCTGGTCATGTATTCTGTTATTCTGTTTTGCTTCCTCTCTGCCTCATCATGTTTGATTAGTGTCAGCTGTGTTCCCTGCTTGTTTGCCTCTTTCTAATTTCCTTGTGTGTGTGTGTGTGTGTGTATTCATACCATGTGCTGCTCCTTGTCAGGTCATCTGTGTTTTCTCCAGTGTTGCCTCTGTGTGTCATTCCCTCCATGTCTCTAGTGTTCCAGGTTCAGGTTAGTTTTCCCTGTATAGGTTTAGTTAGCATCTCTCGGTTTTCTTTTGTAGCGTTTTTGCAGCCAAAATAAAAGCTTTTTTCTGTTTAAACGTTCTCCTGCATCAGTGTCTGTGTTTGCATCCACACCTCTCTCTCTGCACGATTTACCTCCTCAAATCGTGACAGACTAGTGTTTACACACAAGCACACTTATAGGCTTACATTTTGTTTTTTTTATTAATATTTCTTTTACAAAAAACTGTAAGCTTTGTTATTTTGATTCTTTCTAACTGTCCATCCAGCTGACCACTTTCTTCTGCTTGTCCAATTCAGTGTTGCGGGGAAGCTGGAGTTGGAGTTACAGGGCTAACAGATAGAGACAGATTCATACTATTTGCTTGTGTTTGCACCTATGGTCAATTCAAAATGACCAGTTTATAACCTGCTTGTCTTTGGACTGTGGGAGTTAGCCAGAGTACTCAGAGATAACCCAGTCACAGTCAGGGAGAACGTTCAAGCTCCACACCAAAAGGGCCTTCTCTCAGCGTGGGAAGACAAAAAATATAAATGCCAGGATGAAACAATCTGCCCCTTCCTATTAAACAGAAGTTAAATAAAACAAACAGAAAAAAGAAAAGAAAATGAAATATCTGATGTCATGAGCATTAATTTTTCATTAAGAAAAAACTGTTTTTCTGGGCTTTTCTCACTTATTGTAAACCTTGAATCAGCTGAGTTTCTGTTATTGCTTTAGGTGCACCAGTGCATTTTTTTCTCATTTTAAAATGGTGGTGGAAAAGAAAATCCTTGGATATAATATTAAAACAAACTATCAGAAGAAAATACTTTCTTCTCCAAGCAGAAAGTTCAAAGAAAGGAAACAGCGAGATTTATAAAAATAATAATACTAAAGTTGATATGATGGTGAGGACTGCAGATGAGCAACTAATCTTTCTTATTTGAAATATTCTTGCTTTTGTTTGACCATCATTGTCACCATCGGTTTAGGTAATAGTTTGCCTCATGAATGAATTATTAGAATATCCTTTGCATTTTTCCACCTCGCAAGCATCTTTCGATATTCATAAAGCTAAAATGCACCTCATATTCTTCAGATTTTTTGATGTTTTTACTTAAATTGCTGCTGGGTGAAAAACACAGCTCTCTAACCCTGTGATCAGTCTGATAACAGTGAAAGTTGGAAGAGCTCGCTGGTCTAAGCATGAAGATTCTCAAGATTCCCTGCAGCATAGCAGCCGCGCTTCGCAGCGTTTCTGCAGCTTGTTAAGAGGGGATGCCAGGCATGGTTCTGCCCGTGTATATTTTCATTTAGTCTGAATGCTTGGCACATAAGGGAGGTAAACAGAGAGGCAAGGTGTGCATAGATAGCATAGTTACTTTGCACTTGTATGTGATGAAAGAAAACATTCATTAACTGATCTAATTTACATTGCTTGGTGGGACAGCGCTGGGGGCACACGGCTGGGCTGAGGGTCTGTGATTAACACCAGTGAACATCCACATGGTTGTTTGTAACTGTTAAGATTAAATAGATAGTACTGAATCATCAGAAAGTCAAAACACTAGAGCTGGAATGAACAGAAGCAAACCCCAGCCTGCACAGTTACCAGCCAAGGTCAGTCATAACATACATTTTGTATTTATGAGAATAAAATTTAACAGATCATAAAATGTTGTTTCCCATATGTGAGGAAGAGGAATCTCTACTCATCTGGTTTTACCTTTGTGCTCTGAAACACAACTTGTGACTTGGTTCTCACCTCTGAGTTACCTGTCCTCTCATTCTAGGCGTGTTTGTGATCATACAAGTAAGTAAGTGTGTTTGCTTGCTGAGCTCCTCTTTTCCAAGTATGGCCACTATGAAGTAGAGCTGTCGCTTAGGGGCCTTTGGTAGAAATTAACGAGCTACAGCCAAGGGCAAAAAAGAGCAAACAGCTGGGCCTGTCAGCACGCACAAGAGGAGCAACGGCACCCAGGGGTCTGCTAAGGAGGCAAGGGTACAAGGCAACAGAGTGAGAGGAGACCCTCTGCATGAGGAGACACGTATTATGACCTGCTCCTCTGCATACCTGTTTCCACTCTGTCCACAAGCCCCCCTCCGTATACATACGTCTCTGTGCTTGTTTTCAGCAGTCTGTTGCTCAGCTTGTACGTTTCTTGGTTTTTGGACCAAACTTGTATTTCTGCTCGCTTCTTTGTGATTTATTTCCCCTTCCTGGTGGCTGTAGCTCAGGTGGCAGAGCAGGTCAGCCACTAATCAGAAGGACGGTGGTTCAATCCCAGGCTGCCTCCTGGCTGCATGCCAAATATCCTTGGGCAAGATACTAACCCCATGTTTGCCTACTGGTGGTGGTCAGAGGGCCCGGTGGCGCCAGTGTCCGGCAGCCTCGCCTCTGTCAGTGCGCCCCAGGGCAGCTGTGGCTACAATGTAGCTTGCCATCGCCAGTGTGTGAATGGGTGAATGACTGAATGTAGTGTGAAGCGCTTTGGGGTCCTTAGGGACTAGAAAAGCGCTATACAAATGCAGGCCATTTACCATTTCCTGGTTGGTTTAACCTTGTACTTGCGCTTTTGTATGTAAAGCTTGATTTTTGTTTTCAGCTTTCGCTGTCCTGACTTGTGTGTCGTGCTTTTGGGTCCTCAAACCGAGCTTTGACAAAAGCCATACTGGATCCTATTCCTGAATTGACTTTTTCTGAAGTGCAGTCATGCACAATCGTGTCTTTTATGTGAATATCCTCATAGCCTTGTGTCAGAGAGCTCTCTTTTTCACAGGCTGGTAATGGTTTCTGTGAAGGCATTCACACAGACAAGCTGTTTTCCTCCTTGAGGCGGCGTAAGTGTTTTTAAAGTTTTGTTGAGTGTTAACTCCGCTGAGATGTACAGACAGGACCCTGACCTTTAATAAACGCTAAGCAGAATTGATATTGTCCTTGCAACATTGGAATTTCATAAATGCACGAATGGCTTGGCGCGCCAAAGAATAACGTCACAACAATGTGATTGGTCACTTGCAATGTTCACCTTGTTCCAGGAACAACACCAACACGACGAGCGTGTGGAGCAAATGTGAATTAATAAAGGAGCTGGAAGAAATAATAAAGAAAAGGCAAAACTGAGGAAAGAATGCAATTTCACTGTGATTCACTGCTTTAGATGGCATCTCTTTGTTGTGGCTAATGGCTTTACATAGAGAATACGAAATGAGATGAAATTAAATAAGCAACTCAATGGGCAGGTGATAGTGTTGAGAGTGGTGAGTGTGTGGGTTAAATCAAAGTAGATTTGCATAATTCATGGTTAAAATAGTCTCCATATTTTACACTGAACTTTGGTGCAGGACAGTTTATCTTCAGTGAAACAAGGTGAACCTCTCTCCATCATTAGGCCAACTTTCTTCTGATTGGCTTCACCTCACAAACAGAAGGTTTCAACCGCATGTGGAAGAGGCCTCAATGCTCAAAGCGCTGTGGGGACAGTGGGAAGGAAAAACTCCTTTTTAACTGGAAGAAACCTCCAGCAGAAAGAGTTCAGGGAGAGGTGGCCACCTACCGCGACCAGCTGGGAATGAGTGCATGAAGACAGGACAAAGACGCACGATCTGATATCGTCGTGTTGGTGTTGTTCCAAGATCAACATAGTAAATGTTGTTCCAGGATCAACATTGCAAGTGACCAATCAGAATGTTGTGACGTCATACTTTTGTGACTTCGGGAAAAACCGCCGTAAAACAAAAAACTGTACTTAAGCTGCGAGAAACCGCCTCTGTCCGCCGATCAACGGACCCTGACCTTTTAATAAACGCTAAGCAGAATTGATATTGTCCTTGCAACATTGGAATTTCATAAATGCACGAATGGCTTGGCGCGCCAAAGAATAACGTCACAACAATGTGATTGGTCACTTGCAATGTTCACCTTGTTCCAGGAACAACACCAACACGACGATATCAGATCATCCGGACAAAGACACACTGTGGAAGAGAGCCAGAGATTAATCATAACTAGCAGTTTAAACCTATTGCAGCACAACTAAGGGAGGATTCAGGGGCATCTGATTCAACCCTAAAAGGAAAGTTTTAAGCCTAATCATAAAAGAAGAGATGGTGTCTGTCTCCCGAATCCAAACTGTTTCCACAGAAGGGGGGCCTGAAAGCTGAAAGCACTTCCTACCACTTTACTTGTCAATACTCTAGGACTCTACTTTGATCCTATCTGCAGTTTCCTGCTTCCTATTGGTACATCTTTGGATCATTACATTAGCATTATGGGTAATGTGTTTCTGAGCTTCCTAATTTCCCTGGAATCAAGGTCCAAAAGGAAAGCATTAGGTTTGAATCAGAATTATTTTTTCACTTCACAAATTTGTCCTCCTTTTCCAAAACGGTAAGTCCTACATTAACCATTAATGTGTCCTCCACCAACAGGAACATCAAGCACAGATGACGAATGAACAACATACTTTCATTTGAAAACTTTTTAGCTTCAGTGTGCTTTTAATTAATTAGACGTGCTATAGTTCCCTGTGAGCCATAATTACTTTTATCAACTTATTTAGCAAAATCAGAGGTTATGTTCTTTAAACTTTTATAACCCATTAGGACGTGAGGGCACTGTTCACAGCAGTGCCTTGAGTACATATTCAGTCAGTGGATTTTTGTCCCCATGACAAACTCACACAAAAGTCTGATCCTGCCAACTAGCAGTCCCTGAACTTTCAAGGTTTTCTTTTGGAAGGCCTTCAGCAAAGTTATTCTTTCAAAACCACCACATAATGAATTAAAAAATAAAATAAAATGGATATTCAGACACTCTTTCAAAACACTGCCCTTGCTATACCTGGTGTAATAATACATTTAAATGAATTTGAAATTAAATGCTTATAAATTGTGAAAAGGTGAAAAAAGTTACACATTGATTTTGTCTGCTCTTTTGTGTCGTCCTGAAATGAAAAACAGACTCTTTGTGAGACGCGGCAACAGTTTTATTTTTGTGTCAAAATGAAGCAAATCAACTATTTTAATCAGTGTGAAATTTAATTGTAGTTTTCTATCTGACAGCATTGATTAAAACATGTTTTTATGAATCTTTTTTTCAATGTGCTGTGACTGCCTTTGAAATTGAGTGAAATTACTGTTTCAAACGTGAAAAGTGAAAGAGTTCACCGGGAGTGCAGTGGAGGTTAAGAGGCTTTCAAAAGGTCCACGTGTCTCGTGCTTTATGCAGCACTTCCGTTTCTTTGTTTTTATATTCTGCGTCGCTTGTTCTTGCTCAGTTCTTCAGTTCTTGTCTTGGTTCATATTCTGGCTTTTTGAGCATTTCTTCTTGCTCCTTTGATCTACAATCAAATTCCACAAATGCTGAGAGCCTGTGAAAAATGCAAATAACAGTAGAATGCAATGGTTTGTAAATATCTAAACCCATATTTTTTCACAAAAGAACACAGAAAACATATGAAACTGTGCAGCTCCCCAAAAGTGTAGGAGAGGAATGTTGTCCCATTTTTGTCTGATGGGAATCATGATGTTCCAAATGCTTTTAATTGGTCAAAGATCTGGACACAGATCAGTTTCCCACGTTACCTCAGTCCATTTTAAATGAGCTTTGCGCTTTTGGCTTCTTCTTTGCATGGCAGAGATTTTGCTTGTGCTTTGTGGTGAACTGTGTTCCTGAACCCTCGCTGTGATTTCATCATACCTGCTAATGCAGCGCTGACCGAGGACCAGAAGAACACGTCAATATTTCTTTCAACCTTGTCCCTTCTGCACAGAGAATTTTCCAGATGCTGTGAACCTCTGAAGATGAGGATTCAAATTCACAGTTTTTTGCTGACTGGTGAGCCTCTGGTTACCTTTACTTCTGAGAAACTCTTCCTCTGTAAGATACTTTTTTTGATTCCCAAATATGTTATCAAGTTGCTGCCTAATTAGTTACAAAAGTCATGACCCTGTAACATCATAGCCTAATGCTGCAACTGCATTGACGAGTGGCATCAATTTGTGGAGATTTTTTTACTGTTTCTCCAACAGTTCATGTCATTAAATGGATTACATGGATGCACGGATCAGGGCGATCCTGATATATGTATCCATATAATCACCTGGTGGCAATCTGTGTGTATCAGCATTTTGTGATCCATTGTTTTGTTTTATTTTAGTACTAACAAAGCAAAAATGATACTTCACCTTATATAGGTTTTTATATAAACTTTATATAAAAGGAAGCTTACAAAAAATACAGCACTTGCTTCTCACTCAAAATGGCCACACCCCTTATAATGTGTTACTTTAAGTCTTACTACACTTAAAATGGTAAATTATATAGAATTCAACTATTTCTACAACTGACAGGAAGGCAAAATGTGCCGTCAAAACCAAACTTTTTAATATACCAGACTAATTTCTGCTGTAAAGTGACCAGTGGAAATTAGAGGAACTGCAGTTTTTGGCACTTCTGATGGGATTTGTTGTTCAACCTCTTGTTGTCATTTAAAGGTATCTACTGTGCAAGAGATCACGGTTTGGGTTAAAATAAACCTGTCTGCAATATTCTTCACATGAATAGATGTAGTGTGGCAAGTCCCTCCTCTTGACATGAAAATGTAACAGCTTTTGTTGTCAAATATAATGTGTCGCTGTGAGACTGGGCTGTTTCTGTCTTCCTTCCTCTCTCTCAGTCTCTCACAAAGACACACAGAAACACACTCACTCGGCTTTACTGATTCTAGACGTAAGCCACAAGTGTGTGTGTGTGTATGTTGCCGTGTCTTTGTGTGTTTCAGAGCTGCTGGGGAATTCCTTTCTTTTTTGACGTTTGTGCAGTTTTGACTGTAACTTTACAACACCATGCTTAAAGCAGTTGGAGTTATTCCATTTAAGGTCGTTAGGTCGTTCCCTTTATGCTGGCACAATTAACCTTCGACATGCAGATGAAAAGCAGCAAAAATATTGCATCAAGCATGTAATATTTTAATGGCCCCAGTTAACTGCGGCAGATCATCCCCTCATTTTAAGCATCATATAAAGTAATTCTCTACCACCCTCACCACACATGACCCCTCAGGTGCTATGAAGCTGATAGAATATTTTTCCATTAATATAGATCCATAAAGAAAAGGAAAAGAAATTAAAGTTGCATAAATATATTGGCTGTCTTGAAGATCTTGATTAGCTTTAGCCTTAAAGAAAAAAAAAAACAGTTATTGGGTTTAAAGAGGACGCTGGCCTTCACGAACAACAACGATACAGCGAACACATCCCTGGGAACAATTTCTGCCAAACAAAAACATTTCGCCTGGGTTTTGAATTACAACATACCAAACAGATTTTACACTTTTCTTCCCGATCTTTGCAGTTAATGAAACATGAGATATATTCACAGGTGAAACTTAAATATTAGTAGTTTATTATGTTAATTTGAACTGACTTTATTGAGTCATCTCACATTAACCTGTATTAAATCAGTTCAAATTTTATACCTAATTTTCCTAACAGGCTACCACACAACCACCACGCATAAAATAATTAAAGAGCAAAACACACTTTAGACGTTATTATAATAAAGTCATCTATCTGTTCATCTTGTTTAAGAACCCAACAATTCATTCAGTCTCTCCATTGATAATTGATGTATATTATTGCCTTATATTGCAGTTTTTAAAAAGGCTCTTGTAGTGTAGGTATATTATTAATTTTGTTCTGACATGCAGAATATACATTAATTAAATTTAAAACACATGCACATATATATATATATACATAGAAAACAGTTAGACAGTAACGTGTGAAGCAGTAGTACACACAGAAACATACACACAGACACTGTCCTTGATGGCGTACTGGTAGACCATTGGTAAATGGAGGGTCATGGTCGGGTCTTCCTCATCTTGTGGCCAAACAAAACCGGCACACTCCTCCACCATCAAGGAAACGCTAGGATGGTTGAACAGGATGAACTGTAACGACCACACTTATAAACACACACACACCCCTGCTCATTCATTCTCATGTACGTGAATCATGTTAAATGTAAAATGATTCAACATTTTTGTGTTTCAGCTTCTTTGATGTGAAGACTTCTTGTTTTTGTGATTAATAAAAACCTGAATATGTCTGGCTCTGGACTGAACATAACAAGAGGTCTCAAGTTCCCATCTTCCATCTAGGTCTTACATGTCCATGTCAAAGACAATCCAAATATGGATACTACAGGACAAAAAATAAAATAATAATTACAGCCCCAAATGAAAGAACCTGAAGAAAACAACATTTATTTTCTTCAGGCCCCAAGGACATAATATTCTGGGTAGAAAACATTCTCCTGTAAATAATGTTTTGCTAATATATCTTAAAAAGAACCCCAATAATGTCAAAACACATTCTTTAATTTGGAAATATCGTCTTAGTGACAAAAAAAAAATGGATAAACTAATTAAATGGAGTGTATGAAAAAGAAGGTAATTACCTACAAACCGAAATAGGGACAAATGAAAATGGCTCCTGCTGATCAGAAGCTATGGCAAAGGATTGTCTTGCAATAAACACAATAAAGTGAGACACAACCTTGAATACTATTGAATACTATAGGTGCAAAGGAAGTGTTATTCTCTTCTCTTCTGTTGTGTGTTATTAAATGTAATTTCTTTAAACTCTATCATCAGTTCACTATATTAATACCTCATTACAAGTTGCTCCCCTGTTTATGTTTATGTGTCTGCAGCTTTGCTGCTGTGCTGTAACCGACTAATACAGCTAATGGTGCATTAAGCCCAAATAAAATATAGTTTTCCAAACTGTACAAAACTGATCATGACAACTAACTAACTATTTTGATCTGCCTGCGTATGTCACGGTTTGGCAGGGCAAACCGTGGGGGTGTAGGGAAGGAGGACCCAGGCGCGGAGCTCTGTGTGCTTAGCAGTGCGTTTATTTACAGTGATGGAAAAACATGACAATAAATCCCCGTGCTCTCCCGACTCCTGTGACGTGTCCTCTTCCCAGTGCTACTACTCCTGTCTCCGCTTCTCCGTGATGAGCACCCCGTGCTCGCTGTCCTCTCGTCTCCCCGCTACTCCTGGGGACATAAGAGAGAGGCAGCCGTCAGACACACAATAATGCAGCAGACTTAAACTAGGAACTGGTCGAGAGACTAACGTGAAGCCACGCAATGATCCAGCGTCGGTGGGAGCTCCAAGACTCTCCTAAGTAGCTCCCCCGACGAGCCCTGATCAGCAGCAGGTGTGTAGCTTCGGGTGTGGCCAGTCCCCTAGCAGGGCCACACCCACCAGGCCTGAAGGCGCCTGCAAACAAGTGTTCAGACACACACACACACACACACACACACACACACACACACACACACACACACACACACACACACACACACACACACTCATATCTACAAGCATGGAGAAGAGGGGCAGCAACACCAAAAATACATATAATATACCAAGTCCATGACTGCCCATGGTCTGAGCGACCCAGGACCCTGACAGCCTATCTAAGCTCTTTCTAATCGAAGGTTTGACATCTGCTTTAAAGTTGTACAGAGGGAAGAGACGTCGTCACACTCAAGGAACAAATGAAAACAAAAAAAAATTGATTCACTGAAGTGTTCACCTCTCTAGAGGAAAATGAAACAGTACTCTATCTTTGGTAGACATAACATGAGGATCAGCTACACAGTTGCCAGTGCCAGGAGTGTGTGTGCAGGTTTGTGTGTGTGTGTTTGTACATTTGTCACAGCTTCCAATCCCAGGCGGGCACACCAGAGTCAGTTTTCAGCTCAAACTCCAGAGCTGTTTATTGTGTGCTAAAGAGCACTGATGTTTTTGTGCGTGTGTGCGTTTTAATGCTAAAACATGTCCGGGAAAGACAGAGCGTGCTTAGGATCACGTACTGTAAGTCCACACGCATGAAAGGTTAATTTGGGTTCAAAATGCATTTCTCATTTGATCCACAAAAGAATCGAAATGATTTAAGCTTTGAAAACCTAGCATATATACAATATTATTACAGTTGAATTATTGTCAAATGTTCCAATCACCTGTTAGATTTGGGAAAAGATCATTATTTATGGAATTAACGGTCCCTTCATAATGCTAACCCTGCAGGTTCAGAAATGTGTGTTAAAATTTAAAGTCAAGAAAAAATGAAGATGTCCCGTGTCTTTTTCTGATTACTGATTTTTTGCCTCATCTTGGTGGAAACTTGTGAAGAATTCTGAAAAGGAAAAAACAGCCATTGAGCTTTTTTTGTTAGTCAGATTGAAACTGCAATGACCTGAAGCTAAAGTGGATTTTGGCTATTTCCTTCCACAAGGGATTGCTATAGCAGGTGTTATCAGAGTTTGACCACAGATGCCCGACCACCTGCAGAAGGCGAACCTTTCACTTACCAAGCAAACATGGTAACCACTTTATGATTGAAGACAATGGTTTACTAAGTTCTTTCATACAAGTAATACTAATGTAGAAGAGATGGTGAAAAATGCTTAATTTCCAAAGTTGGGATTTAAAATAAAGCGTACCAGCCAAGTGAAATGAAGTGTGGCTCAATCTACTGTTTTCCCTTCCTGTTAAAGAGATCATCTGCTTTTACTTTGTGTTTATTGAGGCTTTTTATCTTTGGTCATGGAGCACTTATCTAAATCCATGTTACAAAATGCTTCCCACAAGGAAAGATTTTAACGAAGCAGCATAATATTCATGGTTCACATGTAGGGTTAACCAGCACAAAAGTTCATACGGCAAGTTAAAAAATAAAGAGGAAGAGACCCACTCCAGTAACATCAGCAGCTGACTTCCTGCTTTGCTGCTGTTGTTTTTGAGAGCACATGTTCATATCTCAAGTTGTGACCATATAAAATTATGTCACTGTAGAAAAGACACAAGAAAAGTTTTCGAGCATCTGTTAATCTGATGCTCAACTTCTGCCTTGACTTGGACTGCCCCGAAATAGCTTAAAAAAAGCTTTCTTTCTCCTTCAATGTTTATCTGTGGTGAAATAATTTCATACAAAGAACACCTCCAGATTCTTCCAAAAACCTTCCTCAAATCTATCAAACCTGTGAGTGACAGCAGATAACACTCCTGATTGAAAATTCCTCATTGAACCTTGGCAGTCCCAGTTCCATAATACACACACACAGGCCGATCATTGAATGGTGCCTGTGAGATGAGCTGAGCTGCACTTCAATGGAAGATATTTTGGGTTTTAATAGCTTCTCTGGGGCACTTGTGGTGGGGAACAGGTGTGCTGGTTGTTGGAGGGGGTCAGCTAAAAGGACAGTCGAGTGCCAGAATGACAAAATCAGTACAAAGGATTATTACTGCACAGGGGGAAAATTCAACATAATGGTTACATTAGTGTGCACTCCCATTTTTATCTGTAATGTTTATTTATAGCCCAGGGTTGCTCTTTACACAGGTTTTTAAAACTTTTCTAACATTTAATTAGCATGCAGTATGATTTGTGAGTCAGTTATTATGGTAATGTTGAAACAATAATCCATCCATCCATTCGCTTCCGCTTCTCCTTTTCAGGGTCGCGGGGGGCGCTGGAGCCTATCCCAACTGTCATAGGGCGAGAGGCGGGGTACACCCTGGACAGGTCGCCAGTCTGTCGCAGGGCCAACACACAGGGACAGACAACCATTCGCACTCACATTCACTCGCACATTCACACCTAGTGACAATTTGGATTAACCAATTAACCTATCCCCACTAAGTGTATGTCTTTGGTCAGTGGGAGGAAGCCGGAGTACCTGGAGGGAACCCACGCAAACACGGGGAGAACATGCAAACTCCACACAGAAAGACCCCGGCCTGATGTTAGAATTGAACTCAGGACCTTCTTGCTGTGCGGCAACAGTGCTAACCACCGTGCCACCGTGCGGCCAAAAGCTAAATGCAAAATGATAGGAAATGCTTTTTTCCTTTGGACAAATCGGTCAACACAACAAGCCTGCACTGTAAAATCTAATTAGTTCACAGAACTCAAAAAAACCATGTAAACTCGTTGCCTCAAAAAATTGAATAAAGTTTTTCTTAAGATGATTAAGTTAGGGCAACTTACTCATTTTGAGTACACTGTACAGCCTCGTTAGTTCCCAAAACTCAAAAAACTATGTAAACTCGTTGCCTCAAAAAAATTGAGTAAAGTTTACTTAAGATGACTAAGTTAAGGCAACTTATTCACTTAAAGTACAGAGTAAAAACCTATGTAGTTTCCAGAACTCAAAAAAAATATGCAAACTCGTTGCTGAGTAAAGCTTACTTAAGATGACTGTTAGGACAACTTATTCATTGCAAGTCTGCAGTATTAAAAATAACTTGATATTTCTGACTGTACAATACTAATTGTTTACCTACTGACAAACATTTCAAGTTGCCGCGCTTACAAGTATGCACAGGCTCCGACAACTGCGGCTGACAAATGCGATCCTCCTTTTCCCCAGATTGCCCTTTCTGGTTCACAAAATAACCTTTTAAGATATTTTCAGGCGAGAATGTAGCTGTGTAATGCTCAAATTAGAGCAGGGCGATATGACCAAAAATATTTATCACGATATACATTTGAAAATTTGTGATAACGATATAACTGACGATATAATTGACACTAGACAAAATACTTTACAACTCCACAGCTTTATGAGTGCAAAAAACCCCATCAATGTATTTTCACTTAAACAAGCAGCTGTTTTTTATGTGCATTAAAGTTATATAAAAATGTAACAGTGCAAATGCAAATTCCTTGCTGACAGTTTAACCAAAAGGCATTTCCAGTGGAAATTGGCCGACATATCCTCAGCATAACCATGTATAATATCCACAAAACTTAAAAAGAGGTTATACACACACAATATGGTAATATTATGTTAAAGCACAGTAGGTATCACTCCGCGAGGCTCCTGACTACGATGCCGTAATGCTCCGACAATCCATCAAGCGGTGCGCTTCATAGCTTAGCAAAGTCATACTAAAATATTTGACAGATCTTCGAGCGCCGCATACGACATAAAATCGTTTCGAGGTCAGTAAACACAACCAGAATTCATACATAAGGCACACGGGATTATAAGGGGCACTGTCGATTTTCAGAAAAATCAAAGGATTGATTTTAAGTGTGCCATATTTTCCAAACAACACAGTAATAACGACGGTCCGCTAGCATGCGCTACCAAAAATAATGCTTTAGACGAAAGCTAAACCAGTTCCACACCACTGAAGTTGGAGCATTTTTACAAACCAATTCTGGTTCATCCATTTCATTTAACGATCCACTTATTTAAATCGAGTTCTAATAACAAATTGATAAAAACTGAGTTCAGCCTATTTAATATTTTTAATTAAACACAATATTAGATTTTACAGTGTGAGGAAACTTTTGGATCACATGCTTTGTTGAGCCTTGGATCTCCTGACTGTGAGTCAGTGGGATTCGCATGTGTAATGCAATATCTATCCTGACCATATTAGACCTTGCAGATTCAAAATAACAATTTTTAAATGATAACAACTAAAGTGAACCAAGAAGACCGGTTTGGCAAAAAAAAAAAAAGAAAAAAAAGAAAGAAAGACAGAAAGAAAGAAAAAGAAGAAGAAAGAAATATAAATAAATGCTGATGAAAAGGCAAACAAATAAACAAACAACAAAGTTTTAATAACTCTGGTGCGAGGTAAACGTATCTAATTTAATATAGCCTGAAGCAAAACTGATTCTTTTTTTTCTTTTTTTTTAGAGTTTTTTAGGACAATAATACTATTGAGATTAAAAATATCATTGGCAGCAGTTCAGAAAGATGTGGTTACATAACAATAACACAAACACACACAAATACACACTGCAAAATTCACCAAGGAAGTTCACACATATACGTAAGAGTGCGATACGAAAGCATCCAGACTAAATTAAATCAAAACATCAGAAATGTAATCATCACAAACACAAGGAAGCAGATGCAGTAATGTTCAGAGATAACATCTGCTGACTGAAATATTATCTGAAGTATAATATGTAATATGAAGTATTATCCTCCAGGTCTCTTAAAATGATCTTAAATTATTTTAGTATGATTCAGCTTCAAACCTTTTGCAAGCGTCCTTTGAAATTCTGTAGAACACAATAAGAAAAAATAAAAAATTTAAAGCACAATATACCATATAGTATATTAAAGAATATAATCACGTGAATCACCTGATATAAATAAAAATGAGAAAAAACAAAAGGAAAGCTAAAAGTGAGCTGTTGTCTATTAGCATAATACATTGTTTTTATTACACTGTAATAAGTTTATTCTTGTGCTGTTGTTTTATAATTGTCAGTAATATTGTTAGCAGGGCTTGAAACAAATATAACTGCTGTATATTATTGTGTTATATTGTAGCTTTAAAAAAAGACTCTTGCAGTGTAATTATATTACTAATTTTGTCCTGACATTGGCTTTGTAGATGTTAAATACACCAGATTAAATTAAAACCTGGTGAAGCTGCGTGTTACAGTAAGTCTATGAATTATGACTTTTTCTATTTTCTTTCATGTAGATCACACACAAGTCTACATATTTATACACACTCACACTGACATACCACCATACCGGGAACAAACTATCTGACCTTTGACCTCCAGAATTTGGGCAGCCGTTGAGGGATTGGGGAAGTTCATAGCTTTACATTCCACTCATTGGTTGGTTTCATTTGTTTACTCATTCAATTAGCAGGAAGCAGCAGTTGTTACATTCTCAACTGTGACTTCAACCACGAGGAAAACTTCAGCTGGGAGCAATGACAGCAGCTCTGCACCATCATACTCACCATAAAGTCTTACTGATGGAAGTTAACATAACCGACTTGTCAGCATAGTCTTTGTTTAACCCAGTATCACTGGGTATTACACAAATTTTTAATTTTGGGAAATATCATTTTCAAAAATCATGGTACTTATTATCCAACGTACAAAAGCAGAAACCTAATTTCCCATGTTTAAGAGAAAAAACTAAATAAAACCAAAACTTACAACTTGATATGGTGTTGATTATTGATTAGCATATTATTATTGTTAATAATGAAAATAAGAATAAAGACAAGTTACCAGGTAACCTGGTGCCACATAGGTTCCCCACAGACCCACCCCCAGTGTCTGGGTAAAAATACACCGCTCAAACACAGCATTAAAAGCCACATGTCTCCGTAAAGTGTCAGCCCATCGGGACACGGGACCTCTGAGGTCATCCTGTGGTGTATGGCAGAGTTACAGCAGGTCCTTTGGATCCTGCGTTTTAAAGTCTCACTTGGAAATTGGAAATAATGAAGGAAGGAGTTTTGTAAAAAATTTCCACGACTATGATTACAGAGTTTTCATAGAGCACAGTATAATAGTATAATTATCAAAAGTATAAGTGAAGATTTTTTCATTTTTTCCAGCAGACGCCTGAGCTCCACGCTTCAGCGGTGTCCTTTGGTTTTCGGTAATTAGAAGCCCATTAAGGCGGAGGCGGAGCTCTGTGCTCGGATTGGTAGGAAGGAGGTGTCAGAATGGGTGTGTGGCGGGAGGAGGAGGAGGAGGGTTGGAAGCTGTAGGGGTTCCCTTCAGTGTGAGTCCAGTGCGTAAAGAGCGCAGAGCGGCTCAGCGGAGAGAGTCTGAGAGTGTGCCGCTTTCCACCACTTCCTGGATTACTGTTTCAGCTCCGTCCGACCATACACGCTCTATCAATGAAGCTTGGTTCTTATCCGTGATTTCTTCGCCATGAGCTGCCTGGATGTGATGTACCAAGTGTTTGGTCCTCAGCCTTATTTCAGCTCCTACAGCCCCTATCACCACCAGGTACGGAACACACAGACATAAAGTGTTTTATAAGACTTATGTCTTCACTTTAGGCTGCAAGCCACATGCAGAAACTTTATTTAAAGTCAATAAAACTTTATTACGCATAAATCCAAAAGATAAAGGCCATTAAAGCGCACAACCTAAACTTACAGCCCTTAAAAGCACTCTTTAAAAACAGCGCGCATTTAAAAATGTGTTAAACAGACAGTTAATCACCGCTTAGGATCTTATAAAAATGACTGTATCACTGCGCTACCTGCTGCAAGGCTCAAACTCGCTACACAAAACGTAAAGTGTAGAGAAGTTTCAAACTCAATTTTGCGTCAACAGTTTATGTTGTTTGCATTTATCTCACTGTTAAGTTACCTCATAGGTTATATATGTGGTATAGAGTCAATTGCAGTATTAGATAAACATTCTAATTTAACGTGGTCAAAAGTACAACTAAAATAAAATAATAATAAAAAAGATTTAATGAAGACTCATTTGCTTTACAATCTTTTATCTCTTTACTTGTTTTAAAATGTATTTATTTATTTATTTATGTATTTATTTTCTTGCTTTAAAATATTTTTATGTGTGCTATTCAGACTGCAACAGACATTATTTGCTACTCGGGTTTTATCTTTAAGTGCAGTTGTTAAAGTAACATCAGTAAGTTTAAAGTAATATTGTCACTTTTTGAAAGTATATCTCAGATTGTTTTCAGCTTAAATGTCCTTCATCTACTAACAAAACTTTTCATATTATATTTGCTTCTGTCAGTGGGACCTCTGAAGCCTGCAAGGGTCATAAATTAGAGAGTGACTAGTTTTAAACAGGCTTTTCTAGACCTGTTAAAGAGCTTCTTTTTTTACTCTCAGTCAACATCTACACATATTTCGCATAGTGCTACAACTCACTTTGTCTGGTCTAAACAGCCTGGGGATGAGCCTGTTCCAGCTACACCACATGATTATAGTCTAGATTTTCAGTGCTTGCTAGACAGCAAATTCTAATCCTTTATTTTGTTTAGTCATTTAAACTGAATTTATCATATAACACAGTAATTATATATTCAATTCAATTCAATTGTATTTATATAGCACCAAATCACAACAAAAGTCGCCTCAAGGCGCTTCATAGATACAGAGAAAAACCCAACAATTATATGATGCCCTGATGTTACTTAAGTCGTTTACATATTGTTTTAACACTATTATTGATATATTTTTATTTATTTATCTGTAATTATCAGTTACTATGCACACATTTAATACATTATTATATTTTAAAACGACCATTTACTTCACATGTTGATAATATCAGCATGTTCCAGTTTATTCATTCATACCTGGAAGTATTAGCTGTTTTTTTTTTTTTTTTTAAATGACCAAAAACTGCAAAAAACGTTATTTTTTAAATTTCAAAATTAATGCCAAATTTGTAAGTTATTATAAAGTTTAAGACAATGCAGTCTCAGACAAGCAGATGCTAACTGGGTTCCTTTATCTTCCTCTAAAACCTGCTGTGTCCTTATAGAAATATATTTTTGATGTCAAATGTCATGTCAATACAAAAAATTATATATGCATCAGAAGCATGAGTATATTGTTTTATTACAATCATATAAATATATCTGTGTCCTTTTTAGAAGTTGGCTTTGTATTCCAAAATGCAAGACCACCAGGACAGCGGCAGCCGGCTTGGCCCCCCGGCGATCAAAGAGGAGGACAAGGAGCTGCCGCCCGGTGCCGAGTACCTGAGTTCCCGCTGTGTCCTCTTCACTTACTTCCAGGGCGATATCAGTGCGGTGGTGGATGAACACTTCAGCCGAGCTCTCAGCCAGACGAGTGCATACCCCGCGTCGAGCAGCCACAAGGCCGTAAGAGGTGTGTAGTATTTCTTTTTGTATATATGTATGTATACATACACACACATATGTGTGTATTAGTGGATTATTTTGTCAGTATTTTGAGAATTGTAGGCAACATTTCTCAACATTTCACATTTCTACTCATGAAATGCCTTAATATTCTCAGGTTGTGTGGTGTGTGATCTTTTTTCTGATGTTGACATTGGCGGACTCAGCGTTGTGGCCCTTTTCCACTGGTGATACTTAAATATTCCTGCATATTTGCCACTTATTTCTTTTAGTGGAGTTTTATGCTGCTTTTCATTGTCTTTAAATATTAAAGTGATTGAGTAGAATCAATTATGCCCCAGGCATCTATTTACATGCACTGGTGTGATATTTTTAAATGTGTAATGCCAACTTTTTATAGTGTTTTTTTTTTAGGAATTGTCCATGTGTATAGAAAGGATAATGGAAAGTTGTGTGTCACGTATGTCCCCAAACGTGTGTATGTCTTTAAAATAGTAGGATTGATTTTAATGCCACCTTTTGATGTGAACCATCACTAACAATGATGAAAGCTGCTATTTAACTTTAGTGGTAGAAAATTACAAGTGAAATAACTGATTGTATCTATTAAATATAGGAAACATACATATGATAAATACAAATAGTACGATAAGTAGGTATTCAATAAGTAGGCGTAATTCAGCCTGTTCTTGTGAATAAAAAGAAGAATTTAGTCTATAAAGAAACGCCTCTGAAACAGCTTTCAGATTATTTAGAGGGAGAGACGTGTTTCATATGCACCACAAGTGTGATAATGGTCCATTGTGCAAATATCTTAAAATGAAAACAGAAGTTTTACTGACTATTACAGTAAAATCACATAAATAGAATCATTTTTTATTAAAAAAACCCCCCATCATGCTCAACATAATTATATGTTGTGTCCTTCTAAGGGGGGAAAAAGTTTTTAATTGAGCCTTGACTTTGCATTTTCCGAGGAAAATTCAGTGGAATAATCCTGCTTCAACACTACCGTGACTTCATCAGAGTCAGAGGCCCAATTACAATCTGGCAGCTACACCCCCCTCCCTGCATGCTTTCAGTCCCTTTGCGCCTTTGCGTGGACGGTCCCCTACATTAAGTGCTATTCCAAACCAATTAGCCTTGAGTGGAAGTGGGTTATAAACCCACCAAAGCCAAAGCTGCACCAGTGCAGGCTTACTAACCACACTCTGTGAAGGAAATGAAATTGAAACGGAGCAGTTGTATTTTCCAATAAGTAATGGACCCGATCTTAATACATCCAGACACTCCAGATGCTGATTGCAAGTTCCTGTTTTGAGCTGAGAAAGGCGAGAACATCCCAGAGGTTGCCGCTACGATTCTACCATATCCATTAATTAAGCGATCCTTCAGCAGCCACAAGTGTGACTCTTCGTGGAGTTACACTTGTGACGGAGCGGGAGTGTGAAGGGGCCGGATTGGAATTGGACCAGAGAGCACAAAAACACAAAGCAAACTGATGATCAACCCACGCCTGATCTAATTGGTTTAGGATAGAATTCTCAGGAAGTAATAAATCCAAGGCGGGGGGGGGGTTGCCATAATTGGTGCCCAAGTGCAACGTCCCCAACAAAATAAGAGAAAGGAGACAATGCAGATAAAAATACTAAAATAATTCAGTGAATTTTAGTCCCAAAGGAAATATGAGAATGAAATAACTCAACTACACCTGAGCACTCATGTCTGAATTTGTATTTTTTATTGTGTAAACTATGGCAACGAAAAAGAGATGATAACAAAAACATATGACAATATGTTAAGAAATCCACATTGTGTTGCTGCCAGTTATCTGATTTGGAGTGATTTAAATATATGCAACAACAGGAATACCTTTACAGGGTCAGATTAAAGATGGTGAGAGCTACATATTTATCCAAAGATATAAATTCAGTGCACAATTAAAATTATTTGCCAGGAATTTTCTCATTTATTTTTTTGTATATCGCTTTTAATGACATTACATCTATCACAGGTTTCGCTGAAGTGAAATCCTTTTTAGGGTCACGTTAACCGGTGATTCTTTCCATCAGCTAAAGAATTAAAAGAAACTGAATTGGTATCCCCATTAATATTCAGTTTTAGCTGTGTAAACATAAAGGGATGATAAAAGCCGACATAAAAGGATTCATTCCTTTATTATTTTTGAAATCTATGCTGAATTGAGTTGCTTTTCCTTTCTTCCCGTTTAGCAAACACTTTTTAAATCCAGCACCTTTATGTAAGTTTTATTAGCAAAAAAATGACCGATTGTGAGTGAGGAAGGAATTTAAATTGTCGTACCATTTTGTAACAAAACTTACTATCCTCAAGCCTCACAATTATTATTATTATTATTACTCAGCAGCGCTTGCTTTAAAATTGCATCGACTATTTTGCAGTCATTGATTATCTTGTACATAAAATATCAGAAAAATGTGAGAAATGACCATCACAAATACCACATTGCCAAGGACACAGCTTCAAATTACATTTTTAAACTGTCTAAAAAAACTAACTGATTCCACTTGCAGTGATATTAAAGAAAGAAAAGCAGCAAAATTCACATTAAAGGAGCTGAAAAGACTGTATTTTATGCTTTTTTGCCTTAAAAAGATGATCAATAAGTTGCGATAAATTCAATACGCATACCATAAATTATGACGCTAAAAAAATGATCCTTGTTTCAAAACAACAGTCAAGAATGAACCTTCAACCACAATGTGTTAACATTATTCAAGCTACATACGTTTTAAAAGTCTAAATAAGTAGGTGTGTCATACTTATGAAATGAGTTTCCTTCATTAATGTGCATTTCTATCTTCACAGATGGATCCTTTCCTATGAGCCAGAGAAGTTTCCCTCCGTCTTTCTGGAACAGTTCCTACCAGCCGTCAGTCTCCTCCACACTGGGCAGCGCTCTGTCGGCTCCCCACACAGAGCTCTCCTTTCCAGGTGACCCTTACTCCTCTGCCTCCCTGCACAGCCACCTCCACCAGCCCAGCCCCGATGCCTGGCACCCATCCCACCACCACCACCATCACCACCATCACCCTTACTCGCTAGGAGGTGCTATAAGCACCCAGAGCTCAGCTTACCCACGTCCAGGTGTTCACGAGATGTACGGCACAGCGTTCGACCCACGCTACGGCTCGCTGCTGGTGCCGTCAGTGAGGTCGCACCACCGCCTGACGTCCGGCAGCTCGGTACCGGGGCCCAGTGGCTCTCCCTGTGACCTCGGGGGTAAAGGGGAATCGGGGACGGGGTCGACCTGGAGCGGTGCCTTCACGGGGGCAGGAACAGAGATTGGACTGAACATGGACACAGGTACTGCCAATTTTGAAGTCGATTTATTTTAGGATCTGCATAGAAAACTGCATCTTCTGTCCTTCAGGTAACAGAAAATTCAACTCAAGTGGGCACTTGAGCTAAAATAGACAGAAAAAAGAAGAAACAGCTGGATGATGAACAGGAGGATCTCTCCTCATCAGAATTGCAACAACTGTCATATGCACTAAACAAATAGAACTAACAAAAGGCTGAACTGCAGCACACACATTCTGCACAGTTATGACAAAATGACTTTTACACCAGCTTTTTAGTCAGCAGCCTATTTTTAGTAAAACAGTGATAAAACAATGATGAGCTTTGTGCTTGGGGAAGAGAGGCCCAGCAATTCAACAACCAAGTTTAATCAAAAATCTAAAATATTTTTGTTTGAGTAGAACCGCTTTCTTTGTAAAATAGTTCCGAACCAAGCACTGGAAGGTAAATTTTGCAATAAAAAAACCCTCAATTTAATTTTTGGATATCTTCTTGTCATCGCATAAGTTAAAAATAATCTTTTAACATGCAAAATTTAACATTTTTAGATAGCTAAAGTTATTTGAATCCTATTTAAGGCCTCAGCTTTCAGATTAAGATGTATTATGCTTTCTCTATTAATGCTCTCTAAGCTTTTGTTATGAAACAATGCAAACTTCATGAATGGTTAGAGAAGAAAAACGAATTAATGGCAGAATCCTGCAGTGGATAAGGTTTAGTCTGCTTGCTTTGCCTCAGGGGTCGATGGCCAGTATTTTGGTGAGTTGTGATGAGGCCCTCAAATTGCTGGTCATTGTTTACTTAAAATGTTAGCTTAAATAAAGAGAGACCTGTTATGTTTTTCTTTATTGACTGTCATACATATTTTTGTCAGTATATGAGCCAAAAGCTCAGGTTTAATACTGCTAAACACTTGATTTTTGAAAGTTCTTCCTAGTTTTAGGAATGAGTGTGGATATCCAAAAGAAATCCTAAAAGAAAGTTGGCTTAATCTGCTTGTGTAAATCATCCAAAACTACTCTAGTACTGAGTAATAATAGGACTGAGAACTCCTCGGATATCAAAGATCTCAGAAAGAGCACGACCTTTAATTGGAAATTGAGATAAAAATGTTTTCCCACACTAAGAGATTCAAAGCAAACACAGAAGAATAATTGTTTTATATTGATTTGTTGTTGTGAGGTCAGTCTTAATACAAATTGCAGACTGGATTGATTTAAATGCTGCGTCGCATTCTTCTCATTGGATTCGTTCACATTGTTAATTAGTATTGGTGAAAGACACCGAGAACAGACGTATCTGTGAAGTGTCAGTTACTGGATTTTTTTCTTTTAAATACTGTTTGAGAAGAATGAAAGGCTCGGGAAAACTGTGTAATGAGATGCAAGGTTAACTTGTTATGGGACTGAAGTAATTGAAACAAAATCAATCAATTGAGCTTAAGATGTGAGCTTACACTTTGACTTCGAGTCGATGAAAACCACCCGTGAAAACCAGTAAGTGACATTCATATTGACACTGATATCAGTCTTTTAAATGGATTTTCTGCTGTCTATATTGACATGCTAAACCTTTGCTGCTTGTTTGTGCAGATGTTGAACTTGGTTTGTCAAAAAGCGCACTCATTTAGAAAACTAATTAATAAATGAGGCTGCTCTAGCATTCATTATAACCTTCTCTTTCTGTGTATCTCTCAATATCTAATTGGGGGGAAACAGCTTTAGTAACATACTGTGAAAAGCAGAATGAAATAACGTTCTGTTTCCCTGCCTGAGATCAACTTACACAAGTGGTTTAAACCAACAAACTGGCTGTCAATCAGCACCTTAACACCAGCTGTCAACTTTCTTTTCTGTTGCTGTCGCGCTTTCATCCCCCTCTGCCTCGGGCAGTTCCTTCTGCTTTTATCAACAGGGCATTTGCGCCTCGTTTTCTAATCTACCTTCTTTTCCTTCTCTGTCTTTTCTTTTCCTGCTTTTCTCTCCTTTTCTCTCAGGTCTGCCAGCACAGGATAAGAGCAAGGATTTGTACTGGTTTTAGAGACCACTGAGACCCCCCTCCCCCCTCTTCTTGTCTACTACTTTGGCTGTAGCCGCTTTCCTGCACTCCTGCTCTACTCTACTGCTGTTGTGGGATGACTGACAGATAAATTGACAGATAGACAAAAACAGTGAGGCAGCAGTTTCTTTTTCCTGCTGTAACGGCTTCTGGTTTACTTGCAGCTCTGTGTTACGGCGGACTGTGCAGCAGCAGTGCAGCCCTGCTGAGCTGAAGGGCAACAGTGTGGATACACAGCGAACATGGAAACAAAAGTGGACTCGCAGAGGGGAGAGAGAGAAAATATGATCTTGATGGATATGGACAAAGACAAGACTCTTTGTGCTTCTGTAACAGGCAGGGACAACATTCCTAAAGTGGAAAAAGTCTTTGGACAGACGGACAGAGACACATGTGCTGTCGGACTCCAAAGACTAGCGCCTGAAAGGACTTGGCAGGACTTGCCTCACTGGGGCAACTGGGCTCAGACACTAGGAGTGTGTTATGGCTGGAGGAAAGGCCACGCTGGTGTCACGGAGGCAGCACAGCAAGATTTTGGCTGAGAGCGAAGGGAGGAGGACAAACTTTTTGGGTATACATGGAGTAATGTTTCATCCGGCACAGCACAGTACACATTAAATGTAACCTGAATGAATGAATTTAAACTGATATCAAAAGATATTTAAGCCATGATTACAGCTTCAAACCTTAGAAATTTAAAGAGGCATATTTTTCCTGGCTTGTAGCGCTAAATATCCATCTTAACTGTTTTGATGTGAGATGCCCAGTTTTTTATACATCAGCTGCCTTCTCCTAAAATTGCACTAAGTGACAATGTGGTGTTTAAAGTGGCAGACATAGCAGCAGTACGTCATTCCAGAAAAAATGAGCACATCATATTTTTTTAAAATCCACCATCTAGAACTATTTCCTCTCTACCAAATTCAGGCCCTGTCTTTCAATGTGCCACATGGAAACTATGTTCAGCAGGTGTAGCTTGGCACGAAAAAAGCAAAACAAAACAGGCTTCTGGGTCATGATTTGTAGAAGGAGACACAATTGCAGTTTTTTAAAAATATCCACATTATTGGTGCTTTGAACACCACAAGATGAATGCTGTGTAGTTCCACTGAATTCAAGAGAAAGGCAGCTAGTATCTCCAAAACTGGGAAAATATGGGAAAATGTGTGAGGTTCCTTTAAGTGTGCTCATACATTTTAAAGATGAAGCAAACTGTTGTCTCATATGGCACTGTGCAAAGTTAGGGCTCAGTAACACAGACCTGAAGATCAATCAGTAATCCCCGCAACCTCTAGTCGTGAGGGACAAATGTGGATTCGTTGAGCCATTGGTGAATGGTTGCTTGTGGTTGGTGGCCACCACCAGGTAAATCGTTGCCCGGAGATGCTGACTCATCTGCAAAGACTTGCCATTCACTCGCCAGGATGTTGTGAAACTTAATAGTGTGAAGCTGGAACTGCCTTCAAAGTAAAAGTGACTTACTGCTGAAACCAACTCAGTTTAAAGTGCACAGTTTTTACTTTAAGGGCCAAAGGTCTCCATTTCAAATTTGCATCGCAGTTTTGACAGTTTCACTTTGCTTTTTGAGTAGTTGGCGAATGTTAACAGACAATTCAGCATGACTGAGGAGCTCTGCTTTTGACTGAAGCAATCGCAAGGAAGTTTTTAGTGCTGCACTGTATATCTCCATGTAACCATTTTGACATTACCAACCTCAAAAAAACAGCTTTCAGTCAAAATGCACACTTCAGCATAGCTAACCCGATGTCACCGCTTGGCGTCTAGGCCTGTGTCACTGAGGATTTAATATATATGACAATACCACAACAAAGATGTTGGAAAACAAATCAATATCTTTACAAAATGTTTTGTTTTTCTTTACATTTTTGATGGTTAATAACTGCAGATGGCTATGATTAACAGGATAGGAATGCAGACTTTGTTGCCTTTGAGTGTAGCAGATACACAGGCTGTTAGCTCAGTAAGCATAGATTTGATGATTCCAAAACATCTCAAGTGCATTTGGTTTAAAATTTAAAATGTTTTCATCAAGGTTACTGCAGGAGCATTACATGTTGCATTACGTGCTGAAATTATTACACCAATTATACTGCACCGTTTTGCTGCCTTTCTGTTTTATTTGTGTTTATACTGAAAATCTCAAGGTTCAGGAACTTGTGATGTTTAAAAATCACAAGTTCCTGTTTTCTTGGCATATTGAGCACATTGTTGGCCCTGACAGAAAAACCTCTTCCACCAACATGTGATGTAAAGGTCTCTAAACATTTTATTTGTAGTCCAAATTGAATCACACTTTAGGATAAATATCACACTTTTCAAACTTCACCAAATCAGTGCTTGCTTGAAAACGCTGCCAACTGCTTCTTCTTGGTCATAACCCAAACAAAAATAACCCAAAATACACTATTAAAGGGGACCTGTTATTGCTTTCTTTACTATTTTTGGTCATTCACAATAACTCACACATTTTTTTCTTTATGTTTTGCATGGAAAATTGGAAATAGGAGCAGTATAGTGGAGCATGTGCAAACACAAATGCAAAGTTTGGCCATTATGAAACAGCTTGAAAGTCAATATTTGGTATGACCACCTTAATTTTGTTTAAGACAGTGCACATCATGGCAGGAGATTTAAATTGTTGAGCTAGTAGGTCTTTGGGAATCACCTTGTTGGTGCAAAAATATGATTTTATTCCTTTTAAACTGTTATCTTTGGTGGTGTTTTTCATAGATTCAGCTATAGGAATGTGCTTATGCAGCAGCTTGCTACTAGCAAAGTGCCTACTGTAGATATACAATTTAAAACTGGTTCTTTGCTAGGCTGTTACTGTAGACACAACAGTGGTTAATGCTTTGAGTTAGGTGCCTTTTTATACTTGAACGGTTTAAGGGTTCTCTGAAAATGGTCAGGTACAAGGACTGGACTAAAAATGAAAGAAAAAGCAGGAAAATGGCCAAAGAAAACAGTGATTCATGAAAAGCTACTCTGGTAGAGTCCAAGAATGAAAGTTCTGAGCTGTAAATAAGCATGATAGGTTCCCTTTACACAACGATAACTCATGTCACAGAAAATATACTGTGACATGGCGATACATTTACAGGTTAACTGAGACATTTGGTGTTGGTTGAAAAACCACTTAAAGTGGATTAAAGCATGTTGCCATGGTATATATTTAATGTAAAACTACTTGATGGGTCGAACTGCATAACCAGAGCCTTTTACCTACCGCTGATAGACTAGGAGGGACATTTCTACGACAGCAGCAGATTGACCTCTAAACTTCACTGCAGAGCGGACTGTGCTTACCTCTTTGTTATGAGCGTTTTATGAAACTGTATGGCTGTGTCAGCAAAAGAAATGTGAACTTCACACGAATGGCTGCTGAGTGAGAGAGAAAGAGTGGCGAAGTCTTTCAGATGAATGAGGAGAACGTCGGCTATTTGAGGCCACTTGACTCTTTCTCTCCCTCCTCTCATGCAGCTGTCATCGACAACTGCTCTTCAACTCAGCGAACACACACATGGACGCACACTGTCCTACTGTGCAGTGTCCGAGCCAGGCCCAGGGACTCGATAAAGGGAGCATTTAGTGTGAGCAGAGTCCCGCCCTACTGGGACAACTGGTGCGATGTAAGTAGAGGGAGCAGAGGACGAACACACAACTGTCAAAAGTAATTTGTGAGCTTGGATGTATGTACAGGCGTGTGTCTATTTCTATACTTACAAGGGTCACAATATCCAGCCAGCCTAAAAACTGACAACAATTCAGGCATCATTTTGTCGTTTGCACTCTGCTAATTGTAAGATGTGGATTATTCATAGGATTATACTAAAGGTTCAGGATAAATGGCATTATTTTATCTGGGTTTAAGTGAATTTGCTTACAGAAATACTGTGTGTGAGGCTGCAGCCTGATATAGCTTCTGTGTCCTATGTCTTTGATTTTCATTGTCCAAATTACACACAAGACAATTTGCTTAAATGTAATGAACATGGCTTAGTAGTGAAGTCTGTTTCTGTCCTGCATGGTCCACGGGAAGTATCTGGTTACACTGGGAAGTGGATCAGAAAACTTGTTTTGAGCCTTCTCTTAAACAAACGCTAACAGAAACTTGGTGGCAGTCTCCTGAAAAGGTAAAGTTAGCAGTTGGTTAACAGCATAAATTTGTATAGTTAACCGAAATTAAAACTGACCAAAGAATCATAAACCATTTCAGTGTAACCTCATCAAATGGATTACACTGAAAATAAGCTAATAAAATAAGCTGAAAGTAAGTTTAAAAAAGATTTCACATGTTTTTCCTTATTTTCTGTTATATATACATACAGTTAAAATTGGGAATGTTCACATTCACCAAGGCTGTGGTTCAAATAATGAGGTCAGCATGTGAACAAGTAATCCATGTGAGCCAAAATCTCAGGCTTCAGTTTCAGGCAGTTTTTTTCTTCTCCTGGTATGAGATCAAAAAGACTGGATATCGCTAATGTGGCCATCTGCTGTTAAACCTTTATGTTTAAAAGAAGCAGCAAAGAGGAAAAACAATAGATAAATTGGCTTGTTTCAGACAGAGGATCATCTGAGAGAGGATTGTTTCAAACTACAAAGCTTTTCTAGTAAAGTGCTTATGTTTCTCAGTCAGTGGCTCATTCATTAGCTTCTTGACTTCCAGCTGAATTTCTTCCACAATTATAGATGTTCAGCAGGGAAAGTTTTACGGGACACTTGCCACCTTGAATTCACTGATTCCTCCATGCAATTTGAAACCACCCCGGCCTCCTCATTATGTACTCTTGGCATTGTTGACTTAGCATGGTTCTCAAATTTTTCAGAGATGCCCTCCTTGAAAAGCTAAGAAACACTCCCCCTGTCTTCTCTCTCCAGCTGTGCAAATTTTATTGATAATCTACAACCACAGGGGCACAACAAATAAAAAAAATCATGTTAATTTGACCGCCAACATACTAATAACATAAAGTAAATATTTATTAAGGCAGGAGAAAGTTTGTCCCTGCTGATATCAAGCTAGATCACAGCGTTTTCCATCTGTCCAGCCACATTTGCTACTGTAGGTCCCGTCTAAATTCACTAAACAAATTTCCCACGTGTGGGACTAATAAAGGTTATCTTATCTTATCTTATCTTATTGTTTTGGATTTTTGTTTTTTAATAAACACAAAAGAACTTTTCTTGAATGTGCCACGCTTTTTTTTAACCAGCTGTTTTTGGCTGTAATACTTCCTGGAGGAAGAATGCAGGTCTCAGACCTCTTGCAGCTTTACATCTTGTTTTGGCTGTGTTTTTATTAAAAACAGCAAAAAAAGGAGAAAAAAAAAGCATTTGTCAGGCCAGTAATGCATTTAAAACAAGTCCTTACAAGAATAGCAATGTGTTATTTTGCATCGTGTGTATCTGTGTACGTCTGAAGTGACCACCTCTGCAGCTATTTATGTGAAACTGTGAAATACTACTCTGTCATTTTGTAAAATACCGTTTTCCGGGTACATTCTGTAAATCAACAGCCACAGCATGCAGCAGTGTTCTCTGTGAATATATTGATATATGACCTGAAGTATTGTTTCTGTCAATCTTGCTCCAGTGTAAAGTCTTTGTTTGTATTTGCTTTCTGCCTGTAACTATAAAGTGACAGCTCTGTCAGGTTCAAAGATGTATTGGCTCTCTCCTCAGTGACTGCTGCTCTCTTATTTTCTTCAAGCAGTGAAATGCCAAAAAGGTTTGAACAGAGTTTACTGCTGAATAAATAAAGCACTGTTCAACATTAAAAAGCTTGCTTGTTGTTAGCTGTCCACTCACATTATCTATTTACTGTTGAGACTACTTGTGAAGCTTCTGTCTGTCTATCTATCTATCTATCTATCTATCTATCTATCTATCTATCTATCTATCTATCTATCTATCTATCTATCTATCTATCTATCTATCTATCTATCTATCTATCTATCTATCTATCTATCTATCTATCTATCTATCTATCTATCTATCTATCTATCTATCTTATAAGCATCTCAAATAAGCAGTTTCCTCCATAACCCATGCACGAATTATTCTATATTCTATGCTCTCTTCCTTTTCTGTGTGTGCGTATGTAAAATATTTATTGCATTTTCTAACTTTTTTATTACAAACTGGTGTGAGATTGTGTTTCAACTGCCCCCACTCCCCAAAACGAAGACTTGGCCTGTACTCAAGGCTGCGGGTTTTATTCCCACTATCCACTCTATGTACTTCCCCCACTCTCCGTGTTTTCCTTCATGTTATTCCACTGACAATATCTGATAACACGAATTTCCTGGTTTTCTGCTTCTCTGCTTTGCTTTCATCGTTGCAAAAAGCAGAGACGAGATCTTTTTCTTTCCTTTTGGAGTTAATGTATGACAAACTCCAGCTTGCACTGGGGTGGTTTGCAGCTGAGTGTCACGTCTAAGGCCACGGTTCTCCACTGTGAAAGAGTGGAAAGTGTAGTAAAATTTACACCACTAAATATGAGAATTATAATCCTGAAAATTCTACATTTTTACTATTATTTTCTATTAGAATTAAAACCGAGAGGTTTGTAAACCTATTGGAGGCTTTATTAGTTTTATCCACTTAAACCTTTTTATTATCTACGTTTTTGATTCTCATATTCCACAAAGACCCTCCCAGCTCTGCTTCTGAAACGCTGGCATTCACTGCCTGGTTAGTGTTAAGGTTGGCCACTCATTGTCAGAGTAAGGGTGAATATTGTGGAAATACAAACGAGTGGCAGGACGGAAATAAGCGTCATGTCAGCAAAATCATCAATATGAATATTTTACTACAAATATTTAACCTTTGGGAATTTTATTTACTAAAGAGAAAATCGATTAATTTTGGACCCTGTTATGTTTAGAATATTTTCTTTGACTTGGGATCATGGATTTACTGAGAGCCGGATACAGTGATGCAGGGATTAGATTGTTGTAGCCCAAGTGGGAATTGAATTTAGTGAAATTTAATTGGAGGGGATACTTTTGGATAGATGTAGTGCTTAAAAGCCCATTTCCAATGTAATGGATGATTAAACGACTAAAAAGTGATTAAAACTGAACATCTGAAAAAACAACTCTTCTGGTTTTTCAGGACGGTAAAGAGAAAGCTCGTCTTTTAATGTTGTGACTGTCGACCAAAAAATCTGATTCAAATTCCTCGCAGTGCTCCTAACCTGACTGACCTGATTGCGCCCAGTTGATAAAAGCCATTCAGTGAAGTAAGCAATGTTTGTGTTGCTTTTCTGAAACTCCAGTTGCCCTTGCAGCCTAAATGACTGGTCATCCATCTGGCCCTGATGATTTCCTGTGTGACAATACATACATACAAAAACTGCTCCCTAAATGCACTCACTCAGCTTTCAATCATCCAGAAGGTTTAGTGATGAGTATGAGTTGTTTGTGGGTACCCATTTAGGAAGGAGCTACCAAATGTAGTCTTTGATGTAACTAATGGGGGAGGGTAAAATTACAGTTTTTCTCAGTCGCTTTGGTGCATTTCTCACAACAGAATTGAACTCTCCACCACTACTAAGGCACTTCTCAAAACAATTAGTGCAAACTGCAAAACATGGTGGATAACTTGCAAAAGTGAGTCACTCCATCAAAAAGAAAAGTCAGGTGTCCAAAATAAGTTGTCAATGCATCAACAACAAATCCCTTGAGCAAAACAGACAATACATTCATCAAAAGCAAGTACTGATACCAAACAAAGTGTCAGGGCTGTCACAATTACAAGTCATTAGACCAGCACCTTTGGTCACAAAATCACATGGTCTGAACATGTTCCCATTGTGACGGATGTCTTTGTAGGTGCTTCCCAATGACATGTCAAGTCCGGACCGCATGCATGGCATGTTGAAAACCATAAATTGTAAAGGACAATCAAGACACTCCATATGCACTCTTGATAATATTTAATTGAAACTGTTCACAGCATTGTGCAAACTGGGGAAATACAGTAAATCAAACATTTTACAGCAAACAAACTCACCTAGACAGTAAACCTCACTGCAGTAGTTACGACTCAAAAAAAACAAACTGAAAAACAGACACTGCTGCATATCAATCATTGATATCTAGACGCTCCCGTCTGTCTGCCCACATATTTGCATCAACATCACAGCGTATGTCAGCTCTATCGATGCATCGGGGAAAGTATCTTCTGGAGTGTCGAATCCACCCTCTGCAGGACTCTGCTGTGATGTCATCACAAGCTGCATCCATAGCTGCTAGCAGGGTCATTTGGGTATGTGGATGCCTGTCATATACCTTCCACCTCCAGGAAGAGAAAAACTCCTCAATTGGATTCAGGAATGGACTGTAAGGAGGAAGAAACTCCATAAGCATCCTGTCGTGTGCTGCAAACCACTGCCTGACTACAGCAGAGTGATGGAAGCTTACATTATCCCAAACCACTACATACATTGTCCGATTGTCACCAGGATCATCCCTTCCATTTTGTGGGATCAGGTCCCTATGAAGAGCATCCAGAAAAGCCAACAGGTGTTGTGAATTGTATGCACCAATACGAGGAATATGGGTGTGAACACCATTCTCTGAGATTGCGGCACACATTGTAATATTCCCTCCTCGTTGGCCTGGGACATCAATGGTGGCTCTTTCACCAATGTGATTCCGTCCACGCCGTCTGCCTTTTGCGAGATTGAATCCCGCTTCGTCAAGATATACAAACATGTGCAGGGGTTCCCTGGCCTCCAACTCCAGGATATGCTTTACAAAGGATGAGAATCAGACAGGTCTGTAATGGTGCATTTGGCAGAACAGATTGTACAGTTGGAATTGTACATAGGATTACAGTAACATGCATAAATGTAGGTTGAGTACATGGCCTAAACTGTTACAGTGAACAGAGGTACATATCGTTAGCTTCATAGCATAATTGCCTAAGTCATTTGACTAAGTCAATGACTTAGGCACTTATGCTATGAAGCTAACGATATGCGAACATGTGTTACCTGTACATACTGGTGACGGAGCTCCTTCACTCGATCACTGTTCCGTTCAAATGGCACTCTGTACAATTGCTTCATGGACATTTCATTCCGTCTGAGGACTCTGTCTATGGTGGAAATTGATATTGACTGAATATTTCCGAAGATGGTGTCATCGTTTACGACAGTTTCTTGTATTTCTCTCAGTCTCAAAGCGTTGTTTGCAGCCACCATTGCACAAATTCTTTCCTCTTGCTGCGGAGTCATAAGTCGACCTCTTCCACCTCCTCTAGGTTGTCTGGCAGTCCTTTTTGAGATGCAGATGGGAAAACACACACATGTAAGCGCAAACATGCTTACAGTGATTGTCACAGGACTATCATTCAAAACTCCTTTCTTTACAGCATTACTGTATTGTACCACAGCACACTATGCCACACCTGGGCCAAGTCTGCGCTTCAGTTACAGTACGTCTATGTGTAAGGATCTGTAAGGTCATGTCCTAATGCAAGTCTCCTGTATGACTATGAAAGTGCAGAGCAAATTAGTTTGTGCTGCATACTGTAACTAGATTACGGTGTGCTCACCTGTTTTCCCGACGAAATGTCTGGATGATAGAACTTACAGTAGTTCTCCCAACATTTGGCTGCACCCTTCGACCAGCCTCGGCCATTGTGAGGCCATGGTTTATCACATGATCCACAAGTGTTGCCCTGATTTCGTCAGGAACGTGTCTATGTGGTTGGCCTCTTCTCACCCGGTTTTGTCCTCGTCCTCCACCGATCCTCACTCCTCTTCCACGAGGCTGACGTTCCATGTTCTGCTGTTTTGTAGATTCAGTATGCACCTCATGCCAATCCTGTCTGTTGGTTTACATTGCAGTATATATGTACTTGTGGAGTGGGGGATGCTGTGCCGCGGTTCACCTGTGACTGGGTAGGAGAGGCTTTTCATTGGTTGCAAGTAGGAGTGACACACACCAATTTTCATTAGTGTGAGATAAGGTTCACCTGAGACATGTAGTTTATGGAGATTTTCATGGGAACTCCTCCAAAATAGGGTTTTCAAAATGGGTGTATGAATCGTTTGACAAGCTGTTCAGCAATTTTGAGTGCACTGACACAAGCAATGCAATGAAGACTATTAGTTGTAAGGACAATGACTATTCAGCCGGTACAAGTATGAATAATTGTGACATTCATGATGAAAGAAAGGAGATAGTGATGAATAGGAAGTCAAACGTGACCATTCTTTAGATATTTGTACTCACTCAACTGCTTCATGTCCAAAGGCATTTGCCTTTGGACGCAGTGAACGTGAAACCGCCACAGGGTTGTGCCAAAACGACTACATGTTGTGGTGGTTGAACTAACTGTTGTGCAATGTTTAATTCTGTTGTGAGAAATGCACCAAAGCGACTGAGAAAAACTGTAAGTTGGCCAATGTTTACTTATTTATGATCTTTTGCACTTTAACATTGAAGGAAGCGCGTGGGGTCCTTAAAGATTGTAGCTGTCATAAAAAACACAGCAGGATGCTTGGCTGCAGGACTCGACAGCAGTAAGTCTGGCATGTCACTTAATTTCATGCGTGATTTAAATTTTTCAAATACCACCACACTAGCGAAAAGATATGTTTACTATGGCATACCAGGCAGCTTAAATGTATAATATTATTGACCACTAATGGCTCTAAGCAACATATTGAGAAGAGGGGCTGTCAATATTAACTGGATACATTCTCACTCATGGTTGTTATCATATGAGCACATCTATTAAAATTAATAGTGCACAAATAACACTGTTCAAGCATCACTGTAATAAATGTGCAAAACATGAACTATTTCTTACACTAAAGAAAGTGTAAGAAACTCTGCAAATGTTTTATTTATTTTTGTTTTCTTATTAAGAAATTAAATAATTTCTCACTCGAGGAGTTGGAAGCACGGTCCTGATAAGTCCATGAGGCATGAGGCTGTTCCACTGTCAAATCGTGAAGTGGATGAAGTGGCCCTCTGTCAGACATCTTGTCGGTCCTGCAGTTTTGTAATTACACAACGTTTATAGTGCTGGATGCTAAAAAACAGTAGAAGCTAGCAGGCATTCGAACGTTTTAAAGAGACAAAAAAAAAGTGAATTAATGTGAAATCAATGAATTTCAATTTTTGATTAATCATGCTGGTTGATAAATAGTGAAGTATATTGATTGTTTGATAATTACCAATTGTCTGCTCTGCCGCTATCTTCCAAAAAGTCCAACCCCGTTTAGGATACTACAGTTCTGTGATATTACAAAGTGCTGCCATGTTCCTTTTCATACTGTTTTGAGCCCCTCATGAATAAACAGGTGCACATACAGGAGAGTAGGGCTGATCCAAAGCTGGAAGACGGTTTATATGGGTCAGAGCAGGGACAGCAGTCTAAATAGAGATGGTTAGACCTCCCTCTCCTTATCTTCTACTAAATCCTCCAGGACAGCAAGGTCTTCACAAGCTAACCAAGAAACCTGATCTCTCCCATGTCTGCTGCGCCTGCCTCATCATAGACCCTCCTGGAAAGATAGCCAGAAAACACTGACCAGGAGGCTTTTTAATCACGTGTATGGGTGACTTTAACAAGAAGGTCCAGTCTGGGCTTTCCTTATCTTTGAAACTACTTCAATACAGCGTCCATGTCCTTGCAGATGCTACATCAGTCCTATGGTTCCCTCTTAAATAACATCTAGAGGATTCTGGTAGTTTCTATAGTAAAACATTCTATTTAGGCTGGATTGTCAGCTAAATAATAGGGCTGTAATACACAGCTGTATCCTGTGCTCCTTTCACGACCCTGTCCTTGTAAAATATGTGAGTATTGGGCTTCAGACAAAAACAGTCACACGAATGGAGAGAAATTTGTGATTCAGGAAGGGAAGGCCCATATTGTGTACTGCTATGTAAAAATTTTTTTAAAATGCTGCTGGGAAAGGTAAAGAAAATTTGAGAGTCAAATCAAAGACAGAGACAGTTTTAGCTACATGTTCTCCTTCTCATGGCACGCCTGTGAATTTGTTTCAACTGTGAGGAAGACAGCTGTAGGTTAATGTCAGCATCTGACTTGAGTGACGACAGAAAGAAAAGGGATGGAGAGGGTCTGATTCTTGTGTTGTCATTAACGCAAACATGCCTGTTTCAAAAAAAAAAAAATTATGTTCTTTCATCTTTTTGTACTTTTGCACGATTCATAAGAAAAAAATCACTTCTTTCCACAAAGAGTTAATTCAGCCCTCCTGAAGAATAGGACGGCGTAAAGCTCTTCTAATTGTATGAGACACAGGGATGAGGTTAAGGACAAGAGCAGCTCTTTAATCAAAGCACAGAGAAGGATGGAGTGCATCGTTTTTATTTTAGTAATCTGGTAACAACGTTCTGTCTGTCAATTGAAGCACCATTTTTGTATATATTATGCTGTGGCTCAGGAGGTGGAGCAGACCACTTACTAATCGAAAGGTTGGTGGGTTGAAGCCCGTCCACCTCCATCGTGGTTTTGATATAACGTAGGATTGTAATTGTACTTTTGTAAATACCTATTTTCTGGCAGTTTTTTTTTAAACATACCTAAAGTCTAGTAAATGTGTATATTTATTTATGCATATTTCTATTTCTATTAAGTGTATTCTCTCTTAATTTGAAACATTTGAATTGTGTCTTTTCTGCATTAATAGAAGAAAATACAGCAGAGAAGGACTGATTTTCTCTATATTTTTTCTTAATATCAGCCTAAAATTTGCTGTTTTACATCAGGTGGGTTTTTTTTATATATATACTAGTTTTTTTGTACAGTAAAGTCTTGGGAAATCACATACTTTTCTTTTATTTACTTGCCTCCGGGAAGTTAAATTGTATCTTTAATATTAATTTTTTAAATATTTGTGAAAGATCAATGAGAAATGAAAGCAAATGTTGCAAAAAATATTCTGATTTTGACTGAAGTCTCTATAAAAATGGATATTCCTACCATTATGTCACTAAGCCAATTTTACAATTTTTCACAATTTTAGTGCCACTCAAGCCAAAACGAGTGAATCAGAGCTACAATCAACAAGCTCTCAAGAAGAAGTAAAACTTACACGGTCCTTTAGGGCCTCACTCAGTCAATATACTGAGTCACTATGGTGGAGGCTGAAACTCAGCAGGAGCCCATGTGAGATGTGTTATACAGTCAAAAACATCCCCAATCCAGCTTCCTGCTGTCAACCACCTTTTTGAATATATTGATATATGACCTGAAGTATTGTTTCTGTCAATCTTGCTCCAGTGTAAAGTCTTTGTTTGTATTTGCTTTCTGCCTGTAACTATAAAGTGACAGCTCTGTCAGGTTCAAAGATGCAAATACAGGCCATTTACCATTTAAAGTGAAAAAAACAACAACTTGTTAACCAGCTCTGGTCATGGTTATTTAAATGTGCCATCCATTTAATGAAACCAAATATGACCTAATCCTCCAGCACAAATTTGTTACTCGGCGTTCAGGATAAGAAAAATTCTTACAGTCAACTCAGTGTTGCTTTCTGAACTCATGAAACTTCGGTGGTGCTGGGAGGCCAGACTGTCCCATCCTGTACTTTTCTGATGTTGAAAAACCAAAATTAGACATGTGCTGAGTAGAAATTATTTAAAGAATTTAATGATTGGTGGTTGCATTCAACTGGTTGGAGTCGGGCCTCGTTGCACAATTGTTGCTAATTTTTATGTTGATTTCACTTCTTGTTACTTGCTGCTGCGATGATACAGCTCTACCACAGCGATCAGTGCAATTGTTTTCTTCTCATCAGATCCCTATCACACGTCTGCTTCTGTCTGCCCCGCTAAAATCTTCATGGCCCGTTGAGGAATTTGAAGCCTGTTAATTCCTCTGAGCTCCCGAGACACTTGCTACCACATTCATTCCACATTTACTACACATTAACAACACATTTATTGCCAACACTCAAATTATATGAGCAACTGCCAACCAAGTCCATGTTGTGGAGATGATTTCATTTCAGGAAACTAAAGCAAAAGCAACAAGGCTTTCTAAGCTATATAAGCTTTTACAGTCAAAAAACACGTTTTTATTTAGCACATTGAATGTTAAGTCTGGTTTTTGCTTTAATTAATGAACTGTAAAAGTAAACAATATTTTTACACTTATATACAATGCCCCACAATGTAATAAAACTCAGCTTTATTACCTGGTAAGTGGCAAACAAAACATAAGGCAGAGAAGAGCTGGAACAAACTAGCAGACAGGAGTACACACAACATGAGGGGATATCACAATGACATGACAAAGAACAAAGGGAAACTGAAGACTTAAATACACATGAGGTACTTAGGGACATGGAACACACCAGGAAATGCAGATGAACTAAATCTAACTAACGAGACAGGGAGAGCAAAAAAAAATCCCACTAGACAAGAGGACAAGATCGCAACAGAAGCTGAAGACAGAACACAGAAGAGACAAAGACAGACTGGACATGAAAAGGGACAACACGAACACGAACCACGAACTAGTAAGATAAGTAACTCAAAGGCCCTAAAAAACTAAAAGTAAGTGTCTCATGAATGAATAACAAATCCAACAGAGTGGGAAAAAAATTACCATCAACCGATAGAAACTGTAAAATGTAGATACTCTGTTGTCCCTGCCATGTCACCAAAGAGCCGGTCATTAGATGAACCAGGAAACATTTGAGCCAATTGGACTGTTGCATTCACACTGTAGATTTATAACTTTCACCTGTGCAGTCGGGGTGAGGGGGAACTACAGTAATGTAGAAAAGCTGTAGGTCAGATGAGCAGACGATGATTGGATTGGCCGTAACACTGTGAAACTTGAGCGTGCAAAGTAGAAGCAGACGTGTTAAAAAAAAAAGATTATTCATGAGTTTTTATGTGTGTGTTGTGGCTCTTTTCATATTCATTCAAGTAGAGGCTTGGTTTAAATAGCTGCCCAGATGTGTTACCAGGATGATCACGTAATGCAGAGTGTTGCTTCCAAAACGATTTCATTATAATGCATTTATGACAGCACCTCTGACTCTGACAATACACTGGGTGCATGTCTGACATGTCTTATTTTCTCACATAAAGTCATAGATTACTCATTTATGGATGACTGCTCAAATCAGATGCTTGTTATGTTTGTCAGCAGGAAAGTTCTGGAGTGCCCTTTGGTAGACAATCTATTTAACATCGACACTAATAGCATGGTTAAAGGGTGTTGATCCTATCTCTTCTGTATTATTTCATTTATTGGCTGTTTTAAGTGCAAATACTGATATATTGGCAATTAGCCAATATCAGCCAGTATATCAGGTCTGCCAATGTATTAGACTTGCTGTAATTTTCAGTGGGCTTTTGTCCTTCACACATCTTCAAACGTCACCATGAGAATTTCAGAAGCACTGCTAAAATCTGCACTGTGTATTTTGTTGTGAAAATTGGCTGGATTTTCTGTGTCTGTGGCACATCTGGAGGAATATCAACCATTGTGTGGTGTGGGTGTGTTGAGCTGACACAGCCAGACTATAAGGTGGCTCTACAGATCCCCACACTGAATGTTGAAATTCATCCAGAATTAAAGATTTAGGGCTTCAAATGATGACCTTGACAGTAAAGGTCACAAGTTTTAACAGGGAGTCAGTTATTTGCAGGAATTTCTTGAGCATGATTATGATGAACAAAATGTTTGACTTAATTTATGTTACTTGGGATGATGATACTTTAATGCCCTAGTAATCAAGATTTTATATCAGTAAAAAGAATTTCTCTGTTTGCTAATTTTATGTTATTTATGCTAGGAGCCCAGCATTACTGATGAACACCCACATACCTAATCAACAATAGAGTTTTAGCTGATGAAAGCGGTCGCTTGTAGTGACAGAGTGACAAAGACTAATCACTGGCTCTACAGCTCTTACTTTTTTAGTTTCTTTTACCTTGTCAGCTTCAACACTCTCATCAACCATGTTTCCTGCTGCCCCTGGCAGTTGTTTTCAGCAGAAAACCAGTGGCTCGAGGCGACAAGTTCAAACGTGTTCTGCTGTCATTTTGGTGGAGAAAGCTGATACAGCCAAAATCAAATTGATTGTTTAAAAAAATAGGTGGAATTTAAAAGTTATCTGCATGTACTCAAAAGCAATCAAAATTAATAATAGAGCATAAAAAATACCTGTAAAAAAGTATAGTGTTGGGAGAAAATAAACAAAAATGGGTTGTTCGTTGCTCATATCTAAACAATAGTAGTATTGGTAGTTTAGTTAGTTACTGTCTTGGAACCGTGACCACATAATTTCCTCTGGGATTAATAAAGTATTCTGATTCCGATTGATTATACTGTTGTCTAGTAAATATACAAAATGCTAATTTTGCTTCAATGGCATGTGTCTTTATGCATTCATCTTAACATGATACATTTGATGTTCACGTTTCTTGAAGATAAATTGAAAGCATTTTCATGTTTTCAGTGCATATATTTCTTTTTGTTGCCCCCCTCCCAAACCTTCCACGTTTCAGTGTATGATCTCTGTAGCTGGAGCAGAGCACAGCTAAGTGAGGCTATCTGATTTCTTCTCCTGTTTACAGGAGAGATGGGGCGGAACAACAATGGAAGAGTGAATCCTCCCGCTCTGCTTTGCAGCATTCCCCACATTTCTACCACACTTTGCTACAGTTTCTTATGTGCAACGAGAAAGATACAAGCAAAAGAGAGAACGGATGATGGACATTTTGATACAAATGATTCACAGAAAGTGGATGAGTACTAAGCACTGTTTACACCATGATGCTTTTGTCAGTCTCAACAAACAACCTAAGTATTTTCAACATAATACTAAATGGTATTATTATTAATTTCAATCTGCTAGTCACGTACAATTAGGACCACAAGTTTTTGCACATTTTTTTTTTAAATTGTGTGATTGTGTTGTATTAACTGCTTCGTGGCCAGGTGAAGCCTGTTTTTCTCCTTTAACACGAAAGCTTAAGAAGAGCAAAGATCACTAGTTGTAAAATAGATGGCAAAAATGTGGAGTGACAAACTGACTGATGAAACCAAGATCAACTTCAGCCAGAACAATAAAATGAGGAAAGAGAAACACCACAGGAACAAATACATACAATGGTTATGAGGCAAGGTTATGGTATTTATGGAGCAGGGTCACCAGTGTTTATTGATGATGTGACTTTCATGACTCTCTTGAAGAAAGTGTTCGTGTTAGTGTGAACTTAATTTCACACTTTCCCTCAGCTTATATTTGTCATGATACGTTGTGTGGCAGGCAGGAGAAGGACCCAAGATGCAGATTCACAGACACGGGGATAAACTCAAAAACACAGCTTTATTGCTGGCCACGAGAAGCAATACAAAATAAACTAAAACTGGGAAAACTAAAGCATGAGATGTACAAGGAACCGAACCACGGGGAGAATAACACACAACATGAGGGAAGATCAGGGGAAGTGGATGCACACGGGGAACACAGGTGACACTGATAATCATAACAAGACACGGCAGGAGTGAACGTAACACTGATGGGAGATGGGCAAAGTAAAGCAGGAAGTACACAGAGGTTCAAACAGGAGGAGAGAGAGCACGGGGAGAACGCAGACATAACGGGCTGGGGAAAACATAGAATAAAGCACAAAGAGAGACGAGGGCTCATAAATACACAGAGGGGCACACAGGGGGTAAGAGTCACGAAGGGAAAACACATAAGGAACAACGTAACAGATCAACCCAGGAAGCATGGCCTAAATAAAGAACAAAATACAAAAATACATGAAAACTAAGAATACTGGGCCCACATGGCCCAGGACCATGACAATATTTGGCTATATTTGAAATAGTATTTCATTGGTTTCCTGACACATCCAATATGTGAGGTGAACACTGGCATCCATATGTTTTGATTGTATTGCATGTTCCATTATAGAGAAATAAATAACCAAATGTCAGTAACATTAAGGCTTTCTTAGTCATAGAAAATTAGATGACATGGCAAACACCTACTTGCATCAACAAACCCAGTGACTAGATACATTTATAAAATACATTAAAGGGTTGATTTGCTTGTCATGAGCAACAAACGTGGAGGGCCACGTCAGGTGGAAACACAGCTGCAGTTCTTGTTACCCAGAGTCTGAGTGCCAGAGCTGTCAGCTGTGGGGTAAAACAAATCCTGGTGCTGAGCGCACCCTGACTGACTTTTATTGAGGTGTTTACCTCCCACATGCATGATTTCCATTGATTCAGAAGTGGAAACTGTAACGCTGAAACGCACAAATGTCAAAAGTCAAACTTATACCAAAACTACGGTGTTGCCACACATTAAAGTCCTACACACTAGTGAGGTACAGTATTATCCTGTGCTAAGAAGCATGAGATTAATAGTGCATCCTGATTCTGTTGGGTTCCACTTAATGTTTAGGAAAGGTACATTGCTAAAAAACAAAACTGTTTGATTCATCTAAAAGCCAGAAAAAATGTACACTTCTTTATGGCCATTCGACTCTGTTAATCAAGTTCTTCAATGCTGAAATAAGCTCCACTTGATACAAACATCACAACTGTGACACATAAGCCCCTTTTCCATTAGTACCTACGACATAGTTCACCACGGTTTTCAGGGTTTTCCATTAGGTCATAGTACTTGGTACCAGGTACTTTTTTAGTACCCAAGCAATCCGAGCATGATACTAAAAAGTGATGTTGTCAGACTGCATGCCACTGATTGGCTGATCAGTAGCGTCACTCGATAAGTCATGAGAGCATCTCGTTCAACAAAATTTAAGCCGCCATTTTTGAAACCTGGCAGGGGGGGAAAGAACAAAAAACAACAGGTGATACCTGAATCTGATGAAAAGCCACAGACCGATCAGCAGGCATATTCTTGTGTCGACGTCCACCTTTTTTGTAATGTTTGTGTTGCATATTAATTACGTCTCAGGACACATGTTAGGTAGAACTGGATTGTAATGGAAAACCAGTCGATCTGTGGCGAGTCAATACAAGTAGGTAGTAAGAGAAAAAGTGCTTTAGGCTTCTGATGACAGTGCTGAGACGGTGCATATTGCGTGACACAGTAAAATGAATCTTGGACGGCAAACTGCTCTCTCCCACTGGGGCATGGATGTGGGACATGAAGGGGTGTCCTCTGGTCATGGGTTATGGGTTAGAGCATATGCTTATAGGATTGGGATCTGGGGAGTGTGTGCACAGTTTTTGCAGCATGGTAGAGCACATGTTCTGTGGAAAGGCACTGCCTCCATCAACACTGTTGTGTTGATGTGTGGTACCTATTTAAGTAACATCCACCTGAATGGCAGCATCCAAGATTTCCCAAAACACCTTGCAGCCAGTATTTTCAAGGTTGTCTTCCCCGAACAATAGGATGAAAAACACTGCCATGGAAAAAAGGCAGTGGTAGAAGAATTATTTCTTTTATCCTGCCCTTTTTCACTGAAAAAAATTCTCTGTCATCAAGTCACTCGCAGAGCATGCCAGCTCTTCACATGATGCTATTTAATATGTATCTGTTGAATTCATCTTGTTTCCATGCTCGATGAATTATGCCATGGCATGCCACTTAAATCCAAAGACTTCAACCTCTTACTGTGAACAAAAATAATCACATACTCAATTATTTTTACACATTTTATTTGCAACAGTTGACTCTCAGGCTTTCACTGGGTGAGATTTATATAACTTGACAGCACCACTAATCGTCCACACAGAATTTTAGGAAAGTCTTTAAACAAAAACCAGTCCAGGTCCAGTAAGTGCTTTTATTTTTATGATGGCATCTATAATCTCCTGATTGTCACTCCCTTCACTGCAAAGAGTGAATTTATACCAAGTTAGACCTGATGGATTCTGCTGTAAAAGTTGGGAACAGATAATTACAGCTATAAAAGTCTTCTTGTACTCCTCTGTGCTTATCAGAGAGCAGCCCAACAGAGATATGGTTTTGTGCTGGATGAACTTAGAAAGATTATCGTTCCAAGTTCATCTCGCCAGGCCGTCATCACCCGCTTCAGCTGGCTGTATATTTCTCTGAGGCAGTGAGAGCTTGGCCTTGGCTGCGCCTAAACCTCTGCCAACGTTACTTTGACAAGTTCTTTCTGGGGTGATAGATGGTTCCCATCAGTGGCTATAATTCTTTTTAAGAAGATAGCTGACGTGTAAGACAAGAGCCGAGGTCTGTGTTTGAGAGGCAGTCAGAGAGGAGGAGGAGGGTCTTCCACAACAGTCGGATTAGGTGTCACCTCTTTCAAATGTCAACATAGCTTCACACACTAAAACCAGGAGCACACACTTGAACAGAGAGCACTCCATTTCTCAGCACGGACCTCCAGAATACTACAGAGGTACCACTAAACAAACAGACTTACCTGGACAGGTAACCTGAGAAGACCCACCTTGAGCCCCTTCTTCCCTAAACCTCCACCCCCACCAACACCCAACACCTCCCCATTTCCTGCCTGAGTCTTACAAGCATTAGCAAGCACTACAGGGCCTCGGGGGTTTGTGTGTGTGTGTGTGTGTGTGTGTGTGTGTGTGTGTGTGTGTGTGTGTGTGTGTGTGTGTGTGTGTGTGTGTGTGTGTGTGTGTGTTTAATGGAGCTGAGGACCAGACAGGTAGAGAAGAGGAGGACAGGGAAAGGTGGGAAAGGGGTGGAGATGAAGAGTGATTGGTGAGGTGTGAAGAGAAGCAAGTCTGGTTGGACAGGTGATCTATGACCACGGTGAAAAGGGAAAAAAAGTTCAATAAAGAGGGAGTTAAAAAGGATTTGGTCTCTATTGTGTCAAGGATTTTTAACTGAGATGCGGGGCAGCAAAAGCCTAAAGGTTAGATCACAGGTTCAAATCCCACAACCTGCAAGGAATGTTTGAGTTTGGATTTAAAGAACTTTAATCTTTTAAGAAATGTCAGCTGCAGACAGGTGAAGATTTAAAAGTGCGAAGATATAAACTGATTCTGGCTGATTCCAGCTGTAATTTCTGAAAAAAAAAGAAAAAGACCCATGACTGAAACTTTTTTGTGCACTGAAATGCATAGACTGTATATAACAGTTCCAGGTTTGAAAAATGAAGCAAATAGAGTGTCTTAAATAGTCATGCTTCCTAATGGCCAACAGGGGGACACTTCCCTGTTCTCAGTAAATGCTTTCCTGATGACTAAATGGTCTTAATTGATTTTTTCAAGTTTAATACAACTAATTTGTACCATATATTGTGTTTTAGAAGCAAACAAAACTTCATTTTTAAAAGGAAATTCCAGGTTTTTCATTTCCTCATCGAGTTATCTGAGAAATTAACTAAATCAAGTATGTTTCTTTAGTCTGTGTTCTCTGACATTTTCTTTTTCCAGTCTGACTACTCTTGTAGTACAATATGTTATATTTATGCCATCACAATATTTGGGGTTAATGGTGGGGCAAATGTTTGTCTGGTTTAATAATAGGTCAACATGCTTATTTACATTTAATCAAAATCAAAAGTGGTTTTGCATCTCCATCATCCACCGCAACCACGCATAAGTATGGTCCTCCTTTCCAGCGCTACACTGAGAGGACAAGAGATGACAGCCATACACCAAACAGACAGTCTTAGAGAAAACTTCACAAAATCCTTTTCACAGTTTTTCTTTGATCCCAGTCACACATATGAAAAAAATGTGCAACATAAACAAATAAGTGCCTTTTGCATCTTAGTTTGAAGACAACTCTAAATCGATGGAACAGTAAAAGTCCACCAGTTTCTTATTAAAGAAATAGCAGTGATTGATTGTCTTATATAAACCAATAAATCTACTGCAAATGTTAGAACCATTTAGCATTCCTCAGGCTGCTGGGCTGAGAAACGTTTGTGTGGCACCGCCTAGGCATGACAAAACACACTGAGAGTCTGTGTGAAGTAACCTGAAACCTTCTGTCTTAAAACGCTGCAGCAGTTGAAGTGCAGCAGCAAATACATAGATATAGCAGATTTTAATTAATGCTGTTTTAAAATACTTCCATGCCAATGCAAAAATTTGCATTTAATAGCAAAAATCAATCAAACCTTGCACCCCACTTTATGTGGAAATATAAGGAATGTTTATGCCTTGTTTTCCCACATATTGAAACAATGTCCCACATTTTTGTTAGCTGCAGTTTATAGAAGTGAACATGTGGCACATATGAAAAATGTGGCTGAAACAGACATGTGGTGATCTATGGATGCATCCCTGCTGAAACCCTGCAATGATTAGCAGGCAGAGCAGCAGCTGAAACAACAGTTAAAAGATTAAACTGTAATTACATTTAAAAGCAGACATACAGGAGTGTATGAATACTATCACCTCAGATCTAAAAACTAAAACTAAATAAGAACTTTACCTACCATTTATCTTATAAGGAGGTTTAAACTCCATTCAAATAACATGCAGCATATTTGTCCATCACATGATTGATGCCTAACTTGTAACATAAGTTACAGATAGTTGTCGCACACAAAAAAGACTATTTCTCTCATATTTAGACTGTTGGATTCAGGTTAATGTGTTCCCCAGGAAAGTACGGTGGGAATGTTAAAGAATGAGTGAGAGCATCACTAACAAAGACCCCCTACCTAAAAATAAGACTGAACTCCACCTTGATGTATTTTTTCCAGCTGCTGCCAGTGTGGGAGTGGTGTAAGAAGCACTGAAATCTGTGTAATGTGAAAAGGGTCACTTGAAGTGATGGACCCAGAGAAAAATAAAGCAAAATGCTACAGCCAGCCCATTGTAGTGTCTTCCAGCTTGTTGTTTTCATTTTGCTTTACTTTTCTAAACTCTATTTTACGAGGCGGGAGGTTTTAGAAAAAAACAATAGAGCCCAACATGTATGTGTCAGAAGACCCTGAAACCTTGCAGCTGATGTTTTTATCATTCATCATATTATGTCCGTTAGTAGACACGTTGAGGCCGAACACAGTAAACTGGCCTCCATCAAGCCAAACCTGAAGCCCAAAGTCACACGTTTGTCTTCAGTCTCTGAGCGTGTGTGTGTGGACTGTGGGAGAACAGGTGGGCATAGTTTCTGTCAAATGGAGAGAGATTGATGGAGTGGGCTAGAGCGCTGGCCGGGGGTATTCTCTTACAGTAATGGCAAAGAAGGAGACAGCTGGCCTCAGTACATTGGGCTCTGTGTGTGCATGTGTGCATATTTTTGCAGCACTGTATATATGACTGTCTTCCTGGAGATGCATTGCATTGTTCCTGAAACAACAGAAGACGTGAGGCCACGAGGAGCTTGGGAGGCTGCAGGAAAATATTGCTTATCAGTTAACATTTTGGGCTGTCATTAAACATTAAGAACAGGACCCATCATGTTTTATGTTTTTCATAACTGAAGCTCCCAGTAGAAAAAAGATTAGACTTTTTGAATGTTTCACACAGACCAATTGAATCCCTTTAATTTGATGTTTTTGCTGAGCTGTCCTATTATCACTAATCAGGGTGATAAGAGTGTAACAAACCCAGCTTGTGTGGAAGAGTGTTGTATGGCACATATTCATGCATTATAACATTTTCATATATAAGGAAAACACATGAAAACTTTAGCATTTAGCATGTGAAGATAGTCTTCTTATACTCTTTTATTCCCTTGTATTGTCAAAAGATTTGTTATTTCTGGCCACTGCTTTGTCCCGTAATCATCTTAGGGTTTTAGAGGGGATGCACTCATAGACTGGCACATTGTTTCTGAACTACACCGCAAAATTCTCCCAATTTTGAGCCAGTTATGAGACTCACATAATGACAGACTGGCCATTGAGAGCACAAGGGCATTTCCTGGAGGCCTGAGGTTCGTTTTGTCCTGCTGTAGTTTTGATCAGCAATATAGCAAACACTAATGAGCGCAAAGATTTCTACCACCTTACATGAAATGAAGCTCTATCACCTTCTCCTATCACACACAGTCAGCTTCAGGCATAATGGAAAATGTGGTGAAAAATAAAAAAAAAGAGAGGAAGAAGATTAAAAAAAAAGCTAAATGCAGCTAAATTCACACGGCTAGCCTGTTCCTATAGACTGTGTGTGAAATGTTCTGCTTGATGCTTGAATTCAAATAGAAAGTTTAACATCACTGCAGATCTCAATCTTTATTTTAAAAGTTGTTTTCATTTTATGTCAGTACCACCTTAAGTATATTAGCACATGCTTTGATTGGTGCATTGCTGCTGTGTTTTGACAATGAAGGTTTAGACACATTGAAAACTCAGATGGGAGAGCTTCACAAGGCGTGGACTGAATGATGTCAGTGCATCGGGAGCTACTTTACAAAGACGTCTTAAGAAAAGGTGCCACAGTTGTCACATTGCTAATATCAAGCCAATCCCGAACCAGGGAAAATGTCAGAAGCATTTTATCTAATGCTAACTAACTAACTAACTAACTAACTAACTAACTAACTAACTAACTAACTAACAACAACAACAACAACAGCAATAATAATAATAATAATTTGCATGCAAAGAATACAAAAGGAAAAAAGCTTTAATCTTTTCATTTAAACACATTCCTTATCTCAAAATTACTTCAATCATTGCTGGACATATTCTAATTTTGGTGCACGCAATGTATGCATTTCATGAATACACATTTGTTTTTTCACAAACAAGTATGGATGTTTCCACACAGATACTGGCAAATGAGGGCCACTGTGTTGGATCAAGTCCAAGTCAACACAGCTGTCTACCATCAGGTACTTTCAATCTGCTGACAAGCATTATTGAGACGTTGATTTCCTTTTCCAGCAGGACTTAGCACAGCCTACAGTATTAAAACTCCTACAAACCAACCTTCTCACCCAAAAATACAGAAGAGCCTGAGCGACCTGGGATTCACTTTATGACAAATTACTGCATCAACGCCTCCTTTACCACAAATTACATTTACCTCCTTTGACACATTTATAATTTGTGGTACAGGAGGCCCAACCAAGCTCTGAGTAGAAAAATGAGCTCTTTAAAACTAATAATTTTTAGAAGTTGGGCATTTTATGCATTTATCTATTACAGTTTTTGCCCGTTGCCTGAACACATTTTGCAAAACTTTGCTCATTGTGCCAAAACCCTAAACACAAGTAAACATGACACAACACTGGGAAATATACCATTCACATCTGCACCAAATTGAAACTCTACTCTCAAAACCTAAACTCTGCTATCAAAACCTAACATTCCTTTGTCAAAATGTAACTCTGTTGACAAAATGACACATACTTGCATCATATGCAAACACTTACAGAGCAGGAGGAACACACTAGTCTACCCTTTGTATATTTTATTTATATTTGTCTCTGTATTTATATATATGTGTGTGTGTGTGTGTGTGTGTATATATATATATATAACAGTTCTGTAACTGTAACTTCGGTCGTTGCTGTGCTTTTTTTGGAAGTCGAATTTCCCAGAGGAACCCACCCGAGGGATTAATAAAGTTCTATCTTATCTTATCTTATCTTATCTTACTTTATATAAAGCACTGCAGTCTTTGATTTCCATTGTTCATTCAGAAGGCATATTTTCAGGAGACACATTTGCAAACAACCAAAAAAGCAAATAGACCTACTCAATATTGTACATTGCAGTACCATGAATTCAGATAAAGCAAAAAAAACCAAAACAAAAAAACCCCCATAATACAGTAATAGAAAAAACACTATACTGTAAACAAAAAATCATGACAATTGTGCATACGTGGGCTCATGGATCCCGCTGTCTGTTGGGGTCTGGCCACAGGACCTCATCAACATCGCAAGCAATGTCTTCTCCCGCTGGGCACCGGGGAAAATATCCTCTTCCATGTCAAAACCATCCATGGATTGCTGTCACCTGCATGTCGCCGCAGGCCTGTTCCATTGCCTGCAGAAGAGGCATGCAGGCATGTAGTTGGCGGTCATATACACGCCATCTCCAAGCCGAAAAAAATTCCTCTATAGGGTTTAAAAATGGTGAGTAAGGGGGCAAGCATACCACTTCAAGTTGACTTTGGTTGGAGAACCAGGCCTGGACCAGAGCAGCCCGATGGAAACTGACATTATCCCATATCACCACAAACCTGGGCTGATCTGGTCTGTTCTGTACAACTATATCATGGAGAGCATCTAGAAATGTGAGTATGTGTTGGCTATTGTATGGACCTAGTATTGCATGATGGTGCAGAAGCCCTCGAAGGCATATGGCGGCACATAATGTGATGTTTCCCCCGCGCTGCCCTGGGACGTGCACAATTGCCCTTTGGCCAATTACATTACGACCCCGTCGTCTTGTTTTGCTCAGGTCGAATCCAGCTTCATCAATGAAAATGTATTCATGAGGCTGTGCAGCTCCATCCATGGCCAAGATTCTCTGAAAAAAAGGGGAACATATTACTGTACTACAGTGCTACACATACAGAACCCCATCACACAGGTACCTGTGTAGCTCTCAGAATGGATCCATGTGGTACTGATATGGTACATATTCAGCTGCTACTGGACTTCACCAATACTTTATTGTAAATGTAAGGGACAGTTACACGTACCCGTACATATTCAGCTCGAAGTCCTTTGACCCTGTCACTGTTCCTCTCGAATGGGACTCTGTAGAGCTGCTTCATGGTGATGCTGTGTTTACCCAAGATGCGTCTGATGGTGGTGATGCTCACATGGTCTATGTTGCTGAACACTCGCCTGTCTGCAAGTATTTTCCGTCGTAGCTGGTGGAGACGGATGGCATTGTCTGCCCTCACTAGGTCCACAACAGCAAGTTCCTGCCGTTGTGTGAACAGGCGTTGGCGTCCTCCCCCAGAAGGTCTTCGAGTCATTCTAGAGAAATACAACCACATATTGTCATCGGTTTGCTTATTTTTCTTACAGTACTTCACTGTATGTACTGTGTCATCCACTGTACTTCAATATAAGTAATCATGCTATGTTTCACAGAAACTACCACTTTGGCTGCAAAAGGAACATTAGCACCCTGCAATACCCTGTACACTTGATATGGTAACTGTAGAACAGTACTATGAAAACCATCTGAGTAGAGTAGAAGGCAGTGAGATGAAGACAGACCTGTTTTCTAGTCGGAATTTTCTTACAGTTTTTTTCAGTCGCTAACAAGCGTTTGTCCAAACAGTTGTCACATTTGCAAAACTCTAAACACAATTAGCACAGCATCGGTCTGTTGTGGCCATACCATTCACACATTTCATGTCGTGTTCACCCAATATGCAGTCAGTGAACACATTTCCACAATGCTTACATTTTCTTAACAGACAAGCTATACCTCCCAACAAAATTATGGACTGTTTTTGTAGTATCTACGAATGTTAACACACAACATCCCACAATCGCAAAAACAATATTCCAAACCTTAGATACAGTATAAAAACCTCTGCCTCTGCAATGATATCAGTACAAAAACAATATCAATATCAAAAACATATCTCAGCTGATAATAAACAAACAATTGAATAATTGACACACAGCTGATTTATGTTGGGTAAATTGGGCCAACCACAGCTTCTTCCATTCTGGCTTAGACTCAGTGGGGTTTATAAGGCAAGACCTTGAGGAGTGATGTTTTTGGAAACAAAAAAAAGACAAACACTGTAATGTCTGGTCGAGGAAGAGTAAGAGCAAGGGGCCCAGGGAGAAGAGCAGGCCCAAGGAGAGGGCAAGGTAGAGGTGTAAGAATGCGTGGTGGTGGCATTCCAAGGGCTGCAAGAACAGTAGTCAGTGATGAAATTCATGCCACTATCATTGACCATGTAATCAACCATGGTCTTTCACTAAGAGAGGCTGGTGAAAGAGTGCAGCCCAATTTGAGGCGGTCAACGGTTGCCTCCATTATACGCATCTTTCAACAAACCAACAGGTAAGTATTGCATTTTACATGGATTGTTCCTATTCTCACTTGACATGTCAATATGGTCATACAGTAATGCATATGTTGAATTTTTTGTCTTTCTAAAGAATGCAACGTCTTCCACCCTCTGGGGGAAGAGGAAAGCTCCTCAGTAATGATCAGGAGCTTGCCATTGTAGAAATGGTTACTGCAAATAATGCAATAAAACTGCGTGAAATTCAAACTAGAATTGTGGCGGACCATGAGATATTTGACAATATCGATAGAATCAGCCTCACAACCATTACGCGGACATTGTCCAAACACAGAGTGCGGATGAAGCAGCTCTACACTGTTCCCTTTGAGAGGAACAGTGAGAGGGTCAAGGAGCTACGACGACAATATGTCCAGGTATAGTGTATATTCAATCCAATGTCCAGTTCTATAAGCTTTGCACTTTGCAAGTAGGTAACCTACACAATACTAGGTTACAGTATAGTATGGTATACAGTACTAACATGACTTACATAAACTTTGTTTCAGAGAGTTATGGAATTGGAGGCCAACCAGGCCCCTCATGAATTCATATACATCGATGAGGCAGGATTCAATCTGGCCAAAAGGCGTCGACGTGGACGAAATGTAATTGGAAAAAGGGCCACAGTTGATGTGCCAGGACAGAGAGGGGCAAACATTACCATGTGTGCAGCAATTGCAAATGCAGGATTACTCCTTCACAGATGTCAGGTTGGACCCTATAATACAGAGCGCTTGCTTGCCTTTCTCAATGATCTCCACCAGCGCCTGGTTCCAGAGCAGGGTCAGGAGGGTGAAAACATGAGGACCTTTGTAATTACCTGGGACAATGTGGCTTTCCATCACTCGCAAGCAATAACAACATGGTTTGAAGTCCACCCAAGACTGGTAAGTCTCTTCCTTCCACCCTATTCACCTTTCCTCAACCCCAGAGGAGTTCTTTTCTGCATGGAGGTGGAAGGTTTATGACCATCAGCCACATGACCAGATGTCCCTCCTTGAAGCCATGGATGCTGGCTCCAGGGACATCACAGTTGACGATTGCCAAGGGTGGATCCGACATACCAGGCGGTTTTATCCCAGGTGCATCGACTTGGATAACATCAGATGTGATGTTGATGAAAACATGTGGCCTAACCCTGAAGATCGCAGAGATTAGATGCAAATTTTTTGCCTTTTTTTTAGCCCCCCTCCCCCCCTTTTTATCTTGGCTTTTTGCTGTTGTTTTTTTGTTCAGAATGCTCTTGTGTGTTTCATGGATATTTTGTTCACTGTAAGCAATACTGTAAAACTTTCTCTGTCCTATCATACCGTGTTTCTACTGTACCTCCTGTGGTAAACAGTAAAGAAACAAAAACTTGTTTGCTTTTTACTGGAATGCTTTTGAATGTGAACATTACTGTACATGTGGACATACAGTTACCAACCAAGACATTTCTGGTGTCAAAATGGTGGATTGCATGTTTCGCATGCAAATACCTGTAAAACTGAAACATAAAAGTCTATGCAGTTTTTGTAATGTCAATAATAGCCAGTATTTTGAAACCTGGTGTACTTTGATTGACTGCATGTACCTTGTGAAGTGAAAACAAGTGTTATTCTTTGACAGACTAATTTCATTTTGAGTCAGATTCATAGTGTTTTTGTACAGTTAGTGTGTGCAGAGAAAGATGTGTTCTGTTTTGAAATGAAGAGTTAGTATATATTTAACAAAATGTATTTTTGAGAAGGAAATTATCCATTTGGCCAATTGTGTTTTGTAGGTGTGAGCCTGTGTTAAGAGTTTAGAAAAGTATCTGAAGTATGGGTAGGCGCTTGTTAGCGATTGAAAAAAACTGTATTACAGATGCCACTGTGAAGCGGCTTAGATGTGGGTGGACTCTCTGCCCAGCTTCCCTCATAGTCAGGCCGTGGTTGATGACATGGTCCACCAAAGTTGCTCTTATATCATCAGAAATATGGGTCCGTGCATGGCCTCTTTGACCTCCTCCTCCTCTTCCTCTTGCTCTCCCTCCATCCATGCTTGCAAAGTTCTTGAATTGGCTAAACTGAGGGCTTTTTGTGGTTGGCTAATTGGTGTTCAGTTTTGCAAGTAAGTGCCTTCAGGTGTATATTTGAGTGGTTGCAATTACCCGATGTGTTTTGTATTTTGGATACATGTGTTTTCCAAATGGCACCCTGAGATTTCATTTTTGAACGAAGTGTCTTATGTATGAAATAGAGTGTAGCATGCAGGACCATGTGTGTTGCATAAAGGAGTAAGTGTGTTGCATAATTGCAACCAGAGTGCAAAGCAGCACTTTTGTTTAAGGTAGGGGTACATGTGTTTGGGGTATGGTAACAAAAGCTTCAAGTTGTGTTACTTTAGTCTAAGCATGGGTTTATAGTGTTCAAGCAACGAGCAAAAACTGTAATAGATCTTTGGTTTCTGATTTTCACAGAAATCTAAATTAACAGAAATAAAGCTTGAACTATTTTGCTTTATGTGTTATGACTATAGCCCTGAATATGAAATTTTACATTTTTTGAAGTAGTTTGCAGAAAAAAAGAACTTTCAAAATAAAACAATTTTTGTGAGATGCGCTAGTATTTATCACTAATCAAAAGAAAAGAAAACTAGTAAAATGAAATTAAGAAATGCATCTTTACCCTTGTGATTTGGGTACCCTTTCAAAACACATAAAATTGATAATTAAATAAAGTATATTAGGTGGGAAAAAATAAGATGTGCAGCTGATTGTTTGTATGTGTGTGTGTGTGTGTGTGTGTGTGTGTGTGTGTGTGTGTGTGTGTGTGTGTCTGTGTGTGTGTATGTGTGTGTGTGTGTGTGTGTGTGTGTCTGTCTGTGTGTCTGTGTGTGTATGTGTGTGTGTGTGTGTGTGTGTGTGTGTGTATGTGTGTGTGTCTGTGTGTCTGTGTGTGTGTATGTGTGTGTGTGTGTGTCTGTGTGTCTGTGTGTCTGTCTGTGTGTCTGTGTGTCTGTGTGTGTGTGTGTGTGTGTGTGTGTGTCTGTCTGTCTGTGTGTGTGTGTGTGTGTGTGTGTGTGTCTGTCTGTCTACGTAAAGAGACATTAAAGCCAAGACTGGATAAAATACCAGCTTTCAGGACTAAATGTTCTGTGAGACTTTTGTGCAGCCACTTAAAAAGCTAAATTTAAAGTGATCTGCTGTCTTTTAAAATTCAGGCAATTTTAAGATGAAATCTAAAATTAATAAGGTTTGGCCATATTTAAGGTTATAAGGTTTCTGTCTAAAGCTGTCAATCTCAGAATCTCTTATTTCTCTGGCATGACAGCAAACGCTGACAACCTCCAGCACAGACAAAGAGGTTTCTATAACAAGCACTCACCCAAAGTGGAAATATTTTTCCTTTTCAGTCAAGAGGAGAGAGGGTTGCCTTTCCCATCTGATAATAACAAGGGTTTGACACAATGATGCTAACCAGGTTAGCATTTCTATCCAACAATTTCACTTTTGTATCTGGCAGACAAAAGCAGTGAAGACTTGAACCATATGTGCAATGTGGATGGTCCAAAGCACGCTTTCACTCTTTTTTTGTATGTCCATGTACAACAGTTGTAAAATCCATGGGCACACAGAGCACAAGATACCTGTACTGTGAGGTGTGCAGAGTGTTTAATCCCACATCCTTCAAAACCACAGTGCTCTACAATGGTTCAGTCAAGGACAAGTCACTTAAGCAATGCTTTAATCAAAGGAAAAATGCACTCAATTTAAGGAACAATGTGTGTGTGTTTTTTTAAACTTTTTTTTAAAATACGCAGTTTTAATGTATCATCATTCTGTGTCCATCTGTCGAGACCTTCTGTTCGATGAGGTTGTAATTGAAAACACACAAAGTGATGATATTTTGAAGTGACAAAGTGACCCTGATAGGTTTCTGGGGTTTGATTGGGTTTACAGTCAGGAGGAAAAACTCAAACTGATTATGCGTTGCAATCACATGGATTATTATGATAATCCAGATGCAAGCTATTGTTTTTGGGCAAGAATAATATAATGCATGATGTTGTCAGATTGCAGCATGAGAAAAAAAAAAAAAAGCAAAGGTCACATGAGGACGAAATACATCACTTTGATAGGACATGGGAAGCCTACACTCACCAGGGACTTTATTAGGTATATTGCTCGTTAACTAAGATAATCATATAACAGAAACTTAATGCATTGTGGAATGTAAATATGGTCAAATACACCTGCTGTAGTTCAAACTGAGCACCACAATAGCAAAGAAAAGTTTTGTAGTGATTTTGAACACAGCACAGTTTTTAGTGCCAGGCGTGCTTGGTCGGAGTATTTCAGAAACTGTCCAAAAAAGGACAGTGGCAGTTCACTGGTTTTTGTTGGAGAATGGCCATACTGCTTCCAGCTGATAGTAAGGCAACAGTAATTCAAATAACGATTCATTACTTCAAAAGTATGCAGAAATTAATCTCTGAATGCAAAACCCTGAAGTACAGCTGAAGCAGCAGACGACCACACCAGGTGCCACCTTTGTCAGCTAAGGACCAGAAACTAAAGCTACAGTTCAAACAGGTTCACTGAAATTGAATGATAAATGTTTGTCTGGTATGATGAGTCTTTATTTCTGCATCAGAAGGTGGGATCAGAATTTGGCATAAACAAAAAGAAAGCATGGATCCATCCTGCTTTCCATCAGCGGTTCAGGTTGGTAGTGGCAGTATAATCATGTAAGGGATATTTTCATGGCACACTTTGAAAGCTTTAGTACCTGCTGAGTCACACTCTACCCGAGGTTCGTAGCTGACCATGTCCATCCCTTAAGACCACTGTTAATGGGGTGACTGTCGCTCAGCTGGTAGATCTGATCAGAAGGTTGAGGTTTGATCCCTGGCTCCCCCAGTCTATATACTTGCTCTCCAGTGCATCCATCGGAGTATGATTGTGTGCGAATGTTAGTTAGAAAGCCTTTAAAATCATAGAAGAAAGTGCTTGTGTGAATGGTTTAATGTGGCATGTTGTATAAAGTGCTTTGTGTGCTCCAGGAGAGTAGAAAAGCGTTATATGAGAATCATCATCATGACGGCTGCAGCACCGTGTCACAAAGCTTACCGGCAACAACCACTGCTGGAACATTATCTTTTCAGGTTTTTTGTCCCATTCCTGTGAGCACGATATCTGCTGACCATCTCGAGACAATTTGTTCAGATTTGTTCACAGAGACTTGACAGTGAAGCAGATTTTTGTTGGTGAAAGGTTAATGTCACACCAAACTAGAAAATGATATAGTAGTAATGATGTAGTGACCTTTTGTCTATGATGGGTTATGACTGTTGTACCTGTCTTTACAAATCAACCACTTCAAGACAATTTTGGTAAGAATTCCCTATTTAAAGCACAGCGGCTTTAGAAAATATTAACGCAGATGAAACTTTGAAAGCACAGAAAAACAATGCTTTTTCAGTCATAAATGGACAGAGTAAACAAAAGAAAGGAAAAATGTATCAGAAAGACGAACATTTGTAGATTTAGTTTAGTTTGAATTCATTCACACACACAAAAAGAGAGAGAGAAATGAAGGAGAAGCAGAACAAATTATATTCTGATTGGTGCAGCTGTAGAAGGAAGGCATTCTTCCCTTGTTAAGGAGAGGGACATTTCTAAATTGAGGTCTGATAGTTGGATATTGATTGAGCAGCAAACCTTGGACACTGCACCCACAGCTCTCACTTGCTATCTTCTGCTTGAAGTGTTGTCATCCCACTTTATGGAGGAACCTGACCTTCAACTTGCAGAAACATGTAACAAAACCACTGCACTTAGTGAAACAATATGGTGAGTTATTATAGCTGAAAGTAGGAACCTCATAGAAAAATGGGCTGATTCTTTCTCTGAATGTATCCCTTGCTCCTGTGCACAAAAATGAGAACAAGAGTCCATTGAAAGTACATTTGATGGATTTTACATTGAGTATAATGGTCTAATCTGAGTTAAACCAACTCAACAGACCATTTCAAAACAGGTGGCCAAGGTCAGGCCACAAGTGCATTTACACACAAATACTGTAGTTTTAAATAAAATACTTTTTGAGAACAGCCTTGCTAAAAAGTAATGCTACATCTACTATTATCAAATAGGATCAAGCATTCAAGTGAAGACTTTTCTTAAGTTCATGAGACCCTGAAAAAGATTCTTAAGAGGTAAATTTAATAATTTATGGCATAGTCTAAGGTGTTTGCACAGGACTGCATTATGCATTATTTGAAAAGCTTTCTAATATTTGTAGATTTATTGCCTTATTCCTGTCTGTTAATGGGTGACATCATTATTAAACACTTGGTAGAATTGCAACCTTGAAGCTTAACAGACGTTTTCTGAATTTTCATTCCATGAAATTAGCTGGAAATTCTCAGTGAGTTAGCAATGAACTAATACATTTACAGTTTTTTCTGATTGCTTAAGCACATTTTTTGTAACTATTGGCTAATTTTGCAAAACTCTTCACACAAATAAGAAAACCTGTCACCCAATAATCAAAACATTGTAGTTCTCTTGCAAAAGCAAACACAGCTAGATTAACTCTTCACACCTTCGTAAAAATGGTGTTTCCGTATCAAACAGTACACACAAGCCATCATCTACTAAGCACACAATGCGCCAACTGCACACTGATGGTATGAATACAAAACACATCTGGCTTTTGCTTTCTCTGTGCACAAGGTAGGCTATGTCAGTTTGAGCTCATACTTCTGTCATAGATCCATAAGCATAGAGGGATCCAAACTTCAAGTACTGGTGTTTATTCAAACACATCAAAACAAACACAAGTATTTATTTCCAAGTATAGGATTATTTGCAATCGCCATAATGACTATATGGGTTACTTGGTCTGCAGTGAACATGCTTCCTCTGCCCCCAGCATCTGGTCATCTAGCAATTCTGTAAAGTAACAATTTCAGTATTTTTACATCAATGGTATTGGTGTGTTTCTCATTGGCATATGGCAGTGCTACAAATCTTTGTGCGAAGTGACTGTGCTAACCGATTCTCATTTCAAGATGTCCCTATGGTACTTGCTACAGTGTAGCGGCTCGAGTTAGGCTGGACCCGTTGGCCAGCTACCCTCAGGGTCATTCCACGGTTGATTACATGGTCCACTATTGTAGCTCTGATGTCATCAGCAATTCTATTTCTTACTCTTCCTACCCTTCCTCTCCCCCCTCCTCATCTTCCTCTCCCTCCTCCTCGTCTTCCTCTTGCTCCTCCTTGTCCTTGTTGTCCTCTTCATCCTACTTCTTCACCTCCACGTCCTCTTCCTCGGCCTCCTCTACTTCTCACTCTTTCTGCTCCCTCCATTGTACTCCGCACACACAGCTTACCTGTATTATAGTGCTTAGGCTGATTGCAAAGTGAACTAATTATCTAAAAAAGTTTTCACATGTGAAAGTGTGCCAGACAGTTGGCAAGTTAGTGTTAATGATAGCCATACATGTGTATACTTTTGCTAGGAGTGTGTTGGAAATTTGGTAATTGAGTGTTGTGCAGTGAATTGTGCCTACAGTTTTGCAAAGTGTGTGTTACAAAATTGCAAACTGAGTGCAAAGCAGTTTTTGTGCTTTTAGTTTTGCAAACTCAGTGAGTGGTTTTGCTATAAGTCTGAATAGTTTTAGAGATTGTGCTACAGGAATCACAGTTAGGGTTTAAGCATTCAGAAAAAACTGTAACACATTCTAGTTTTAGTATCATTGAATATGCTCAAATCTGAGACTCTCTGTTGGCTCTCCTTGTTAATCTTTTTCTTTTATTTATTTATCTTATTTTATTTTATTATTCGTGTTATCATGCGTGTGGATATTATGCTGGAGTGGACAGGAATGGGAGATGGGAGAAGAAAGCGGAGGAATAGAACATGAAAAGGGACAGAAAGAAAGAGAGAAAAGAAGAGGGGCGATGGGAAAAAGTCAACGATGAAGCAAACAGACGTGCTGGGCCTCCAACTGCTGCATCTGTAACAAAACACACTCAAAGGATGCAAAGCACCTGAAAGACAAAACAAAGTGAGGTACACAAGCAAACATACGATTTTTCTGTTTGAACGTGTAAGAGAGAAAGCGAGAGAGAGGATGTGAGTTTCTGCGTATGAGCATTTGTCATTAAATATGGTTGAAAATGAAGGTGATAGACTGCAACAACAATGCGCCCGCAAGAGCCAAGGACGGACGGTTAAGATCCAGGAGAAGCCAGTCGACCATGGCGCCCCAAAAGTGCTGAAGACCCGAGGTCACACATCCCAATCACAGCTGTGCGTCCAGCCTAGCCGAGGCAAGAGGGAGGGCCAGATGGGAGTGCTCACAGCCAAGGGCGGGAGTGGCAGGGGAGCACGCAGCCACTCCAACACGAGCTGAGGACGGGACCCCAGACCACAGCGCCATAAGAACCGCCTGACACCTGGTGGAGCCCCCATCACGTGACAAGGAGGTCAAAGCCACCACAAACCCCAAGGGAACAAAATGCGGTTTTTAAATGATGATTTAGTTTATTACAGTTTTTCTCGATTGCTTAAACACTATAACCAGGCCTCTAAACTAAAATTTCAAAACCGTAACGCTACTGTTCAAAAAGCTCACCCATTTCCCTGAACTATAAACACTATTCCCTGCTTTGACACATGACTCAAATTTGGTGAACTGTTACTGCAAAACTCTACACACAAATCCCTACATTTTACAGTGCGTACACCATGTAGTCATTTAGAAAGCACTAGCATGCAATAATGTTAACTTAAGTCAGCATAGCTTGAGCTCAATTAGCACACAATTAACCAGGTGGAAACACTAGGAGTCAAAATTTAGCACACACCAATCAGAACCTGCGATAGATAGATAAAAGGGCCAAAGTCAGCTCATTCAGGTTTGAAACAATGGATCCAAAGAGATGCAAAGGAAGAGGACGTGGTGGAGAAAGAGGACGTGGTGAAGGAGGAGGACGTGGTGGAGGAAGAGGACATGGTGGAGGAAGAGGACATGGTGAAAGAGGACATGGTGAAAGAGGAGGACGTGGTGGAAGAGGAGGAGGAGGTGGTCTAGGACAACAGGAAGGTGGTGGAGGAGGAGGGAGAGGTGGAGGAGGAGGAGGACGTGGTGAAGGAGGTGGAGGTGGAGAACGATGGCGACAAGGAAGGGGAAGAGCAAGGGCAAGAAGACAGTCAGTCTCGGATGAAATTCGAGCCACTTTAGTTGACCATGTCCTTGTCCATGGGATGACTATGAGGGAGGCTGGGCAACGAGTACAACCAAATTTGAGTCGCTTCACTGTTGCCTCCATCATCAGAACCTTCAGGGAGGAAAACAGGTAGGTGTACTTGCAGTAAGACTGCTTTGTACAGTAACGTTTAAGTTACTGAACTTATGTGTCTTGAGTTTCAGTATGTTTCCATTATTTGCCTGTAAAATGAATGTGTGACAGTTACAGTAATGAGTGCTTCTATTTTTGTAGGACACAGAGACGACCACCTGGTGGAGGCAGGTTAAGGCTTTTGTCGGAGGAGCAAGAGAGGGAACTTGTAAACATGGTAATTGCAAATAATGTAATCCGCCTGCAAGAGATTCAAAGGAGAGTGATTGAGGATGATCATCTTTTTCGAGGCATAAATGCCATCAGCCTCTCCACAATTGACCGCATCCTCCGAAAGAATCAATTCCGGATGAAACAGGCATACCGAGTCCCTTTCGAACGAAACTCTGACAGAGTGAAAAACCAACGTGTGGAATATGTTCAGGTATGAGTTTTGATACTGTATAAAGTATTGTGTACCATCACAGCATGGCAGTTTATGCTGCCATTTCAGCACTCTTGAACTGTGGTTCAGGGTACCGATAGACTCTACTGTGTTATGTGTTTTGCAGAGAATCTTTGAGATTGAAGGACGGCCTGTTCCCCATGAAATAATCTTTGTGGATGAGGCAGGTTTTAACCTGACCAAAAGAAGGAAAAGGGGGAGGAACATAATTGGCCATCGGGCTATTGTAAATGTCCCTGGTCAGCGTGGGGGGAATGTCACTATGTGCGCAGCCATCAGCCAACGAGGGGTACTCCACCACCATGCCGTACTAGGACCCTATAACACTATGCTTCTCCTTGCTTTTCTTGATGGTTTAAGACAACATATGTTCCAGCTGGACTACAGGGAACCAGCACAGCCAGAGCAGCCTCACTACGTTGTTGTGTGGGATAACGTCAGCTTCCATCGCGCTGCTCTGGTTCATGACTGGTTTACCAATAACCCAAGGTTTTCTAATATCTTTCTGCCTGCATACTCTCCCTTTCTAAACCCGATAGAGGAGTTATTTTCGGCATGGCGGTGGAAAGTGTATGGCCGAGAACCTTATGTCCGTGTTCACCTCCTTCAGGCCATGGAAGAGGCCTGCCTAGACATATCAGTAGATGCATGCCAGGGGTGGATCAGGCATGCAAGAGGATTTTACCCCCGCTGCCTGGCTGGGGCCAATATAGCCTGTGATGTGGATGAGATTCTCTGGCCTGACCCAGACCAAAGACAAGATGCTGAGGTGGGATAATGTTTCTGGTGTGTGTTGTACTGTATAGTACATGAATGACAATGTGCCACTGTACATACATTGGTTGCGTCTTTTGTGTTTATCATGTGACAAGGGTTTTGAAGGGGAGAACCATAAGCAACCTATTTGTTTTGGAACTATTGTTTTGAATTAATTGTACCAGTGTGCAAAACTCTGTTGTAGTGTGTGTGTTTTTGAGGGCTTGTGTTTGATGTCTGAGGGCAAAGTTTGGTTTTTCAGCAGGAGTGAATAGTTTTGGGTGTAGAGCTTCATTTTGACCTGGAAATAGGATGTTTGGGAAATTGAGTGAGATGTTATGGATTTGTGTTTACTGTTGTGAGGATATGAGGCGTAGTTTCAAGAAATGTGTTTTAGCAATCGAGAAAAACTGTAAAGAAAAATATTATTCTAATCTACCTGTGATAAGTAATTTTCCCCTAAGCTTGCTAACAGGGGTTAATAACTTAATCCTTGTTAGAAATACCATCAAGTTTTTGTGAGAACTGCCAATGAATCTTTCACTGTGGAGGAATTTTGTCTCCCTCTTCTTTGCAGAATCACTTTAATTCAGCCACATTAGAGACTTTTCAAGCCTGAACAGCCTGTTTAAGGCAATGCCAAAGTATTTCAATCAGCTTTGACTCCAGACTTTCAAAAAAGGTGAGCAGAGCAGAAATGTATGGCTTGGCATTCTCCGAATTCATAGTTCATCAAGTACAGCAAGTCATCCTGAAACAGCAAGGCAGCCCTGTTACATTGTGTTCTTTTTGTGAAATGCTGTGTTAGTTGTATGCCAGATGTAATGGGACCCAAACCTTCAAAATCTTCAACTCTCATCAGTTCACAATATGTTTTTTGGCAAATGTAAGACAAGCCCTTTTGTTCTTTATGGTCAGCTGAGGTTTTCACCTTGAAACTCTCTCATGGAAACCATTTTTATCCAGTGTAATTTTTATTGCTGAATTATAAACACTAACCCCGAGACATGAGGCCCACACATCTTTAGATTTTGTCCTGGGTTATTTCGTGACGTACTGGATGAATTGTTGATCATTTTGGAGTAATTTTGGTAGGCTTGCCTCTGCTGGGAACATTCACTACTGTTCCAAATTTGCTCCACTTGTGGGTAATGGCTCTCACCGTTTTTTGGTGGAGTCCCAAAGCCTTGGAAATCGCTTTGTAATCCTTTTAAGACTGAGAGATGTCAATTACATTTTCACATAGGGTTTAGAAAGCAATTTTGCTTTACAGTTTTTCTCGATTGCTTAAACACTATAACCAGGCCTCTAAACTAAAATTTCAAAACCGTAACGCTACTGTTCAAAAAGCTCACCCATTTCCCTGAACTATAAACACTATTCCCTGCTTTGACACATGACTCAAATTTGGTGAACTGCTACTGCAAAACTCTACACACAAATCCCTACATTTTACAGTGCTTACACCATGTAGTCATTTAGAAAGCACTAGCATGCAATAATGTTAACTTAAGTCAGCATAGCTTGAGCTCAATTAGCACACAATTAACCAGGTGGAAACACTAGGAGTCAAAATTTAGCACACACCAATCAGAACCTGCGATAGATAGATAAAAGGGCCAAAGTCAGCTCATTCAGGTTTGAAACAATGGATCCAAAGAGATGCAAAGGAAGAGGACGTGGTGGAGAAAGAGGACGTGGTGAAGGAGGTGGAGAACGACGGCGACAAGGAAGGGGAAGAGCAAGGGCAAGAAGACAGTCAGTCTCGGATGAAATTCGAGCCACTTTAGTTGACCATGTCCTTGTCCATGGGATGACTATGAGGGAGGCTGGGCAACGAGTACAACCAAATTTGAGTCGCTTCACTGTTGCCTCCATCATCAGAACCTTCAGGGAGGAAAACAGGTAGGTGTACTTGCAGTAAGACTGCTTTGTACAGTAACGTTTAAGTTACTGAACTTATGTGTCTTGAGTTTCAGTATGTTTCCATTATTTGCCTGTAAAATGACTGTGTGACAGTTACAGTAATGAGTGCTTCTATTTTTGTAGGACACAGAGACGACCACCTGGTGGAGGCAGGTTAAGGCTTTTGTCGGAGGAGCAAGAGAGGGAACTTGTAAACATGGTAATTGCAAATAATGTAATCCGCCTGCAAGAGATTCAAAGGAGAGTGATTGAGGATGATCATCTTTTTCGAGGCATAAATGCCATCAGCCTCTCCACAATTGACCGCATCCTCCGAAAGAATCAATTCCGGATGAAACAGGCATACCGAGTCCCTTTCGAACGAAACTCTGACAGAGTGAAAAACCAACGTGTGGAATATGTTCAGGTATGAGTTTTGATACTGTATAAAGTATTGTGTACCATCACAGCATGGCAGTTTATGCTGCCATTTCAGCACTCTTGAACTGTGGTTCAGGGTACCGATTGACTCTACTGTGTTATGTGTTTTGCAGAGAATCTTTGAGATTGAAGGACGGCCTGTTCCCCATGAAATAATCTTTGTGGATGAGGCAGGTTTTAACCTGACCAAAAGAAGGAAAAGGGGGAGGAACATAATTGGCCATCGGGCTATTGTAAATGTCCCTGGTCAGCGTGGGGGGAATGTCACTATGTGCGCAGCCATCAGCCAACGAGGGGTACTCCACCGCCATGCCGTACTAGGACCCTATAACACTATGCTTCTCCTTGCTTTTCTTGATGGTTTAAGACAACATATGTTCCAGCTGGACTACAGGGAACCAGCACAGCCAGAGCAGCCTCACTACGTTGTTGTGTGGGATAACGTCAGCTTCCATCGCGCTGCTCTGGTTCGTGACTGGTTTACCAATAACCCAAGGTTTTCTAATATCGTTCTGCCTGCATACTCTCCCTTTCTAAACTCGATAGAGGAGTTATTTTCGGCATGGCGGTGGAAAGTGTATGACCGAGAACCTTATGTCCATGTTCACCTCCTTCAGGCCATGGAAGAGGCCTGCCTAGACATATCAGTAGATGCATACCAGGGGTGGATCAGGCATGCAAGAGGATTTTACCCCCGCTGCCTGGCTGGGGCCAATATAGCCTGTGATGTGGATGAGATTCTCTGGCCTGACCCAGACCAAAGACAAGATGCTGAGGTGGGATAATGTTTCTGGTGTGTGTTGTACTGTATAGTACATGAATGACAATGTGCCACTGTACATACATTGGTTGCGTCTTTTGTGTTTATCATGTGACAAGGGTTTTGAAGGGGAGAACCATAAGCAACCTATTTGTTTTGGAACTATTGTTTTGAATTAATTGTACCAGTGTGCAAAACTCTGTTGTAGTGTGTGTGTTTTTGAGGGCTTGTGTTTGATGTCTGTGGGCAAAGTTTGGTTTTTCAGCAGGAGTGAATAGTTTTGGGTGTAGAGCTTCATTTTGACCTGGAAATAGGATGTTTGGGAAATTGAGTGAGATGTTATGGATTTGTGTTTACTGTTGTGAGGATATGAGGCGTAGTTTCAAGAAATGTGTTTTAGCAATCGAGAAAAACTGTAATAAAGTAAATCCTTATTTTAAAACTGCATTTTGTTTAGTTTGATTGGCTTAATTGTAGGCTTAATTTAGAATAATTTCAGCAATAAATCAGAGGATCTCATCTGGACGACCAACTGGTCAAGAAGGCTCACCAGCGCCTCTTCTTCTTGAGGACTCTGAGGAAGAACCACCTGTCCTCAGACATCCTGGTGAACTTCTATCGCTGCACCATTGAGAGCATCCTGACCAACTGTATAACAGTCTGGTACGGGAACTGCTCTGCCTCGGACCGGAAGGCGTTGCAGAGGGTTGTGAAAACTGCCCAATGCATCGCCGGAGCACCACTTCCTGCCATAAAGGACATCTACAGGAAGTGGTGTCTGAAAAGGGCTGGGAAAATCATCAGAGACCCCAGTCACCCATCACATGGACTCTTCACCCTCCTGCCCTCTGGGAGGCGCTACAGGAGCCTCCGGACTAAGACCACCAGGTACTGGAACAGCTTCTTCCCCACAGCTGTCAGACTCCTGAACTCTGCCTCCTGACATCTGACCCACGTTAACACATGGACTGGACATACTCACACCCACAACCACCTACACACACACACAATGGACAACTGTACCCTCAAACACACAATAATAACATGGACTGAACCACCACTCACAACCACTAGCACTTTATATAGCCTCTTAACTGCACTACTGTATAGTTCTGTGTAAATAATCATACGATAATTTTTAATTCTATAACTGTTTACAACTTGCATAGTTCCCATTTCTGTATAGCTGTATATCTCATATTTCTGTAAAGTTATTTATTTCATATTCTGTATAGTTTTTCATATTTATATCCTGTTCATAGCCTGTACTCACTACAGCCTGTACATACTTATAGTTATAGCATATTCATAACATACTTCATACCGTGTACATTATAACATACCATAATAGACCAATTTCTGTAATATACTTACATATCTATATTATTGCTAATATATATTGTAATATATCTATATCATGGCTAAAGAAACTGCATTTTGTTGCCCCGTACCTGTGACATGTGCAATGACAATAAAGTTGAATTCTATTCTATTCTATTCTAAATACAATGTAGTGATTTTATGATTCAAATTTTAAAGTATTTAAATTCCATGAAAACACATTTGAAACAGTCTGACTTATTGTGCAGAATAGAATTGCAACCACTGATCATAATGAGAGGAATAAAAGCTCATTCTGCAGTACAAGTGTCTCAAAGTACCTGCTAGTGTCTCATAAATTCTATACTTGTTTGAGTGGGGTTTTCAGTTGTATCATTTTATTACCCATCAAGGCTAACTATGCAAATACTTGGAATGTTTTAGGCCAATGTCAAGCTCTATCACGTATAAAAAATTGTTTTCATTTTCCTTGCATGTGTGCATTCAATTAAATTATAATTTCTTCTCAATAGATTGTTAGTACCTGACCTTTGGAGAAGGCAAAACAAATATGAGTGTAAAAACATGACTTTACTCTCTCAATAGTAATACTGAGAACTGTAGAGGTGCTCCTCATTCCCATGAACCATTTGCCCCATTAGAATTACTCAAATTGTATCATGATATGTGTTGGTCATTCATTATATGGGCTATTCAATGTGAATCAGCCACAAACACTGAGCAGTTTATTATATTTGTAGATGTCATCATCTGGGGCTCTATTTTAGTTCACGTCCTTGACACGGACATATTGGCTTCAACCTTTCATCCATTTCTCCTCACTTTCTTTTCACATGCAGCACAAACGCCGTCCTTTGTCTGTGATATCCGCTCCCATTGTTGGCTCAGGTGAAATTGGAGAGACGAGGCAGTTTGTTTTAAGGGTAACGCTTCCTGAGGTTGATGATCAACACCACTCTCTTCAGGCCATTAATAGGTACTACACTGACTGCCAATTGCTCTGATTTGGGGGTTCTTTTTCTTCAAGACAACTAAAGTCCAGACAAAAGAAAACACTTATTACAGTTTTTTCTGAATGCTTAAACCCTAACTGTGATTCCTGTAGCACAATCTCTAAAACTATTCAGACTTATAGCAAAACCACTCACTGAGTTTGCAAAACTAAAAGCACAAAAACTGCTTTGCACTCAGTTTGCAATTTTGTAACACACACTTTGCAAAACTGTAGGCACAATTCACTGCACAACACTCAATTACCAAATTTCCAACACACTCCTAGCAAAAGTATACACATGTATGGCTATCATTAACACTAATTTGCCAACTGTCTGGCACACTTTCACATGTGAAAACTTTTTTAGATAATTAGTTCACTTTGCAATCAGCCTAAGCACTATAATACAGGTAAGCTGTGTGTGTGGAGTACAATGGAGGGAGCAGAAAGAGTGAGAAGTAGAGGAGGCCGAGGAAGAGGACGTGGAGGTGAAGAAGTAGGATGAAGAGGACAACAAGGACAAGGAGGAGCAAGAGGAAGACCAGGAGGGGGAAGAGGAAGGGTAGGAAGAGTAAGAAATAGAATTGCTGATGACATCAGAGCTACAATAGTGGACCATGTAATCAACCGTGGAATGACCCTGAGGGTAGCTGGCCAACGGGTCCAGCCTAACTCGAGCCGCTACACTGTAGCAAGTACCATAAGGACATCTTGAAATGAGAGTCGGTTAGTACAGTCACTTCGCACAAAGATTTGTAGCACTGCCATATGCCAATGAGAAACACACCAATACCATTGATGTAAAAATACTGAAATTGTTACTTTACAGAATTGCTAGATGACCAGATGCTGGGGCAGAGGAAGCATGTTCACTGCAGACCAAGTAACCCATATAGTCATTATAGCGATTGCAAATAATCCTATACTTGGAAATAAACACTTGTGTTTGTTTTGATGTGTGTGAATAAACACCAGTACTTGAAGTTTGGATCCCTCTATGCTTATGGATCTATGACAGAAGTATGAGCTCAAACTGACATAGCCTACCTTGTGCACAGAGGAAGCAAAAGCCAGATGTGTTTTGTATTCATACCATCAGTGTGCAGTTGGCGCATTGTGTGCTTAGTAGATGATGGCTTGTGTGTACTGTTTGATACGGAAACACCATTTTTACGAAGGTGTGAAGAGTTAATCTAGCTGTGTTTGCTTTTGCAAGAGAACTACAATGTTTTGATTATTGGGTGACAGGTTTTCTTATTTGTGTGAAGAGTTTTGCAAAATTAGCCAATAGTTACAAAAAATGTGCTTAAGAAATCAGAAAAAACTGTAATGCAGCCAGATATAAGATCTATGCCATGAAACAGGCTCTGCATTACAAAGATATGATGGGCAGTGATTACAGTTTTTTCTGATTGCTTAAGCACATTTTTTGTAACTATTGGCTAATTTTGCAAAACTCTACACACAAATAAGAAAACCTGTCACCCAATCATCAAAACATTGTAGTTCTCTTGCAAAAGCAAACACAGCTAGATTAACTCTTCACACCTTCATAAAAATGGTGTTTCCGTATCAAACAGTACACACAAGCCATCATCTACTAAGCACACAATGCGCCAACTGCACACTGATGGTATGAATACAAAACACATCTGGCCTTTGCTTTCTCTGTGCACAAGGTAGGCTATGTCAGTTTGAGCTCATACTTCTGTCATAGATCCATAAGCATAGAGGGATCCAAACTTCAAGTACTGGTGTTTATTCAAACACATCAAAACAAACACAAGTGTTTATTTCCAAGTATAGGATTATTTGCAATCGCCATAATGACTATATGGGTTACTTGGTCTGCAGTGAACATGCTTCCTCTGCCCCCAGCATCTGGTCATCTAGCAATTCTGTAAAGTAACAATTTCAGTATTTTTACATCAATGGTATTGGTGTGTTTCTCATTGGCATATGGCAGTGCTACAAATCTTTGTGCGAAGTGACTGTACTAACCGATTCTCATTTCAAGATGTCCTTATGGTACTTGCTACAGTGTAGCGGCTCGAGTTAGGCTGGACCCGTTGGCCAGCTACCCTCAGGGTCATTCCACGGTTGATTACATGGTCCACTATTGTAGCTCTGATGTCATCAGCAATTCTATTTCTTACTCTTCCTACCCTTCCTCTCCCCCCCTCCTCATCTTCCTCTCCCCCCTCCTCATCTTCCTCTTGCTCCTCCTTGTCCTTGTCGTCCTCTTCATCCTACTTCTTCACCTCCACGTCCTCTTCCTCGGCCTCCTCTACTTCTCACTCTTTCTGCTCCCTCCATTGTACTCCGCACACACAGCTTACCTGTATTATAGTGCTTAGGCTGATTGCAAAGTGAACTAATTATCTAAAAAAGTTTTCACATGTGAAAGTGTGCCAGACAGTTGGCAAATTAGTGTTAATGATAGCCATACATGTGTATACTTTTGCTAGGAGTGTGTTGGAAATTTGGTAATTGAGTGTTGTGCAGTGAATTGTGCCTACAGTTTTGCAAAGTGTGTGTTACAAAATTGCAAACTGAGTGCAAAGCAGTTTTTGTGCTTTTAGTTTTGCAGACTCAGTGAGTGGTTTTGCTATAAGTCTGAATAGTTTTAGAGATTGTGCTACAGGAATCACAGTTAGGGTTTAAGCATTCAGAAAAAACTGTAAATAAGCACTGAGGGACATATGCAAAAATAAAAATACAATAATTCAAATATAAACTTTAAAAATATTTGCAAAATGTATTTAGTATAATATATCCCATAATGTAAGGACATTTAGTGCTTTTAATGTAGGGAATTTTTACATACTTATTTGTTACTGAAAATGTTGATGATTAAAATTATACTATGTTTTTTCAATTGTTTTATCAGTGGTGGAGTAAAAAGACCTATTATTTTGCTGAAATGCTATGAGGCAGAAATATAAAGAAGTGTGGTAATCCTATAGATTTACACATTTAATAAATCTAAAATTAATACGGTGGTTTAACCTAATATGCACTGTTTAATCAGGATTTGATTGCTTTTTCCTCTATACTGTTGCATGCTGGGGCAACAGGTTCAAGGTCTCAACAGATTCAATAAACTGATCTGCAAGGCCAGTAATGTTGTAGGGATGGAGCTGGACTCTCTTAAGGTAATGTCAAAAGGGCGAATGTTGTCCAAGAGCTGTACAATAACTCCCACCCATGACATGCATGGTAGTCACAGGCGAACGCTCAGTGAGAGACTGAGATTACCCAAATATTACTGAACGACACAGGAAATCATTCCTGCCTTTGGATATGTCCCTATAAATGTCCTCCATCTAATGCACAGTACATCCTGCAATAGTTGTACAGTGTGACAGGCAGATGGAGCATGCCGATTCAAAAAACAATTTACAAAATGATGAAAAAAATACTCCATATTTATTAGATTATCTTCTGGAGTGTGTAAATGGGAAAGGAATAGATTACAGAGGAACAAAGTCCATTACAAGATCAGGAAAGGTCTGTCAGAGATGGGATTCAGACTACCCACATGATGTACTGTATGTAATCACAGGCTTTTGTTTGATTTTATATCATTCCTTCATATTTTTATAATCTTTTTTAATTTTTTCTGAATTTTTCTGCTGCAGCTTTGCACCAGACAACAACCAAGTCCAAGTCTGGAGTCCAACTTCTGCAGAAACCCTGATGAGTTAAGTGATGGACCCTGGTGTTACACCACTGACCCCAACACCCGCTGGGAGTACTGTGACATATCCAGCTGCACTGGTAGCATTCATAAATCCTTTATCCTTTACTTAATTTTGTTTTATTTCATTTTTATTTAGTCCTAAATTCATGTCTAATTATCCTCTGGCAACTCTTTCACTTTCCACCATCCTCATTTACTGTCTAAAACATTTAAAGTGGCTAATCAGTAAAATGTAGACACTATACAGTATTCTGAAAATGTTTTGGTTCTGGAACAACATTAGATATTTTGTATGTCATGACATATCAGAGACATCAGTGTCTTTTCATAGAGGACTGTATGTATGGACTCCAAGGAACCTCACAGCCATAGCTACCATCCCAGCAGGTAAGTGCAAAATCTTTGTGAGATATATTGAGCCTGTTCTGGATCTTCAAGACATTTTCCAGAAGTTAAGCTAAAGTGTAAATACTTCTTGTGATATTCTTGGTTAGACTCTTAGAAATTATCAGGGAGGAAGGATGTGGGTACGTGTTGAACTGTAAACAGCAGAACATAAAAACCTCAAACTGTTTTTCCCTTACTTGTGTACATGTTTTCTTGTTATAGGCTGGTCAACCATGAACTAGCCCTGTAACAGGCACGTCTGTATTTTTACCACTGGGGGGGCAACAGTTTACTCTATTAAACTTCTGTATATGGTTATTTACAGTTTTAATTATCTTGAGGAGAACTCCTGCAGAAACTCAGATAGAGAACCCCGACCATGGTGCTACACCACCAGCCCATCCAAACGATGGGAGTACTGCTCCAAACCGCGCTGCAGTGAGTCACTTTGTTCTTCATTCTGATGCTTGGTATGAGCATTACAAGGTTGTCTAGTCCATGTGTACATGCCTAAATGAGCTGAGTTGCTGCCATGTGATTTGCTCATCTTATTAGCTTTTTGTCTTAATGAAAAGTCGAACAGGCCTACAGTATATATCCGTTTGCTTTTTTTTTTAACCCATAAATCTTTGTGTTGACATGAAGAGAGAAAGTGCTCTCAATTATGGAGACAGCCAAAGGGTTTATTTATGTTTGATGTGTGTTTTACATGTGTGTGGCTGTTAATAAAGTTGGCGCTCTCTAGGGGGCGTGAGCGTTCATCCAAATTGGCCTAAGGCTGATGTGTGTTTATTCCTCCCGAAGTATCGTCTGTGAAGTTTGCCATGCACGTCAGATTTTCCTGCGCATTTTCATATCTCTGCTAACACTTTGGTTAAGTTTCTTATGTTGAGAATCCAAATTTCAACTATTTAACAGTTGCAGTTTTAGGGGACTTCCCTTTACCTCTAGAGGATCAATAAATGCTGGCCCTGCATCACAATCTGTGGAATTGACGCTTTGGGGTCCTTAGGGACTAGTAAAGCGCTATACAAATACAGGCCATTTACCATATTAAAGGTCAATTAAATGAAACTGAATATAGTTTATATATATAAAAAACACCCAGCACGCCCCTGTGGACGGTTTATCCTTCAAGCTCGGGTCCTCTACCAGAGGCCTGGGAGCTTGAGGGTCCTGCGCAGTATCTTAGCTGTTCCCAGGACTGCACTCTTCTGGACAGAGATCTCCGATGTTATTCCCGGGATCTGCTGGAGCCACTCGCCTAGCTTGGGATTCACCGCACCTAGTGCTCCGATTACCACGGGCACCACCGTTACCTTCACCCTCCACATCCTCTCGAGCTCTTCTCTGAGCCCTTGGTATTTCTCCAGCTTCTCATGTTCCTTCTTCCTGATATTGCTGTCATTCGGAACCGCTACATCGATCACTACGGCCGTCTTCTTCTGTTTGTCTACCACCACTATGTCCGGTTGGTTAGCCACCACCATTTTGTCCGTCTGTATCTGGAAGTCCCACAGGATCTTAGCTCGGTCATTCTCCACCACCCTTGGGGGCATCTCCCATTTTGACCTCGGGACTTCCAGGTTATACTCGGCACAGATGTTCCTGTACACTATGCCGGCCACTTGGTTATGGCGTTCCATGTATGCCTTGCCTGCTAGCATCTTGCACCCTGCTGTTATGTGCTGGATTGTCTCTGGGGCATCTTTACACAGCCTGCACCTGGGGTCTTGCCTGGTGTGATAGACCCCAGCCTCTATGGATCTTGTCCTCAGAGCTTGTTCTTGTGCTGTCATGATTAGTGCCTCTGTGCTGTCTTTCAGTCCAGCTTTGTCCAGCCACTGGTAGGATTTCTGGATATCAGCCACCTCCTCTATCTGCCGGTGGTACATACCGTGCAGGGGCCTGTCCTTCCATGATGGCTCCTCGTCTCCCTCCTCTTTCTTGGGTTTCTGCTGCCTGAGGTATTCACTGAGCACTCGGTCAGTTGGGGCCATCTTCCCAATGTATTCTTGGATGTTCATTGTCTCATCCTGGACTGTGGTGCTGACACTCACCAGTCCCCGGCCCCCTTCCTTCCGCTTAGCGTACAGCCTCAGGGTGCTGGACTTGGGGTGAAACCCTCCATGCATATATATATATATATATATATATATATATATATATATATATATATATATATATATATATATATATTAGGGGTGCAACGATACACAAAATTCACGGTTCGGTTCAGTTCGATACTTTGGTGTCACGGTTCGATATTTTTTCGATACAAAAAAATGTTCATGCATTTTTAATTTGTCATTTATTAAAATTATAAATATATATTTTAACTCAAAAGTACAGTTTTTAAATTTAACCCTAACCCTTGTGCGTGTTTTTTATTTTGACAGCGAATGCGCACCTGCGGACCACTTATGTGCAGCCCTGGTTATTTAGCTCATCATATTGCAGCCACAGAAATTCTTTTGTCCATGAAACCATAAAGCTGCACTTTCTTTTTGCCTTATAGTCTGATTTGTCATAACTTCTCCGTTTTGTGGTAAGCTTTTCTTTGGCTGTCACTTCTTCACCCTGACCTGTCTTATTTGGCTCAGCAGAACTGAAATGCTTTTACACATGCACTCGCATAAGCTCAGCGATTCTCTGCGCGATCAACCTCTCACATGTTTAAGCTTGCTGCGGGAGATTTCACTTGTCATGTTTGCATAGTAAGCTAACGATTAATAAGACGATGTCAGAGAAATTGGTGCACAAATTATCATCACTCACAGATCAGTGCTGTCGCTCTCTATACACAGTTCGCACGATTGCAAAGTGAAAGCAAAAAAACAAGCGCAAATTCAAACGCGACTTCAATATGTCACATATTGACAGTGGCTCACCGATGCCAATGACATAATTACCCAGCTACATTTCTGAAAGAATGCAAAAGCATTGACATATATTTTTCCTACAATAGCCCGACGGGCAGGGAAGAGATAGATTTTGGTAGCCCGACTGAAAAAATCGCTAGCTCCGGGACGTCGGGCTAGCGATATTGCAAGCCCTGTATCTGATTGAGGAATCACTCATCTTTGGAAAAGAGAGTTTATTACAGAGAAACGGCTCTTTCCAAAATAAAAGCTATACTATCCGCTTCTTCTGGGCTATATTCTCAGCAGCATAAGGAGAATCATGTGCTAACAGCTGTCTAAATGACTCGGCTAAAGTTAGTAGCATGCTTGCTTTTTTTTGTCTGCTTCCACTTGTCTTTGCACTAGGATGATGTCGGCGTAAATGTGCAATCATATTCGTTGTGTTCCCACTAGTGCTTTCAGGTTAATCTCGTTGAAATGACCTTAACGCCACAACACGGCAAATCTCCGTTAACGAGCTACCGCCGATTGCTCCGTGCATGGGGCTAGACGGCCAACACGTTAACGAGCTAACTGCGCTAACACACTAGTTCACACCAATGTAATTGAGCATTGCATGGCACATCCAACATACTGTTTTACTTTAGTCCATGACTCGCTTACCTTCAGGGTCATACGTCACATGAAAACCAAAATAATTCCAAACGCCAGATCTGAATGAGGTTCAATTTGCCTGTTGCAAGTAGAGCTTAACTTCTGTCTCGCTAGCTTGCCCTGCGCTCTTCCTTCTGACTATGCTGTCTGTGTTGAGCGCTCAGTGGATCTGCGCTCGACAGTGCAGCCTAGGCGGAGTAGTCGAACACAGATTCACTGAGCGCTCAACACAGACAGCATCGTCAGAAGGAAAATTGATAAAATAAATTACAAATGTTGTATTGTTCGATACATATGCGTACCGAACCGAAAGCACTGTATCGAACGGTTCAATATCGATACGAATATCGTTGCACCCCAAATATATATATATATATATGTGTGTGTGTGTGTGTGTGTGTGTGTGTGTAAAACATATAAGGATGTATATTTATGGACCATTAAACCCTATTTAAAGTTTAATACAGCACTACGGACAATACCTACAACCACGATTACCGACACTAACAAGCTGATCTACAATACGGCAGCAGTGATCAGTGAGATGCTTGGCTACAAGTTGAACAGCCACAAGGGGCAGTACCCTCCATGGAGAAGGAGGCTAGAGGGCAAGATCAAAGTAGCACGGAGGGAGGTTAGCCAACTAACGGAGTTGCAGAAAGGTGCGACAAAGAAGGTGCATAAGAAATACAGCAAGCTGTCCATACAGGACTGGAAACTGCCAAGCAAAGACTCACAGCCTTGGCCAGCCGCTTGAGGAGGTACACCAGAGAGATAGAAGGCAGGAGAATAAACCAGCTGTTCTCCACAGAACCAGCAAAGGTGTACTCTCAGTGGCAAGGGAACAATAATAATAAGAGAACAGCACCACCAAGGCTGGAGACGGAGCAATACTGGAAGAGCATATGGGAGAAGGACGCAACCGATAACGGCAATGCTCAGTGGCTAGTGGATCTGAGGGCAGACCACAGCGACCTCCCTGAACAGGGTCCAGTAACCATCACAGACTGCATTTTTTATTTCTTTTTTTTTTCTGCTCATTCTGTTGGTTTTTGTTTTTTGCCCTTCTCCCCCGTCCCTCTTCTCAGCTGTTTCTCTTTACCTCTTTCTTTCTCCCCTTCTTTCCCCCAGTCAAGTCTGTCCCGTATTCAGTAAGTGAAAATAAAATAAACAATAAAAGGTGAATCAAATGGACCATTACGGCAAGGCTGGGATGGTCAATTTGGTAAAGTAAATCCGTTGGGCATCTTTCTTTGCCTTTAGACAACAATTCTGATGGCAAAAGAGCCAAACGGGACAGGCAAAAAAACAAAAAACAAAAGAAAGAAAGAAGCTGACTGCACTCCACGAGCGTCTGGCAGCACAAATGAACCAGCTGCTAGTTAACGAGAGACACCCGGAATGGCTAACCGAAGGTCGGACAGTCCTGATCCCCAAGGACCCCAAGAAGGGACCAGTCCCCTCCAACTACCGACCAATAACCTGCCTCAGTACTACATGGAAGCTCCTGTCAGGCATCATATCGGCTAAGATGAACAGGCACATGGGTCAATACATGAGCGGGACACAGAAAGGAATTGGCAAGAATACCAGAGGTGCAAAACACCAACTACTGGTAGACAGAACAGTCAGCCGAGACTGCAAGACCAGACTGACCAACCTGTGCACTGCCTGGATTGATTACAAGAAGGCCTATGACTCAATGCCCCACAGCTGGATACTGGAATGCCTAGAATTGTACAAGATCAATGGGACCCTAAGAGCCTTCATCAGGAACTCAATGGGGATGTGGCGTACAACATTAGAGGCCAACTCCAAGCCCATAGCACAAGTCACCATCAAGTGCGGGATCTACCAAGGAGATGCTCTGTCCCCACTGCTGTTCTGCATAGGCCTGAACCCCCTCAGTGAGATCATTAACAAGACTGGCTACGGATACCGACTACGGAACAGAGCAGTTGTTAGCCACCTCCTGTACATGGATGACATCAAGCTGTATGCCAAGAGTGAACGAGACATCGATTCACTGATCCACACTACCAGGCTATACAGCAATGACATTGGAATGTCGTTCGGACTGGAGAAGTGTAGTCTGATGGTAACAAAGAGAGGGAAGGTAGTCAGAACTGAGGGGATTGAACTACCAGAAGGCAACATTGCAGACATAGAGGACAGTTACAAGTACCTGGGGATCCTGCAGGCGAATGGGAACCATGAAGAGGCTGCTAGAAAAGCTGCAACCACCAAGTACCTGCAGAGGGTCAGGCAAGTCCTGAGGAGTCAGCTGAATGGTAAGAACAAGATCCAGGCCATCAACACGTATGCCCTGCCCATGATCAGGTACCCTGCTGGGGTAATAGGCTGGCCAAAGGAGGAGATAGAAGCCACTGACATAAAGACAAGAAAGCTCCTTACCATGCATGGAGGGTTTCACCCCAAGTCCAGCACCCTGAGGCTGTACGCTAAGCGGAAGGAAGGGGGCCGGGGACTGGTGAGTGTCAGCACCACAGTCCAGGATGAGACAATGAACATCCAAGAATACATTGGGAAGATGGCCCCAACTGACCGAGTGCTCAGTGAATACCTCAGGCAGCAGAAACCCAAGAAAGAGGAGGGAGACGAGGAGCCATCATGGAAGGACAGGCCCCTGCACGGTATGTACCACCGGCAGATAGAGGAGGTGGCTGATATCCAGAAATCCTACCAGTGGCTGGACAAAGCTGGACTGAAAGACAGCACAGAGGCACTAATCATGACAGCACAAGAACAAGCTCTGAGGACAAGATCCATAGAGGCTGGGGTCTATCACACCAGGCAAGACCCCAGGTGCAGGCTGTGTAAAGATGCCCCAGAGACAATCCAGCACATAACAGCAGGGTGCAAGATGCTAGCAGGCAAGGCATACATGGAACGCCATAACCAAGTGGCCGGCATAGTGTACAGGAACATCTGTGCCGAGTATAACCTGGAAGTCCCGAGGTCAAAATGGGAGATGCCCCCAAGGGTGGTGGAGAATGACCGAGCTAAGATCCTGTGGGACTTCCAGATACAGACGGACAAAATGGTGGTGGCTAACCAACCGGACATAGTGGTGGTAGACAAACAGAAGAAGACGGCCGTAGTGATCGATGTAGCGGTTCCGAATGACAGCAATATCAGGAAGAAGGAACATGAGAAGCTGGAGAAATACCAAGGGCTCAGAGAAGAGCTCGAGAGGATGTGGAGGGTGAAGGTAACGGTGGTGCCCGTGGTAATCGGAGCACTAGGTGCGGTGAATCCCAAGCTAGGCGAGTGGCTCCAGCAGATCCCGGGAATAACATCGGAGATCTCTGTCCAGAAGAGTGCAGTCCTGGGAACAGCTAAGATACTGCGCAGGACCCTCAAGCTCCCAGGCCTCTGGTAGAGGACCCGAGCTTGAAGGATAAACCGTCCACAGGGGCGTGCTGGGTGTTTTTTATATATATAAACTATATTCAGTTTCATTTAATTGACCTTTAATATGGTAAATGGCCTGTATTTGTATAGCGCTTTACTAGTCCCTAAGGACCCCAAAGCGTCAATTCCACAGATTGTGATGCAGGGCCAGCATTTATTGATCCTCTAGAGGTAAAGGGAAGTCCCCTAAAACTGCAACTGTTAAATAGTTGAAATTTGGATTCTCAACATAAGAAACTTAACCAAAGTGTTAGCAGAGATATGAAAATGCGCAGGAAAATCTGACGTGCATGGCAAACTTCACAGACGATACTTCGGGAGGAATAAACACACATCAGCCTTAGGCCAATTTGGATGAACGCTCACGCCCCCTAGAGAGCGCCAACTTTATTAACAGCCACACACATGTAAAACACACATCAAACATAAATAAACCCTTTGGCTGTCTCCATAATTGAGAGCACTTTCTCTCTTCATGTCAACACAAAGATTTATGGGTTAAAAAAAAAAGCAAACGGATATATACTGTAGGCCTGTTCGACTTTTCATTAAGACAAAAAGCTAATAAGATGAGCAAATCACATGGCAGCAACTCAGCTCATTTAGGCATGTACACATGGACTAGACAACCTTGTAATGCTCATACCAAGCATCAGAATGAAGAACAAAGTGACTCACTGCAGCGCGGTTTGGAGCAGTACTCCCATCGTTTGGATGGGCTGGTGGTGTAGCACCATGGTCGGGGTTCTCTATCTGAGTTTCTGCAGGAGTTCTCCTCAAGATAATTAAAACTGTAAATAACCATATACAGAAGTTTAATAGAGTAAACTGTTGCCCCCCCAGTGGTAAAAATACAGACGTGCCTGTTACAGGGCTAGTTCATGGTTGACCAGCCTATAACAAGAAAACATGTACACAAGTAAGGGAAAAACAGTTTGAGGTTTTTATGTTCTGCTGTTTACAGTTCAACACGTACCCACATCCTTCCTCCCTGATAATTTCTAAGAGTCTAACCAAGAATATCACAAGAAGTATTTACACTTTAGCTTAACTTCTGGAAAATGTCTTGAAGATCCAGAACAGGCTCAATATATCTCACAAAGATTTTGCACTTACCTGCTGGGATGGTAGCTATGGCTGTGAGGTTCCTTGGAGTCCATACATACAGTCCTCTATGAAAAGACACTGATGTCTCTGATATGTCATGACATACAAAATATCTAATGTTGTTCCAGAACCAAAACATTTTCAGAATACTGTATAGTGTCTACATTTTACTGATTAGCCACTTTAAATGTTTTAGACAGTAAATGAGGATGGTGGAAAGTGAAAGAGTTGCCAGAGGATAATTAGACATGAATTTAGGACTAAATAAAAATGAAATAAAACAAAATTAAGTAAAGGATAAAGGATTTATGAATGCTACCAGTGCAGCTGGATATGTCACAGTACTCCCAGCGGGTGTTGGGGTCAGTGGTGTAACACCAGGGTCCATCACTTAACTCATCAGGGTTTCTGCAGAAGTTGGACTCCAGACTTGGACTTGGTTGTTGTCTGGTGCAAAGCTGCAGCAGAAAAATTCAGAAAAAATTAAAAAAGATTATAAAAATATGAAGGAATGATATAAAATCAAACAAAAGCCTGTGATTACATACAGTACATCATGTGGGTAGTCTGAATCCCATCTCTGACAGACCTTTCCTGATCTTGTAATGGACTTTGTTCCTCTGTAATCTATTCCTTTCCCATTTACACACTCCAGAAGATAATCTAATAAATATGGAGTATTTTTTTCATCATTTTGTAAATTGTTTTTTGAATCGGCATGCTCCATCTGCCTGTCACACTGTACAACTATTGCAGGATGTACTGTGCATTAGATGGAGGACATTTATAGGGACATATCCAAAGGCAGGAATGATTTCCTGTGTCGTTCAGTAATATTTGGGTAATCTCAGTCTCTCACTGAGCGTTCGCCTGTGACTACCATGCATGTCATGGGTGGGAGTTATTGTACAGCTCTTGGACAACATTCGCCCTTTTGACATTACCTTAAGAGAGTCCAGCTCCATCCCTACAACATTACTGGCCTTGCAGATCAGTTTATTGAATCTGTTGAGACCTTGAACCTGTTGCCCCAGCATGCAACAGTATAGAGGAAAAAGCAATCAAATCCTGATTAAACAGTGCATATTAGGTTAAACCACCGTATTAATTTTAGATTTATTAAATGTGTAAATCTATAGGATTACCACACTTCTTTATATTTCTGCCTCATAGCATTTCAGCAAAATAATAGGTCTTTTTACTCCACCACTGATAAAACAATTGAAAAAACATAGTATAATTTTAATCATCAACATTTTCAGTAACAAATAAGTATGTAAAAATTCCCTACAGAAGAAGACGGCCGTAGTGATCGATGTAGCGGTTCCGAATGACAGCAATATCAGGAAGAAGGAACACGAGAAGCTGGAGAAATACCAAGGGCTCAGAGAAGAGCTCGAGAGGATGTGGAGGGTGAAGGTAACGGTGGTGCCCGTGGTAATCGGAGCACTAGGTGCGGTGAATCCCAAGCTAGGCGAGTGGCTCCAGCAGATCCCGGGAATAACATCGGAGATCTCTGTCCAGAAGAGCGCAGTCCTGGGAACAGCTAAGATACTGCGCAGGACCCTCAAGCTCCCAGGCCTCTGGTAGAGGACCCGAGCTTGAAGGATAAACCGCCCGCAGGGGCGTGCTGGGTGTTTTTTTTTTGTTTTTTTTTTATATATATATATATATGAAAAGGATCCACCATAAAAAAAAATTCCTACCATAAAAAGGAATTTACCATAAATTCCTTTTTATGGTAAAACCTGGTAAAATGGTAAGGGTAAAATCTGCAGCTTGTAGCCAAAATACAAGAACCAAGTTAAATGAATATCACCATTGTGTGGTTTTTTCCCATATTACTAACATGCCAATTTGTTTGTTGTGATTTATTATCAGCCAGACTCATATTTGCTTTAAATGACAAATTTATTTAAGACGGAGTGATTTATCTAAGTCTGGGATGGTATGTGTTAACGGCCGCTCATAGAGCCTACCTGCCGGATCTTCTTTTCATTGATATCGCTGTTATGACTGATGAAGCCGAGCTGGTGAGTTTCTGTGTTAACCAAGTAACGTGTTAAAGCTATAAATATGACTATTACTAAACTGTACTGTCATTAATAGTGTTGCTTTGTTAATGTTGTATGGTTGTTTTATTTTGTGTCTTTCAGTTGATTACCTGGCATCTGTAAAGGCACGGTTACTGTACTGGTGTTAGTTTATGGTTGTGGAATAAACTTATAAAAGGCAGCAATCAGATGTCCGAGCCTGAGTACGACACAGTTTCATCAGTTAAAACACACCCTTACGTTGGGAGTTTGCTAAATTAAAGGTAGTTAACTTAGTAAAAACCGTACAGTAATCAACACTTAGCCACCCCCCGCGACGGAGAAGTGGAGGAGGGTCTGTGTCGACTACGGAGAATCCAGCAATTAGACGGAGCCCGGCCGATCGTCACGGCCGATCGACACGGCCGATCGACGTGACTTCGTTCTCAAAACACCGTCAAGCCCTCGTACGTGAGAGACTGTGTGTGGATTTCTTTGCTGGGACTATTAGGGCGCTGGCATAGGATAAGCCGGCCGCCGAAAACGAACTTTTAATTCAGTTACTAGCCGCTAAGCGACCGGAAGTGGGTCGCCGCCATCTTTGTTGAGGGCAAAGGAATAACGCCGGTAATAAACAAGAAGGAAAAGTCAGTATGGCATCCCGAGAAGAATTAAAGAAAAGGCGGTCCTCTGCGCAAGCAGTTTTTACTAGGAAAGCCAATTCCATTGCCTTTAACATTGACCTTCTGACTGAACATGACCTCATGTGTGAAAGTAGGACACTCAAAGACAGTTATAGTGAGGTTTGTGATAGCAGTTTTGATTACATCGCTGCTATGGAAGAAGAAGATGCAAGTGGGCTTGCAGCAGAAATAGCTGAGGTGGAGAAGAAGCTGCAGGACTGCCGCTCAAAATACCAGACCACAGAAATGAAGCTAAAGGAAGCGTCATGGTCTCGTTGTGCATCAGGTCAGTTTGACAGTCTAAGAGTTGACCTAAAAGATATGATTAGCCAGGTGGAAGCGCTCAAAACGGGTCAGATAAAACAGGATCAGTTTGATTCAATGCTCCCTGCTGTGGAAGGCCGAGAGGAAGCTCTGAGTGAGTTTGTGCATAAGTGGGATCGTTATGTTCCAGAGAAAGAAGTGAACGTTATGCGAGCTTGTCTCAAAGAGTTCAAGGAAAGGAGGAGAGTGGCTATGGTGATGCTGGCTACCACCCTAGATGGAAGAAGGAGATCTGGGTGTGGCGACCTTAGAAGCAGGACTAGCAGTGAAGGTGAAAGCAGTGATGAAGGTGGCGCTGACGGTGGAGTGACGACCAGCACTAGCAAGCCCAGTGGGCCCGCTGCGACCGGTGGAGATGATGGCCCAGCGCGTGCCAGTGGTGCGCTAGATGCTGACGTGCACCCTGCTGCATGCCAAAGTGCCGCAGTGGGCAGTAGTAACCAGGTTATTGATGAAGGTGGCCCCGATGAAGCACGAGCTGCAAGTCCTTCCATTGCAGCCCTTCAAGCGCCACCACAGGGACCACTATACCAGGGTCTGGGGAGTCCTGTGTTCAACCCTGGCCTCTCAGGCACGCCACAGCAGCTTCGAGGAGTGCATGGTGTGAGACCCAATGGCGCTGGGGCAGGACAGAGCACGTCTACCGTCTCTCAAGGATCACTCGGAACAAGGATCGCACTCGCACCCCTGAGCCTACCAAAGTTCTTTGGGGACAGGAGAAGCTACTGGCGCTGGAAGAGTAACTGGGGGATCCTCCAAGCGTTAGCGGAACCCACAGGTTCCCCGGAGTGCAGGCTCTTCCACCTGATGGACAGTATTGCTGATCCAGTAAAATGTGAACTTAGGCTGTCTCACTGCCGTACAGCGAGTGAGGTTTTCCGAGTTTTAGAGGACTGTTATGGTGACGTATCACAGATAGCAGATGACATTGTACTTGAGCTACAGGAGTTACCGGGTGTGCGCAACAACAAACCCAGAGAGGTTTTACAGTTGATCCAAGCTGTAGAGAGGGCGCTGTTGGACTTAATAGACCTAGGTTGTGAAGATGCCATAAAAAATCAGTTAGTGATCCGGTCACTTGAGAGTAAGCTGCCGGACAGTATGAAAGAAAGGTGGCTTTTGTACCGATGTGATCCTGTCAATGATGTCAGTCCACAGAACCGGTTTGATAAGCTATGGCAGTTCCTGAAAGATCAGAAGACAGTTCTGGTGCAACTGGAGCAGTTGCAATCCATCAGACAGTCTAATACTGCCAGGGCAGCCGATCCGAGCCCCCGCGAGAAACCAAAAGAGAGGCCTGATCGGAGGATAGAGAGACGTTCGTTCACCAAGGCTACTGCGAGCGAGACGAGAGGTGAGCTGTCACAGAATCCTTGCTGTTTGTGTGGCGAAGAGGGTCACACAGGGCGTTTATACCGCTGTAAGACGTTTAAAAAGGCCAACCCGTCAGAGCGGAGAGTTTACGTGAAAAAGACAAAAGTATGTCCCAGGTGTCTGGACTCTCATGGGAGTGATGACCCGTGTAGTAAAAACTTTCTGTGTCGTAATGAAGGATGCAGAAGGGGTGATGCCTCATCGGATCACCATTTCTTCCTGTGTCTTAAGATCCCAACTAGGAAAGATGCAGCTAGGCAAGGGATAAAAGGGGATAAAAGGAGAGAACCCCGAGGCCCGACGGAAGAGCAAGAGGCTGTGTTTGCTGGCCTAGGTCTGTCCCCGGAGCAGCTGGAGGCTGTTCGAAGGGCTTGCACAAACAAAGTAACTTCAAAGTTGTGGGCTGGCAGAGGCTCAGAAGATGAGAGTTGTCTGAAGGAGCTCCCGGTCCTCATGATGTTGTTGGACGTCACCACCAAGAGGGGAGACTGGATTGGAGCACTCATCGATTTAGCCTCTGACACGAATTATATCACCCACGAGGCAGCGGAGAGGCTTGGTCTGCCTGGTGAACCAATCACCTTAGTTGTTCATGGTGTTGGTGGCATGGAGGCAAAAGTAGAGACAAAGAGATACCTGGTGAGCATAAAAGTAGCCACAAAGAAGGGAACATGGCGACTCCATGAGATGGTTTGCTATGGATTAGAAGAGATTGCCAATGTGGGTCACGTCGTGGACTCGGGGCACCTGGAGAAGTTTTTCCCAGGCTCCGTCGAACCCGGGGAACTGATTCGCCCGGAAAAGATTGAGCTACTCATCAGCACCCGGGAGGGTCGTCTAGCCCCCCAGAGAATGATGAGGTGCGGTGACTTGGTTCTGTGGGATGGTCCGTTGGGGAAAACCATCAGTGGTGCACACCCAGATCTGTTTGAAGATGTGGAGGTGACTGCACGACTCTCATCGACCCATTTTGCATGCTCCATGAGGGCGGAGTCTCAGAGAGTTGTGGCCCTCCATAACTGCTGCCCAAAACCAAAGAACGGCGTAGAAGTCGGTACCACGGCTACATCCAACACTGAGATCATCAAATGGCTGCAGTGGGACAGTATTGGTGCCGCCTGTGATCCCATGTGTGGCGGGTGCCGCTGCGGGAAGTGCGCCCCTGGAGGGAAAGAAATGTCACTTACTGATGAAAGAGAGTTGGAGATCATCAGAGGAGGTCTAACCTTCAAGCTGAGTGACAATCATAGTGACAAACCCCATTGGGATGCTAAATATCCCTGGAAAGAGGACCCTGCGACCCTGCCTAACAACCGCAAAGCTGTGGAGGCGACTTTCCTGAAGTCAGAAAAGCGCCTCGAGAAAGATCCGCTATGGAAGGCAGCTTATGCTAAGCAGGTGTGCGACATGCTGGCTAGGGGGGCCGCTATCCAGCTTTCCCAGACGGTGTTGGACGAGTGGAAAGGAGCGGTGTGGTGGATAAACCATCTGATGGCGCCCAACCCACACTCCAACACCACGCCGGTGAGGCTCGTTTGGGACAGCAGCCAGGTGTACAGAGGTGTTAGTTTGAACAGCATCTTGATGAAAGGCCCAGATGTCCTGAATCCCATTAGGGCAGTGCTGCTCCATTTCCGGGAGGGAGAGCATGCGGCAATAGGGGATGTCTCCAAAATGTATAACTCTGTATGGCTGGAGGATCAAGAGGTGCATGTTCACCGCTTCTTGTGGAGGCATTCCCTGGAGGAGGACATCAAGGATTATGCTGTGGTGCGTGTGAACATGGGTGACAAGCCTGCAGGTTGTATCGCTCAGGTTGCCATGCGAGAGACTGCCCTTCTGCCACAGTTTGTCAACAGAGTGGAAGAAAGACGTGTCATTGAAGAGGATACTTACGTGGATGACATCCTTGTGTCCCACAACGACCTTGAGAGACTGAGCGAGATCCTTGAGGGGGTTGAAACCATTCTCAAGCATGGTGGGTTTTACCTCAAGCCTTGGGTGCGGTCTGGCTTTAGTGGGAGGCAAGGTGCTGTTCCTGCCGAACCAGAAACCATCATGTTGCCCAACCAGCTGCGGACCGAGGACAACAAGGCCTTGGGTGTGGGTTATCTCGTGGAAGAAGACAAGCTCTTCCTCATGGTGGCTATTAACTTCTCCGCAAGAAAGAAAAAGATGTGTACTCAAGTAGACCTCACTGAGGAGAACATAGGGGAGAAGACGCCAAATCCCCTCACCCGCCGTATGCTTCTAAGTCAGGTAGCAGGGCTCTATGACCCCCTTGGTCTGGCGACGCCCCTGAAGCAGAAAGGTGTTATTCTTGTCAGAAGAGCCTTTCAGGAGGCCGGGATACTGACTAAGGATACGTGGGATAAGCCGCTGTCTAGTGAACTACGTGGGAGAGCGATCAAGCTCTTTGAGGAGTACGCGCGGCTGAGTACCATCACCTTTCCCAGGAGTATTACACCATCCGGCTGGGTGGGTAAACCCTGGGGGATCACGTTCTCTGATGGAAGTTGTGACTCATACGGAGCGGTCCTCTACCTGCGCTGGGAAACATCTGGAGGGGTTAAGACCCGGCTCGTGGAGTCCAAGGCCAAATTGACTCCAATTGAACAAAAGGGAGATGCTGTCAAGGCAGAGATTTGTGGAGCTGTTTTTGCCACTCGCCTGAAAGGTTACTTTCTGAAGTACAGTCGGTTGGAAATAGATCGTTGGTACCATTTTCTGGACAGTCAGACTGTGTTAGGTGCCATCCAACGGGAGAGTTACGGGTTCCAGACCTTCTTTGCCAATCGAGTGGGAGAGATACAGAAGGCTGGGCCTGTGACCGACTGGTGGTGGCTTCCTGGCCAGTTCAACGTGGCTGACCTGGTCACAAGAGGATGTTCCCCTGAGCAGCTTGGTGAGGGCTCTTCATGGCAGACCGGTCCCATGTTCCTAACCAAGCCAGTAGAGGAATGGCCCATAAAGTCAGCTGCAGAGGTGGCCTCTGGGACTAGAGAAGTCGTCAGTCGACTCCAAAGAAAGGCTTTTTCTGCCATCTTAACAAGGTCGCAGGAAAGGGCGCAGACTACTCCAGATGGTTTTGATAGCGTCAAAGCCGTGGTCGGCGGCCGAGTAAGTCCAGAGCTTTTACCATTCAGCAACAAGGTTACGTCTTTTGAGACTAAGGGGTCTCCTTCTGTTGCTTCTAATGTCTGCAGGATCAAGGAGTGCTGGGGTTCAGCCTTGATAAATCAAGTAGATCTTTCACGGTTCAATTCTCTAGCCAAGCTCTGTGGGGTCATAGCTTATGTCCACAGAGCCTTGCGCTTTTGGTTATCTGGCAGGGGTCGAATTGCTGTAGGATTAAAGTGGGAGGCAGTGCCCACGGCTCAGGAGCGAGTAGAGGCGTTTCAGGACTTATGCCTCGCCGCCCAAGCAGGTGTGACTTTCCCTACGACAACGCTCAACCGCCTGGTTGTGCGCAAGGATAAAACAACGGGGCTCTTGATGTGCTATGGTCGGATTCAATCCGTTGAGGAGGAGAGGTCCGGGGTCCCTTTGATCCCCTACAAGTGTCGGTTAAGCTCTCTCCTCGCTGAGGACGCCCATCGTGTCAACCACGAAGGTGTTTCTGCCACCCTTCTTCGGATGAGGAAGAGGGGCTGGGTAGTTCAAGGTCCCAGGATCGTACGGAAGGTGATTGATTCGTGCGTAAGTTGCAGAAAGTGCAGGGCCAAGCTATGCACTCAGGTGATGAGTGATCTTCCTCCCGTACGTACTACGCCAGCAGCCCCTTTTGAGTACACTACTTTGGACTTGTTTGGTCCATATTTTGTCAGAGACTCAGTAAGACGACGAGTGAAGAAGAAAGTTTGGGGCGTGGTTTTTAGCTGTATGGCCTCAAGAGCAGTTCATGCAGACATAGTTGAAGATCTGTCAACTGAGGGCTTCCTGAAGGCATACCAGCGGTTTACTGCCCTGAGGGGTCACCCCAAGAAACTCTGGTCTGACCAGGGGACCAATTTCGTGGGAGCTAAACCTGCGCTGAAGGAGCTCTATGATTTCCTTGCGGGTATCGACAAAGACGAGATCCAAAGAAAGGCAGCCGTAGTTGGGTCTGACTGGATGTGGGAGTTTAGTCCAGCGGACTCCCCACACCGGAATGGAGCAGCAGAGGCAGCTGTTCACGTGTTGAAAAGGGCGTTGAGTAACGTTGGTGAGGAGGGAAACTTGACTGCTCTGGAATTCCAAACCCTCCTCTATTTGGCGGCCAACCTCACCAATGAGAGGCCTATCGGGGCCAGAGCTCAAATTCAGGAAGAAATTGTAGATGTGTTGACACCAAACTCTTTGTTGTTGGGTCGGGCAGGGCCCAGGGGCGACAACATGGGTTTTGAGTTCCCTGCCTACCCATTCAGTCGTCTACGTGCAGTCCAGGTGGAAGTGGACAAGTTTTGGAGACGCTGGAGTCAGTTGGCCGGGCCGCACCTGTTTGTTCGGCAAAAATGGCATGCCCCGGCGAGAAATGTTTCTGTTGGGGACCTTGTCTGGGTGGCAGATCAGAACGCACTTAGGGGTCGTTTCAAGCTGGGCCGCGTGGAGGAGGCAGATCCGGATCACCTAGGTGTTGTTCGAGATGTCAAAGTAAGGATTTGTTGTAGTCGTCCCATCAACTGGTCTCAGGCAAGGAAGGACAGGGAACCATGTCATTCCACCATTCTCCACAGGGACGTAAGGAGGTTGGTGGTGTTACTGCCAGTAGAGGAGCAAGAGGAACGTGGTTCATCCCCCTGAGTACCCAGGAGATACTTGCAGATTGGGGACTCTTGGGTGTGGGGACCAGGCCCAACCTGTTTAAAACACTGTTATAAGACTTTTTGTTTTCTATATTAGTGTTTATTGCTACTGGTTATTGTGGCCTACTTAGTCTGGCACGTAGCCCAAGTGGGAGGTGTGTGGTTTTTTCCCATATTACTAACATGCCAATTTGTTTGTTGTGATTTATTATCAGCCAGACTTATATTTGCTTTAAATGACAAATTTATTTAAGACGGAGTGATTTATCTAAGTCTGGGATGGTATGTGTTAACGGCCGCTCATAGATCCTACCTGCCGGATCTTCTTTTCATTGATATCGCTGTTATGACTGATGAAGCCGAGCTGGTGAGTTTCTGTGTTAACCAAGTAACGTGTTAAAGCTATAAATATGACTATTACTAAACTGTACTGTCATTAATAGTGTTGCTTTGTTAATGTTGTATGGTTGTTTTATTTTGCGTCTTTCAGTTGATTACCTGGCATCTGTAAAGGCACGGTTACTGTACTGGTGTTAGTTTATGGTTGTGGAATAAACTTATAAAAGGCAGCAATCAGATGTCCGAGCCTGAGTACGACACAGTTTCATCAGTTAAAACACACCCTTACGGTGGGAGTTTGCTAAATTAAAGGTAGTTAACTTAGTAAAAACCGTACAACCATCTTCCAGCACCTGCTACCTTTGAAAGGCATAAGTAAAAGGAAGTGTAACAATAAGCAATATATTTTATTTCTCTCACCCCAACCGGTCCCTGAGCCTGGTTCTGCCGGAGATTTCTTCCTGTTAAAAGGGAGTTTTTCCTTCCCACTGTCACCAAAGTCCTTGCTCATAGGGGGTCATTTGGGTTTTCCTCTGTATTTGTTATTGTAGTGTCTACCTTACAATATGAAGCACCTTGAGGCGACTGTTGTTGTGATTTGGCGCTGTATAAATAAAACTGAATTGAATTGAACAAAATGTTTGTAATAGGGTTTAATGGTCCATAAATATACATCCTTATATGTTTTACATAATATAATAAATATATGTTTGACTTGTTTTTTGTCCTCAGCTACTGAGCCTCCCACCTTCATCCCAGAGATGGATATAGGTGATATAGGCATCACTGATATAGGTGTAGCATACCGGGGAACAATTGCTGTAACTGTGACTAGCAAAACGTGCCAGAGATGGTCATCTCAGACGCCACATAAACACCACCAAATCCCAGAAAACTGCCCTTACAAGTAAGAGTTGTAACCAGACATCAGTGTCCACTCTCTGTGATATTAATGTTGTGAAGAAAATATTAGTGGGTATTTTCAATTTGTAGGTTTGATTAATAGTTTTCAGCTGCAACATGGGAATCACAGGAGAAAAACAAAGATATGATAATAAACCACAAGATTTAGAAACTTTTTTTCCCATAATGAACTCTGTCTATAGTGTTTAAGCCATTAGAAAGCAATGTCAAAGCAAAATCCCTGTAAGAGTTTGACATGAGAAACGTGAAGAATCGCTAAGAGTTATCTCTTGTTAAATGGTAGAACTAAAATAATCCATGAGTTGTTGTTTCAGGGTCTATCCAGTTTATACAAGAGAAGATGTAAAAATTGAGTCAGTACCTTTAAGGTTATGAGGAGTGACTTCATCAGCAGTGGTGTCCTCTATCAGCCTGATATACATTTGTAAAGTCTCTTTTCACCATGTAGTCAACATTTTGGGGAAGTAATTTGTACAACTTAATTTCAATTTAAATAATCCATCAGGTTACTGTAGATTACTAAAACTTCATTAACATGCCTGCATTAAGTTTGTTTTCATGGCCTCATTGCTATGTTTTTCCATGCTCATCTTTGTCAGAGGTCTGGCTGCTAACTACTGTCGTAACCCTGACAATAAGTTGTTCCCCTGATGCTACACAACTGACCCTGACACTGATTGGAAGTTTTGCAACGTGCCACTGTGTGGGGAAGCACCTACTCCAGGTATAATATCAGTCAGCTTGTTTCCTCTTTCTTTTTCACACAAAAATGCATCCAGGAATTTTTTTTCTTTCCTTATCTCCTGCTGCGGATCCTCCAGTGACCCCCGCAGATGAGAAAGATTGCTATGAGGGGAACGGTTCCAGTTATTGGAGTATAACATCAGAGACCATCAGTGCTCCATTGGAAATGAGAACAGCGGGTATTGGAGAAGGGGGCATTTATAGTCTGAGGTCGTAAGGGGCGTGAACGAGGTGTGGTCCCGCTCCTGAAATTCAGATGATATTTTCCACAGAATGATAGATGTACATCTTAACTTGTTATACCAGAAATTAATATTACATTTTAAAAAAACTGTTTAGTAGGTGGATGTTCTGAAGTATCAGGTCTTTTTTTTGCAACAGGGACCTCAGAGAGAATCTAAAAAAACATACTAGAAGACAACGTTAGAATAATAGCCACTAATGATTCCCTGATTCCATGATCCCATTCTGCTTTTTAAATATCCTAGGAACCACCGCCAGCAGTCTGAGAGTGAAGTGGTCTGTTGGGGTGATAGAACTAAAGAAGTTACTGAGATGAAAGGTGAAACATCTACAAGAAAAACTTAAAAGAAGTCCAGTCGCACCATCAAATATTCTCGAGAGAATGAATAGCTGTTCCATAAAAGGACGAATATTGCATCGTTCCTTCTGCATCTGATGTTTGACAAATGGATGAATTCCCCTTTCCACTACCCTGGCATAGATTTGGCCTGGGAGGCCCAGGAGTGGGATCTCCCTGTAGTTGGTTTGTTTCAGTTCCTGAAAGCAGACATTTTATCAGCCATTTGGGTTCTTTGTACTGTTTTTTGTTTTGTTTTGTTTTGGCTATTTACTTTGTTGTTTTCTGTGTTATTTGCTGTGTTATTCTATGTTATTTGTGTTAATGCTTTCAGGAACAGAATTTTTTGATTGCGCCAATGGTTTAAAAGTTATGGTAATTTGACCTAAAAGTTTGACTGACAAACGATGGAATGGGGTTTTAACAGGTTAATCATCCCAGTTATCTTGCTCCAGGTGATGAGCGAGTCATCACCGTTGTTTCCAGACTCTGCATCCTCTACAGAAAGCTTATCAGTGGGCTTCCAAAGGTACTTGAAGTATTCCTTCCAGGAAACGATTATATCCTCAGTTGAAGTCAGCTAGCACCTTACCTGCAACTTATAAATAGAACACCACTTTCCCTGCCTGAGTTGCTTTGCTTGACGGTTTGCCAGGATCACTACGAGGCAGACTGAAAGTCTTTTCCCATTGTTTAACCAAACTTACACCCAAGATTTTGCTTAAGCTCCCCCCAGAGCTCTGCTCCACTCAGCCCACAGACTAACCAACCGTGATAGGACTCAGCTTTATGGCTCCATTCACCTCCGATGTCCAATCGGGGACTTCCACCACGACAAGCACCAACCATATCGTAGCTAAAGCTCCTTAGAGCACCCTCAGCAATGGAGGTGCAAAATATGGTCCTCAATAATGATGGCGTGATGAAGCTCCATGAATGTGTTGAATCTTTCCGGCAAATTGCTTCCCCAAAAGGCAGATCACACGATGCCCTGTTTAACAGCTCATTTGGAAGTAATGTCATCTGCTGGTCATTCGATGTACAGCAGGCTTGCTGTGATAATACATGTGGGCTACATACCAGTGGATATGCAAACGTAATTATGTATCAATTACAGAATATCCCAGTGAGATCCTATATAATATAAATATATAAACACATACACACACACCCCTAATTAACCATCCTCTCTGAGACTGATTTAAGATCTTTGTTATTATTGGGCAATAGTATGTCAATTTATTTGCATTTCTGGTAGCTTCATAATGTCCTTAAAATCTCCATTCATGCTCTAGATGATCCTCAGAATCACCTCAGATCCAGGTCGTGCAAAAAACTTATTTCCAGTTTGATTCTGTGAATCAAATAAATAATAAACAAAGAGATGATAGATAAATGAATAAATTGAGTTACGTCTCAAAATAAGAGAATCTAATTTGGTCAATCCAACAATTTTTCTTGTGGCTTACAAGGCTGTAAAATCTTCTCTTTTATTAATTAACACCAATCCAAACTAACTTTCGTGCTTCACTCTTTTTGTGAGAATTCATGATAATAATAATGACTACTTTGCAGTTGAACTGAATTGTGGAACACCAGCTATCAAACCAAAACGCTGCCTTCGTAGTATGGTGGTCAGTGGCTGTGTGTCAAAGCCTCACTCGTGGCCCTGGCAAACTGCCCTCCAGACCAAGTGAGTATATATGTTCAAAGACAACTTTCATTTGTAAAGGACTTTCAATTTCCTCAACAAAATGTGCAGATATTGAGAAATAAAATACTGTAACATGTCACTGCTGATAAACAGTTAATTTAAGTATTTTATTTAAGTGTTTATAGCTTTTACATTCAAACCTATTTACATGTCAATTGTCTGATTTTTCTTTATTTGTCAATTCACTTTTTGCCGATTTTCCCTTTTGTATATGCTGCACATCTTCTGAAATAAATCTCTGTTTCTCTTTCTACCAGTGAAAGAATCGACTGTGGAGGAACTCTGATCCACCCTCAGTGGGTCTTAACGTCTGCTTTGTGCTTGAGGTTAGAATAAAGTCATCGTTAACACCTGAAAATCAAATTCTGCAATTACTCAAAAATTGATTAATTACTCCCTTTGTTTCTACATATTATACACTGCAGCTCCAGTCAGCCTTTAGCCTTGAGGGTAGTGCTGGGTATGCACTCACTTAGAGCCACTGTGCCATCGAGACAAGTGAGGATGCTTGAGAAAATCATGACTGGACCAGATGGATCGAATATTGCTCTGCTCAAACTAGCAACGTCTGTATGGGCCTAATTATCCTAGGTGAAATCAGATTACACACACACCATTGATTTTGTGTGTGTGTGTGTGTGTTTTCAGACCTGCGGTGATAAACAACCAAGTGCAGCTGGCTTGTCTGCCAAAAAAGGACTATATAGTTCCTGGTGGAACAATGTGTTATGTTACTGGATGGGGTAGGACTCAAGGTACATTTGTGTGTGCTCTTGTGCGTCTTTGTAAAAATTCAGAGTTTCAGAGTGAGAAGAAATAAATCAGACTTTTTAGATATACAGTCAGGGAAAAATGATTTGAACCCCAGGCTATTTGGACTGGACTGGTTCCCCACCGTTCTCATTATCCTTGAAACTCCATGAGGTGAGATCTTGCGTGGAGATCCAGACGGAGGGAGATAGGCAGTTATTTTATGGTTCTTCCATTTCCGAATAAATGCACCAACTGTTGTCGCCTTCTCATTCACCTGCTTGGCGGTGGTCTTCTAGCCCATCTTTCACTTAACATTGCAACAGTTTAATCAGTTTAATCATTTGCAGAACATTTTTTTGTTAAACAGGTCTTTTTTTCTGACAAAATGTACTTTTGAGAGGCTCAAAAAATACCAGCATGCATTAGATATAAAACACAAAGAGCTGATAACAGCATTATTCATTACGCAAACAATTCCCACAGTAAAGATATCACAATACATTTTATCTAGATGATGAGGAGAATAATTGCAGAGGGCTGTGTCGACAGGTATTGGAGGTGGACGCGTCCTGGAAGAAACTGGTTTCCCTGTGATCGACAACAAGATCTGTAATCGCGACACTGATATAGTTGCAGACCACGAAATATGTCCTGGAAATACAGAGGGAGGAAAAGCAAGCTGCCAGGTATGACAAAGTAAAAGATATAAAAACTGGGCAAAGTTCTATAAAACTGTTTGTGCACTGTTGTCTGCCTCAGTGTGTACTCTGTTTTGATAACAGTATTGCCTCAGTTTAGTGACCTGATATTTTTAATAGTTTTCTAGAAAATAGATTTTTTTTTTCTGTTATAGATTTTAAATAGATTTTACTATATATACACCAGTAGAAAATAGAAAATAGATTTTTTTTTCTGTTATAGATTTTAAATAGATTTTACTATATATACACCAGTTTTTGAAAAAAAAAAATCCTCGGTGAAATTTAACTCAGTTGTCTCAAATATTACATTTCAGTCAAAATTCAAGGTATATATTTTATTTCATTTCATTTATAACTTGTGACTGTCTAACAGACAAATATTAATATACAGTGACCTCTGGCTGAAAGCTTTAGTTATATTTATGGAAAATATCCCAAAAATAAACTGAAAAGATTAGATCCTTTTCAGATAAAATGGGAGTCAAACTGATGCAGTAAATATTCTTTTATTGGAGAGAAAACTGTGCAGTATAATTTACTTAAGATGTTGAAGATATCAGAATATTAAACAGGCTATTGTTTGGATAAGAGGCTGTAACAGGAGAGAGATGATACAGAAACATGACATTCTTATAAAATCAGCTTCGTCAGAAACTAACCAAAGCACATGTTTTAAATGTTTGAAATAAAAATGAACTGAACTGAACTGAACATATGACCCGAGCCACGTTAAGTGGCGATATCACTAACGTCACATAACTTAGCTGAAGGTTAGCTAAATTTAACTTTTTAAGACTTTTCACTATGCTAACATTTGTTCCGCTCAATATATTTATTGAGATAAAAACTCGGTACTTACTTTTAAAAGTTTGTTTCCACTTTGCTTTGACCGTCCGCCATTTTTTACACAAAATTTCCTTCAACCTTTGACTTGCAAAGAATCCTGGGATATGGTCAGCCACGAAGGATACACCCAACTCGTCCTTCACATCTGGAGAAAAGGTAGGGCCCCATTTGGAGGAGGCTTCGAATTTTGACAGCCTTTGTTGCGTCGCTGTGACATAATTGGCCTACAAATGCGGACTCCGAAGGATGCTGCCCCTGAATTTGGACACATACTTTGTCTGTCTTCGTATCACTCTCGCTCCCTCACTCTTTCGTGTCCCCGCTGTCAGGTCATCTGTTGTGTTCACGCCCTGTTTCCAGGTATCCACCCATCCATACCAGGATTTCATTTTCATGTTTAGTTTTTCCACTTTAGGTTTGTTTTGCACCTTTCTAACAGCCACAATGAACAGCTCCCTTTTCGTTAAAATCTAGTTATGTTCCACGCTTCATTTTGTCTGCGTTTGGGTCCGCTCTCCTCTCTCCACACGCAGACTCTGACACTTTCTTAGCTTGCTTTTAGCATCAGTTAACCTAAACACCATCAAAAAGATCTGTGTGAGTAAAATAGTAAAGTATCCACTATCTAATATCTATTTTGTGTTTCCTCCCTGTAGGGTGACAGAGGTGGTCCTCTGGTTTGTTATGAGCAGAACAGATTTGTCCTTCAGGGTGTCACAACATGGGCTGAGTGATGTACGTTGGGCAGGATGCCCAGTGTCTACGCTCGAGTTTCTAAGTTTGTGGACTGGATCGATGCAACCAAAGCCAACTAAAAGCTATCATCTGTAATGTGGTTGTTGAGGACGTCTTAACATCTATACTGTGTTCTGTAACAGCATGGCTCCAGTAAAACTGTGATTCTTCTTCCCTGATTAGCTGTTAACTCCTCCTATATTTAATGTTTTAGCAACTTTGATTTGCATTTTCTGTTAACACTAGAGGGCCATTTCTTTGATGTCCATCAGCGTAAATATTCTCCTCTGCCAAAACCTTTGCTGCAATCTTCTGCCATCTTCCCCGTCCATATCTGACAGAGAATGCTGACTGTTGTGTTGAGCTTCTTTGTTCAATCAAAATTAACCCACTACTTTCTGTAAGATGTAGATATCTACTCCTCTCTGTCCTGTAGCTCTGTTAAATGTGAGCACTGTTTGTAGTCAGTCCTGGAACTGTCATTAAAAAACGTGATGACTGATTTTGAGTTATGTACAATTCCAGTGACGGGTGGATGAAAACTGAATTTCACTGACTTTCGATGTCCAAAGTTAATAATATTTTGTATGAATGGCATAGTCTATTCTTTACTGTAACACCATATAACACCACCTGGCATTATTTTAGTAATAATAAAAATGTATTCAAAACAGTCATTGTTTCACTTTGGAGCAATCACTACTCAATGCCAGAAATGTGTACTTGATTAGACCTTTCACTCTTCTATCCATAGTACTGGGGACCTTGGCAATTGTGTAGTGGAGTGTAGTATTAGTAATTTGTGTTGTTTCACAGTTGCATTTGGAGACTTAAGGTCACCTAATGCTTGCATACCAACCTTTGTGGTTCTCTCTGTCCACAGGTTTCATCAAAATGTCAACAAGATCTGATGGTTAGTTTGTTAGTTTACTATTATTACAAAAGAGTATCAAGGTCTTGTATGAGTTGCATTTCAGTGCAGGTACAAACGCTATACATGTTCATTTACACTGGAGGACTAAATAACCAGGAACCGAGGAGACCAGATGCTAGGACACAGAGCCATTGCTAGGGGGTCTCCCAAAGTTCATTCTATTCATCTAAAAACTTGGTCCAGACGGACAGAATGAACTTTTGGAGATTTACTTACCTGGATGATTGAGCATGCATCAAGACATAGCTAGGGGGTGTGCAATATGAATAAAAAAAGAATGCTTGGACACTGCTAGCATAATGGACAGGTTTTTGACAGGGCTCCCACACAAACGCAAAGCAGAAGATGAAGCATCGCCAAATATGTTTCCAAACCAACTTCCTTCCAAGCCAAAGACTAGAAAATATAATGAAACGTATCTTGCACAACGGTGAGGCCAAGGTAGGCATCCCCAACAGAATTTGTTTCGCGTTGGGAGCACGCACAGTTGCTTCACAGTCCTGGGTCTCTTTGTTGTAGTTTTTATTTCATGATGTCCCAAATGTTTTCAACTGCTAAAAGCACTGCACTGGAGTCAGGCCAGTTCAGCAACTGGACTTTTCTACTCGACGGCTATGCTGTTGGAACAGCTGCAGTATGCTGCTTAGCATTGTCTCTCAGAAAAATGCAAGGCCAAGGTATGTTGCTGTAAAATCAGTATAAACCTTTCATCACTGATGGTGCTTTTCCAGATGTGCATACTCATAAGCACAGATGCACCTCCATACGATCAGAGATGCAGACTTTTGAAAGTACCAGTACTAAGCCAGATGGTCCGTCTCTGCTTAATTCCAGATGACACAGCATCCATGTTTTCCACTGTGCTTGAGTGGATTTTAATGAGCTTTGACCCAGAGAATTCAATTCAATTCAGTTTTATTTCTATAATACCAAATTACAACAATAGTTTCATTGGGGCACTTTATGCATAAAGTAATAGTGATAAGTGATTATGCATAAAGGTAAAGGCCCTATCTTACAATTTAAAGCTGCAGTGATTGCAGCATTTCCAGATGTGTCGACTTTTGCATGACTCTGCCAGTACTGTAAACTGTAATTGTGGATGGTGTGATGAACTGTGCTCACAGACAATGATTTCTACAAGTGTTTGATAACCAGTGGAGTGATTTCAATGACAGAATCGTGCCTGTTTTGAATGCAGTGCTGCCTGGTAGCATTCTGATGCCACGATCCTATATGATGTTTTGCTTTGTCCCTTGCTCACAGAGATTTGTGCAGATTCTTGGACTCTTTTGATGATGCTATGTACAGTAGATGACGAGATATAAAGTAGACTGGCAATCAATTGCCCATCTTTACTTTAGAGGAACTCTAACTCTTTTTATACCCAACCATGTTACTGAGCTGTTACTTAACTAGTTACAAAATGTTCTTCCAGCTGTTTCTTTTACTTTTCCAGCATGGGTTCAGAGTTTATTTTAATAGTTATTGCTCATGAAACAGTAAAAGGACTCAGTTTAAACATTTGATATGTTTTTTTATACTCTGGATGTTAAGAAATTATGGGTCAATTTAATGATTTGAAATCGTTGAGTTCTGTTTTCATTTACAGTTTCCCAACCTTTTTGGAGTTAGGTTGGGAAACTGTAAGGTTGTGTGATTGCAGAAGTATCTCAATTCCAGATGTTTATGTATGTATTTGTTTTTTTTTACTTGTTCTCGGAACCATACCTAGAATTTGACTAAAATGCTCTAAAATATAACAATAATTATATTTTTTATCTTAATGAAGAAAAGTGAAAATTGAACACTATGGACTTGTCACTAGGGACTAAGATATCACAGAAGCGGGTCTGGATTCAGGCACAGGACCTCAGAAAAACATTTAACAGTTTATTTACAAGAGAAAAACACACCAAGGGCTATCTACAAAAATGTGGGGAGGGAGAAATCCAGGGGTCCTTTAGGGTGGAAAAATCACACATTAATCCTCTTCAGTCATACACAAGGATGTCCTCTTCAGCCACACACCACTCGAAACACTCACATCAAAACTTCTGGAAAAACACGGGCTGGGACAGGTCCAGGGGAATTTATAAACCAAAGGAGAGAACAAATCAATAGCCAGAAACAACAACTAGAAAAGGATAACTTAGCGAGAGTTGTGTTCTAAAGCCTAAGTTTGAGTATATTGCTAATCTAACCACATGTATGTCATGTATGCATAGGATAACCTATTACATGAATATATCTTTGTCTTTTGTGGCTAGCCTTGTATATCCTGACTCCCGTATTCTTTTGAATGAAGTTTGGCTGGCTGCTGAATTGTGTACCGACGCACACACACAAGAAGAGCAGTACGATAATTATAGATGACTTTAATTATTCAACTAAAAGTTATTACAGTAAGCCAAAGAGTAAAACTCAAATAGGGGAACAAAAGGGTAGTATTGTTGAGTAAATTAAAAATTGAAGTATAATTTCAAAAAATAAAAAATAACTTTGGCAATATTGTTTACTCATTAAACTAAAATAAATGTATTACAAATAATAATAATGGATTGCATTTATATAGCGCTTTTCGAGAACCTCAAAGCGCTTTACAATTCCACTATTCATTCACTCTCACATTCACACACTGGTGGAGGCAAGCTACAGTTGTAGCCACAGCTGCCCTGGGGCAGACTGACAGAAGCAAGGCTGCCATATCACGCCATCGGCCCCTCTGGTAGGGTAAAGTGTCTTGCCCAAGGACACAACAACCCAGACAGAGAGCCCAGGGATCGAACCGGCAACCTTCCGGTTACAGATGCGATTCCCAACCCCCTGAGCCACGGTCGCCCTAATGTCTATGTTCTTCAATTGGCAAACACATCAAGCATGACATGGTAGTGAAGCTTAATTTAGAATGTGATGTCTAGTTATGTGTGAATGAAGGGCCTTCAGAAGGTGTTTAATTTTGCTCCTGACAAATACTTATTGATATTAACTTCATAAAAACATACAGATGAACTCAAACTAATACAAATGGAGATAAAAGTAAAAAAAATAAGCAAAAATAAAAGTAAAAATTCTAAACCATTACAACTAAAATCCACTCTGTGAACTAATTGAAATTAAACTGAATTAAAACTGAATCTTTTGCTCATATTCAAAGCTTAAATAATGATATGCTTAAAACAAAGAGCATAATGGAATACAATAGAAGGCACAAACTCTCACATGATATCTAAAGAAGTCAGAGTTTAGGGGTAGTTTTTTAAACCTTATGTGATTGGCAGAAGGCTGATCATTACATCCAACAACAGATAAACCCTCCAAGTTCTCTCTCCACTCTCTAACCGATGTTGTTTAATAACTAAATAAAACTGGGAATTAAACAACACTTGGTACTGTCACGGCTGCCGAGGTGAGCCGTGTGGAGTTGGAAGAAGGACCCAAGATGCAGGCAGTGGATGAGATACCGGTGGTTTTATTTACAGAGGTGTAGTGGCAAACAAACAGTGGGGCATAACAAATAACTAAAGACACCTAAACTGGGAGAACTAAAAATAACAGACCTGAGAGCATATGACAACGGGATGAGAAGCAGAGAGACGCAGACGAGGAACAGGACACCGTGGAACACAGGGTAACAGACTGACACGGCGTTACACAGACGAACCGGCAACAGGCAGGAGAACACACAGGGCTTAAATACACACACCAGTAATCAGGGGATGAGAGGCAGGAGGGCAACACAGCTGGCAGGAATCTGAGCTGACGGGACAGGGGAAACGTAAACTGAGCACACTCACATATGACACAGACCTTCACAATAAAACAGGAAACTCAGACACATGGAACCAGACAAGACATTGAACTAAACAGACAGATTCACAAACAGATGGGGTGACACCATAGACAGACAGATACAAACGCGGACTCAGAGGCAGACTGAATATAACACATAGAACTTCAACAATCATCATCAAGAAAATGATAACGAACAAAAAGCGCTGGGTCACCAACCCAGGACCATGACAGTACCCCCCCCCCCCTCAAGGGCTGGCACCAGACAGCCCAGCAGAAACACAAACCAAAACAAAACAGAAAACGACCCGACCAGGGCGGGCGGAGGGGGCCCAGGACGGAGGGACAAAGTCCAAAAAGGCCCAGATGGTCAAGTTCAGGAGGCCGACCATGCGAACAGCAGCGGGGCAGGTCCGGATACCGGCCACGCAGTAGGCAGTGGCGTGGAAACAAGTCCGGGGGCCGACCGTGCGGATGGCAACAGCGGCGTGGAAACGAGTCCGGGGGCCGACCGTGCAGACGGCAACAGCGGCGTGGAAACAAGTCCGGGGGCCGACCGTGCGGACGGCAACAGCGGCGTGGAAACAAGTCCGGGGGCCGGCAACAGCGGCGACAATGCAAGTCCGGAGGCCGGCCACGGTGGCGAAGACGCCCAACATGCGGCCTGGCAGATGACCGACGATGTCGAGGCGGCAGCTGGGGACCAGAAGGCTGCGCAGTACCAGGCGAGGCTGAAGCAGCAGTGGAGGCTGGACCAGGCGAGGCTGAAGCAGAAGCGGAGGCTGGACCAGGCGAGGCTGAAGCAGAAGCGGAGGATGGACCGGGCGAAGCAGCTGATGAGGATGCTGAAGCTGGACCAGGCGAAGCAGCTGATGAGGATGCTGAAGCTGGGCCAGGTGAAGCAGCTGATGAGGATGCTGAAGCTGGGCCAGGCGATGCAGCTGATGAGGATGCTGAAGCTGAGGCCGGACCAGGCGATGCTGATGAGGACACGGAGGCTGGACCAGACGAGGATGAAGACACGGAGGCTGGACCAGACGAGGATGAAGCAGTGGCTGGACCAGGCGAAGCGGATGAAGCCAAAGCAGACGCTGGACCAGGCGAGGAGGATGCTGAAGCAGATGCTGAAACCGGACCAGGCGAGGCCGAAGACACGTGGGCTGGACCAGGCGAGGCCGAAGACTCTGAGGCCGCAGCAGGCGAGGACGATGAAGCTGCAGCAGGCGTGGATGATGAAGCTGCAGCAGGCGAGGATGATGAAGCTGCAGCAGGTGATGAGACTGCAGCTGGTGATGAGACTGCAGCTGGTGATGAGACTGCAGCTGGTCATGAGACTGCAGCTGATGGCTGGACGGGCTCCTTGGGCCCCCCAGCTGACGAGGCAGAAGGCTGGACGGGCTCCTCGGGCCCCCCAGCTGACGAGGCAGGACGCTGGACGGGCTCCTCGGGCCCCCCAGCTGACGAGGCAGAAGGCTGGACGGGCTGCTCGGGCCCCCCAGCTGACGAGGCAGAAGGCTGGACGGGCTCCTCGGGCCCCCCAGCTGACGAGGCAGGACGCTGGACGGGCTGCTCGGGCCCCCCAGCTGACGAGGCAGGACGCTGGACGGGCTCCTCAGGCCCCCCAGCAAAAACAGTCTCAGAACCAGTGGGCACTGGAGCCCCTGGCACACACAGAACAGAACCAGCAGGTGCGGAGACCTCTGGCAGGAACGCATCAGAACCAGCAGGCACACGGGCCTCTGGCAGGAACGCAACAGAACCAGCAGGCCCACGGGCCTCTGGCAGGAACGCAACAGAACCAGCAGGCACACGGGCCTCTGGCAGGGACAGAACAAGACCAGCAGGCACACGGGCCTCTGGCAGGGACAGAACAGAACCAGCAGGTGCGGAGACCTCTGGCAGGAACGCAACAGGACCAGCAGGCACACGGGCCTCTGGCAGGGACAGAACAGGACCAGCAGGCACACGGGCCTCTGGCAGGGACAGAACAGGACCAGCAGGCACACAGGCCTCTGGCAAACACATAGCGGCCTGCAGCTGCGCAGAGCATTGACCCTGCTCAGGCAGCGACAGCCGGGTGCAGTCCTCAGCTGGCTTCTTAAACTCCAGGGGTCCAGAGTCTTTTTTTTTTTTTTTTTTTTTTTGCCTGTCCCGTTTGGCTCTTTTGCCATCAGAATTGTTGTCTAAAGGCAAAGAAAGATGCCCAACGGATTTACTTTACCAAATTGACCATCCCAGCCTTGCCATAATGGTCCATTTGATTCACATTTTATTGTTTATTTTATTTTCACTTACTGAACATGGGACAGACTTGACTGGGGGAAAGAAGGGGAGAAAGAAAGAGGGAAAGAGAAACAGCTGAGAAGAGGGACGGGGGAGAAGGGCAAAAACCAAAAACCAACAGAATGAGCAGAAAAAGAAAAAAAAGAAGAAAAAAAGAAAAAAAATGCATATATCAATCACCTGGGTCACCTGCTGAGAAAGAAAAAAGAAAACAAGCAGAAGAGAACAAGAGTAATAGAATAAACAACATCACAATGATATATGGGAATATGACAGTAAATACTAAATATTAAACATTATTGTGCAGCACATAAGCTCAACAGAACACAGTGTGCTTTGAGGTAGGAGCCAAAAAGGGTGTAGTTTGTGGGTGTGATCACCCGTGTGTACACCTGTGAGCATGGACGCGCTTGTTTTTTGTTTTTTAAAAGGTTCCTTCATGTAATGATCTGCTAGAGGGTGTGGGGGGGGCCACAGCCCCGTCCTCCAGGGCATGAAGCAGGTATGGAGGAGATCAAAACTCCAGACATCCAGAGGCCCCCAGAACACAAGAGACCAAGGAAGACCAACAGAGGGGCAGCCGCGCCACTGTCCCAGAAAGAGCTGAGGAGAGTCCCAGATGAGGGCTCACTCAGCAGCCGCGGAGCAGAAGCCAGGGGGAGTTGCAGTGACGCGCCCGTGAGCTCCGCCGGCAGCCAGCCGTGCCTGAGTGACCGAGCCCCAGGCCGAGAGGCCGGGGGCACCCCACCTCCGAAGTGGCCCGAGCAAGCCCCAGGCTCCAGGCCCCGATAAGCGGCCGCCAAGGAGTGAGCCGGTGTGTACCTGGACGCCCATCCCCGGACACAAAGAACCACCAACGCACCGACGTCTGAGGGAGTCCGCCACTGGCAGGGGAAGTGGTGGTAGGGGGAGATAGGCCTCCATACCTTGGAGGGCCTAAGATGTCCCCAGAGAGGTGGCGCCTGACACCCAACCTGACATATAGACACAAAAATACAGGCACACACATATACAAACATCCATTCCCACCCTCATGCTCTCATATACACTTACTCCACACTCAACCAACGTGGAGACAGACATAAAGAGACGCTGTACACACGATCACACTCCCCAAGCGTACTCTAAGCCCCGGGTCTAGGTACCCTTGCCCCTGGAGGGGGGGGAACTGCACCCAGACCCAGGTGGTGTTACCCTTTTCCCTGCGGTGGGGGGAGGCAGACCGCCCCGACTCCGCAGCAGCAGGGAGGCCCCACACTCCAGACCGCAGTCGGACGGCCAACTCCTCCTCCTAGTCCCCCCGCTCCAGCAGGTCGCAGAGAATGGGGGTGAGAGAAGACTCCAAACCTCCCTCCACCCGCTCATTGTAGTGTTGATGCATGTGTGTTCTAAGGTGCATTTAAAACCCAGGAGGGCATGGAGCTACCTGCCAGAGAGCAGCAGGTAAGCGCATGGTCCCTCCTGCTGGCCCTCAATGTCTACGTGTATTTATCATTGAGAGGTGGGCAATGACGCCAGGGGTGGGGTGTACACCCTGATGGTACTTTGGATTCCGTGTATCGTGCCCACCCCCAAGATCCTATATGTATGTGTAATGAGAGTGTGAGTAGGAACGCAACAGAACCAGCAGGCACACGGGCCTCTGGCAGGGACAGAACAAGACCAGCAGGCACACGGGCCTCTGGCAGGGACAGAACAGGACCAGCAGGCACACGGGCCTCTGGCAGGGACAGAACAGGACCAGCAGGCACACGGGCCTCTGGCAAACACATAGCGGCCTGCAGCTGCGCAGAGCATTGACCCTGCTCAGGCAGCAACAGCCGGGTGCAGTCCTCAGCTGGCTTCTTAAACTCCAGGGGTCCAGAGTCTGATGGGGACTGAAACCCAGCCTCTGGGGAGGCCCTGGAGTGCATCTCAGTCTCAGAACTGGCCAGCCTTTGAGGAATGTTGACATTATTATTAGATTTGTCTCTCTGCTTGGAATGGATGGGCGAGGAATAGTGTCTTTCGGGTAGAATTGACTTGTATTGTTTTACAGGTGAAGCAACTGACACAGGATGCAGGGCTGGTGGCTGCTGGACAGGAGGCTGAACTGAAGGTGACTGACATAATGGTTGTGATGACAACGGTGGTGAAGTTGGAGACTGAACGGAGGATAAAGCTGATGATTCTTCTGCCAACTGAGCTACAGTTGCTATGGATTGTAGCATGGTTTGTAATAAGTCCGCTGTGACTGTAATTGAGCTATGGACTGTGAGACTGAACGTGGTGGAGGTGGCGACTGAGCTTGAGGCCGGGCGGCTAACTGAGCTTGAGGCCGGGCGGCTAACTGAGCTTGAGGCTGGGCGGCTAACTGAGCTTGAGGCCGGGCGGCTAACTGAGCTTGAGGCCGGGCGGCTAACTGAGCTTGAGGCCGGGCGGCTAACTGAATAAACACAGCCCCGGAATTAACAGTCCCAAAGTCTGGTGAAACAGAAAGAATGTCTTTTTCACTCACCACAGCCGGCGGTTCTGAAGTCCCACCACCCGGCTGTGGGGTGAGACGCCTATGATGCGAACGTTGCTTCCTCCTCGGAGAACGCTCTGACAGGCCGGGTAACTTCACATCCGGCAGTTCGGACTGCATATCCTCCGGTGGGCTGAGCAGACGAATGGTAGGGGGGTGAAGGTGCAGCTCGTTCAGAAAGAAATTCTGAACAAGTGGGTGGAGTGAGCCGAACAGCCAGGGGAGACCGGAAACCAGTCGCTCCAATCGATTAGCTATGGCTTGGCGGAATCCCTTCTCCTCATGCCCCAGCCATAAATTAATTAAACAGTCCACAGAATAAATAATATCCTCCCGGAGCTCCTCGGGCGGGTTGGATGCTGCTGGGTCCATTGTGGCCGGTTCGTACTGTCACGGCTGCCGAGGCGAGCCGTGTGGAGTTGGAAGAAGGACCCAAGATGCAGGCAGTGGATGAGATACCGGTGGTTTTATTTACAGAGGTGTAGTGGCAAACAAACAGTGGGGCATAACAAATAACTAAAGACACCTAAACTGGGAGAACTAAAAATAACAGACCTGGGAGCATATGACAACGGGATGAGAAGCAGAGAGACGCAGACGAGGAACAGGACACCGTGGAACACAGGGTAACAGACTGACACGGCGTTACACAGACGAACCGGCAACAGGCAGGAGAACACACAGGGCTTAAATACACACACCAGTAATCAGGGGATGAGAGGCAGGAGGGCAACACAGCTGGGAGGAATCTGAGCTGACGGGACAGGGGAAACGTAAACTGAGCACACTCACATATGACACAGACCTTCCCAATAAAACAGGAAACTCAGACACATGGAACCAGACAAGACATTGAACTAAACAGACAGATTCACAAACAGATGGGGTGACACCATAGACAGACAGATACAGACGCGGACTCAGAGGCAGACTGAATATAACACATAGAACTTCAACAATCATCATCAAGAAAATGATAACGAACAAAAAGCGCTGGGTCACCGACCCAGGACCATGACAGGTACAGCTGAAAATATTTAACAATATGTCACACATAATTGAGAATGAAACGCTGTGCTTTTTTTTGTGATGCAATGATTTTGCTGGCGCTCATAAACAAGGATTTTGATTGGCAGTGCTTTTGCTGTCCTTGTTGGGACAATGATTAACACGTAAGTAAATTGCCCTATTTGTCCCCCCAACATGCTAAAAGAAGCCCAATAATATACCACAAGGTGTCTCTTTGAGTAAGTCGATGATGAACTGCTAGTTTTAGGGTCTCACCATGGGCCTGCACACAGCAGCTTTCATCCTGGGAGCCTTGATCTCCACTGGTAAGTAGTACAACTACTATAGGGCATGTAAAGATGATTTTTCTTCTTATTTGTTCAGCTCTGTTTTCTTACATTTAAAAAAGCAAACAAGGTGTGTGTGTGTGTGGGGGGGGGGGGGTTGGCTTCTTTTTTTTAGCATTTAGTTTAAATGGTAATAATGGATGCGTTTCAAGTGCTAAATTCTTATAATGCAGAATACAACAATAACACTAACACTTTTCTTTTTTTTTTACATTATATATGCTAGAAATAACTCAACAAAATAAGAAGCACAGAGACACATTTTTTCTCACAGTCTCAGGTCTAAATGGGTCATGACAGACCACATCAGCACATTCAAAGCTATACCTTTAGTCTAGATTTTAATAATTAATGGAATTTGATAAATGTAAGCTTACGTTAAAGTAATTTAGGATAATTCTGTGTAGTGTAGTTTATAAAGACCTAAAACAGTGTGTTGGATGATTTGGTAACCATGTTGGAGCCCGTATACTGGTTCCTTTTAGTCAGATGACGTAAAATGGATTGTTTGGCTACACGATTTCCCGATAAACCCTCTAATCAGCAACCTTGACTGACTGGACAAAACCTGCTTATTGACAAAGAATATATACTGTCTTTAAAAATGTAACATTTGGGTACATAACAAAAAGGACAGCGCTACAATATCTCCTCTGCTTTTAATAACTACTTTTACACACCGGCCTGTTGGGTTAAAACAAGTCGAAATTCTAATTACTTCCTTGAATATACATTGATATGCCTTCATATTGGATAACTGTTCAGTAAAATATTTTATTTACCTGCTGTCTTAACTTCTGTGCAAGGTGGCAAAGGAAAAAAAATCTTGATGGAAAAATAAGTCTTGACAGCATTTGTGTTTTGCTCTTATGAGAACTGCTAGACTTGTAATGAAATGTATCTAATAACAACAGATGAGAAATCCAACAGCACTCTTGATGTGGGAGTCTAAAAGTGTTTTATCTTGATCTAAAAAATAAGAATCTTTGAGCTTTTGAGGTGCTGGTTGTGATCCCTTCCACCCTTATGTTTCCCTGTGATACTGTTAATCCCCCAAATTTAGCAGTAGCAGATTTCTTAAAATATGTCCTGGAATTCCCTCCTGGATTGCCTAGACCTATACAAGATCAACAGGGCCCTAGGAGCCTTCATCAGGAACTCAATGGGAATGTAGAGGACAACACTAGAGGCCAACTACAAGCCCATAGCATAGGCCTGAACCCCCTCAGTGAGATCATTAACAAGACTGGCTACGGATACCGACTACAGAATGGAGCAGTTGTCAGCCATCTCCTGTACATGGATGACATCAAGCTGTATGTCAAGAGCGAAAGAGACATCGATTCACTGATCCACACCACCAGGATATACAGCAATGACATCGGAATGTCAGTCGGAATGGAGAAGTGTAGTCAGATGATAACGAAGAGAGGGAAGGTAGTCAGAACTGAGGGGATCAAACTACCAGAAGGCAACTTTGCAGATTTAGAGGACAGTTACAAGTACCTGGGGATCCCGCAGGCAAATGGGAACCATGAAGAGGCCGCTAGGAAAACTGCAACCACCAAGTACCTGCAGAGAAGTCAGCTCAATGGTAAGAACAAGATCCGCGTGTTCACTGAATACCTTGAGCACCGAAACCCAAGAAAGAAGAGGAAGAGAAGGGACCATAATGGAAGGACAGGCTCTTGCACTGTATGTACCACCAGCAGATAGAGGAGGTGGCTGACATCCAGAAATCCTACCAGTGGCTGGACAAAGAAAGACAGCACAGAGGCACTAATCATGGCTACGGATGGGTACCGGTGTTCTGACATAAACGGTAGTAACCAGACCGACAAGCAACGCACATTTCGGTGCTTTATTTCGGTGCTTTTTTTCCAGTCCTAGAAACAGCTAAGATACTGCGCAGGACTCTCAAGCTCCCAGGCTCTGATGGAGGACCTGAGCTTGAAGGATAGACCGTCCACAGGGGCGAAGGGGGAATTTTTATATAAATATATATATTTCAGACAAAATTCCTCCATATTATAAAAAAACAAAGACAAAACTCACAAATATAAGGACACTTATTGCAATGTTCATAAAAACTTGAACTACAGTTGTGTCGCCATGTGTTATAACTGTCACAGCTCTTACTATTGAATTTCTTGACTCATTCAAACAGCACATAAATTTGTACATATAGTTCCTCAGTAAGGCACGAAAAGCTGGGACGTTACTCACGACAAACACTTGACTTGCAGATGTCCATCTTGGAAGTTTAAGGAAAATTTTAAATGCATCCTGAAAAGCCACCAGCGGGTTTTTTTTTCATTATGACTTTGATATAATTACACCACAAATGAGCCATAGGCACAATAGGCTTGAAAATGGCTCTTTTAACATGTAAAATTTAGGTGGCCTTATATTAGCTTGCATGTGCAACTTACAATGCTGGGGTTTCGCATCATCATCATCACAGAGATCATTTTTTAAGATATGACCTAAGTATTTCACTTTACTCCTCATATCCAATACTTGGTCTGCTAAATAAAAGATTAGAAAATTTAGCTTTTGGGTTCCCATTCATTTCCTATGGCAGTCACTTCTGACCAGGAAATACATGAAGTAATTGTTTTTTTTTGGATGTGACTGATTGCAGTTGGTGGCAATGACGTGGAGGGCTACTCCAAAACTGAAGGTGCATGGATTCTCTCACTGAACAAACGAACGTATTCAGTTAATACTGTGGCTGACTGTGCCACCAAATGTAACACTGAAACATCTTTCACATGCAAGTAAGTTCACATCTCACATTACGTTCTGTGAATCAAAATGTTGCATGTATATACAAACGGTATGTATATACAAATAAAAATGTTTCCATTTATAGCTCCTAGTCCTGCCATTATCCATAGGGCCGCATTTTACCCTCCACATCTGCTCCAGTTGTTCCTTTAGCTCCTGGTAGTTTTCTGTTTCCTTGTGCTCGTTCTTCCTGATGTTGCTCTGCACTGGGATTGCCACATCTATCACAATTGTTCCTTATCATCATCTATCTTCAGCTGTTTTTGTCGATGCTCCATGATTCAAATTGTGGCTCTGACACTAACTAACCCATACACTCTTTCCTTTCTTTCTTTATTGTTCACACTGGGAATCTGATGACCAGTAAGGCTTATGTATCAATAAGTGGGATCTTATTCCTACCATTATGCCTTGTATAGTCCAGGCACTCTAATATGGATGTGTGAAGAATTGAATTGTAGGTTGTCAAGGCGGTGCTCAGCGTGGTCTGCGTAGTTGTAAAGTCCTGTGTTGCAGCTCTATAAACAAGGAGCTGATGCTTTTGCTGTCTGTTGTATTTCCAATGCCTTTCTGAGCTATTCTTGTGTATTGACGCATGTTTCTACTCAGTATAGTTGCTATGCCACAGCAACCTTCCATAGAAAGTTGCTGTGGTCTGGTCTTATTCTAAGTCCACCAGCCACTTGGTATTGGTGTGGTGTGACACCTCTTTCTCACAGATGTTCTTTCAGTATTGTTCAGTTGTTTACATCTGCAAGCATCTCCTCTGATGGGACTGTTAGCCAGGAGACTCGTGCGTTTGCTTGGGTGGCTACCTTAGTTACATATTTTCTCAATTCAGTAGATGCATCTGCCATTGCAGGTGGCTGGGCAACATTTAGTTAGGATTCACTGCTCTCTTCTACGAGGGTTAGCTAAATATTTCCATACTGCTCACTGCTGTTCCCATTGTACTTTAGACTCTTGATCTCGAGCTTTGATAATAGCTTCTCTTGATGTTATTAACCCTTTAAAACCAGTCGGAACAGGCACGCTCCGTTTTGCGTAACTATTTTTAAATCCCTGTAGAACCGGAACCGCGTAAGCTAGCGCAATAATTTTTTTTGCATATGAAACCGGACGAGTTGTACTTACATCTTGTGCCATCAGCTTGTCGTAGGTCACGGTTTCCTTCCACATATAGCTTTGCAAAAATTGCTTAAAAAGCGCTTGCAGGAACAAAAACATAATATTCCAGAAACACGCTTTGCTGATCCGATCAGCTGTTCGTAACACTTCTCACATCGAAACAGACGTCAGCGCGAACGATCGCATGTCCGTAATTTCCTGCTCGAAACCGGAAGTGATGTCATTTTCGCGGAAAATTTAGTTTTTATTTGTAGGCCTTAAAAGCCTATACTGGAGTTATGTTTTATGCTTTTCTGAATAGTTTCTGGGATGCTTAGAACTCGAATTGCACTGCTGGAAATAGTTTATTTTGATGCACATGCTGTTTTCTTTGCAAATTTGCATCATAGGATTGTTTTTCGTTTTTCCTGCAGTATATAAAAATTGGTGTATCTCAAAAATAAAACTATGAAAACACTCAAAATAAATTTCCTGTTGTTGTAAACTATTTTTTGCAACTTTTTTGTATTTAAAGTTTTAAGCGCTAAACCTCTTAAATTTCTTCAAGTAGAAATTTATGTAAAAAAAACAAAAACGATTTTCAATTTTTTTGGTTTATTGCACTTTTTTGCAATTAATGTAGTTACTATGGACTTAATGCATACATATTATTAAAATATGGGATATAACAGTTGTATTAATGTATAGCAACTTGAAATGCTCCCAAAAATGGCACTACAGCATGTAAAAATATAAAGTAAGCTCTGGCGGACCTGGTTCTATTGGAGGTCTTAAAGGGTTAAACTGAACAACTAGGTGCTTCTTGGTAACTGTGAATGTTGGCTTTCTCCTCATCTATAGTTCCCACATGAGCTGTATAATCCTGATGAGTACTTGATCATTAAGTGCCAGCCATTCTGGCTACCGAGGGAATTTACAGCAGTCATTATTACGGCTGTTTACATTCCCCCACAAACCGAGGCTGACTGGCCAATGATGGGACTGTACAGTGCGATTAGCAGCCAGAAAACCATGCACCCAGAGATGGCATTTATCACAACCGGGGACTTTAACAAAGAAAACCTGAAGAAAGTTTTACCAAAACTCCACCAACACATTTACTTCATAACACGAGGAGAGCGGCTGCTTGACCACTGTTACACCTCCTTCCTGGATGCGTACAAAGCCCTCCTACGCACCCCATTCGGCCAGTCGGGGTGTGTACTAAGCCCTCGCCTGTACTCACACTACACCTACAACTGCACGGCCACTAGCAAATGGTAAATGGCCTGCATTTGTATAGCGCTTTTCTAGTCCCTAAGGACCCCAAAGCGCTTCACACTACATTCAGTCATTCACCCATTCACACACACATTCACACACTGGCGATGGCAAGCTACATTGTAGCCACAGCTGCCCTGGGGCGCACTGACAGAGGCGAGGCTGCCGGACACTGGCGCCACCGGGCCCTCTGACCACCACCAGTAGGCAAACATGGGGTTAGTATCTTGCCCAAGGATATTTGGCATGGGAGACGGCCTGGGATCGAACCACCGACCTTCTGATTAGTGGCTGATCTGCTCTACCACCTGAGCTACAGCCACCCTCACCATACAGCAACTCCAACATCATTGTGAAATTTGTGGACGACACAACAGTGGTGGGTCTTATCACCAGAGGTGATGAGACGGCTTAGAGGAAGGAGATCAGCGCCCTGACACACTGGTGCCAAGACAAAGGAGTTGATAGTGGACTTCCTGAGGTGTAGAGAAGCACACACCCCCATCACCATCAACGGTGCAGCTGTGGAGAGAGTGAGCGGCTTCCGTTTCTTAGGTGTATATCTGGTGGAGGATCTCACATGGGCTGTTCACGCGAAAAAAATGTTGACATTTACGCACTCCATATTGTACATATATGCCATTTCTTTTGCACAATATTCATACATATATATATATATATATATATATATATATACAGTATATATATATATATATATATATATATATATATATATATATGTATACAGTATATATATATATATATATATATATTTTTTTTTTTTTTTTTTTTTTTTTTTTCTTTTTCTTTTTCTTTTTTTTTTTTTTTTAAATATATAACACCCAGCACGCCCCTGCGGGCGGTTTATCCTTCAAGCTCGGGTCCTCTACCAGAGGCCTGGGAGCTTGAGGGTCCTGCGCAGTATCTTAGCTGTTCCCAGGACTGCGCTCTTCTGGACAGAGATCTCCGATGTTGTTCTCGGGATCTGCTGGAGCCACTCGCCTAGCTTGGGAGTCACCGCACCTAGTGCTCCGATTACCACGGGGACCACCGTTACCTTCACCCTCCACATCCTCTCGAGCTCTTCTCTGAGCCCTTGGTATTTCTCCAGCTTCTCGTGTTCCTTCTTCCTGATATTGCTGTCATTCGGAACCGCTACATCGATCACTACGGCCGTCTTCTTCTGTTTGTCTACCACCACTATGTCTGGTTGATTAGCCACCACCATTTTGTCCGTCTGTATCTGGAAGTCCCACAGGATCTTAGCTCGGTCATTCTCCACCACCCTTGGGGGCATCTCCCATTTTGACCTCGGGACTTCCAGATTATACTCGGCACAGATGTTCCTGTACACTATGCCGGCCACTTGGTTATGGCGTTCCATGTATGCCTTGCCTGCTAGCCTGTCTTCCACCCTGCTGTTATGTGCTGGATTGTCTCTGGGGCATCTATACATACATATATATATATATATATATATGTATGCATACATATACATATACATATATATATATCACAGCTAGAGATTGACGAGGTACAACACTAATTCTACGGCAAGGAGGAGTCAGGACGCCAGGTCAGGGGGGAGATATCATCACCCCCACCCGAGATTGGGTACATAGCCCTAAGTGCGATAGGAGAAGGATCGTTGAGTGCGAGAGGAACTGACCTGAAAAATAGGATCATGGCCAAGCTTGAAACCTGGATCCCCCGTAGCCGGTTACCAAGATTACGTAAAGTACCCTCAGAAGGTCTGCTAGATGATGTTAATCCAGCACTATGGACAATACCTACAACCACGATTACCGACACTAACAAGCTGATCTACAATACGGCAGCAGTGATCAGTGAGATGCTTGGCTACAAGTTGAACAGCTACAAGGGGCAGTACCCTCCATGGAGGAGGCTAGAGGGCAAGATCAAAGTAGCACGGAGGGAGGTTAGCAAACTAACGGAGTTGCAGAAAGGTGCGACAAAGAAGGTGCATAAGAAATACAGCAAGCTGTCCATACCTGAGGCCTTGGAAACTGCCAAGCAAAGACTCACAGCCTTGGCCAGCCGCTTGAGGAGGTACACCAGAGAGATAGAAGGCAGGAGAATAAACCAGCTGTTCTCCACAGAACCAGCAAAGGTGTACTCTCAGTGGCAAGGGAACAATAATAATAAGAGAACAGCACCACCAAGGCTGGAGACGGAGCAATACTGGAAGAGCATATAGGAGAAGGACGCAACCCATAACGGCAATGCTCAGTGGCTAGTTGATCTGAGGGCAGACCACAACAACCTCCCTCAACAGGGTCCAGTAACCATCACAGTGGCAGATATCCAAGAAAGGGTCTCCAGTATGAAGAGTTGGACAGCACCAGGGCCCGACATGGTTCACGCTGTGGAGCAGGGAAATTATTTTACTGCTATTGTTAAATAATCATCATCATTACCATTGCATTAATAATATAATCTGCAGCATCGATATTGTATTCAGAGGTTTAAACAGTGTGTGTGTCTTTCAGAAAGACTAAGTTGCAGGAGTTGACCGGAAGTTGCAGAGAGTTTGCAGAAGTGAAAGCAGAGTCTAAGTTATTCTGAGGAGCAGGTTAGACGAGGCTATTTGAATTACTAGGTTATTCAAATTGTCTGTTATACTTTTATATTCTTTTACTAAGCTCTTAGTAGAGGTTCTTGATTAAAACATTTATTCAACATAGTACATGTAGTTTCAGTTAGGTTATTACACATAAGGATGAGCCTCTGGTCTGGTAAAAGGTCAGAAGTGCAACGGGTGAATTGAGAGAGCATTTGAGGACGACATAGACACACACACACTCAGTTAGAGAGAATCATTTATAGGTGGAAGTTTAATCATGTTTTGCTTGGGGTTGCAAAAGAGCAGTTTGTCGCAGAACTGCTGCTGAGGTGTCAAGATGACAAGAGAGCTTTCGGCAGTGACAGGAAGTACAGGCCATGAAGATAGAAGACAACGTTCTTTTAAACTGTGTTAAAAGTCATTGTGGTTTTGATTTGACGTATGTATATATTCTGTCTGTGACGTATGAAGGGGCGTCATTAATTCAAACCCTGATGCTATAAAAATCTGTGTATGCTTTGATTAAGTCGAAGATTAATTCCTGTCTGCGTACAGTGGTCTTCCCACGCGTGTATTCATTAAAATCAATTGTTTGACCAAGATCTTCTGGACCTGGTTGTTTGTACTCTCCTTCCTCAATTATGTGAACCTTAACAACGCCTACTGGCTAAAGAAGCTGACTGCACTCCACGAGCGTCTGGCAGCACAAATGAACCAGCTGCTAGTTAACGAGAGACACCCGGAATGACTAACCGAAGGTCGGACGGTCCTGATCCCCAAGGACCCCAAGAAGGGACCGGTCCCCTCCAACTACCGACCAGTAACCTGCCTCAGTACTACATGGAAGTAGGGCTGGGCAAAACGATTATTTTCCTAATCGATGAATCTAGCGATTAATTTTTCGATGCATCGATTAATCTAACGATTCATTTTTCAATCCAATTCGATTTCGATTCGATTCGATTAACGATTTTTTCCCCCATTATTTGACTTGTATAGCAATTTCACATTTACTAATTTATGTATATAAATGAAAAACACAAATTTATTCATTTGAAGACCTTTTAATAAAAAAAAAATTGCAAAATAAAGTTGTAGAGGTCGTACAATCAATACAATAGAGATAGCATTTAACAAGAAATGAAATGTGCAAACATATATAAAATTAAGGAAAAGTTAACAAAACATTTCAAATAAATAGCAACAATGGTGTCTTTAAACAAACAAAATGTAACATTCACTTTGCTTTCTGCCAAAAAGTGCTCTTCATTCACAAAACAAAATCCACAATAACATTGTACTACAATCTTCTGTTTTTAACAAAAAATTTAATGTTTTGCAAAACAAATATAACAAAGGAAATCATAGCAAAAAATTAATAATATACAAACAGCAGCAATGGCGTCTTTGAACAAATAATGAAATGACAAGTTACCCCTAAGTAGGACTCTGTGACCAGACTTGTCCAAGCATCAGTGGTAAGGGAGATTTTGGATGTGGCTTTTTTTAGTTCATTCCTTAGTTTCTCCACTGAAGTTTCATACTTTCTCTCCATCATGCTTGTAAAATGACGCTTAGACGGCAGAGTGTAACCTGGTTGGAAAGTGGTCAGCATTTCTTTGAATCCCTCACCCACAGCAAGTGGTCTCTTGTCTTTTAAAATCATAGATAAGACGCTCTCAGTAAGTACAGCCACCTCCTGGGGGGTGCATGGTGTACTTCTTCTCTGACAGTAGTCCTCCAGACTTTTCTGTTTGTTCCTGAAATCATAAATCACACACAGCACACAGATGAATTCGAATAATTACTAAATAATTATATGGAAAGCATAATAGCAAAATAATTTGATATGGATCTGGTTGAGATAGATAGATATATACACACACACTGTTATGCCATGTGCTTTCATAGCATAACAGTAAGAGGTTAATAATAATCCCCAATGTTCAACATATGATATGCAGTAATCATGATGGCTGGAAAAGATAACGTTTAAACAGCCATAGCTGATGGCACCTTTACTGGTGCACTGCTTTCTAGTCATTAGATGGCATAACTTTGACCTATAAGATCAAGCTGGAGAAGCATTATGTATAAAAACAGCGTTCAAATAGGATGAAACACATTAAACAATGTTAACAATGTTGTAATAGTGTCCACGACGGCTACGTTTAGCAGGTGGTGCATTATCCTTGTTAACATTTCTCCTGCGGCCAATTCACTGTCTCACATTTTTGTCTTTCGCCGATTCTGATAATCAGCCTGCATGCATTCCGACTCATTTTGCCAGCATGGGCCACAAACCAAAAAAACAATAACTTAAGGTTATGTATATAACCCCGGTTCTCTGAGTAGCATGAGTGAGTGTCTCACTATGGGAACGCCTCCTGCGTGACCTCATCAGAAGCTCAAATACCATTACGCCAGCCCTTACAGGCTGGCTAGGTGACGCCCATGTCAGGAGGGGCCAGTGCCTCCCTATATAATAGGCTGACATAGCGTCAGATGTCATTCAAAACAAGCCCACCACTTCCTCGCTTCCATAGCAAGGAGGGCGGTCTGGTGAGACACTCACTCATGCTACTCAGAGAACCGGGGTTATATACATAACCTTAAGTTCTCTTTCATAGCATTCGTTTCGTGTCTCACTATGGGAGAAATACTGACTCCCGGATTGCCAGACATGCCTGTTAAGAAGACAACTGTCCCCAACAGCACTTCACAGGGGATAGGCCCCCACCCGGGAAGAACCTGCACTGAGGACTGAATGTGCTAGGTTAGGTGCTGTCACATCTAACCTGTAAAACCTAGCAAATGTATGAGGTGAGGTCCAGCATGCAGCTGCACACACCTCCTGAATAGAAACTCCCCTAAAGAGAGCCCATGAGGTCGCCAGACCTCTAGTGGAATGTGCACGTAAGCCAGCAGGGGGCTGAAGGCCCCTGCTAGTATAGGCCAAGGCAATTGCTCCTACTATCCAATGGGAGAGGCGCTGTTTAGACACAGGCTTTCCCATATGTGGTTTAGCCCAGGACACGAACAGCTGGTCACTTTGTCTGACACTCTGGGTTCGGTCCATGTAAATGCGCAGAGCACGGACTGGACACAAGGTATGCAGCCGCTGTTGCTCCTCTGAGGAGAAATGCGGTGGGCAAAAGGCCGGCAGTTCTTTAGGGGAACATGTGCCGACAACCTTCGGGACAAAGGCAGGGTGAGCTGCATACTGACCCTCGTATTATCCGAGGAGAACTGAATGCATGACTGATGCACTGAGAGAGCGTGGATCTCTCCCACACGTTTAGCAGAAGCTAAAGCAATTAAAAGAGCCGTCTTCAAGGACAGAAATTTCAACTCAACCTGTTCCAGGGGTTCAAATGGGCAACAGGAGAGCGCAGCCAATACTGTGGGAAGGTCCCACGATGGAGCCAATGGCCTAGACGTAGGCAATTTACGCCGTGCACCCTTCATGAAACGGCATATTAAGGGATGCTGGCCAACAGTCTTTCCCTCAAAACCAATATGGCAGGCTGAAATTGCTGCCAAATACACCTTGATGGTGGAGAAGGCTTTACCCGTATCAATCAGGGCCTGAAGAAATGACAGAATCACAGCCACAGAGCACTGAAAATGGATGGCCTGTGATTCTAAGCACCAGCTTTCAAACACACGCCACTTATGCTCATATAGCGTCCGAGTAGATGATGCTCTAGAACACTGAATAGTGTCGATAACACTATGAGGGAGCCCCACCGTGTTCAGGTTAAACCACTCACGGGCCAAGCCCACAGAGCCAGCCTCTCTGGGTGGGGGTGGAATATTTCCCCCCGTGCCTGAGACAGGAGGTCTCTGCGTAGTGGTAACAGCCAAGGTGGGCCACACAGCTGCTGAAAAATCTCCGCCAGCCAGTGTTTCCCTGGCCAGTGCGGGGCTATCAGGATCATATAGTGACTTCTCTCCCTCACTCTGGCCAGAGTTGGAGAAATGAGGGCCACTGGGGGAAAAGCATAGAGGAGGGTTCTCGGCCACTCGTGAGCTAGAGCATCCACCCCGAGTGGAGCTCTCTGATCGTTCAGCGAGTAAAACAGGGGACACTGAGCATTCTCCCTGGATGCATAAACGTCCACGGTCGCCAGACCGAATCGCAGCCAGATCTGCTTCACCACCTCCGGGTGAAGCTTCCAGTCCCCATACAGCGGGTTGCCCCTGGAGAGAAGATCTGCTCCAAAGTTCAAGATCCCCGGCACGTGAGTTGCTCTCAGTGACAGCAAGTGAACACTGCTCCAGACTATCAGTCTGTGTGCCAGCGTGTGTAACTTGGGGGACCCCTGTATGAGAGCATTTGTGTGACAAGTTGCTCCCTGGCGGGTTGGGGCTGCCACCAGCCAATCGTCGATGTACGTGGCCACCCGAATGCCCTTTTTCCTGAGCGGGGCCACTGCTGCCTCGGTGCATTTCACAAACACCCTTGGGCTCAGTGAGAGACCAAAAGGCAGGACTACAAACTCGTATGCCATCCCCTGGAAAGCAAATCTCAGATACTTTCGGTGTGGGGGATATATGGGGATGTGGAAATAAGCATCCCTCAGGTCGATTGATGTGAACCAGTCGCCCGCTCGTACAAACCGTAGCAGCGAGGCGTGCGTCAACATCCTGAACTTGTATGTCCTCAAATGCCGGTTCAGGGCACGGAGATCCAGAATGGCTCTCATCCCCCTCCCCCCTTTCTTTGGCACAAGGAAATACCTCGAATAAAATCCGCTGTGCATTTCCTCGGGAGGGACAATTCTTATAGCTCCTTTGTCTCTCAAGGTGGAAATTTCCTCCAGGAGAAAACTGGCAGACTCGCCCGGAGCACGAGAGTAAACAATTTCTTTGAATTGTGGTGGAGCGACACTGAATTGCAGCCTGTAGCCCTTTTTCAATGTCCTCAGCACCCATGCTGACTGAGTGCAGGTGGCCCAGTTCTTCATGTGGAGAGACAGAGGGCTCACTGGCCACTCCACCGAATATGGCGTTTTGGCGCCCCCTTGTGGTCGCAGCGCGAAACATACGCCATTTCGGCGTCCCGTCACCTCTGTCACAGGCGAGCGAGGTGACGGGCCCATCTGCATCATCACAGCCGTGGAAACGCGAGTCTCCACGGGCTGCGTTATGGCAGACAGTGCTCCGTTTTTCAGCATGTTTGATTTTCTCATGTGTTTTGCAACACTCGACAGCGCCCTCGGCAAACTGCCTGGATGCGCGTGTCGGGGCTTTTTTAATACAGAATGCATGAGAGAAGTGCTCGTGAAACAACACTGCGAACTTTGGCTCTCTTTCCCTCTGGCGGGTCCGGTGACAGGAACGCCGGCCCGAGTCAAGCACTCTGTGTGGAACATGTCCCGTTGAACTTGCTCTGGAATGGAGCTGGGAGGCGGGAGGGTGGCCCATGAAAGGGGGAAACTGGGTTCGCTCCCGCCTAGAGGAGAGGCTGTCAGGCCGGCCGCTTCTTCCTCCTCACGATCGCGGCAGCGGGGGGAGGAGGAGGGGCCGCTTGAGGTCTGGCCTGGAGAGACTGCTTCCAAGTCCATGGATTCTTAGGGGCCCCGGCAGCCTGGGGGGCTGCTTGCGTCTTAGGCACTTTGGGAATCCTGAAAGCGGGGACCGGGCGAGACGCTGCCTGCGCGAATGACTGGCGCTGCTGGGGTGGCGTGCTGGGCCCTCCTCGGCAGGCAGAGTTTCAGAGCCTCATCATCTCTCTTTTTCTCCTCACATCTCTTCTGCATGGATGTAACAGCCGCACCGAAGAGACCGTGAGGGACGACAGGGGTGTCGAGGAGTTCCTCTTTTTCCTTAGTCGTCAGGTTGGTGAGCCCGAGCCAGCGTGCTCGCTCCTGAAGAACCATGAGGCCCATGGCTCTCCCAGTAGCCTGTATGGCTACCTTGTAGAGGCGGAGGACGTGTTCAGTTATAACGCAGATTTCTTCGCACACTGTGGTATCTGTGTTAGCTGTCATGTCCTCTTCTAGCTCAGCTTGGTAAGCCATTAGCATAGAAGAGGCATTGTGGGCTCTTACTGACAGAGTCACTGCCTTGTAGCACTTATCTGTAAGGCTAGACTGGAAGCGGTCTGCTTTGGAGGGGAGAGATGGGGCCGATGAGGACAGAGACGTCTTCGGGTGAAGATGGCTCGCCACCAACGGCTCCACTTGTGGCATTCGGCGGAGGCCGATAGACTCCATCCCCTCACAATCCAGCAGGGAGCTCCCCACGATGGGGTGTTTCTCGCTGCAAGGTTTTGCTTTCCACGTCACCGCTATCTCATCGAGTAGCTCAGGGAAAACAGGCAACACATGCTTCCCCGTCTTTTTCGCCTTCGGCAATTTCTTACCGTCAAAACGAGACTTTACAACCTCTGTTTGTATGGCGGGCCACGGGATGTTGAGCCTAGCGGCTGCGCGCTTGCATGTCCTGCATGTCGAGATCCAGGGGAGACGGCGGTGTCGGTTTTTCAACCTCGCCGGTAGCCGAGGGCTTTGCAGCCCAGCTGATGCTAGCCAAGGAGGTGGAATCTTCCTCCTCGCCGTCGTCAGACAGCAGGAGCTCCGAGTCAGCCGATTCATCTCCGTCCTCGTTAGCATCTCCTCCCCAGGTGACTCCAGCATCGCGGAAAAACACACGATCTCCGTGTGCCTCCAGCGACGGGAAAGCGGTCGCGATGGGCTGAGGGTCTGCCTCTGCCCAGCTCGGCCCTGGCGTTGCGGCCAAATCATCGGGCATCTCAGTTTCTCCTTGCGCCGCAGCAGCCTCACACAGCAAAGGGTCGCCACCCGACAGGTTAGCCTGGCGAGCTAACCTGCGGCGGAGTAGTTTGCGTGGGAAAGCCGCGCAGTGGATACAGTCGTGTGCAGGTGTCAGGGCAGCCTGAGCGTGAGATAAACCCAGGCATGCCGCACACACGGGGTGTGTATCCCAGGCAGAAATCTTCTTGCCGCAAGGACAAAGTTTTGCAACTTCGTTGGCCGTTGTAGCCATGGTTAGCTAGAGGGTTGCGCACGTTAGCGAGACTGACACTGAGTGCGGAGAATATTGCTATTCCTCGCTAACGTGGGTTGAAAGGTGTTGTTACTTTTCTACAGGTATTGCTGCCTAATGTGTAAAACCGCTAGCGTCGAAGGGTATTGCTACCTGATGGTGAAGCTAGGGGTACCTTTATTAGCAAAGTGTTGCTACTTCGCTTTCGGAAAGTATTGCTACTTCCCTTGGTGAAAGTATTGCTACTTGGCACCAGCACTAGCTACAGAACAGTATTGCTACTGCTTGTATGCTAGTGGACAACTGAACAGCTGGGAACAAAGCGCCCGGCGACCGAGTTGTTCACTCGAATCTGTGGACAGTTTAGCTTTAGCACCCAATAGCACAGTTGTCTACAGACTTCTGTGAGAAGCGAGAAGAGGTTTTTGAATGACATCTGACGCTATGTCAGCCTATTATATAGGGAGGCACTGGCCCCTCCTGACATGGGCGTCACCTAGCCAGCCTGTAAGGGCTGGCGTAATGGTATTTGAGCTTCTGATGAGGTCACGCAGGAGGCGTTCCCATAGTGAGACACGAAATGAATGCTATGAAAGAGAACAACTAAACAGCAGCTGCTATATGTTACTGCTAAGCAGCTTAAATGAGTTTTGCATTTACGGAGGTTGGGTGTTTATCTCTGTGTCTATAAGTGAGTGTACGTCTACGTGGGGGGGTGTCTGGATGAATTAACGGGTAAAAACTAGCGTTAGTAAAAAAGTTGAAAACTTACGGTGGTTTGTCCTTTGCAGAAGCTGCTCCTGGATGCAGTCGTTTGAGGTGCTGGTGCATAGCCGTCGTGCTTTTATGATAGGCCATTTCCACCTCACAAAGCCGGCAAACGACTGAATCACTTCCTTTTCTGTTAAAATATCCCCATACTGTAGAACTGCATGTTCAGGTGGAGTGATTTAAGTTGACTGCAACTGCCTCACTCATGATTCCGCTACTCGCTGCCGCCATGTCTTTTTTTGAAAGTCACGACACATCGACGCAGATTTTTTACGTCGACGTATTTTTTGCGTCGACGTAATCGATTACGTCGACGCTTTGTCCCAGCCCTACATGGAAGCTCCTGTCAGGCATCATATCGGCTAAGATGAACAGGCACATGGGTCAATACATGAGCGGGACACAGAAAGGAATTGGCAAGAATACCAGAGGTGCAAAACACCAACTACTGGTAGACAGAACAGTCAGCCGAGACTGCAAGACCAGACTGACCAACCTGTGCACTGCCTGGATTGATTACAAGAAGGCCTATGACTCAATGCCCCACAGCTGGATACTGGAATGCCTAGAATTGTACAAGATCAATGGGACCCTAAGAGCCTTCATCAGGAACTCAATGGGGATGTGGCGTACAACATTAGAGGCCAACTCCAAGCCCATAGCACAAGTCACCATCAAGTGCGGGATCTACCAAGGAGATGCTCTGTCCCCACTGCTGTTCTGCATAGGCCTGAACCCCCTCAGTGAGATCATTAACAAGACTGGCTACGGATACCGACTACGGAACGGAGCAGTTTTCAGCCACCTCCTGTACATGGATGACATCAAGCTGTATGCCAAGAGTGAACGAGACATCGATTCACTGATCCACACTACCAGGCTATACAGCAATGACATTGGAATGTCGTTCGGACTGGAGAAGTGTAGTCGGATGGTAACAAAGAGAGGGAAGGTAGTCAGAACTGAGGGGATTGAACTACCAGAAGGCAACATTGCAGACATAGAGGACAGTTACAAGTACTTGGGGATCCCGCAGGCGAATGGGAACCATGAAGAGGCTGCTAGAAAAGCTGCAACCACCAAGTACCTGCAGAGGGTCAGGCAAGTCCTGAGGAGTCAGCTGAATGGTAAGAACAAGATCTGGGCCATCAACACGTACGCCCTGCCCGTGATCAGGTACCCTGCTGGGGTAATAGGCTGGCCAAAGGAGGAGATAGAAGCCACTGACATAAAGACAAGAAAGCTCCTTACCATGCATGGAGAGTTTCACCCCAAGTCCAGCACCCTGAGGCTGTATGCTAAGCGGAAGGAAGGGGGCCGGGGACTGGTGAGTGTCAGCATCACAGTCCAGGATGAGACAACGAACATCCAAGAATACATTGGGAAGATGGCCCCAACTGACCGAGTGCTCAGTGAATACCTCAGGCAGCAGAAACCCAAGAAAGAGGAGGGAGACGAGGAACCATCATGGAAGGACAGGCCCCTGCACGGTATGTACCACCGGCAGATAGAGGAGGTGGCTGATATCCAGAAATCCTACCAGTGGCTGGACAAAGCTGGACTGAAAGACAGCACAGAGGCACTAATCATGGCAGCACAAGAACAAGCTCTGAGGACAAGATCCATAGAGGCTGGGGTCTATCACACCAGGCAAGACCCCAGGTGCAGGCTGTGTAAAGATGCCCCAGAGACAATCCAGCACATAACAGCAGGGTGAAAGATGCTAGCAGGCAAGGCATACATGGAACGCCATAACCAAGTGGCCGGCATAGTGTACAGGAACATCTGTGCCAAGTATAACCTGGAAGTCCCGAGGTCAAAATGGGAGATGCCCCCAAGGGTGGTGGAGAATGACCGAGCTAAGATCCTGTGGGACTTCCAGATACAGACGGACAAAATGGTGGTGGCTAACCAACCGGACATAGTGGTGGTAGACAAACAGAAGAAGACGGCTGTAGTGATCGATGTAGCGGTTCCGAATGACAGCAATATGAGGAAGAAGGAACACGAGAAGCTGGAGAAATACCAAGGGCTCAGAGAAGAGCTCGAGAGGATGTGGAGGGTGAAGGTAACGGTGGTGCCCGTGGTAATCGGAGCACTAGGTGCGGTGAATCCCAAGCTAGGCGAGTGGCTCCAGCAGATCCCGGGAATAACATCGGAGATCTCTGTCCAGAAGAGCGCAGTCCTGGGAACAGCTGAGATACTGCGCAGGACCCTCAAGCTCCCAGGCCTCTGGTAGAGGACCCGAGCTTGAAGGATAAACTGCCCGCAGGGGCGTGCTGGGTGTTTTTATATATATATATATATATATATATATATATATATATATATATATATATATATATATATATATTAGGGGTACAACGATACACAAAATTCACGGTTCGGTTCGATACTTTGGTGACACGGTTCGATATTTTTTCGATACAAAAAAATGTTCATGCCTTTTTAATTTATCATTTATTACAATTATAAATATATATTTTAACTCAAAAGTACAGTTTTCAAATTTAATGTTGCCGAAACAACAAAATAAAAAAAATAAATCTATCTGATTGAGGAATCACTCATCTTTGGAAAAAAGAGTTTATTACAGAGAAATGGCTCTTTCCAAAATAAAAGCTATACTATACGCTTCTTCTGGGCTATATTCTCAGCAGCATATTAAACATATCAGGTCCCCATAAGGAGAATCATGTGCTAACGGCTGTCTAAATGATAAAGTTTGTAGCATGCGTGCTTGTTGTTTTTGTCTGCTTCTACTTGTCTTTGCACTAGGATGATGTCAGCATAAATGTGCAGTCGTTGTGTTCGTTGTCCATTCGTTGTGATCCCACTAGTGCTTTCAGTGTTAATCTCGTTAAAATTACATTAACGCCATAACGCGGCAAATCTCTGTTAACGAGTTACCGCGGATCGCCCCGTGCTTGGGGCTGGACGGCGTCAACACGTTAACAAGCTAACTGCGCTTACGCACTAGTTCCCACCAATGTAATTGAGCATTGCGTGGCACATCCAACATACTGTTTTACTTTTGTCCATCAGGGTCATGCTTCACATGAAAACCAAGATAGTTCCAAACGCCAGATCTGAATGAGGGTGGGGGAGGTTCAATTTCAGGTAGCGTTGAGGGAGTTGCCATGTTGCAACGAGCTTTGCTTCTGTCTTGCTAGCTTGCGCTGCGCTCAGTGGATCTGCACTCGACAGTGCAGCCTAGGCGGAGTAGTCGAACGCAGATCCACTGAGCGCTCAACACAGACAGCATCGTTAGAAAAAAAGTTGATAAAATAAATAAAAAATGTTGTATTTCTCGATACATATGCGTACCGAGCACTGTACTGTACTGTAAGCACCGTATCGAACGGTTCAATATCGATACTAGTATTGTTGCACCCCTAATACACACACACACACACACACACACACACACACACACACACATATATATATATATATATATATATATATATATATATATATATATATATATATATATATATGTGTGGTATAAATATTAATTAATGTGCATACATTCTTATATTTATACATATATTTATTCTCATAATTTTCACATTCCTGTTATATTTGGCTTGCATCCTGTCTCTTGTATTTTGCACACTACTGTTGTTTGTTAAACTTGCACACATGTGTTATAACAATAAAAGTGATTTGATTTTATCTCTTTTAGTGGGTTAGCTGGCATAGTAGCTTTCTATTAATACCAAATTATCCACCCTTGTCCATGTATGCGTTGTTCCATTGGCCACCTCAAAACCTAATGTGTAGATAACTTAGATTTGTATAGCACCTTTCAAGAAAGGAATCAACAATTTTTTAATTTTTCTTTTCTTTTTTTTTTTTACACACAGGTCTTTTATCTATAATGAAAAGGACCAAGAGTGTTGGACAGCAGCGGTAAACTCCAAAACAGACAGTGTCTTTCGCAGAAGCACCACAGCTTTATATGAAAGAAATGGTAACGATCCTCATTTTTCTCTATGAATAATACAAACACTAAAGCCTATGTTTTCATGCTGTCCTTTCTGTCGGCTACAGTGGCCAGTCTTTTCTAGTTTACATGTTTTTTGTTTCCAATGTTTTTTGTTGACATTGTAGTTAATGTTTAGCATATGTGTCATGATGAGTGAGGTACTGTGTCTATAAACAGCTTAATTTAGTTTTGTAAAACATCACAGAACTCGGATCAGATAAATTATTTACTATAGGAAATGTGTGATAAACATCAATAAATCTATTTCTAGTCTTTTCTTTCCTTTTCTTTTAGCATATCTTCTGGAGTGTTTAAATGGAATAGGAAGAGATTACAGGGGAACAAAGTCCAGAACAAACTCAGGAAAGATCTGTCAAAGATGGGACTCAAGCTACCCACACAGGCCAAAGTATGTGTTTGCATTTGATTTTGCATCATCATTTCATATCCTTTTATGTCTTAGTGAAAGTTTTTCGAAATGTTTCTGCTGCAGTTTCAAGCCGCAGAGCCACCCACAAGCAGAGCTTTACTCCAACTTCTGCAGAAACCCTGATGGGGACAGCAATGGACCGTGGTGTTACACTACTGATCCTAACACCCGCTGGGAGTACTGCAACGTACCCAGCTGCTTTGGTAAGTTATAATGCATGGCCATGATATTTGAGATAAATCAGTGTTTTCCTTCACAGAGGAATGGCTGGTCTGAAATAATGAGAATTACAGAGGAAAAATCTCCACCACTGAAAACAGCTTCACCTGAAAGTTAAACACTGCTGTAATTTAATTTAGTTTCATAAAACATCACAGAACTCGCACCGGATAAATAATTTATATTATGAAATTTGTGATAAACATCAATAAATCTATTTCTAGTGATTTTCTTTTCTTTTCTTTTCTAGCATATCTTCTGGAGTGTGTAAATGGAATAGGAAGAGATTACAGAGGAACAAAGTCCAGAACAAACTCAGGAAAGATCTGTCAAAGATGGGACTCAAGCTACCCACACAGGCCAAAGTATGTGTTTGCCTTTGATTTTACATCATCATTTCATATCCTTTTATGCCTTTGTTAAAACGTTTCATAATGTTTCTGCTGCAGTTTCATGCCGCAGAGCCACCCACAAGCAGATCTAGAGTCCAACTTCTGCAGAAACCCTGATGGGGACAGAAATGGACCGTGGTGTTACACTACTGATCCTAACACCCGCTGGGAGCACTGCAACGTACCCAGCTGCTTTGGTAAGATTCATACATGTTATTGTGTTTGTTTTGTTTTGTTCAGCTGACATACATGTCTAATTGTCCTCTAGCAGCCATTTCTCTTTCAACAATTGCCATTTGGTTTGGTATTTAATGTAGCTAATATGTGAAATATAGGCACTACACAATGTTCTGAAAAACTGAACTTAAAAGGCTGCAAGGCCAGATACCACTGGGTAATCTGGGCGTTGGCATCCTTCATGCAGTGGAGCCACTGCAGCAGGGCATGGTCTGAGCAGAGGGTGAATGGGCATCCCGGGAGCTGGTAATGAAGGGAGTCAACCGCCCACCCGATCGCTAGGCACTCCCTTCCCACAGTGCTGTACCAGGTTTCTCGGTCCATTAGCTTCCAGCTGATGTACCAACCGGTCGGTCGACTCCCCCGACCTGCTGGGACAAAACGGCCCCCAGCCCTCTGTTTGAGGCATCTGTCTGCAGGAGAAAAGGGAGAGAGAAATTAAGTGTGTATAGCAGCAGCTCCCCACAGAGAGCCTGTTTCACCCACACAAACGCTGCCTGGCACTGCCCTGTCCACTGGACCAGATCTGAGGCACTCTTTCGATCAAGGGGCTGGTCAGGTCCGCAAACCCTGGCACAAATTGGCCATAATAGCCGGCCAGCCCCAGGAACCGTCTCACCTCCATTTTGGTCTAGGGGCGCAGGCAGGATGCGATCGCTGCTGTCTTCTCCACCTGAGGACGAACCTGCCCGCCCCCCAAGTGGTACCCCACATACTTCTACCTCCCTCTGTCCAACCGCACTCTTCTTCGGGTTGGCTGTGAGCCCCGCATGTCTCAGGAACTCCAGGACCGCGGCCACCCGCTGCACATGCTTCGTCCAGGTGTCCCTGAAGATGATAACATCATCCAAGTGGGCGGCAGCATTCGCAGTGTGTGGTCTCAGCACCCAGTCCATGAGGAGCTGGAAGGTACTGGTACAACCCGTATGGAGTAGAGAAAGCCGTCTTTTCCCTGGACTCTCCAGAAAAGGGAATTTGCCAGTAGCCCTCAGTCAAATCCAGCGTCGTGAAGAAACAGGCATTGCCTAACCGGTCCAGGAGCTCGTCGACCCGGGGCATGGGGTAAGCATCAAACTGTGACACCTCATTCACCTTGCGATAGTCAACACAGAACCATATAGACCCGTCTTTTGTCACCACAAGAACGATGGGGCTATATCATAATTCTTCTATTACTCCCAGCTTTAGCATCTAAGCAATTACCTCTGAACAATTTTTATGTTCGGGTAGCCTGTAGGGCCATGAACACACCATATGCCAGGCTGCACCAGGCTGTTGCAATGCAGCATCAACTGCTCTCTGGGCCTGTGTGAGATAGTTATCACAATGAAGGGAGGCAGGAGTAGTGGAATTTGGTACCTCCGGCCTCAACTCATCTCTTTCCTTAACCAGGCTCACCGGAGAAGCGGTTTTAGCAGTCCAGCACGTACTGAATTTCATTTTTTGCGGGGCTCGGACTTTTCTCCTGCCTGCGGCTTCCTGCCGTACAGTAATTCAAAGGTAAAAAATCCCGTGGAGGCCTGGGGAACTCCCCGCACTGCAAACAACAGAGGGTCTAACTAGCGATCCCAATTGTGTTCAACCTCATGAATGAACTTACGAATCATGGACTTCAAAGTCTTATTCAGCCGCTCCACGTCAGTATGAGGGTGGTAGATGCTGGTCCAAACGGATTTAATGCCCTGTAATTCATACAGCTCTTTGAGTATGCGAGACAAGAACGACGTGCCCTGGTCAGTCAGTATTTCTTTCGGAATACCAACTCGGGAGATGACCTGAAACAGTGCCTGAGCCAGGCTCTTTACAGAAATGGTGCGCAGCGGCACTGCTTCCGGGTATCACGTTTCATAGTCCACCAGAGCTAATACAAAGTGATAGCCGCGTGCACTCTGGTGGAATGGCCCAATGAGGTCCACACCAATGCGTTCGAATGGGACCTCCATTAAGGGTAATGGATGCAAAAGCGCTTTTGGAACGGCTGGCTGGCTCACCATCTGGCAATCCGGGCATGACACGCACCATCAGCGCACGTCTGCCCAGCCAATAAAATCGGGCCATTACTTGTTCCTGAGTTTTCTTGCATCCCATGTGCCCTGCCATGGGGTTGCAATAAGCCGCCCGGGAAATCATTTTCAGCCGGCTCCGTGGCACCAACAACTGGGTGTGTATTTCGTTAGTGTGAGTGTCGCAACTCACTCAATACAGCCTACTGTTCCGCAATTGGAAGTGCGGGTAAGTCTGCATGGCTTCAGGGCACACCAGGTGACCATCAATATCTATCACTTGGTCATAGGCTGAGTGTAGGGTGTCATCACAAGACTGCTCCAGTGGAAAATCTTCCATAGGGCATGACACAGAAGACAGAAGGACCTCCGTAGAAGGACCCACTTCTTCTTCCCCACAAAAGTCAGCATCGGACGACCCCGCGTCACCACTGAGCACCATGCAGACATTACACGCATCTACCAGTCATAATCGCATCCCCATGTACTGCTCCAACAGGCTATGAAACCCCAGCCAATTTGTACCCAAAATCAGGGGACGCGACAGGCGCGGGCTAACCGCAGCCTTTTCCCTATGCATTTTGCCCCGGAATTTTAGCAGCAGCAGTACTATGGAATACCTGTGAACATCCCCATGCACACATTTTACCTCCACCCACTCCGCCTCCAACAATGAGCCGGGGCAAACCAAGCTTCAGTGGACGAGGGTCTGGGTGCAGCCCCCAAGGCCGGAGCCCCAGCGAAGCGGAACACCTGGCCCACCTCCATCAACGGACACTCCCGCCGTAGGTACCCCAGCCACCCGCACTTTCAGCACTCCGGCCCCAGGGTCTGTTCAGCCGCCCATGGCTCAGAGGCGGCGACGAACATTTCTGGGTCTCTGGCAGGAAGCAGGGGTGCAAACAGGTTCTTGGGGCTCCACACCGGTGCTCACTCCGTCCTGTCCATGCTGAGGTCCCTTCTTCAATGTCGCCGGCATCCTGTAGGCTGGCTGCTCAGATGCGTGTACTCCTGGCCAGTGGCCAGATGGTCCTCCACCAGTTTGACTGCCACGTTCTGATCGATGGGGCTGTGGTAGCGATCCCAATGTGTGGTGGCGTCGGGCAACCCCTTCACAAATTGCTCCATGACCACCAAGTCCAGCATATGGGCGTCTTCCTACATGCGCCCTGGACACAGCCACCTCGCCTCGTCTTCGAGCTGCCTTGCCCATGCTATCAGCCGCTCCCCTCCCGGCATCTGACCAGCGTGGAACTGCTGCTGGTAATCCTCCGGGGAAAGACCAAGGTGATCCAATTCCGCCTGACAGACATCTTAATACACTCCATGGGACGCCGGAGGCAGGCTCAGGGCAGCTGTCTGGGCTTCACCCGACAACAGAGGCAACAGCCGTGGTGCCCACTCTTCCTCCGGACAGCAGCACCCCAGCATTGTGGCGTGAAAAGTCTCTATAAATACCAACGGTAGAATTGAGATCACGATTCTCTCACGATTTTCTTTTCCAGTATAAATATTTATTGCACTTATTAACTGCACATCAACTTCGTAACAGTTGAGACTGAACATAAAAACAATAAATAAACATAAAAACAACAAATGTCTCACGTTTTGTTGTTGCTGCAAAATGTTGTACTGCTTGAAATTCCGTCTCCACCGTTGCTCGACACTGCGTGTATAGAGCAGGTAGTGCAACAATAGAAAAAATAGTTGCGGGACGGCACTGTGTAGCATTTGTCTAGGGTGTTGATCATTTTCCTAAATCCCTCGTTTTGCACAGTGTTGATGGGAGCCATATGTTTGGTCAGGTGATAAGTGATAGCCCCCGTAATTTCTTTGTGCCTGCGGGAGTTCGACGTGTATAGGGAAGCGCTGTATAAGGTTCCCGTTATTGATGTTTGGGTGGTTGACCGGGACGGATTTTCTACTGTCACTTTCTCATCATCCCTGACGTGCTCTCCGTTGTTTTTTTCCCTGCTAATTTTAGCATCACACGGCACAGCTTCTGTATCACGTGGTATAAGGCTCCGCCCTTGTCATTTGTTGAGCAGGAAGAGAGAGCGCTTGTTTTCATGCAGATTACGTCCCGGACCAAAATGCGGTACAATCGTCGTCGTCGTCTTTTTAAAAAAATCTTTTAAATCGTTGTCATTTGGAAATGAGATCGCACATAAGTATGAATCGAGATCGCGATTTTCTAATGATTAATCGTGCAGCCCTAACCAACGGTACCATCCGGTGAAGTGCCACTGACAGCGTGGGGGCGGGGGGGATGACACGCTGGCACAGCTGCAGCCCCCATCAGCCGCTCCAGTACAGCGGTGTCCCACTCCAAGTGGTCCCGCAATACCCCCAGCTGCTCCTCCTGCGCAGCCGCCTGCTGTGCAGACATCACCTGGCCCACAATCTGGAGCGGGCAGAGTGACTGGGGGTCCGACATAGCACCAAGATTTCAGCACCACTGTGGTAAGGACCCCACGCACACACACAGTTGGCAGTTTACTCTGTTATCTTTTATTATCTGTGGGCAGCAGATGCTGTTGTTTCGGTGCTCTGCACGCTGGAACAGTCTCTCCAAGGCTGCTGCCACACACACGTCCTTCTGCTCCACTGTCACTGGAAAACCCCCAAAAGATAGCAGTGTCATTTAACCTGACCCAGCATACCTGTTTCAAACACACCCCCGTGCCGCTCCTGCGAGCTCACTGTGCTACCCCTCCTCTACAGCAGGCCAGAGACCACTGTATGGTCTGCAGTGGTGAGAATTACAGAGGAAGAATCTCCACCACTGAAAACAGCTTCACCTGAAAGTTAAACACTGCTGTAATTTAATTTAGTTTCATAAAACATCACAGAACTCAGATCAGATAAATAATTTACATTAAGAAATTTGTGATAAACATCAGTCAATCTATTTCTTTTCTTTTCTTTTCTTTTCTTTTCTAGACTATCTTCTTGAGTGTGTAAATGGAATAGGAAGAGATTATAGAGGAACAAAGTCCAGAACAAACTCAGGAAAGATCTGTCAAAGATGGGACTCAAGCTACCCACACAGGCCAAAGTATGTGTTTGCATTTGATTTTGCATCATCATTTCATATCCTTTTATGCCTTTGTGAGATTTGTTCTTAATGTTTCTGCTGCAGTTTCACGCCGCAGAGCCACCCACAAGCAGAGCTTTACTCCAACTTCTGCAGAAACCCTGATGGGGACAGCAATGGACCGTGGTGTTACACTACGGATCCTAATGCCCGCTGGGAGCACTGCAACGTACCTAGTTGCTCTGGTAGGATTCATAATTCATTTAATTATGGCCGTTGTCAACAACCCATATGCATACATTTCTTTTCTCTTTACTACTCTTGTGTTTTTCTGAACCAATGGCCAAACAATCCCTCTCTTTCTTCTCCAAAGTTTAACCGTTTCTATCCTTGTAAATAATCTCAAAAGAAATATAGCTCGCATCGTTCACGTCAAAGAACCGGCTCTAAGAGCCATTTCGTTCGCGACCGACCCACCACTATTCCTCATTATGATGATTGTAATTTCATGTCTTTAGTGTGGGAGTCTGTCATGTCCCCTGTGTTTAAGTCCCCGTCGCCCTTTGTGCGTCTCTGTGATGCCTTTGTCTCCCTTTGCGTTGCTCTCGTTCCCTCTCTTTCCCGTGTGCCCAGTCTTGTCTCCTCCTCGTTTACGTTTCCCCTTGTATCTCATTCCTTGTCTCCCCCTCGCTGTCATATTCTGTATTTGTTTCTTATACCCGTGTCCCATCTCCTGTTCCCTGATGTCATGTCAAGGTCGTGTGTCTTAAGTCTGCACCTCTGTATTTTCTATTTTGACAGTCTAATTTGTTTAATTTTTCTTCCCCTGTGGCGTCATGTTCATCTGTTTCAGCTGTGTTCCCCGTGTGTTTCCATTTGCCTTGTCACCCTTGTGTGTATTTATTAGGGGTACAACGATATTCGTATCGATATTGAACCGTTCGATACAGCGCTTTCGGTTCGGTACGCATATGTATCGAACAATACAACATTTGTAATTTATTTTATCAACTTTCCTTCTGACGATGCTGTCTGTGTGGAGCGCTCAGTGAATCTGCGTTCGACTACTCCGCCTAGGCTGCACTGTCGAGCGCAGATCCACTGAGCGCTCAACACAGACAGCATAGTCAGAAGGAAGAGCGCAGGGCAAGCTAGCGAGACAGAAGTTAAGCTCTCCTTGCAACATGGCAAATTGAACCTCATTCAGATCTGGCGTTTGGAATTATTTTGGTTTTCATGTGACGTATGACCCTGAAGGTAAGCGCGTCATGGACTAAAGTAAAACAGTATGTTGGATGTGCCACGCAATGCTCAATTACATGGGTGGGAGCTAGTGTGTTAGCGCAGTTAGCTCGTTAACGTGTTGGCCGTCTAGCCCCATGCACGGGGCTATCAGGGGTAGCTCGTTAACGGAGATTTGCCGTGTTGTGGCGTTAAGGTCATTTTAACGAGGTTAACCTGAAAGCACTAGTGGGAACACAACGAATATGACTGCACATTTACGCCGACATCATCCTAGTGCAAAGACAAAAACAACAAGCATGCATGCTACAAACTTTACCCGAGTCATTTAGACAGCCGTTAGCACATGAGTCTCCTTATGGGGACCTGATATGTTTAATATGCTGCTGAGAATATAGCCCAGAAGAAGCGGATAGTATAGCTTTTATTTTGGAAAGAGACATTCCTCTGTAATAAACTCTCTTTTCCAAAGATGAGTGATTTCTCAATCAGATACAGGGCTCGCAAAATCGCTAGCCCGATGTCCCGGGGCTAGCGATTTTTCCAGTCGGGCTACCAAAATCTATCTCTGCCCTGCCCGTCCGGCTATTGTAGGAAGGAAAAATATATGTCAATGCTTTTGCATTCTTTCGGAAATGTAGCTGGGTAATTATGTCATTGGCATCGGTGAGCCACTGTCAATATGTGACATATTGAAATCGCGTTTGAATTTGCGCTTGTTTTTTTGCTTTCACTTTGCAATCGCGTGAACTGTGTATAGAGAGCGACAGTACTGATTGGTGAGTGATGATAATTTGTGCACCAATTCCTCTGACATCGTCTTATCAATCGTTAGCTTACTATGCAAACATGACAAGTGAAATCTCCCGCAGCAAGCTTAAACATGTGAGAGGTTGATCGTGCAGAGAATCGCTGAGCTTATGTGAGTGCGTCTGTAAAAGCAGCAGGATATATATTTCAGTTCTGCTGAGCCAAATAAGACAGGTCAGGGTGAAGAAGTGACAGCCAAAGAAAAGCTTACCGCAAAACGGAAAAGTTATGACAAATCAGACTATAAGGCAAAAAGAAAGTGCAGCTTTATGGTTTCATGGACAAAAGAATTTCTGTGGCTGCAATATGACGAGCTAAATAACCAGGGGTGCACATAAGTGGTCCGCAGGTGCGCATTCGCTGTCAAAATAAAAAACACGCACAAGGGTTAGGGTTAAATTTAAAAACTGTACTTTTGAGTTAAAATATATATATTTATAATTTTAATAAATGACAAATTAAAAAGGCATGAACATTTTATTTTGTATTGAAAAAATATCGAACCGTGACACCAAAGTATCGAACCGAACCGTGAATTTTGTGTATCGTTGCACCCCTAGTATTTATGTGATCTGTTGTCATGCATCCATTGTTAGGTTGTCTGTTGTGTTCACGCCCTGTTTCCAGGTATCCACCCTTCCACACCAGGTTTTCATGTTTATGTTTGGTTTTTCCACTTTAGGTTTGTTTTGCACCTTTCTAACAGCCACAATGAACAGCTCCCTTTTCGTTAAAATCTAGTTATGTTCCACGCTTCATTTTGTCTGCATTTGGGTCCGCTCTCCTCTCTCCACACGCAGACTCTGACACTTTCTTAGCTTGGTTTTAGCATCAGTCAAAAACAGCTGTGTGAGTAAAATAGTAAAGTATCCACTATCTAATATCTATTTTGTGTTTCCTACCTGTAGGGTGACAGAGGTGGTCCTCCGGTTTGTTATGAGCAGAACAGATTTGTCCTTCAGGGTGTCGCAACATGGACTGAGTGATGTACGTTGGGCAGGACGGCCAGTGTTTACACTCAAGTTTCTAAGTTTGTGGACTGGATCAATGCAACCATCAAAGCCAACTAAAAGCTATCATCCGTAATGCGGTTGTTGAGGATGTCTTAACATGTATACGTTGTTCTGCTCTGACATGAACGTTTTTATAAAGTATTTTTTATTAAGTATGGATACACATTAAGTAGTGCATGAAAATCACAAATTCTGCCAGAGAAGAAAAATACAAGTTAAACAAAATCAGAAAATCACACTTTATACAAGATGTTCTGATTTAAAAAATATTCTATTTATCATGTTATATTATAATATTTGGTGATTGACAAAAACTGAGTTTTGAAGAGAAATGTAGGAAAAGTGTTCCTAAGAAAATGAATAAGAACGAGCACGTTGAAATGGATGTTCATGTGGGATTGAACTAATGACAAATGTATGTGAACTAAAATAGCAAAAACTTAATGTTAACTTAAAGTGTATTCATATGTGGCTGAATGTTTATCTGTGTTGGAATTAGTGACAAATTAAGTACAAGATAGAAGAGAAGAAAATGTAATGTAAGTCAATTTAAAGTGTAAACTTTGTTTTACATTATGAAAAAGCCAGAGAAAGGAATGATGATATGATGTTACTGGACATCAGGTGATGGTATGTCAACAATGGAGACTGCTTTCTTTGCAAAAGAAAACAGCATGTGCATCAAAATAAACTATTTAAAGCAGTGAATTTTGAGTTCTAAGCATCCCAGCAACTATTCAGAAGAGCATTTCTATTTTCAATAAAATTGAAATGGTTACAGATTTTTCTTCTTTTCTTGGTGTCACTCATTTTCCTTAACATAACTTTCTAATGTAATGATGTTGTCTCTTGTTGTTTCTGTCATTCTCTCTCTCTCCCTCCTGGTCTTTTCGTGTGCTACTGCTGTTACGATGTAACTACCGCCCCTGTCCCCTCGGGCACAAACACAAGGCTCTGTTTGTGTCTCCCGTCTCTGCTCAGCCCAAACACAAGGCTAACGTGCAGCATGAAGCAAAAAAAAAAAAAGTGAGAGAGCGAGAGAGCAAGAGAAAGAGGAAAAAACCCATGGCTCCTAATAAGGACCCGGCTCTAAGAGCCATTTCATTCACGACCGACCCATCACTAACCTGTACACTCAGATTTACATATGAGACAACATTACGACAACAGTCGTAACAAAGTCCTCCGTCTCCCTTTGTTCATTGTTGCATCGTCTGTGTTACCTACCCCACATCCAGTTTAATTTTGTCAAGTCATAGTGAAAGTCTTATTTATAGTTTCCTAGTTTAAGTTTAGATTTTCCCTCACACCCCCAGATGGAGAAACCTTTTAAACTTAAACGCGCTCACGCATACAGGTGTACACACAGGCGCTCACATACACAAACCTATCTTCCTTGGCTGCTAACTTAAAGCATATTGTGCACTGTCGGTCCTCCGTGCCACTTAGTAACATTCAATATTTAGTATTTACTGTTACTTACATGTATCTAGGTTGTTGTCTCTATCATGTTGTGCTGTTTGTTTTCTCTTTTCTTCTTTTGACGGGTGATCAAACGGATTTTCGCAGTGTCTTCTTTTACCGTCTCCCCTACCCCTTTGCTTCCTTTCTCCCTTTCCATATGTCTGTCCAATTTGTAATAACTTAAAAAAATAACATAAATAAAGAATGATAATACAGACTAATCAAGTGGAACAACATGGCATTGGCATATTTTCTCCACTTGAAAAAATAAATTCGTTGGGCTCTTTCCTGTCCTTCAGACAACAAGCGTGATTGCTAAAGTACCGAACGGGACAGGCAAAGACAAAATAAAGAAAGAAAGATGTTCCCTCATTTTGCCTTGCTTCTTGTCTGTGAGTGTTAGCCCCAAAATAAAGGCTTGTTTTTCATTAACCTCCTAGGACCTGGCGTCCACATACGTGGACATCACATTTTGGGTTATTTAGACCAAAATACTGAATTTTGCTCTACAAGGGCCTGATATCCACTTACAAGGACATTATACTGCTACTGTTTTATGGAAAATGTAAACAGATATCCTCATATGTGGCTCTCATTTTTCTTAGAAACAAAAATTAGGTAAAAAAAAAAAAATCTGGTAATTCTTTATTTTTACATTCATCGGGTCCCAATGAGCCCAAATATCAAAGAGAAATTTAAAATGCATGCCGTGGATAAGTTCGGGTCTTAGGAGGTTAAGGTCAGTATGCACCTGGGTCCACCTCACTCACTCCACTCGGTCTGCTCCGCAGGACGTGACAAAGAGTGAATCTGTCTTCAACCATCTCGATGAAAATACTTTGTGTGAACAGGTATCATTAGTCTGTTAATTCTTTTCAGTGATAATTATTCATGTTTGGGTTTTTTTTTTGTTGTGAATCTGGCTGTTTAAGCCACGCTTGCTAGCTTGTTAGTGCAACAATATAGCACAATGCTAACACAAGCTGTGTTAGTTAGCACATGCTAGCTAACACAAGCATGATAGCCTAAAATGAAAGACATAGCTAATTCAAATATATATAGTGTTCATAATTTAACCTCTGCACATAAGCTAGTTGGGATCTATCACAGAAACAGCATGTCGTGATAAATATGCATTTTATGTATGGTTTGAAATTTGTAAGTTAAGGAATTGCTGTAACTGTATATTTGCATTCTTCTCTACTTTGTAGTTCAACTGTTGCACAGTAGTTTACCTAAGCATTTGATGTATGTTTTTGGTACACATGGACAGATTTTCTATTTGTCATTATTTTTTTAAGTACATATTTATCGACTTAAAACACTTGGAGACTGGGGCTACGTGCACACGTACACAGGTATTTTTGAAAACTGAGATTTTCCGTTTTCGTTTTAAAAAATAATCCCGTCCACATGTAAACGCAAAATTGAAGGAAAACACTGCTAGGAACATGCCAAAGCAACAAATGGCGATATATTCCTAACCGTGTAGAAATGTTGGCCAATCAGAAGTCTAGAAGTCTGGGTGGGAAAGCGTACACAAAGATGGCACATAGTGTCATGGTCCTGGGTCGTTGACCCACCGTTTTGTGTTTATTCTGGTTTGTATTAGTTTAGGGTTGAACCTGTAGTTTGGTGTATTGTCAGCCCTACCTGTGTCTGTCCTTGGTGCTCTGTTCATGTCCCCATGTTGTGTTGTAAATCAGTCTGTCAAAGGAGCTTGCAAAGAAAAGCATCTGGACTTCTTTAAGTTACTTGAAGACGTTTCACCTCTCATCCGAGAAGCTTCTTCAGTTCTAAGGTCAAATGGTGGAGAGTCCCAGATATAAACCTAGTGGGAGTGCCCCCCCACAGAGGGACAAAAGGACCCCCTGATGATCCTCTAATCGCCTGAGCCAAGGTGGGAAACTGGGCGTGGGTCCCAATCAGCCAGAGTTTCGGGTGTGTTCAGTGTTGCTGGATCTGCCGAAGGAAGATCAGACATGGATGGGGTGCTGCGACTGTGACCCGCCTATATGGAAAAGAAATAGTAAAAACTTATATGTGATTACACTTTCATGAGTAAATCATATAAGGCTTACGTGATTTACTCATGAAAGTGGCCACTTTCTCATTACTTTCATATATTGTTTTAGTAAGTATCCAAAACATACAAGTTTCATTATATAATTTTTCAAGGGATCTTATATCTGTTTTCACTCTTATATGCTTTTCATACAAGTTTCACACAAGGCAGATACAAACTTTATAATATATATATATATATATATATATATATAAAAGCAGCTGGATAGCGTAGTGGTTAGACTACACTCCTTTGGAACAGAGGATCGCAAGTTCGATTCCTGCCTGGGGCGTCTGTATCCAGTAAGGGTCCTAAGGCTAGACCCCCTATGCTAAGCAAGCCTACCGCAGACATGAGCGAGACAGATAAATATGAAGGCATGCCGGCTCGGACGTCGCCCGGATCAACAAGGTCCGCGTCAGGTGTTGAGGAACCAGGGCACCCTGACGAAAAGTGGGCTACTGGAACAAGAAGGCATCGGTGGGCAAGAGACGAAAACAGGGCGTTGTTGGAATGCTACTATGCAAGTAACCCCGGCGGAAGGGGCTACATGAATAGGATGAGGGACCTATGGATTCTTCGATACCCAACATCCACAATGACGGCGAAACAACTAGTAGCTCAGTGTTCCAACATTCGAAAGAAGGGACTGCTCTCACAGCTAGAGATTGACGAGGTACAACACAAATGCTACGGCAAGGAGGAGTCAGGACGCCAGGTCAGGGGGGAGATATCATCACCCCCACCCGAGATTGGGTACATAGCCCCAAGTGCGATAGGAGAAGGATCGTTGAGTGCGAGAGGAACTGACCTGAAAAATAGGATCATGGCCAAGCTTGAAACCTGGATCCCGCGTAGCCGGTTACCAAGATTACGTGAAGTTCCCTCAGAAGGTCTGCTAGATGATGTTAATGCAGCAATACCTACAACCACGATTACCGACACTAACAAGCTGATCTACAATACGGCAACAGTGATCAGTGAGATGCTTGGCTACAAGTTGAACAGCGACAAGGGGCAGTACCCTCCATGGAGAAGGAGGCTAGAGGGCAAGATCAAAGTAGCACGGAGGGAGGTTAGCCAACTAACGGAGTTGCAGAAAGGTGCGACAAATAAGGTGCCTAAGAGGCCTTGGAAACTGCCAAGCAAAGACTCACAGCCTTGGCCAGCCGCTTGAGGAGGTACACCAGAGAGATAGAAGGCAGGAGAATAAACCAGCTGTTCTCCACAGAACCAGCAAACGTGTACTCTCAGTGGCAAGGGAACAATAAGAGAACAGCACCACCAAGGCTGGAGACGGAGCAATACTGGAAGAGCATATGGGAGAAGGATGCAACCCATAACGGCAATGCTCAGTGGCTAGAGGATCTGAGGGCTGACCACAGCGACCTCCCTGAACAGGGTCCAGTAACCATCACAGTGGCAGATATCCAAGAAAGGGTCTCCAGTATGAAGAGTTGGACAGCACCAGGGCCCGACATGGTTCACGCCTACTGGCTGAAGAAGCTGACTGCACTCCACGAGCGTCTGGCAGCACAAATGAACCAGCTGCTAGTTAACGAGAGACACCCGGAATGGCTAACTGAAGGCCGGACGGTCCTGATCCCCAAGAAGGGACCGGTCCCCTCCAACTACCGACCAATAACCTGCCTCAGTACTACATGGAAGCTCCTGTCAGGCATCATATCGGCTAAGATGAACAGGCACATGGGTCAATACATGAGCGGGACACAGAAAGGAATTGGCAAGAATACCAGAGGCGCAAAACACCAGCTACTGGTAGACAGAACAATCAGCCGAGACTGCAAGACCAGACTGACCAACCTGTGCACTGCCTGGATTGATTACAAGAAGGCCTATGACTCAATGCCCCACAGCTGGATACTGGAATGCCTAGAATTGTACAAGATCAATGGGACCCTAAGAGCCTTCATCAGGAACTCAATGGGGATGTGGCGTACAACACTAGAGGCCAACTCCAAGCCCATAGCACAAGTCACCATCAAGTGCGGGATCTACCAAGGAGATGCTCTGTCCCCACTGCTGTTCTGCATAGGCCTGAACCCCCTCAGTGAGATCATTAACAAGGCTGGCTACGGATACCGACTACGGAACGGAGCAGTTGTCAGCCACCTCCTGTACATGGATGACATCAAGCTGTATGCCAAGAGTGAACGAGACATCGATTCACTGATCCACACTACCAGGCTATACAGCAATGACATTGGAATGTCGTTCGGACTGGAGAAGTGTAGTCGGATGGTAACAAAGAGAGGGAAGGTAGTCAGAACTGAGGGGATTGAACTACCAGAAGGCAACATTGCAGACATAGAGGACAGTTACAAGTACTTGGGGATCCCACAGGCGAATGGGAACCATGAAGAGGCCGCTAGAAAAGCTGCAACCACCAAGTACCTGCAGAGGGTCAGGCAAGTCCTGAGGAGTCAGCTGAATGGTAAGAACAAGATCCGGGCCATCAACACGTACGCCCTGCCCGTGATCAGGTACCCTGCTGGGGTAATAGGCTGGCCAAAGGAGGAGATAGAAGCCACTGACATAAAGACAAGAAAGCTCCTTACCATGCATGGAGGGTTTCACCCCAAGTCCAGCACCCTGAGGCTGTACGCTAAGCGGAAGGAAGGGGGCCGGGGACTGGTGAGTGTCAGCACCACAGTCCAGGATGAGACAACGAACATCCAAGAATACATTAGGAAGATGGCCCCAACTGACCGAGTGCTCAGTGAATACCTCAGGCAGCAGAAACCCAAGAAAGAGGAGGGAGACGAGGAACCATCATGGAAGGACAGGCCCCTGCACGGTATGTACCACCGGCAGATAGAGGAGGTGGCTGATATCCAGAAATCCTACCAGTGGCTGGACAAAGCTGGACTGAAAGACAGCACAGAGGCACTAATCATGGCAGCACAAGAACAAGCTCTGAGCACAAGATCCATAGAGGCTGGGGTCTATCACACCAGGCAAGACCCCAGGTGCAGGCTGTGTAAAGATGCCCCAGAGACAATCCAGCACATAACAGCAGGGTGCAAGATGCTAGCAGGCAAGGCATACATGGAACGCCATAACCAAGTGGCCGGCATAGTGTACAGGAACATCTGTGCCGAGTATAACCTGGAAGTCCCGAGGTCAAAATGGGAGATGCCCCCAAGGGTGGTGGAGAATGACCGAGCTAAGATCCTGTGGGACTTCCAGATACAGACGGACAAAATGGTGGTGGCTAACCAACCGGACATAGTGGTGGTAGACAAACAGAAGAAGATGGCTGTAGTGATCGATGTAGCAGTTCCGAATGACAGCAATATCAGGAAGAAGGAACACGAGAAGCTGGAGAAATACCAAGGGCTCAGAGAAGAGCTCGAGAGGATGTGGAGGGTGAAGGTAACGGTGGTCCCCGTGGTAATCGGAGCACTAGGTGCGGTGACTCCCAAGCTAGGCGAGTGGCTCCAGCAGATCCCAGGAACAACATCGGAGATCTCTGTCCAGAAGAGCGCAGTCCTGGGAACAGCTAAGATACTGCGCAGGACCCTCAAGCTCCGAGGCCACTGGTAGAGGACCCGAGCTTGAAGGATAAACCGCCCGCAGGGGCGTGCTGGGTGTTTTATATATATATATATATATATATAGAGAGAGAGAGAGAGAGAGAGACAATCCAGCACATAACAGCAGGGTGCAAGATGCTAGCAGGCAAGGCATACATGGAACGCCATAACCAAGTGGCCGGCATAGTGTACAGGAACATCTGTGCCGAGTATAACCTGGAAGTCCCGAGGTCAAAATGGGAGATGCCCCCAAGGGTGGTGGAGAATGACCGAGCTAAGATCCTGTGGGACTTCCAGATACAGACGGACAAAATGGTGGTGGCTAACCAACCAGACATAGTGGTGGTAGACAAACAGAAGAAGACGGCCGTAGTGATCGATGTAGCGGTTCCGAATGACAGCAATATGAGGAAGAAGGAACACGAGAAGCTGGAGAAATACCAAGGGCTCAGAGAAGAGCTCGAGAGGATGTGGAGGGTGAAGGTAACGGTGGTCCCCGTGGTAATCGGAGCACTAGGTGCGGTGACTCCCAAGCTAGGCGAGTGGCTCCAGCAGATCCCGGGAACAACATTGGAGATCTCTGTCCAGAAGAGCGCAGTCCTGGGAACAGCTAAGATACTGCGCAGGACCCTCAAGCTCCCAGGCCTCTGGTAGAGGACCCGAGCTTGAAGGATAAACCGCCCGCAGGGGCGTGCTGGGTGTTTTTATATATATATATATATATATATATATATATATATATCTTTTCCATATGGGCGTGGTTTGTCTTTTGTGGTCGGAGAGTGGAGAATCACACAAGGTGGTCTGCAAAGAGAGTTTTAGGATGCTTCCTCCCTCTGTCCGCTGCATAGTCCATCCACGGGTTTGCAAGGCTGGCTCAATTGACGGCTGCCACACCACTAAGAGGTTTTTCAGAAATATGCAAACCGTAGAAAGTGGATTCTATGTTACTACTAGTATAATACTTGTGACTCTGTAGCAGACAACAGTTTGAAAAAGTGCTATTAAAAAAGATCCCTAGCCCTCATGTCATACTGGGACCTTTTTGTGCCACTTTTTTGTTTTAAATGCATGCCATTTCCACTGTGTTCAGTGGAATATAACCAAACTTGCCAAAGGATTATTTTTTTAAAAGATTTTTAAAATTTCAGTGTGAATTTCTTAAAACAGCCTGGCTGAGCAGCAAAAATCCCCACACCCATTACCCTAGGGACCGTTTTGTGCCCCATTGACTTCCATTATAAACGCTATTGTTGTAACTTTATTGCAGTTTTGTTTGATAACAGCATTTTGATTATTTTGTAAGTGATTTAAGTGTTAGTCACATGTTTAGTGAGGGCTGTTAATTATAGATTTAATTTTCTGCTAAAAGGGAGCATTTAACAGGTATTTTCATTAGAAAACTGCGTTTCCCAGAATCCTTTGTAGTAGACGAAAGTTACTCTGGGGTTTTTTAGCTAGAAAAGAAAGTTTGGGAAGCCATTGTATGTTGCTCTGATGTCGAGCAGTTTATTTGTTGTACATTCCCCTTTTGAAGCCTTATATAAAACTATCGTTTCTACAATTGATGTGCGATCCATTTTTTGGCTAGTGGATTCGCCACAACAGCTATTTTTCATCCCAAAATTATTATTATATGATTTTATTTATTTATTTTGCTTTGGATGTCAATGAGGACTCAGGGCCTTGAAGTTTTACTTTTTATATTTGTCCACCAGGTGGCGCCATTTTTTCACTTTTGGGCAAGTGAAGGAAATGAAGTAACTCTCATATTTATTCCATAGACTTTCTGTTCAAATAAATGATAATTCTGTGTCACTAACAGTCTTAGACAATGGTGTGTATGTTCAAAAAATGTAAAATAAAGGTCTTTATGCCTAAAAAAATTTAAAAAGGAAAGAGAAAAATAAGTGTGTCTGTGTCTAACTTCAAAAGTCTTTCCTCTGTTAGAAGGCCACGCTGCAATATAAACAAAATAAACATAAAAGCAGGGGCCGAAACCAAATTAGACTGGGTTTTGTCTGCGGGCTCAAATTGTTTATGCAGATGCAATGCAGCAGAGGTTATAAGAATGAGCAGTAGAGCGGGAGTAGTCATTTTCAGGATGGCAAGATATTATAGCACAGATGAAGTGTTGGAAATGGTCCTGGACTCAGAGTGCCAGGATAACTCCTCATCCTCCTCCGAGGATTCTGGAGAGGAAACGGATAATTCTGTGGAACTAGAGCAGCTGGAGTCCAGTTCCCACGAAGAAACATCTGACGCTGAGAGCGAAGGGGAGATGGAGGAAGCAGCTTCGGAATGGACTGCAAAAAATGGCAAAATCGTTTGGTCCCCCACTCATACGGAGACCCTCCGCTATTTTCCTGCAGCTACAAATGTCACCCCAGGACCGACACACTACGCCGCCGCCCGAATCAGGGACCCGGCATCCAGCTTTGCACTCCTCTTCACGGATGAAATTGTGCAGCACACGGTGGCCATGACTAATCCGCACGGGAGACGCGCAGTCGCCGGCTGGCGTGACATGGACTGTGATGAATTGCGTGCTTATGTTGGGCTGCTCATCTTGGCCGGTGTTTACCGGTCAAGACACGAATCGTCTCGCAGCCTCTGGGGTGATAAATGCGGACGGGATATTTTTCGAGCCACCATGTCCCACAAGCGTTTCCATCAAATCGGCGGGGCGCTCTGTTTTGATGATAAGCTTTCCCGACCCCGTCAGGACAAGTTGGCTGCCTTCCCCAAGGTGTGGGATTTGTGGACACATCGCCTGGAGCTGCTCTTCAACCCAGGTAGAGACATTTGTGTTGATGAACAGCTCGTCCCGTTCCGGGGAAGGTGCAAGTTCAAGCAATATATACCAACGAAGCCAGCAAGGTACGGTCTAAAAATATGGGCTGTATGCGACGTGGAAACTTCCTACGCCTGGAGACTCCAGGTATACACCGGCAAAGCTGGTGATTGCGCGGAGGTGAACCAGGGGATGCGGGTGGCGCTGGAGCTAATGGAGGGGCTCCAGGGAAACGTGGTGACATGTGACAATTTTTTCACGTCCTTTGCCCTGGCAGAAGAGCTGCTGAAGAGGAAAGTGGCCCTAGTTGGAACGATTAGGAAAAATAAGCCGGAGCTTCCGCCTCGATTGCTCCAGACAAGAGGGAGAGCGGTCCTGTCGTCTGCGTTTGCCTTCACGCTCACCCACACTCTCGTCTCCTATGTCCCCCGACGTGGCAAAAATGTGCTCTTGATGAGCACAAAACACCGCACTCCGGATGTGAGCGGGGAAGGGAAGCGAAAGCCAGTAATCATCCAAGATTACAATCGGTGCAAAGGTGGCGTCGACAACCTTGACAAGGTAGGTGTCATCACGCATCAGTTACGCACAGATTTATTCATTCTTGCTCATATATTCTTGTGTAAAATATACATAGGTTTGAAATTTTCTGTTTTGTGTGTGTGTGTGTGGTTTTTTTAGGTTGTTGGCACCTATTCCTCTAGGAGGAAAACAAATCGCTGGCCAGTGGCACTCTTCCACAACCTGCTGGACGTGTCACTGTACAACTCCTACGTGCTGTGGACCGCTATTGACCCATCCTGGAAACAGCAGAAAAATTACAAACGGAGGCTGTATGTTGAAGAAGTGGGTGAAGCTTTAGTAAACCCACACATACTGAAGCGAGGACGCCTTCCCCGCTCATCAGGTGCTGCAGACATCGTGACGAGTGGGCAGAGTGCTGCTGCAGGCCCCGCCCTGATCCCTAGTTCCAAGGGCAGGAGACAGTGCGACTTCTGCGATGAGAAAAGGAGACGCGTCGTCGGCACCTGCTGCAAATGCGGGAAGTCCACATGTAAGGACCACATTGTGTTCATTTGCAAAGACTGCGTCAACTGAGGACTCTGACACACCTCCACATACACACCACACCTCCACATATGCTCTTCCCCTCTCCCTCCCTTTTTCTTACTTATATCTTTCCCGTTCCCAAAAACATAAATGTTCATGTTCATTGTTCTAAATAAAAGTTTTTTTCTGGTTCAAACTGATCTTGTATTTTCATTTACATATTTTTTTTCATTTTATTTTAGAACACAACAAGGTAAAAAGCATTGGGGAAAAAGTGAAAAATCATAATATACCATTATATTGAATTTCCTGTGCCCCTGCATTAAAAATAATGCTGGATCAAAACGAATGTTGGTGCGAATCTTTGGACCATCCAAAGGCCTAATTATAATAAAAGTGAAATATTACTTCAAATGTATTTTATGGAAAATATTAAGGTTTTTTTGGGGGGCTAAAAAAACGGTGCGCTCATGTAATTAAACTGCGATTTAAAGGGCTAAAACCCCCGAAATATAATTAAAACTTTATATGAATATTTCAGGGAGAAGTAGTTTTAAAAGATTGGCTAATTTAAAGTGGAAAAAAATATGAATATATAATCTTTTTATAGCACTTTTTGGGGCGTGGCAGAAAACGGTTCCTAGGGCAATGAACGTAAGTTGTTTTTTTTAATTTGCCCCTGCATTAAAAATAATGCTGGATCAAAACAAATGTTGGTGCGAATCTTTGGACCAAGGTCCTGCACCCATCCGTCGGTAAACTGTACCTGGGCTTGTTGCAGTGACCTGAAGTTACTAAACTTCATGAGTGTATGCACTCACTCCAAGAACCGTATAATTATAAATCTGAGCGTGGTGAAAGTTGGGCAGCACGCTAATGTCTTTTGTCCACTCTGTGTGCTCGTAAGGGTCTAACCCTTTCACTTCTTTGATTTTTTCCTCGTATCTTTTCTCTGTCTTTTCGTCGAGTCTGTCTTTGTACGGCATTGTTCTCCTTTTGTTTTGTACATTCCTTTTTTGTGCGTCAAAGAAAAAACAAGAAGGTATTGGAACCGGAGAATGAACGTTTTGCGGTGCTGCAAATGCTTGCATTTGATGCGGTACTTGGATTGTTTTGCCACGAGTTCCCGGCATGCAATGCGCGAAAATCACGTGATTGCTAAACAAGGGGGAGGGTGCATCCGGCCTCCTCGGCTGTAATTGGTCCAGCCCAGAGTCGATCATGACCAATTGGCCAATCCAACACCTTTCATTATATATATACCCTTCCTAAAAATAAAAAATAAAATAAAAAAAAATCCATCGGCCCATAAAAACAAAAAATCGCCAGCGGCCCACCGGGCAAATGCCCGGTATGCCCGATGGCCAGTCCAGCTATGCCCCTAATATATATATAGATGTGTGTGTACACACAATTAATTTGACATTGAGTGGTGGGGTTTAAAGGTGTGTTGCACCTCCAGCACTTGCAGGAAGATGGCCCTTAACCTCGTTTTCATCATTCCAAAAGCACGCTCTATGATGGTGCGTGCCCTGGAATGATGGCTGTTAAAGCGCTGGGCTTACACACCTTGGACTGGCCTCTTGTAGGGTGTGCTGAAAGGGAGTGGACGCTGGAGGCATGGGTACTCTCCATCTGCGGGGATGAAATGCCCTGGAGGAGGGTAGACTGACTGACTGTACAGTGGGCTGTGGCGGAGCACCCTGGAATCATGCACCGACCCAGGCCAGCCCACGTATGTGTCGATAAAGCGGCCCCGATGGTCACAAACCGCCTGCAAGATGATGGATAGAAACAGTTTTCTGTTCCTATAGGACTGACCATCAGGGCCACTTGGACACTTGATGCGTACGTGGCAGCCGTCGATTCCACCCACCGCTTTCATAAAGGCTCTGTGGTGTGCCAGCCCTGCAAACCCACGGGACACTACCTCCAGGTCCTCTGGAGTTGTTGGGAGGTGGATGACCTGGTAGCAAATGGCCAACACCTGTTTTGTGACTCGGTGGACGATGTAGTGGACAGTAGAACGAGGCATCCCAAACACTCTTGAGACCACCCTGTAGGATGCTCCACTTGCCAACCAGAAAAGATACACCAGTATCTCAATTGTGGCACCCCATCCATGCTGCCGATCCTGGTTCAGGAGATTTAGCAACACTGCCAGAGATGCCCTGCTTAGCCGAAAATCAGGCCTTGGATCCTCCTGGTTAAAAAAACGGTCCAGGACTGGTACACCTTGGTTAATCCTGCAGTACAACGGCCTTGTCTGGTTAAGGAAAAGGTGGAGAACAGCATAAACAGTTTTAATAGAAAGGTATGACTTCATTTATTTTATGACATATATATTATGGCATATATTGATTACTAAGCTTGAGTGAAATATACTAACACTGATAAATAACAGTTTAAACATTTCATCTGTGTAGCTAAGCTTTTTTATGAACTAAAAATTAACCGTTTTCAGCTTTCTGACAATTTTACTGCCATTTTATGTACACAAATAAGTAACAGGATCATATGAATAATTGAAAATAAATTGAAACTTATAGAAGAACATTTTCTAAGAGATTTTGTTCATATATTTTGAATGACCGCTGTCATTCAGTCACCAAAATTATCCATAAAACTAGCTAAGTAATTCCTAAATGCATCTAGATTAATAGTTTTACCTGGATATGATTTTCTCTGATGAGCCTGCAGTTCGAAGCATGCCGGCGATGACGACCGCAACACAGTTTTTTTTAGCTTGTCGATAATTAAAAATGTACACAAAAAACAGAGCAAGATTTCGGGGCGCTGACGACCGGAAATATTCTTAATTAAGGGCGGGAGTAGATCAGGCTAGACCGTCCAATTTCACAGCCGTTTACTTCTGGCCTACCCGACCTTCTGAGGACCTGGCCCACGTAGACTGCGATGGCCGGGTCCTTAATGTGTGTTTTGTTTGGGCAAAAATAGAGAGGGCACAGCCTTATGAAACAGGAAAATATCGCTGTGTAATCCATTCATTTCAACAAAGTAACTGTATTTTGAATACCACCTTTTAATAGGGTAACTGTAAAGGAATACAGTTACGCATATTTTGTATTTTATATACGTAACAGCATAGAGGATGTATTCCATTACTCCACAACACTGTTTATGTTGAGGTAACTTGTTAATGAGTATCTGGTAGAATTGAATGTATTCCTTGTTCACATGTGGCTATATACTCTACTGAGAATATACATATTTAATAATAATGTGAGTGGATCTTCAAAGTATACATCAAAATAGCTCATGGAGAACATGAGTAGGAAAAGCTAAGAGTTTATCAGCAATAATCCTTTTTGAATCCTTTCATAACCACCATAAGCAAGCATACCATCTCAACATGTATTTGCTCAAAAATGTATTTATTACTACAAACACATCTTTAATCATCGAGACAAGGAAAAGCAACAGTAGATAAATGGAAGTATCTCTTCTTTGGAAAGTGTGCAATTTCATCAGGTGGGCGCGGTGAATCCTCATGAGCAGTTGCACCAGGAGGCTTTTCTGAGAATGTTGAATTTAGGTGTTTTCTGTAGTTACTAGAAACTCCAATCGGTGGAGGACTTGGGCGCAGTGGGACTTCAGGAGGAGGTAGAATGGGACACTGGTCAGTGTCATTTGTCAGGCACCGAGGTGCACGTACACCAAAAGGATCCAAAAGCACACTCAAATGCGAGCAGCAAAAAACTACTATATTAACAAAAGGTGACCCAGGATAACCAGAGAAGCAAGCGAGGAACTGAAAAACCCGGGGAAATAGATGATGCGGGGAAGCCGAAATCGGGACCGTGAGAGGCTGCAACAGAAAGGGGAGAAAATTAATAGTGAGCTGGGAAAACAGGTAAACGCAACAAGACAGGGTTTGTGTAGTTGGCTTATGATCGGAGTGGGACCGTGGGACTCGGGAAGGGAGTGTGAAATTCTGTGGAAAGGGTATCCGTAGAGTCAGTGATGAGGCCAGGTGGTGCACCGGGTGGTCCAAGCCAGCAGGCAGGTGGCAGATGCAGGACGCCAGATCGAAATCTAGACACATGAAGGCAGAGTTAACGCAGTTCAAATGATACATCAGTACAACGCTTTCGCGGGAGGCAAGTTACCACAGAGAGGTGATTAACGGACTGGCATGGGGAATCCGTCTGCACGGGGTTAAATATTAGTGATGGGTCGTTCGCGAACGAAATGGCTCTTAGAGCCGGCTCTTTGACGTGAACGACGCGAGCCGGCTCCTTATCGCGAGCCGTCACGTGTGTTTTGTTTTGTTTTTTTTCTCTCACCCTCTCTCTCGCACTTTTTTTCTGCTTCACTCAGCATGCGAGCCTTGTGCTTTACGCTGGGCAGAGGGGGGAGGGGCAGTAGTTACACTCAGTAGCACAGGAACAGATCCAGAGGGGGAGAGAGAGAAAGAGAGCCAGGGACAACAACGTCACATTAGAAAGGTATAGTAATCATCCACAACTATTTTCAGTTGCAGATGATAAAGGATTCAGAAAGTTTATTCATGCAGGTCCATTTGACAGAGAATGTGCATGTTTCTTTTTGTTTTCATATTTTAATTTATATTTAATTGTGTTGTGGTTTGCAGTGTTTTGTGTTGTTTCACTTTAAATTTGTAAAAGGAAAAAGCTGAAAATTTAAATAGTTAAAAGTTGAAATGTGAATAGTTGATTTTTGTATTATATGATTTATTTATTACATTTTATGTGGAGTGAATAAATAAAAGTATATTTACGGTGGCCCCTAGAGATAAAGCACATACAAACTTCAAATCACGTACGAACTCGGAAGCATGTACAAACTCCAAAACACGTAAAAACACGTACAAACTCCAAAACACGTAAAAACTCCAAAACACGTAAAAACACATACAAACTCCAAAACACGTAAAAACTCAGAAGCACATAAAAACTCAAAACACGTACAAAAGACAACAGAAGTGCTCCAGGATGCTGGGGGCAGTGTTGAACTTTTGTTACCGAGTGGCTACACAAGCCAGCAAGTACCAATGACTGGATTTGTTGTGTGGTAGTAACAGGTAAATGAACATTTTTTTTTAAATTATTTGAATATATATGAGTGCCTGTGTATAAATACACAAACAATACACACATGCTTTCAATTGTGTAATTTAAGTGATCTAGTAGCTCTGCTTTGGAAGTTCAGTTCATGCTAGAAATGTGTCTTGGAGTTTGTACGTGTTTTGTCTCTAGGGACCACCGCATATATTTATATATAAACATATATAAATAAAACCACTTTTTTTACGTTAGTAATTCCTTTTGTGCATAATTTTATAATACTGTTAATAATAAATTAATTAAAGCAACAAAACAACCTGAAGAGCCGGTTCGGAGCCGAAAGAGCCGGCTCTTTTTAGTGAGCCGAACCGAAAGAGCCGGTTCTCTAAAAAGAGCCGGAAATCCCATCACTAACACATTCACACACTGGCAAGCTACATTGTAGCCACAGCTGCCTTGGGGCGCACTGACAGAGGGGAGGCTGCCGGACACTGGCGCCACCGGGCCCTCTGACCACCACCAGTAGGCAAACATGGGGTTAGTATCTTGCCCAAGGATATTTGGCATGCAGCCAGGAGGCAGCCCTGGATCGAACCACCGACCTTCTGATTAGTGGCTGACCTGCTCTGCCACCTGAGCTACAGCCACCCCAAATAGGTGGCCCTTTCTTTACTGTTTTTGCGCTGTCCTCAGAAAATGCTTTGGAAAAAAAACCCTAAAAAGTGATATAGAAAAAAGCATGGCTCATATATACTTATATATATGAGCGAGACAGAAGCTAAGCTCGATCAGATAGATTTACTTTTTATTACTTTGCTGTTTCAACAACATTAAATTTCAAAACTGTACTTTTGAGTTAAAATATATATTTATAATTTTAATAAATGACAAATTAAAAAGGCATGAACATTTTTTTGTATCGAAAAAATATCGAACCGAACTGTGAATTTTGTGTATCGTTTCACCCCTAATATGTTTATATATATATATATATATATATAACTCTGGATTTACTGGCCTATAATTAAAATTTAAAAAACGGTGTATACTTTGAAGTCCGATCTTTCAGCACGGGCTGAAAGACTCAGCGTGGCAGCTTGTTGCTATGTCAGCTTAAATCAGTCATGTGATTTGGGGGTGCAGCGAGTCCGTGGAACCCAGAGGGTTAATAATACTCACCCTTATTCCATTTCCAGAGTGCATCAACCAACCACCTGTGTGAAATCTGAATTCACAATTCACAATCATAACCATCACTTGCTACTGAAAACAAGAAAAAAGCCAGTCTGCGCTATGGGCTGAACCATTTGTTATTTGTGGAGGGAGGTAACACTATGCAATATATTCAGTTTTAGCATTTATATTCACTGTTAACTGTAACTACGCTCAAAGTGTTAATGGTATCTTATTTTAATAAACAACACTGTCATATGCAAACCTAGGGTGGCACTTCGGGTGGTAAGAGATCATTTTAGGGTAGCACCTACCACCCCATGCCACCCTTCTAGAGCTGCCCCTGAATGAAACATTATAAGTCATCAGCCTAATGCTTAGGCATCAGTTGTTCCTCTTCATTAACCACAGAAGAAATACTTGAATATCTGTGCTTTCTAGAGTGACCTAACTCTGCAATGGGTGGAGGTCTTGGAGGCAGAGGAACATCACAAGGAGACATGAAAAAGGCCACTTCATCATCCAATGAAGAACATTCATTTTTAAAATCAGGGTGCATGACCTTATTAGCAGGGGCGGATCTACAGAAAATTTTTGGGGGTGGCATGGAGATCAGATAGGGTGACAAAGTTGAAGCCATTTCTTTACACATTTGCAGGTGCTACATTTTCTAATACATGCCATATATAGTCAAAATACATCAATTTTTTTTTTTAAATATAACGTAGCCTAACATTCTTTTTGGCATTAGCCGATATAACTAAATATTTCAGTTACATTAAAAAATATTTTGGATTTTATGTACTGTATAGCCTATACAACAAATAAGCATATATCCCAATAAGTACAAAATCCAGAAACCTACACAATACAAGGTGGATTAAGTTGGACTTGTATTTTTAATTAAGTTTCACACTCTTTTTATGTTGGAAATACATTCAAAAGTGTATTACATCCTTACATTTACAGCAAAAGGTCAGAAATCTGCACTTTACAAAAAACACTGAACAAAATAATATAAAAAAACATTTTTCACCATCAAAATTCACTAGTCAAGTACTTAAAGTTTATTTTTCATTACATTAGGCCACGTTGAAGAATATTGTGTCTACAACAGCTGAATGCGGCGATTTCCATGTTGATGAGCAAACCGTCTGACAAACTCATCCAAATCCAATGTTTTTGTGCGTTTGGACTCAATACTGAGTATAGACAGATTGGACAGTCTTTCCTCTGTCATAGTTGATCGTAAATAGTTTTTAATTATCCTCAAAGCAAAAAAGGTCCTTTCACAAGATGCACTGCTGACAGGCAACACTACAGCTATTTTGCACAGCCGAAACAGTTCAAAGAACACATCATTATACGACTCCAAGAAACTCACAAATTTTAGGAGAGTGGTAGGAACTGTTTCATCACTCTTTGCAAGTCTTTCTAAGACTCGCCTAATCTGAGGTACTTCATGCTTCAGATCATCAGTATTGGAGTCATAAGCACGGGCAAGAAATAGTACATCCTCCTCTCTCAAAAATGTGCCACTTGATGGATTTAATGCCTGAATACCTTTCATAATATTACAGTTCAGCCTAGAAAAGCGTCTTTCCATTTCTCCCATCATACAATCTATAACTGGATAGAATACTTGGATTCTGAACATTTGTTTGCTGTCTGGGTCTACATGCTGTCCAAGGGTAGAATTAACAAGAGAATCATGAAGTTTTCTTGCTTTCTGTATTGATCGTTTTGGGATGTGTTGGGTTGAAATGCCACTTTTTTCACATGTTTATACAATATCAGTCCGCAGGTCATCAAAAAAGGATTCAGTTTGGTAATAAACCATTGTCTTCTTAAGCGATTCAACTAGGTTTATAGCCTTAGAAAGGTCAACAGTTTTGGACTGAAGCATTTCTGATAACATATTAGAATCACTCAATACTTTTCTGAAGAGTGCAAGGCATCCAACAAAATTCAGATCCATTTGAACCAGAATGCCCTTTGCTTCTACAGCTCTCTGTGCATTGTTCTCTGATGATATCTCTTCTAGTACACGCAAAATTGCAGGCAACCTGTCCATGATATTGCGACATGCTATATGTCTAGAAGACCAACGTGTATCACTAAGGCGCTGCAGTTCTCTTGGTACCCCATGAAACATTTCCTGCTGCACTGTCAGCCATTTCTGATGGACGTAAGATCCAGATATGAATGTGTACAATCGTTCTAGCAAAGAAAAGAAATTTCCTGCATCAGGCACCCTTTGCACTGCATCTACTATGACAAGGTTTAAGCAGTGGGCACTACAGTGAATGTAGAAAGCATACTTTGCCACCTCCTTTATCCTAGCTTGTACACCAGAATGTGACCCACTCATCACAGATGCTCCATCATACCCTTGGCCAACAAGGTTCTGTCTGTAGTCCAGCCCATGTTTTTCTAAACAGCCAATAATCTTGCTGGTCAGCCCAACGGCATCCAGTCTGTCTGCCTCTTGAAACCCTAAGAAACTCTCGTGTATTGCACCATTATAGTAGTATCTAACTATAAAAGAAATTTGCTCTGATTGACATCTTTAGTCTCATCTACAATGACTGAAAATTGTGCACTGTCTTTAACTTCTCGCGTGATCTCCTCAGCAACCATTTCAGCCAAACATGAAACAATTTCATTCTGGATGGTTTTACTGGTGTACAAAGCATTTTTGGCTTGTTGTTCCAGTCTCCTTTTAACCACAAGATCATGATTGCCTACCATGTTCAACATTTCTAGGAAAATGCCCCTTTTATTTGAGTCAGCAGACTCCCTGTGTCCACGTTGAGCTATATTTTCTGTAGCAGTCAAGATTAGAATTTCTGCTATAGTCTTAATGTAAGTCTGGTTTTCAAGCACTTGTTTCTAGCGATGGTCATCCATTGCCGTCATCAGAGTTTCATTTTTTTCACTCATTTTGTTATTCGCTGCCCAAGCAATCATTGCAGCAAAACAGTAACAAGAGTCTCTACTCTGGGAATATTCCAACCAAGGGTGTATTTTGTACCATTCTGGTAGATTCAGATAGACATCTTACCATGGGGATCGCTTTGAATAAACACAGAGAACTCAGGCTGTCTCTCCTTCCCTCTGCTGTCTGACCCCATCACCTTCTCTGCTTTGGACCATATTTCTTCTTCCTCTGCTGCTGCTTGCCCTGGTTCAGCTTCTTGCCCTTAAAATTATTTTTCAGACTCGCCTCCTAACGCAGGCGTTCCGCCCCGACCGTGTTATTTCACTGGACGAATTTGTGCATATAATTCAAACCGATTTTTCAGATGTTTCGGATCCGAATACACAAATCAGACTAATCAGATCAATGCATTTGGCAACAATGCATTAGGAAGCCGTGATACAGCTTCAACACCAGGATCAAACGATAATATTATCCCTGCTTTTGTCTTCTCTGAGAAACGGATGAACCACAATCTTCATTTCCCACTTTTCTCGTTTACGAACATCAGCACCAGCTCGTCAAGGCTTCATATCAACTTCATTTTTCTATTTTTTTAGACAGTTATATGAGGATAAATTATCTGCAAAAGCGCAACACGTTCGATGTGCATATATAGGTTATACATCAACTTTTCATGATCTATCTTTTTATTTTTCGTTTTTGTCTACATTATATTGAAATGTTTCATTATTGGAAACATTTTAAGATATACTTATTATTCTTAACATCTTAACAGATACTCTAACCCACAACTATCGTAAAACGCTACGACCGGAAGTGGACACCTTTCGCGCATGTAGGGTACCGATCGGGTTTCCGGTACGGATCAGGTAGCGACAAGGACCAATGACTGTAGAAAACATGGACGACGTGACAGCACCTCCTCCCATTGTGCAAAAATGAAGTCAAAATAGGGCTTCAGAGCGTGATGTCACGGGGGTGGGCGTGGAAAGGATTTTGGCCTGATGCACCATTTTCGGGGTCAAAACAAAGCGCAAAAAGGAGCGAAGGCACACACAACAGCCATGGTTCGTATTTGCTGTGTGGTCGGCTGCAATGTTCAATCGCACGACCGGCAAGAGAATAAGCTTGAAATGGTTTATCTTTTCATTCTTTCCCAACCTGGAAGCAACATGAGGCAGCTCCTGTATCAGATGTTACCAATCGAAGGCGTCTAGCCTGGATAGCAGTTGTGAGACGAGCTGATATCCAGTTCTCTACCATTCCCAGATATCTGTTGGTGCTCCAGACATTTTCATTACGGTAAGTTCTAAATATGTTCGTATCACTCTCTATAGCCTATTAGTTTTATTTCCGATGCACTCTGAGGTCATAGCTAATTAGAACAAACATCCTACTGAGTGATTTTGCAGAACTACCTTCTATTTATAGAGTTGCTAATTATTTGGCATTATTGCAGCAAACCAGCCAATGAAATGGATGAAACATCGTGACTGGGTTCCAGTGCTACACAAGGGACCTGCTTCAAACATACCACCATGCCAATCAGATTACTTCTTCCATGTGAGGGTGAAGGGGTGACCCTTCTGGATAAGATGGTGAAGGTTTGCTGCGTTTGGTGAACAGTGTGATAATAAAACCTGGGGAGAATGAAACCTGCTCCTGTTAAATATTCTTAAGTCTTTTGCTGTATAAATAGCGGTATTTTTTAAAAGATACAGTAAATAAAGTAGTGTTAGTAGTGGCTGATATCATGTAAACACTGTCATGATTTGGTGTAAACATTTTGTCATTTGTAAACTATAAATGACATGGATTCTACACTGTTACTGATGTGATGTTCTATAAAGTGGTTTAAAAAAAAAAGGCAAAAATTAGTTTGTTTCTTTATTCAATTTTTAAACAGTGGTACTCAGTCAGTACATATTCAGTAAATGCAAATTATTTACACGGCAGTGCACTACAGGCATAAATCTAGACCCCTAGATAAAACATTATGGCATTATAGCAGTGACAACTCCTCCACAGTAGCAGGTGGGATTTTCCTTTTACCTTTCATTACGGATTGTCTGTTTATGTTTTGATCAAGAGCCTTTTTTTGGGCAGCTGAAGAGGAGAAGTCTATCTTATGGCCAACCTCTGGCTGTATCTTGGTCATATTACCCAGCAAAACCCAGTGTGCAGGTTCATCTGTAACACTCCTTGTGCCACAGATCCGCACTGTTGCTTCTACATTAAACAGAAGAGCAGTGACGTGGGTGCAGGTCTCTCCGACTCCGGCCTTACAGGTGCAGTGGGCGGCTTCAACCTTCCCTGTGATGCTCACAGTGACCCATGGCTGCAATGCTGGTTCATTCAGTCTTAGAGTGCAGTACCTGAAACACACACAAAGTTCATTTAAAGACAAGAACTATGAGCCAAGGCCGACACAAATGTGTTTTATCTACTTTATCATAAATGTAGATAAGTGTTTAGAAAGTTAGCACATACATGTAATTTTTCATTTTTTTATGTGTCCATCTATAGAACGCTGCATGTTATAGTGTAAATCTGCCTGTTCTCTCTCAGAAACCTGCCTGCAGAAAATGAACCTAAAGTATGTAATGCAAGGATGTAATCACTTTCAAGATGGAGAAAGCATAAAGTGACAATTATGAATCACTTAATATGATAAGGAGATTCTGCAGGTCATTAATCAATGTATAAAACTAAAAAACAAAATGTATTTTTAGTGACACAAGATACAAATATGGAAGCAAGATGTATAATTAGAATTATTTATAATAAATATGAATAAATTATTGCAATTTCTTTAACCATAAAGAATAACTAAATCCTTCAGGACAATGTCACATCAATGCACTGAACTCACTATGTTATCCCTCTAACAGCCTCCACATGTTCTCACTGTAATTTCCCCCTCATGAATGAATTTATGCTGCACTAATCTGAATGTTTGCAGGGAAATCAAACGCATTTCACACGCAGTACTCGAGCTGACTTACCTTTGTTTGAATGATGACTTGTACGCGCTGACTCCACAGACAAGGTACGAAAATATGTCAGGCTACGTCAATAGCGGTTGGTCTTCAGGGTTTCTACTCCACCGCCGTATTTCATTTCCAATGCACGCTATTTTCTGTAAGTACCGCTGTTTCGCCTCTGAACGCAATCGGTCTCTATACAGTCCATTCTCTTTTGAGCTGCTTTTAATTATCTTTCTTGTAGTCATCGTTCCAACACAGTGTGTTCGTTTTGATTTGTAGACCCCGAAAATGGTGCCGCGCTCCCACAATGCATTGCGGCATGACGTCAACTCCATTTAAGAAACAACAGGAAGACTGAAGCTCATGGCATTGATCAAGCAGGACTCATGATCTTGACCAGCAGCTCCCTCACAGGGAAATCTTCAGACCTCCACCGTAGGCCTGCCCCAGAAGATGGATAAACCCAGCATTTCATGAACACTGTGATGGAGACCTTTGGTTTGTGTAATGTTATAAATACTCGGATACTCCCCAGAGGCTCTGGACTTTTAAATAAAGATATTATATTCAGTCATGTAGAAAGTTATATATTTTAAAATATATGTTCCTCTCTTGTTACTCTGGTATGAGTTGTCATGATCTGGCTGTGTGGCAGGCAGGAAATAGTTCCCAAACGCAAACTCACGGGAAAACAGGACTGAACTCAAAATGCAGCTTTATTGCAGACAAAAGATGACAAAAGATAACGGCGATACAAAATAACATGAAACTAAACTGGGAAGTACTAAGGAACAGACTGACGAGGACACACACGGAGGGGCACACAGTCATGAGGGAGAACGCGACACAGAACTGAGGGAGACGCAGACATAAATACACAGAGGGTTAACGAGGGAAGTGGGAGCACACGGGGAACACAGGTGACACTGATAATCATAACAAGACACTGCAGGAGTGAACGCAACACTGACGGGAGACGGGCAAAGTAAAACAGGAAGTACAGAGGTTCCGACAGGAGGAGAGAGAGCACGGGGAAAACACAGACATAACGGGCTGGGGAAAACATAGAATAAAACACAAGGAGAGACGAGGGCTCACAGATACACAGGGGCACACAGGAGGTAACCAAATAAGGAACATTTTAACTAAATAATCCTAGGAACCAAGGCATAACTAGGGAATAAAGTACAAAACACACAAAAACTGAGAATACTGGGCCCACATGGCCCAGGACCATGACATGAGTAGCTGAATCACTTTATGGTAAATGACACACTATCTGCAAAAAACTCTAAAGGAATTCCAGATGACAAGTTTATAGTTAAACATACAAGTGACGACCTTTGACCTTCATCAAGTTTTATTTTATTGTGTCAGAGAAACTCAAACGTGCTCTTCATGCAGCTGAGTATATCAAGTGTTTACAATGGAAGCTGTGCAGGTCTGAGATCAGCAGCTTTCGGAAACACCAAACTGAGGTCCTGGTAATGCTGATATACAGTGACACAGTTACAGGGGTGATTAATACTTTTGACTTTTTGTCTTTAACCTTATCAATAAAACAGCTGCAGCTTTCACTGACAGCACATGTGGTACTTTAACCTTTGTACTGTTTTCATCAGTTAATTTTGCAGTTAACATGTGAACATGTTGGATGATCTGTCTGCTGTCACTCGGTGGTGCTGAGGTCTGAATCTGAGGGCAGCTCCTGTAATCACAAAGAGAACAGAATCATCACAAACTGAAATATAATGTTTATCTCTCAAATCTGAAATAAAGCTGATCCTTCTCTGTCCCACACACTCAGGATCTTACATTTTGTCAATTCTACAGTTTAATCCATAGTTACAGATTAATGAGGAGTTACTGAAGTACAAGCTTAAAAAAATAGTGTTACTGTCTTTACACATGTGGAGACTGAAAACATGCTGGTCTTTGCACATATTTAATAATCAGCTCTGCACAGGAGCTGAAGCAGAGTGCAGCCTGTTGCCTTTACAGTATAATACTTGTAATGAAAGTACAGTAACGATAATTAGTGACTGAGCACCCCGGGGCGTTTCTCTTGATTTCTTTAGTCGGTGTAAATTCATTTACCTGCACGGATTAGCTAAACAAACTTTACAAAGCAAGTTTCCCCGACAGCTGAGTGTTCATCTTAGCTAGCGAGGTCTCAGGACCTAGCTAAGCACAGTAGTTACGGATTAGCTTGCAAACACGTTTAACTAATGCCGGGCTTACACTTTGCGATCTTTGGCCTATTTTGAGCCGATTTTTGAGTCGTGTGACCGTTTTGTTGGTCGGCCCGAGGTTGGCCTTCATCGTGCGTGGTGCATCGTGTAGTATACGTGGTGTAACGAGAAGCAATTAACACCTCCCGATCAGAAATTGCTTGGTCGGGAGTATTTCAAACATGTTTGAAATCCTCACGACCGTTGTGAGGGTGTCACCGCAGCCGCTCACACTGCGCACGCACAAACACATAAACGTCGGTGAAAAAGACAGAGTAGCACAGCAGTGCAGCGTTATCTGGACACAAGCGATGGAGGCACAACTTGTAGAACTTTGGAAAGCTCATCCGAGCCTTTTCGATGTGGCCTCACAAAATTATCACGACCACAACAACCGTGAAAATAGTTGGATTTACATTGCTGCTCAAACACAGCTGCCTGGTCAATGTTTTTCATTAGCAATGTAGCAAAGTTGATGGTGGTGCTGTGTGAGTAAAAGACAGCGAGGGAGAGCAAGCGACAGATTTTCTGTTATAACCTTCATTTTATGGACGCACAGTGTGAGCACTCGGGTCACATCAGAGCATCAGGCCGTATAGTGTGAGACCCTGCATCGTGACCTACGAACTTATAACCTCTGCGAGTCAATCGTGCAGTTTGAGCAGAAGCTGATTAACGCGACTGAAAAAAATCGCACAGTGCGTGGTGCATCGTGTAGTACCAAAGCTTTACCAAAAAAGTGCAGCGGGTCCTTTTGTCCAGTTTACCGAAGAACACCTCAGGCTGTCAGGGTAAAACAGTCAGGCGTGTTTCCGAAAAGTAAACGCTGGCCCTCCTCTCAGAGCCTACGCTCTATCTGTATTCCCGAACAGAGGTACTCTGTTTCTCTGTGACTGCAGCTGTCAGTCAAAGTTGCTATGATGACGTTTCACCCCAATTTAACATCACCGCGGCAGGAATTAGAATCAAATTCATGGGAAAGGAGACCTCCTCCTTGAATCGCTACCTTATCGTGGTGGAGGGGTTTGTGTGTCCCAGGGATCCCAGGGGCTATGTTGTCTGGGGGCTTTTGCCCCCTGGTAGGGTCTCCCATGGCAAATTGGTCCTGGGTGAGGGACCAGACAAAGAGCGATTCAGAAGACCCTTATGAAAAGAATATCGAGGGAACAGTTTACCCTGCCCGGGATAGGGTTACCGGGGCCCCGCCCTGGAGCCAGGCCCGGGGAGGGTGCCCGAGGGCGAGCGTCTGGTGGCCTTAGTCCATGGGGCCCGGCCGGGCACAACCCGAAGAGGAGACATGGGCCCATCCTCCCGCAGGCCCACCACCCGCAGGAGGCGCCATAGGGGTCGGGTGCATTGTGTGCCGGGTGGCGGCCAGGAGCGGAGGCCCTGGCGGACTGACCCCCGGCTGCCAAGACTGGCAATAGGGACATGGAATGTCACCTCTCTGGTGGGGAAGGAGCCTGAGTTAGTGCGTGAGGTTGAGAGGTACCGGCTAGATATAGTCGGGCTCACCTCTACGCATGGCTTGGGCTCTGGAACCAGTCTCCTGGAGAGGGGCTGGACTCTGTCTCAGTCTGGAGTTGCCCCTGGTGAGAGGTGGCGGGCTGGGGTGGGTATTCTAATATCCCCTCGGCTTGCTGCCGGTACGTTGGGGTTTTTCCCGGTGGACGAGAGGGTTTGTTCCCTGCGCCTTAGGGTCGGGGAACGGGTCCTGACTGTCATCTGCGCTTATGCGCCGAGTGGCAGTTCGGAATACCCAGCCTTCTTAGAGTCCCGGGGGGGGGGGGGGGGGTGCTGGAAGGTGCTCCACCTGGAGACTCTGTTTTCCTGCTGGGAGACTTCAATGCTCACGTGGGTAACGACAGCGAGACCTGGAGGGGCGTGATTGGGAGGAACGTCCTCCCTGATCTGAACCCGAGCGGTGCTTTGTTATTGGACTTCTGTGCTAATCACAGTTTGGCCATAACGAACACCCTGTTCGAACATAAGAGTGTCCATAAGTGCACGTGGCACCAGGACGCTCTAGGCCGTAGGTCGATGATCGATTTTGTAATCGTATCACCAGACCTGCGACCATATGTTCTGGACACTCGGGTAAAGAGAGGGGCTGAGCTGTCAACTGATCACCACCTGGTGGTGAGTTGGATCAGGTGGCGGGGGAGGACGCTGGACAGACCTGGTGCACCTAAACGCGTAGTGAGGGTGTGCTGGGAACGTCTAGCAGAGGCCCCAGTCCGCGAGATCTTCAACGCACACCTCCGGCAGAGCTTCAACAGCATTCCGAGGGAGACTGGGGACATTGAGTCCGAATGGACCATGTTCAGCGTCTCCATTGCCGAAGCTGCTGCATTGAGCTGCGGCCGCAAGGTGGTTGGTGCCTGCCGTGGTGGTAATCCCTGAACCAAATGGTGGACACCAGAGGTGAAGGGAGCCACCAGGCTGAAGAAGGAGTCCTATCGGGCTTGGTTAGGCTGTGCGACTCCGGAGGCAGCCGACAGGTATCGACAGGCCAAGCGGAATGCAGCTCGGGCAGTGGCTGAAGCAAAAACTCGGGTGTGGGAGGAGTTCGGAGAGGCCATGGAAAAAGACTTTCGGACTGCCTCGAAGAGATTCTGGCAAACCGTCAGGCGTCTCAGGAGGGGAAAGCGGTGCTCTACCTGCACTGTGTATAGTGCTGGCGGAGCACTGCTGACGTCGACTGAGAAAATTGTCAGGCGGTGGAAGGAATACTTCGAGGACCTCCTTAATCCCACTGACACGTCTTCCGAGGAGGAAGCAGAGTCTGGGGATGAGGGGAATGACCCGCCAATTTCCGGGGGCGAGGTCACTGAGGCAGTTAAACAACTCCTTGGTGGCAGAGCCCCTGGTGTTGATGAGGTCCGCCCCGAGTTCCTGAAGGCTCTGGACGTTGTAGGGCTGTCCTGGTTGACACGCCTCTGCAATGTTGCGTGGTGATCAGGGGCAGTACCTGTGGACTGGCAGACCGGGGTGGTGGTCCCCATCTTTAAGAAGGGGGACCGGAGGGTGTGTTCCAACTACAGGGGGATCACACTCCTCAGCCTCCCTGGGAAAGTCTATGCCAGGGTGCTGGAAAGGAGAGTTCGTCCGCTAGTCGAACCTCGGATACAGGAGGAACAATGCGGTTTTCGTCCTGGTTGCGGAACACTGGACCAGCTCTTTATCCTCTCGAGGATACTTGAGGGTGCATGGGAGTTTGCCCAACCAGTCTACATGTGTTTTGTGGACTTGGAGAAGGCATTCGACCGTGTCCCTCGGGGTGTCCTGTGGGGAGGTGTTGCGGGAGTATGGGGTGTCTGTCCCATTGCTACGGGATTCGATCCCTATACAACCGTTGCAAGAGCTTGCTTCGCATTGCCAGCAATAAGTCGGACTCGTTCCCGGTGGGTGATGGGCTCCGCCAGGGCTGCCCTTTGTCTCCGGTTCTGTTCATAATTTTTATGGACAGGATTTCTAGGCGCAGCCAAGTGGCGGAGGGCTTTCGCTTTGGTGGCCTCAGAATCTCATCTCTGATTTTTGCGGATGATGTGGTTTTGTTGGCTTCATCGGGTGAGGGCCTCCAGCTCGCACTGGAACGGTTCGCAGCCGAGTGTGAAGCAGCGGGAATGAGGATCAGCACCTCCAAATCTGAGGCCATGGTTCTCAGCCGGAAAAGGGTGGAGTGCCCACTCCGGGTCGGGGATGAGTTCCTGCCCCAAGTGGAGGAGTTCAAGTATCTCGGGGTCTTGTTCGCGAGTGATGGGAGAAGGGAGCCGGAGATCGACAGACGGATTGGGGCTGCAGCTGCAGTAATGCAGACGCTGCACCAGTCCGTCGTGGTGAAGAGGGAGCTGAGTGTAAAAGCGAAGCTCTCGATTTACTGGTCGATCTACGTCCCTACCCTCACCTATGGCCACGAGCTGTGGGTAGTGACCGAAAGAACGAGATCGCAGATACAAGCGGCAGAAATGAGCTTCCTCCGAAGGGTGGCTGGCCTCTCCCTTAGAGATAGGGTGAGAAGTTCGGCCATCCGGGAGGGGCTCAGAGTAGAGCAGCTGCTGCTCCACATCGAAAGGAGCCAGCTGAGGTGGTTCGGGCATCTGACAAGGATGCCCCCTGGGCGCCTCCTGGGTGAGGTGTTCCAGGCATGTCCCACTGGGAGGAGGCCCCGGGGCAGACCCAGGACACGCTGGAGAGATTATATCTCTCGGCTGGCCTGGGAACGCCTTGGTGTTCCCCCGGATAAGCTGGAGGAGGTGGCTGGGGAGAGGGAGGTCTGGGCCTCTTTGCTTAGGCTGCTGCCCCCGCGACCCGGCCTCGGATAAAGCGGATGAAGATGGATGGATGGATGGGAAAGGAGACTCCTTGGACATAAAGCACCATCATGAGAACTATTGATAACAAAATGTTACGACTGTGACTGTAATTGTGTGTGGATTTGAGTATCTAGGTGCTCCTCCGGGATTGGTGCATCCAGGGTGGATGGCTCACACCGATTGGCTGAGGACTGGGAGACAGCGGATAAGAAGAGCCCGCCAGGGACTGCCCAGTCATTCATCCTCGGCCCAACCCAGCCGGCAGACCGGTCACTGTATCGACGTATTATGTAATGTAAGAGCATGTAGGGGTGGACCGCCTTTTTGGTTAATCAGTTTTCTCCTGTTTTTGTTAGGTAGGGAGGAAAGTGATTGTCGTTTTGTTTAGTTCCTTTGAGTAGGTAAGTTTCGTTTATTTTTGAGATAGGCTGCTTTTGTTTGTTGTTTTGGCCTTGGGTTCACCCTGAAGCTATGATATGCTCCCTTCCTTTGTTTAACCGCACCTATTGTAAATAAATCACTGTCACAAAATAGTAAGTGTGTGACGTGCTGCTTGGGGTTGGACGGGGATGGATCACCCTTTATGTTGTGGTCTGGCCGCGCCTAGACGGGCCATAACATAATTGGGGGCTCGTTCCGTTTCTTTTCTCGCTTGTTGGTTTGTGGGGTTGGCGTGTTTTTTTTTCTGGTTGGCGGTTTTGTTTTTGTGTGGGGGTGTGTGTGTGTGAGTATGGAGTTTTCGCTGGACAGAGAGGAAAGAAAAGAAGCGAGGGGCACTAAATTTCCCGCAGGCGTGGGTTTGATTAAAACCGCTTGCTCGCCAAAAGTGCACGTGGAGGCTGAACAAAACCCGAAAACTGACGTTGATCCGCAGTTTCTACCATTTGTGTCATGTGGCTTTGTTTCGTTGACAGGTGAAGAACATGATAAAGTGCCAGTCACGATTCTTAGAGATACGGGTGCGTACCACTCGTTTCTACTAGAGTCTGTGCTGCCTTTGTCTGAAAAAACATCCTGTGGTTCCGACATACTAGTATGGGGAATAAAAATGAGCGTCACCAAAGCCCCTCTGCATATGGTGCACCTGCACTCGCCGTTAGTGTCGGGCTACGTTAAAGTCGCCGTGCGCCAGCGATTACCAATCGAAGGAGTTTCCTTCATTCTTGGTAATGATCTAGCTGGTGGGCATGTTTTTCCCCCGCCAGAAGTTGTTGATATTCCTGCCCTTGCTGCTGACTCAAGCTCCACTGCTTCAGAGGTGTTTCCTGCGTGTGCAATTACTCGTGCTCAGGCTCGTAAAATGGGTGAGATTGTGGATTTGTCGGGGTCGTTTATGGCTACGCTTGATGAAGACGACTCTTTCGTGTCACCCATTGATTCTGTGAAACTCTCCACATGTGACGTCCCTGAAATGATACCTGAGGACATTAATCAGAGCTTGAATATTACCAGAGAGCTGTTGATCAAAGCACAGCAGGGTGATCCTTCACTGGTGCCTTGTTTTTCCTCTGTTGTGGACAGAGAGGGGTCTAAAGCTCCCGTAAAATATTTCATTGAGAATGGTGTACTGTTGCGATCTTGGTCTCCTGATTCAACTGATTTGCATCGGGTAAACCAGGTTTTGGTGCCAAAGGAATATAGACCCCAGATTCTCAGTCTCGCGCATGATGCCTGCTTAGCTGGACATCTTGGGGTCAAAAAGACGTATCATCGTGTATTACGTAACTTCTTTTGGCCTGGTTTAAAATCAGATGTGGTGAAATATTGTCGTTCGTGTCATACATGCCAAGTGGTGGGAAAGCCAAATAAACCGATTCCGCCAGCGCCTCTTCACCCGATTCCAGCGCTGGGTGAGCCGTTTGAGAGAGTTCTATTGGACTGTGTGGGCCCGTTGCCAAGAACAAAATCAGGCCACCAGTACATGTTAACGGTAATGTGCGCTGCCACTCGTTTTCCGGAGGCAATTCCATTACGTACCTTAAAGGCAAAGAACGTTGTGAAAGCCCTCACGAAGTTCTTTTCGACTTTTGGGTTACCCAGGGTTGTTCAAACTGATCAGGGAACAAACTTTATGTCAAAAGTGTTTGCCCAGGTTTTAAAGGAGTTAAAAGTTAAACATCAAACGTCCAGCCCTTATCACCCAGAGAGTCAAGGTGCACTGGAACGATTTCATCAAACCCTAAAGACCATGTTGCGCAAATACTGCCTTGAATCAGGTAAAGACTGGGATGAGGGACTTCCGCTTTTGCTTTTTGCTGTTAGAGAAACCACCCAGGAATCCCTTGGATTTAGTCCGGCTGACCTGGTTTTTGGACACACTGTACGCGGTCCCCTGCGACTGCTTAAAGAAAAGTGGTTATCTGAGTCGCAGCGAGCCGAGCATAACGTGTTAGATTATGTTTGCAGTTTTAGAGAGCGTCTTTTCCGGGCATGTCAGTTGGCCCGTGACAATTTGGAGCAAACACAAGGCAACATGAAAGCCCGGTATGACAAAAAGACAGTGGTCCGACATTTCGCTCCTGGTGAAAAGGTTCTAGTGTTGCTTCCTTTAGTTGGGTCTAGCCTCCATGCGCGGTTTTCTGGTCCCTATGAGGTGGACAAAAGGATAAGTGACACTAGCTATGCAGTAAAAACCCCTGATCGAAAGAGAAAACTGAGGGTTTGCCACGTTAACATGCTTAAACGCTATGTTTCTAGAGAGGACGTGGCAGCTGACAAAACCACACCCATAACGCCTGTCTCTGTGTGTTCGGCACCCCCATTGTATGTTTTGCAAGATGATGACTTGACTGACAAGAGCAGTTGTATGCCGTTGGCCCGTTTGCGAAACTCAGAAGCGTTAGAAAACTTAGACTCTTTCCTGTCGCATCTGTCAGATTCCGCCCGCAAAGATATCCTTGATCTGATTGAAGCTAATTTGCTGCTTTTCTCTGACCATCCGCGGCAGACGTCTGTGCTCTCTCATGATATCGTTGTGGAAGTTGATAAGCCAATAAAGCAACATGCTTATCGAGTAAATCCAACCAAGCGGAATTTAATGCAACAGGAAGTCGAATACCTGGTTAAACATGGGTTAGCTGAGCCCAGTAACAGTGCGTGGAGTTCACCCTGTATTTTGGTGCCTAAACCAGATGACACCCCACGTTTCTGTACCGATTTCAGAAAGGTTAATGCTGTCACAAAACCGGATTCTTTCCCTCTCCCCAGAATGGAGGACTGCATTGATCGTGTCGGCTCAGCTACATACGTCACTAAATTAGACCTGTTAAAAGGATATTGGCAAGTCCCGTTAACCCCCAGAGCTTCTGAAGTCTCCGCGTTTGTAACTCCAGATCATTTCCTCCAATACACGGTAATGCCCTTTGGGTTGCGAAACGCACCCGCAACATTTCAACGTCTAATGCAGAAGGTATTGTTTGGAGTGAGAAACTGTGAGGCATACTTGGATGACATTGTCATTTATTCTCCAACATGGTCAGAACATCTGGAAACGCTCTCTGAGGTGTTCAGACGTTTTTGTGAATCTTCTCTCACACTAAACCTCTCTAAGTGTGAGTTTGGTAAAGCCACCATTACTTATCTAGGGAAACAGGTCGGACAGGGGCAAGTGCGCCCTGTTGCTGCGAAAGTACAGGCCATTGTTGATTTTCCTGTCCCGCAGACAAAAAGAGCACTGCGTCGTTTTTTAGGAATGGCCGGGTTTTATCGAGGGTTTTGCAGAAATTTTTCTGATGTGGTTAGTCCCCTAACTGATCTTGTTAGCCCCTTAAAACCTTTTATTTGGTCTCCAGCATGTCAGGTGGCATTCGAATCTGCCAAAGCATTGTTGTGCAGTGCACCAGTGCTAGCTGCGCCGAATTTTGAGCGCCCTTTTAAACTAGACGTTGACGCCAGCTCGTGTGGCGCAGGCGCTGTTCTGTTACAGGAAGATGATCACGGCGTAGATCATCCCGTCTGCTACTTTTCAAGAAAGTTTAACAGACACCAGACCCATTATAGCACCATTGAAAAAGAGGCCCTTGCTTTACTCCTTGCGTTACAGCATTTTGAGGTCTATGCTGGGTCAAGTGTGCTGCCTGTGCAGGTGTTTACCGATCACAACCCACTGGTGTTCCTTTCCCAAATGTGCAACTCCAATCAAAGACTTATGCGCTGGTCCTTGTTGTTGCAAGATTTTAACTTGGAGATCAGTTACAAGAAAGGGAAGGATAACGTATTGGCTGACACCCTGTCTAGAGCACTGTCTCCTTGAATTAAACATTTTGGGGTTAATGTTAATTCTTGGGTAAGGGGGTGTTACGACTGTGACTGTAATTGTGTGTGGATTTGAGTATCTAGGTGCTCCTCCGGGATTGGTGCATCCAGGGTGGATGGCTCACACCGATTGGCTGAGGACTGGGAGACAGCGGATAAGAAGAGCCCGCCAGGGACTGCCCAGTCATTCATCCTCGGCCCAACCCAGCCGGCAGACCGGTCACTGTATCGACGTATTATGTAATGTAAGAGCATGTAGGGGTGGACCGCCTTTTTGGTTAATCAGTTTTCTCCTGTTTTTGTTAGGTAGGGAGGAAAGTGATTGTCGTTTTGTTTAGTTCCTTTGAGTAGGTAAGTTTCGTTTATTTTTGAGATAGGCTGCTTTTGTTTGTTGTTTTGGCCTTGGGTTCACCCTGAAGCTATGATATGCTCCCTTCCTTTGTTTAACCGCACCTATTGTAAATAAATCACTGTCACAAAATAGTAAGTGTGTGACGTGCTGCTTGGGGTTGGACGGGGATGGATCACCCTTTATGTTGTGGTCTGGCCGCGCCTAGACGGGCCATAACAAAAAGAAAGAATCTTTGGGAAAAAAAATTATCTGAGGAGAATTAATTTATTTTAGTCTGACCCCAGTCCCATCCACTAACATGGAGGAGGCAGGGTTTATGACCTATACTGCAGCCAGACACTAGGGAGCAATAGAGACGTTTTGGCTTCATTTTTGGGGAGCTGTCGCATCGTCCATGTTTTCTACATTCCTTGCTCAGGACTCACCCCCCCCCCTCCCTTCCTGTTATAAAGCATAGCAGGAACAAATCTCGTCCCCTCCCTACTGGCTCACAGGTTCTTCTTCTTGGTTGGCAACCAATGTTAAGGCGCTTTACCGCCCCCTGGCTCACAGCTCAGTGGACATATATAAAAAAAATTAAATATAAAACAGTTGTTTTTCTTTTGCAGTCACTCATCTTAGCAGTAGGATATACATGAAAAGAGAAACAAATTAAGTTTGAGTGAAAATGTACATTTTTTGCACTCTCTGGGCAACTGACTCAGTGACTCAAATGACTCAAAAAACACGATTCACTTTGGTGAGTGACTCATTCAAACTATATTCAGTCAAAAGAATCAAACTTACCATCACTAATCAATTGCCCATCTTTACTTTAGGGGAACTCTGCCTCTTTACTGTGAGCTTTTTATACCCAACCATGTTACTGAGCTGTTACTTAACTAGTTACAAAATAACTAGTAACAAAATGTTCTACAGCTGTTTCTTTTTAGTAACACTTAGTTTTACAGCAACTTCCAGTCCAACGTTTTTTTAAATAGTTATTGTTCATGAAACAGTACAAGGACTCAGTTTAAACGTTTGATATGTTTTTTATACCCTGAATGTTAATACTCTGCACAGGAGGTGAAGCAGAGTACAGCCTGTTGCCTTTACAGTATAACACTTGTAATAAAAGTACAGTAACAGTTAATACATTATGGGTTCATTCAGTGATTTAAAATTATTAAGTTCTGTTTTCATTTACAGTTTTCACAGCTTTTTGGAACTGGATTGTATTTTAGTTAAATCGTTTTTGCTCAAATGAGATTTAGATGAAGATCCGATCACATTTTAAGGAGTTATTTACTTGTTCTTGCAACCATATTCCGAATTTGACTAAAAATGCTCTAAAATACAAGAATAATTATATTTCTTAATGAAGTAAAATTGAACACGTGTTCTTGTCGTACACTGATCTGTCTAGAGTAGGTTGTTTGGTAATCCAGTGTTTGCAGTGGAGGGGCATTGGTCCATTTTAGCTGAAGATTAACCACTGATATTGATTTCATTGTATCTAGATCACATATTATTTACCTGTAGAATGAACATTCTGCTATCTTTTTTCATTAACAAACACAAACAGGATTTATAATTTTAGATGACTTTCATTATTCAACTAAAACCTATTGCAGAAAACCAAAAAGGAAGTATTGCTGAGTGAATTAAAAATTGAAGGATAATTTTAAAAATGAGAGATAATTTTAGCAATATTGTTTGATTATGAAACTATAATAAATGTGTCACAAATGTCTTTGTTCCTCAGTTTGCAAACACATGAAGAATTACTTGGTACTGATGCTTCATTTAGACTGGGTTATCTAGTTAAGTGTGAACGACCTGCCTTCAGAAAGTGATTAGTTTTGCTCCTGACAACTCGTTATTAATATTAACTTAATAAAAACATATAGATTAACTCAAACTACTAAAGACTAAACCAAAAATAAAAGTAGACATTCTCAATAATGAAAACTAAACTGCAATGAGCAAATCCACTCTGTGAACTAACTGAATTAAACTGAATTAAAATTGTTATTGCTCTAATTCAAAGCTTAAGTAATGCTATGCTTAAAACAAAGAGCATAATTGGAATACAAAAGAAGACACAAACCCTCACATGATATCTAAATAAGTCAGAGTTTAGGGGTAGTTTTTTTAAACATTATGTGATTGGCAGAAGGCTGATCATTCCATCCAACAACAGATAAACCTTCAAAGTTCTCTCTCCACTCTCTAATTGATGTGGTTTAATAATTAAATAAAACTGGAAATTAATTGCAGCTAAAAAAAATTAACAATATGCAACATAATTGAGAATGAAATGCTGTGCTTTTCTTTGTGATGCAATGATTTTGCTTGTGCTCATAAACAAGGATTTTGACCAGCAGCTCTTTTGCTGTCCTTGTTGGGACAATGATTAACAAGTAATTGAATTGCCCTATTTTCCCCCCCGACATGCTAAAAGAAGCCCAATAATATACCACAAGGTGTCTCTTTGAGTTAGTCGATGATGAACTGCTAGTTTTTGGGTCTCACCATGGGCCTGTACACAGCAGCTTTCCTCCTGGGAGCCTTGATCTCCACTGGTAAGTAGTACAACTACTATAGGGCATGTAAAGATGATTTTTCTTGTTATTTGTTTAGCTCTGTTTTCTTACATTTAAAAGATAAACAAGGGTTTGAGGTCTAAACCCTTACAGCACAGGACAATGACTGACTAGCACTTTTTCCTCTTTCAGATGACGAAGAATAAAAATAACTCAGCTAAAGTAGAAAAATATATCCTCATTAGTTAAAGCAGGTCTAATCCAAATTAATACAGAATTTGTTTAAATGTGGGTTTTTGGAATAAGATCAGGCAGTGCAATGAAGTTGTTTTTTACATTTACATTTTGGTTTACATTTAGTTTAAATAATAGAAAACTTGTTGGTCTAAACAGGTCGTGACAGACCACATCAGCACATTCAAAGCTATACTGTTGTTCAAGACTTGAATAATTAATTGAATTTGATAAATGTAAGTTTACATTAAAGTAATTGCAGGTAATTCTGTGTAATTTAGTTTATAAAGACTCAAAAAGTTGTGTAATTAGTGTCAAGGATGACTTTGTAATAATTTTGTAGCCTGTACACTGGTTCCTTTTAGTCAGATGACGTAAAATGGATTGTTTGGCTACACGATTTCCCGATAAACCCTCTAATCAGCAACCTTGACTGACTGACTGGACAAAACCTGCTTATTGACAATGAATATATACTCTCTTTTAAAATATAACATTTGGGTACATAACAAAAAGGACAGTTAGTCATGTTAGATCACTGTTTAGTATTAATATTATTTAGCTGCTGCGCAAGGTGGAAAAAAAAACCAAAACCTTTATCTAAAATTAAGTCTGACAGCATTTGTATTTTGCTGTTATGAGAACTGCTAGATTTGTAATGAAATGTATCTAATAGCAACAGACGATAAGTCCAATAGCACTCTTGATGTGGGAGTCTAAAGGTGACTTGCACTTTGGGTTTTATATTGATCTAACAAATAAGAAATGTTGAGCTTTCGAGATGCTGGTTTTGTTCTCTTCCACCCTTATGTTTCCTTGTGTTATTGCTAATTTCCCAAATTTAGCAGATTTCCTAAAATGTGTTCCTAAGTGTACTGCATTCATTTTTATGTTAGTTTAATGAGTTAATAGGCAAAGATTTAATTTATGTGTCCAACAGAATGATTATATTTTTTCCTTTTACTCCTTTATACATGTAAGTCTAGCTAACATTTCTATGACTCCAGAGTCCACTGCCTACAGCCTATGACAGTGAAAAAGCTTAAATCCCAAAGACCTGACTGAATAATAACTGAATACACAAAAAGGTTTTTTAAAATATATTATTTTGTTGTATCTTAATAATAATAATAATAATAATAGTTGTTGTTATTATTAGCTTACATGTGCAACTTAAAACACTGTTTTAAGTTCACATCATCATCACAGACGGTGTTGTAGCAATCACAATAACTCACTCTTTTTAGGGTTAAAAGCAGTATTATACTGGGGACTATAACTAGCACACACTCTAAGTCCCTGCTTCAAACCTGTCACGATTTGGTTACAGGGACTCAAACGCAGAGCGGTTAGATGTCTCCAAGGTGTAGTTTATTTACAGTGCCAGTGCAATATATGTACAGTGAAGGGATCCAAAACTCCGGGGAATCACAGGGTAGCTCTCTCACACTCGCTCACGTCTTCTTTGCTCACACTCACACACGTTCACACGGCAGGGAGGTCGCAGGTCCGGGGGGGGAAGATCTGAGGCAGAAGAGAAGGAAAGTCACCAACTAATCACAAATCACGAATTATGAATTATGAAGCACAAGTCCACAGGAGCTGTGAGAACACTAACGTCAGTAGTACAATCATCCAGCGACGAGAGGATCTGTGTTCCAGCCTCAAATAGTGCTCCCGGTGATGACAGGTGATTGTTGTCAGGTGTGTGTGCCAAGGGCAGGAGCCCACAGTGAGCTCCGCCCAGGCAGAGAGGGAGAGAACAGAAACAGCAAATGTAGCCTTGTGGGGCCGACCGGGCAGGCACGAAGACCATGACAAAACCAGCACTGTAGGGAAACAAAATGGGCCAAATCATCAGTATACATTAAATGATTAATAAGAAGGTTACCCACCATACATGCAGTCTTACATTCATTTTACACAACAGAAAGATCATCGAGATACAAATTGAATATAATATAATAGATAGATTCTTTTGTTTTATATTTTAAAAAACGAAATGTGAAGTCAAGTTTTACTCATCTTTGAGCCACACAACAAAGAAAACATTGATAAATGATGTAACTGATTTTTTGGGGGGGGTTTTGGATGTGATTGATTGCAGTTGGTGGCAATGACGTGGAAGGCTACTCCAAAACTGAAGGTGCATGGATTATCTCACTGAATAAACGAGCGTATTCAGTTAACACTGTGGCTGAGTGTGCCACCAAATGTGACACCGAAACATCTTTCACATGCAAGTAAGTTCACATCTCATTTCATTCTGTGGATCAAAATGCTGCACATATATAGAATGTTATGTATATGCAAATACATTTTTTTTCCAGTTTTAGCTCCTACTCCTGCCATTATCCATAGGGCCGCATTTTACCCTCCACATCTGCTCCAGTTGTTCCTTTAGCTCCTGGTGGTTTTCAGTTTTCTTGTGCTTCTTCTTCCTGATGTTGCTCTGCACTGGTATTGCCACATCTATCACAACTGTTCCTCATCATCATCTATCTTCAGCTGTATTTGTGGATGCTCCATGATTCAGGTTGTGGCTCTGAAACTCATTGATCCTTACACTCTTTCCACTGCTTGTAGAACCTGAAGGTGCCTCACAATGCAAGGTGGACACCCCCATGCACTGCGTGGAGTTTTTGTTTCTCGACATCAGCTGCATCTATTGCCTTGTGTGGCCAGTGTATTTTTCACACTGGGGATCTGATGACCAGTAAGCCGTATGTGTTTTTGACTGGGATCTTATTCCTACCATTATGCCTTGTACAGTGCAGGCACTCTAATATGGTTGTGTGAAGAATTGAGTTTGTAGGTTGTCAATCCAGGCGGCGTTCAGGGTGGTCTGCGTAGTTGTAAAGTCCTGTGTTGCAGCTCTATAGACCAGGAGCTGATGCTTCTGCTGTCTGTTGTATTTCCAATGCCTTTCTGAGCTATTCTTGTGTATTGACTCATGTTTCTACTCAGTTTAGTTGCTATGATGCTTGAGAGGAGCTTCCGTATGTCTGTGGAAGGTTGCTGTGGTCTGGTGTTACTGTAGGTCCACCAGCCACTTGGCATTGGTGTGGTGTGGCACCTCTTTCTCACAGATGTTTTTTCAGTATTGTTCAGTTTCAACTCTGGGTGGGTCTGGCCCATGTTGTTATTCTCTTGTACTTGGGAGTACGTCCTGGATTGGCTTCTTTTTTTTCTCCACTGGAGACTTCCTCTACTTGCATCCTTGATCTTTTATGCAGGTGCTTCTAAGATTACTGTGGCAGTGTATATGAGCTCATCATCCCCATAATCAGTGATGCTGATGGTGGGGATGGGGTATAAAGCAATGTCATAACATCACATCTGCAAGCATCTCCTCTGATGGGACTGTTAACCAGGAGACTCGTGCTTTTGCTTGGGTGGCTACCTTGGCTACATATTTTCTCATTTCAGTAGATGCATCTGCCGTTGCAGGTGGCTGGGCAACATTTAGTTTGGATTCACTGCTCTCTTCTACGAGGGTTGGCTCAATATTTCCATACTGCTCACTGCTTTTCCCATTGTACTGTAGACTCTGGATCTCAAGCTTTGATAACAGCTTCTCTTGTAGTAATATAGCTTTAATAGCATGGTATTAATAGCTTTCTATTAATACCATGTTATCAATCCTTGTCCATGTATGTTCCAGTGGCCACCTCAACTCCTAATGTGTACTTAACTTAGATTTGTATAGCAACTTGCAAGAAATCAAACAACACCTCATTTTTTTCCTCACAGGTCTTTTGTCTATAATGAAAAGGACCAAGAGTGTTTGACAACAGCAGCAAACTCTAAAACAGACAGTGTCTTTCGCAGAAGCAGCACAGCTTTATATGAAAAAAATGGTAATGATCCAAATTTTTCTCTATGACTAAAACTAACACTAAAGCTTCTGTTTTCATGTTGTCCTTTCTGTCAGCTACAGTGACTAGTCTATTCTAGTTTACATGTTTTTTGTTTCCAATGCTTTTTGTTGACATTGTAGTTAATGTTATAAACACAGTAGAGGACTGAAAGTTAAACACTGCTGTAATTTAATTTAGTTTCATAAAACATCACAGAACTCAGATCAGATACATTTTTTACTATAGATAATGCGTGATAAACATCAATAAATCTATTTCTAGTCTTTTCTTTTCTTTTCTTTTCTTTTCTTTTCTAGCATATCTTCTGGAGTGTGTAAATGGAATAGGAAGAGATTACAGAGGAACAAAGTCCAGAACAAACTCAGGAAAGAGCTGTCAAAGATGGGACTCAAACTACCCACACAGGCCAAAGTGTGTGTTTGCGTTTGATTTTGCATCATCATTTCATATCCTTTTATGCCTTTGTTAAAACGTTTCATAATGTTTCTGCTGCAGTTTCATGCCGCAGAGCAACCCACTAGCAGATCTGGACTCCAATTTCTGCAGAAACCCTGATGGGGACAGCAATGGACCGTGGTGTTACACTACTGATGCTAACACCCGCTGGGAGCACTGCGACGTACCCAGCTGCTCTGGTAAGATTAATAAATCTCTGTGTTTGTTTTGTTTTGTTTTATTTCGCCAACATACATGTCTAATTGTCCTCTAGCAGCCATTTCTCTTTCAACAATTGCCATTTGGTTTTTAAATTATCTAATGTAGCTAATATGTGCAATCTAGGCACTACACAATGTTCTGAAATACTGATATGCAATATGGAAGAACGGTAATTATCATGCTATGATATTTCAGATAAATCAGTGTTTTTCCTTCACAGAGGAATGTATGGTCTGCAATGGTGAGAATTACAGAGGAAAAATCTCCACCACTGAAAATGGCTTCACCTGCCAACGCTGGGACTCCCAGAAACCTCACAACCATGGCTACAATCCTAGCACGTAAGACAACATGAGCAACACTTCAGTGAGCTTGTTGTGGACATTGAAAACATTTTCCAGAAGCTACGCTAAAGCTTAAATACTTCTATTTATGCTTTGTTGAGTCTTCCACTAAAGTATCTGGAGGAGAACTACTGCAGAAACCCAGATGGAGATCCCCGACCATGGTGCTTCACCACTAGCTCATCCAAACGGTGGGACTTCTGCTCCATACCGCGCTGCAGTAAGTCCTCACGTTTAATGAGGATAAGAATTTCACAATATTGGAAAATTTGGTGCACCACTGATGTTTGTTGCCAGACCCCACAGGTCTCTATTGCATTGACATTTGATAGCTGTTGAGGCCATTTATGTAGCTAACTCCTTATTAGCTTTAAGAAACCAGTCTGTAATTATTTGAGCTTTGTAACATGGTGTGTTATCTTGCTGGAAGCAACCATGATAAGAAGTGTACACTGTGATCATAAGGAGATCGACATGTTCAGAAAAAAAAAAGTTTGATCATTAGTTTGAACTTCAGTAGGTCACACTGATCATATCTGTATGCTTAAATGCTTTGTGTTGCTGCCATGTGATTGAAAATTTTTTTCTCTTAACAATCAACATAATGCACTGTTGTATACCTAGGGGACTGCCTGTTTAATCCCATTTCCTATACAGAACCAATCAAAACTGGCTCAATATTAATTTCATATTCGTTTCATTTATTTCAGAAAATCAATTTAAATACAACTGAAATTTCCACCATTTAATAGGGGTTTCCTTCTTTGATGTAAACCTCAAATGCACCTGCAGTTTCTAGACAACAATGTAAACAAAGCATTCAGAAATCCATGTTGAATGAATATTTCTGCTCAAAGCAACATCACCCACTGCAAGAACCCACCAGCTTTAAAAGTACAAGTCAGTGGAAATATAACAGAAAAATAATTTAAATATGTAAAAACAATAAACAGTTTTTATAGCATCTTTCAGAATCGAGTTTAAAACATGCTTTTTACAGATAATAAAGAGAGTGCAGATGTTTGACATCTTTTTTTATGACTTCTCTATACAATCCATCTTGTCTTCTTTTCTCAGCTACTGAACCTCCCACCATCATCCCAGAGGTGGACTGTGTCACCAATGAAGGTTTAGCATACCGAGGAACAATTGCTGTTACGGAGACTGGCAAAACGTGCCAGAGCTGGTCGGCTCAGAAACCACAAATACACAACCGAACTCCACAAAACTATCCCTGCAAGTAAGAGCTAAACCTGAAACCAGTGTCAGCCTTTAGTGATTTAATATGGTAAACAAAATATTAGTGGCACAGTTCAACTTTTTCATTAATAGCTTTTAGATCTATTGTAGAACTTCATGATCCACATGATAAAGGTAGAAAATGAGAGAGAAGAGGGCAGTAAGTGAATAAGGAAGTGCAGAGAAATAGAAACAAAGAAATGAAGGCAGCTATGAAAGAGGATAAAGAGTGGAAAGGCATTTAGTCCAGATATCTATTGAGGTATGGAGAGGCCTAGGGTGAGAAGGCAGATTAGTTTTTAACCAGATTGTTTAACTCAAATGATCGAGAGTAAAATGATGCCTGAGGAATGGAGAAGATGTTTACTGGTACTAATTTTTAAGAACAAGGACTATGGGCAGAGCTGTAGCAGCTGGAGTGGTGCAAGGTTGATCAGCCATTTCATGAAGCTATGGGAAAGTGCTAGGTTAGGAAAAGAGAGTCGAGGTTCAGTCAGCAGCAGTATGGCTTCATGCTGTGAAAGAGCACTGTAAATGGGATGTTGCTACAGAAAGCATGCTGCTGAGAGAGGAACAGTCATCCTGTATATCAAATACTCAGCACTCAGCACAATACTCAGAACTATGGAGTATGACCACTGTGCTTGTACTAAAAAGAAAAAAAAGAAGAATGTCTATTGTTGACTCTTACTCAATAACCTGTTTTTGGTTTAAGGACCCTGGTAAAAGTATCACATGAAATCTGAAAGATGATCACGCATTTTTGTGTTTTTCTGTGTTTATCTTTGTCAGAGGTCTAGACAATAACTACTGTCGCAACCCTGACAATGAAAGGAGGCCCTGGTGCTACACAACTGACCCTGACACTCGCTGGGAGTACTGCAATGTGACACGGTGTGGGAATGAAGCTGCACCAGGTATAATATTAGTCAACTTATTCCTTCTTTTAAAGTCAGCTTCATCTTCTCAAAATGTAGCCAGGAATGTTCTTCCTTTCTTTACCTTTTGCTGCAGATGATCCAGTGATCCCCCCAGATGCAGAAAACTGCTATGAAGGGAATGGTTTCAGTTATCGGGGCATAACATCAGAGACCATCAGTGGGAAAAAATGTCAGAGATGGAGCTCCATGACTCCTCACAGACATGAAAAAACTCCAGAGGCCTTCCCAAATGCGTAAGGATCAAATACATTTTATACACAGCAGAATTCTATACATGCAGAAGAGCGTCCTAACATTTTTGAGAAGCCTACTGCATAATGACAAAACAATCCACAATTTGTCTAGAGATTAATTATTGTACTTTACTTGGACTTTTGGGAGAGGAATGCTAAGGATTCTAGCTACTCAATAGCCCTGGGTCTTCTTTGGCAAAGTCTTCATTTCTTGATGCACAAAATGTTGGTGAAATCTCTCCTTTCCAGATGTGCAAGGTGCCAATTCCATAGGCACTGATTTACCCCGACACCATCAGAAATGCAGGCCTTTGAACTGAGTGCTGATAACAAGCCGGGAGGTCCCTTATCTGGCCTTGCCTTTTATAAACAGGGATTCTCCAGATTCTCTAAATATTTTGATAATGTTATCTACTATAGATGATGAAATATTGAAAGTCTTCACAATTTTACTCAAGGAATATTATCCTTAAGTTGTGCCACAATTTCTACCACTTGCTTTTCCATGTTGGTCCTGATACATTTGAAGTGAGTTGTTTTGTTTCACGAAATAGAAAAATGTCTCAGTTCAAATATTCAGTGTGTTTTCTATGTCCTATTATAAATAAAATATTGAACTTATCTGGATTGGGATTCATTTTTGCAAATCATTTTGTTCTGTTTATCTTTAATTTTATAACTTTTTTCTTCAACTTACTTAAGAACCATAGACAAAACTGTTTTGAACACCTACGGTGTTGTAGGTCAAAATATACTGATGACAAATACTCGTAAAAAAAAAAGTAGCAGCTAGAAAGGCTACAAAGGCTAATATTTGTTCTAAGCATGATGTGCCAGTTGATTTGTTATATGATAAATGAGCCAGCAGAGATTTATAGTCCTCCTGAGGTTTGACTCCAGGAGAAAAAAAGTATGTTGTTTTGTGGGTCGATATCCTAATGTTCCAGATCTACCTTTCAACAGAGACCTCAGTAGAAATTGGTGCAGGAACCCTGATGGAGATCAAGCTCCTTGGTGTTACACTACAGACCCCACAGTTCGCTGGGAGTACTGCAACTTGGAGAAATGCCCTACAAAACCTTCAGGAACCACTCGTCCTCAACCACAGGAGCCCTCCACTAACACCCAGACACCAGCAGAAAGAGGTAAATCAACTTTTTTTAAAATGTGGATTTGCCAACATTTTGCTTGCTTGTCAGTTTTTTTGTCAGTTCTTTCACTTTTCCTGGTTCTCTGCTGCTGTTTTAGACTGCAAGACTGGAAATGGAGAAACATACCGAGGTCCAACTTCTGTTACTGTGCTGGGTGTGACCTGCCAGGCGTGGAGCGCTCAGACTCCTCACGAACACAGCAGCTTCACTCCAGAGACTCACGCCAACAAAGGTCTGGAAGGCAATGTAAGTGTGTGGGTGTTGCTATATAAACACTTTGGGGAAAGGGCAGAACTCTTTGTTTTTTTCTCTAGCCATCTAACTCTCCCCCTCTGTCCACTCTCAGAGCTGCAGAAACCCAGACGGTGATGTGAATGGACCATGGTGCTACACTACAGACAGAAACAAAAAATGGGATTACTGCCAGATCTCCGACTGTGGTTTGTATATTCAGTATATTTTATTTGTATTCGCAATAATACTCCATCACTGTGACTCTACAGTTGCTCAGTCACAACTGCAGACTGCAGTGATAACCAGTGTTGGGCAAGTTAGAATAGAATAGCTTTTTATTGTCACTGTTACAAGAACAATGAAAGGCAGTTTGGCATCTCTCCATGTGTGTGGAGTACACAATAGCGTAAGTATTTACACAATAACAGACAAATTTACATTTACATAAGAAAGATATGTACAAGTTATACATGCACCTGCAAACATACACGCACATACAGTGGCTTTCAAAAGTATTCGGCCCCCTTGAACTTTTCCACATTTTGTCACATTACAGCCACAAACATGAATCAATCTTATTGGAATTCCACGTGAAAGACCAACACAAAGTGGTGTACACGTGAGAAGTGGAACGAAAATCATACATGATTCCAAACACTTTTTACAAATAAATAACTGCAAAGTGGGGTGTGTGTAATTATTCAACCCCCTGAGTCAATACTTTGTAGAACAACCTTTTGCTGCAATTACAGCTGCCAGTCTTTTAGGGTATGTCTCTACCAGCTTTGCACATCTAGAGGCTGAAATCCTTGCCCATTCTTCTTTGCAAAACAGCTCCAGCTCAGTCAGATTAGATGGACAGCGTTTGTGAACAGCAGTTTTCAGATCTTGCCATAGATTCTCGATTGGATTTAGGACTTTGACTGGGCCATTCTAACACATGGATATGTTTTGTTTTAAACCTTTACATTGTTGCCCTGGCTTTATGTTTAGGGTCGTTGTCCTGCTGGAAGGTGAACCTCCGCCCCAGTCTCAAGTCTTTTGCAGACTCCAAGAGGTTTTCTTCCAAGATTGCCCTGTATTTGGCTCCATCCATCTTCCCATCAACTCTGACCAGCTTCCCTGTCCCTGCTGAAGAGAAGCACCCCAGAGCATGATGTTGCCACCACCATATTTGACAGTGGGGATGGTGTGTTCAGAGTGATGTGCAGTGTTAGTTTTCCTCCACACATAGCGTTTTGCATTTTGGCCAAAAAGTTCCATTTTGGTCTCATCTGACCAGAGCACCTTCTTCCACATGTTTGCTGTGTCCCCCACATGGCTTGTGGCAAACTGCAAACAGGACTTTTTGTGGTTTTCTGTTAACAATGGCTTTCTTCTTGCCACTCTTCCATAAAGGCCAACTTTGTGCAGTGCACGACTAATAGTTGTCCTATGGACAGATTCCCCCACCTGAGCTGTAGATCTCTGCAGCTCGTCCAGAGTCACCATGGGCCTCTTGGCTGCATTTCCGATCAGCGCTCTCCTTGTTCGGCCTGTGAGCTTAGGTGGACGGCCTTGTCTTGGTAGGTTTACAGTTGTGCCATACTCCTTCCATTTCTGAATGATCGCTTGAACAGTGCTGTTCAAGGCTTGGGAAATCTTTTTGTAGCCTAAGCTTTAAATTTCTCAATAACTTTATCCCTGATCTGTCTGGTGTGTTCTTTGGACTTCATGGTGTTGTTGCTCCCAATATTCTCTTAGACAACCTCTGAGGCCGTCACAGTTTCCTGTCCTGCAGTGGTACTTCTGAGTAAAAAAACTCATAAAATATGTATGTGGGGTAATCAGGTTGTTAGGTCTTAACTGTTGCAAATCTGCAACGTCTGCCTGGAGAGGGTTAACACAAACCACAAGTTATTTGCAGCCATTTAGCTTTTACCCTCTTTTTTATAACCATTTCAAACTATTTACAGAACAATCAGGCGTTCTGCATTCAATAAGATACCACACAAATTATTTGTGCCACTCCTAAAAAGTAAATTCTGTCCACTATAAAGGAGAACATCACAGCCTGACACCTGCAGACAGCAGTCACCTCATTGTTCTGACACACAACACAAATCTATCCACAACACTACACACTAACTACAGAAGACAACACATTAACTACACACTCCAAACACGCTAAATGTCACAAATCTCTCACATCTCAAAACTCGCTCTCTCTCTTTTTCTACTTTCTTTCTCTCTCTCTCTCTCTCTCTCTCTCTCTCTCTCGCCGTCACTCCTAAAATGCCCCGTCTTCCTAAACAACCAAATGTCATGTTGCCATATCATTTTTTGATTGGTCGATCAACACAAAAGGGCAGGGTTTTTTTTTGTTTTTTTGTTTTGTTTTGGTCATAAGCACAGAGTGCTTGCTAGCTCTGTGCTTAGAGAGTAAATGTGACGAAACTATTCAGGAAAAACGCCGAGTATATATTATTTATCATGACTCTGGTTTTACATGGCCTATCAATATAATTAAAAACAGGTATATATCACCTTGTTGCTTTGTCATCTTGAAGTGGTCATGTGATTGGCTTACCACGACTACTTTATTCTTCCTCAGTCAAACACCTGCTTAGCTCCAGGTGTACCAAAAAGTGATCGTCGAGCAGAAAGTGATTGCTGTCCGCAGGAGCGCGCAGTTGCTTAAAGCTGTAGCGCCCAGATTGCTACTTCCGTGCAACTGATATAAGATGCGGTAAGCTGAACACAGCTTCAACCGTCTGTTTGTTGAAAAATAGTAACGCGACCGCACTGCATTTTGTTGTTAGTAACGGTAACAGTGTTGTAACGATAGAAATAGTAATTCGTTAGATTACTCGTTGCTGAAAAAAGTAATGCTGTTAGTAACGTCGTTATTCCCATCACTGGTAATAACTCTTGTCAACTCTTTCAGTTTCAACAGAATTTTTTTTTTGTCCGTTCAATTTTCCTGTGGCTGACAAGGGTGTTAAGACTTCTGTCTATTAATTAATTCCTCAAAACTTGAAGCTAACTTTGTCTTTTTTTGCTTCACTGGGCTTGTGAGAATTCATGACAATAAATCATTACCTTGCAGCTGGACTGGAATGTGGAACGCCAGTTGTCAAACCAAAACGCTGTTTTGGTCGTATTGTCGGCGGCTGTGTATCGAAGCCTCACTCGTGGCCCTGGCAAATCAGTCTCCGGACCATGTAAGGATATAACACCAAAGAGTTACATTTTTAAAATACTCTGAATTTCCCTAACAGATATGTAGAGTTATCCAGAAATTTAAATTATTTTGATCGAAAAATATACACAAGTTTTTTTTTGTTCACTTGTTTTTTGTTTAGTTGATTTTGTTTTTACTGAGGTATTAGGTCTGACTAATAATAAAAATGAATTATTAAAATTCAGACTAAAAGTATTATATACATGAACTAGTTTTTTACCATCATTCTGAGACAAGATATTTCTAATTTTAGAGATATTGTGTAAATGCAGGAAGGCAGTCCTACGTATTTGTTTAATGAGTGTGTCAAAAATGACTCCAAGATTCTTCACAGTGTTACTGATGGACAAGGTAACAAGATGAAATGTGGTGTCTAACCAAACATGGTGTACCTTGCATGATGAATACAATAACCTTAGATTTAGAAGCAGAAAATTAGAGATGATTTATATCAGTTGTCTGATAATTTTCTTTATTTGTCAGTTCACTGTTTTACCATTGTTGCCTCTTAATATCTGTATTTTTTGAAGCAAGCTGTTACAGTTCATCTGTACATTTTGAACTAAATGTCTGTTTTTCTACCAGTACGGGAACCCATTTTTGTGGAGGAACACTGATCCATCCTCAGTGGGTCGTGACTGCTACTCACTGCCTTGAGAGGTCAGAAGAGAGCCACCATTGAAACCTAAAATCAAATTCTGCAAACTCAAATCCTAAATAATTAGTGCCTATGTTTCTACATGTTATACAATACAGGTCAAGCCGCCCTTCATCCTATAAGGTACTCCTGGGTGTCCACACAGAACTCGCCAATGAGGTATCAAAGCAAGAGAGGAGACTTGAGAAAATAGTGAAGGAACCAAATGGAGCGGACATTGCTTTGCTCAAACTAGAGAGGTCAGTATAGGTCTAATTATCCCTGATCAACTACAAATAGAAATTGTGTTAAATACTACAGCAATTGGAAAACTGGATCAGTCAAATTCATCCATAAATTTGGTCACTGGACACAACATATATAACTGTAAGCATGTAAGCATAACTGTAGAAACAGACTAGTCCAAGATTATTTAATGATTAAATGTCATAATGTGACATGTGCAATATCTCAGTCTTTCCTTATTCTGTGCAATATTTTTTTGTCTTAGTGGAATTACCATCCCACATTACAGCCACAAACATGAATCAATTTGATTGGAATTCCACGTGAAAGACCAATACAAAGTGGTGTACACGTGAGAAGTGGAACGAAAATCATACATGATTCCAAACATTTTTTACAAATAAATAACTGCAAAGTGGGGTGTGTGTAATTATTCAGCCCCCTGAGTCACTACTTATTAGAACCACCTTTTGCTGCAATTACAGCTGCCAGTCTTTTAGGGTATGTCTCTACCAGCTTTGCACATCTAGAGACTGAAATTCTTGCCCATTCTTCTTTGCAAAACAGCTCCAGCTCAGTCAGATTAGATGGACAGCGTTCGTGAACAGCAGTTTTTAGATCTTGCCACAGATTCTTGATTGGATTTAGATCTGGACTTTTCCTGGGCCATTCTAACACATGGATATGTTTTGTTTTAAACCTTTCCATTGTTGCCCTGGCTTTATGTTTAGGGTCGTTGTCCTGCTGGAAGGTGAACCTCCACCCCAGTCTCAAGTCTTTTGCAGACTCCAAGAGGTTTTCTTCCAAGATTGCCCTGTATTTGGCTCCATCCATCTTCCCATCAACTCTGACCAGCTTCCCTGTCCCTGCTGAAGAGAAGCACCCCAGAGCATGATGTTGCCACCACCATATTTGACAGTGGGGATGGTGTGTTCAGAGTGATGTGCAGTGTTAGTTTTCCGCCACACATAGCGTTTTGCATTTTGGCCAAAAAGTTCCATTTTGGTCTCATCTGACCAGAGCACCTTCTTCCACATGTTTGCTGTGTCCCCCACATGGCTTGTGGCAAACTGCAAACAGGACTTTTTGTGGTTTTCTGTTAACAATGGCTTTCTTCTTGCCACTCTTCCATAAAGGCCAACTTTGTGCAGTGCACGACTAATAGTTGTCCTATGGACAGATTCCCCCACCTGAGCTGTAGATCTCTGCAGCTCGTCCAGAGTCACCATGGGCCTCTTGGCTGCATTTCCGATCAGCGCTCTCCTTGTTCGGCCTGTGAGCTTAGGTGGACGGCCTTGTCTTGGTAGGTTTACAGTTGTGCCATACTCCTTCCATTTCTGAATGATCGCTTGAACAGTGCTCCGTGGGATGTTCAAGGCTTGGGAAATCTTTTTGTAGCCTAAGCCTGCTTTAAATTTCTCAACAACTTTATCCCTGACCTGTCTGGTGTGTTCTTTGGACTTCATGGTGTTGCTGCTCCCAATATTCTCTTAGACAACCTCTGAGGCTGTCACAGAGCAGCTGTATTTGTACTGACATTAGATTACACACAGGTGCACTCTATTTAGTCATTAGCATACATCAGGCAATGTCTATGGGCAACTGACTGCACTCAGACCAAAGGGGGCTGAATAATTACGCACACCCCACTTTGCAGTTATTTATTTGTAAAAAAATGTTTGGAATCATGTAAGATATTCGTTCCACTTGTCACGTGTACACCACTTTGTGTTGGTCTTTCATGTGGAATTCCAATAAGATTGATTCATGTTTGTGGCTGTAATGTGACAAAATGTGGAAAAAGGTCAAGGGGGCCGAATACTTTTGAAAGCCACTTTATATATATACATTTTATATATATACATATTTTCTTCTTTGTGTATTGTTTTCTTTACTTTTGCAACTTAGTGGACCTGCTACCCATTCCCAGTTTGGAATGGGAACTGTGGGTCTCTGTATCTTCTCCTTCTCTTCATACTTTGGAGATATCCCATCACTGGCTGCTTTATTTTTTGGATTTGCACAGAATTCGTGCAATTTTGTATGTAGGACCACATTGCCCATTCACTTGGAAGCTCAGGTGGTTGGACAGCCTTCCCAGGGTAGACTTCAAAGCTGTGAATGCCGTCTAATATTGTTGTGACTTAGAAGAGGGCCAAATCTTGTCTCACCACCCATATCCTCTGTGGCTTGGCAGCTGTTGTCCCTGAAATAGAGAAAATATTTGATGGTCTCTCACTGCGCAAGAGGCATCACATCAGCAACATGTGAAATGTGTACAAATCTTTGCACAAATACATGAAATAAAATTTAATTACACATAAACACACTGTCAGCAAAGTCTTCCTCAAGAGTACCCCTTATAGCACAACATTGTGCTGAGGCAATGAAAAGAAAAAGTGGATTTCTATGTACGCAAAATTTTAAAAACTTCATAAAATCTAGCAAAAACACTGTCTACATCTTTTACACTTACACGTGTTCATGTGTTTTTGATTTGCTCTTTATGTCACAGTAAATATTATAACTAGGACACTCTTACCTTTGTATGTCCACCATTTGGTCCTATTGCTATGTGTCAGAAAAGAATACCCCATCTTCATGCTTCATAGTGGCCCCCATATGTTATTGGACTGAAATTTGATGCTTCTCAATGTATGAATATATGTTGTGTGTGCGTTTTTAGGCCTGTGCTAATAAACGACAAAGTACAGCCTGCTTGTCTGCCAGAAAAGGACTACATAGTGCCCAGTGGAACAGAGTGTTATGTTACTGGATGGGGAGAGACTCAAGGTAGGTCACATTTATGTGTGCTATTGTTGTTATTTGTGAGAATTATCTGAATTCCTCGTCAATTTGTATAAATTTGTATAAATAAATACATAAATACAATGCAAAGTGTCTGGTTAAGTTGTTTAAACCAATTTTGATCACATATTTTTGCTTACTAACTCACAATGCATTATAGATAATAAACTTAAAAAACTAATTTACAAGCTTTAGAAATTCAGCACTGAGCAGATTAATATGAAATACAATCAGGTCTTGTTTTGTAAAATCCTCTGCAAGATGTAATGAAAGCTTTTCACCACAAAGTGGCACTGTTTAATCAGAGCGTTTTTACTTAGCCCAACCAGCACTTTAATCTTCTGATTGAAATAATTGTGTACTCCTACCTTACAGGACAACTTATAAACAATTCTTCTATGTTTAGTTTTAAAAATAAGTTTGTGATCTTTTAACTATACCCCACATCATTATTATGTACAAATGTTGAGTAAACTCTGGCTTGAATGGTGCTGATACTGTATGTCGCTTTGAAATACAATGCACAGGTGCCTTGGACATAACATTGTAGCTGTTTAATCATTTATAGAATGTTTTCCACTTTGTTCAAACAAAGTAGCTTTTTTAAGACAAAAATTACCTTTAAGGAGACATAAAGACCAGTGCAATAGAACCAACATACAAGAAGTTGATAATAGTATTTTTTTTTTTTATGCAAACAACAGCCACTGGTTTAAACATGTCTTATCATAATGACAAGGAGGATAACCGCTGAGAATTGTGTCTGCAGGTACGGGAGGTGACGGCACCCTTAAGGAAGCTGGTTTCCCTGTGATTGAGAATAGGGTCTGCAATCGCCCAGCATACCTGAACGGCAGAGTCAAAGATCATGAGATGTGTGCTGGAAATATCGAAGGAGGAACAGACAGCTGCCAGGTACAATTTTTTTTAAAATATGTTTACAGTAGAACAGTTCACCATACATGAGAAAAGATTTCATAAAGTTAGAGTACTTTGGATTTAGAAGTTCTTTCAACAATCAACTATTAAACTCACAACACATTAAAAGTCATTCTAAAATATTAGAAAATTGCAGACTGATAAATTAAAGCTACCAAAATCAAATCAAATCAAATCAAACATTCAAACCAGGAAAAATTTGATTTTACAAACATGTTAAAGTTTTTTGAGTCCTCTGTTATCACACACACAAAAAAAAATCTAATCAACACTAGACAGATGTTTGAACTTCTTTTATCTGTTATGCATGTAAATTTTCCATATTAACAGTAAATATTTAGATGGTTATTTAGATTATTTAAATCGAGATATAAAGAACTGTGCTGACAATGATTACCTGATGGTTGTTTTAGTAACTGGAATATTGACTAAACATTTCTCTGATACTTGTTTGAATTAAACCTCCACTTATTTGTAGCATTGATTAAACATGGAAAAAGTGACCCAATTTTAAAATTATATTAACATGAATGTGTTTTATGGCACACTCATGTTATCAGTGATCTTTAGTTCTGGGGTGTCAAACATAAGGCACGGGGGCCAGGATAGTCCTGAAGAAGACTCAAACCCAACCCACTGGACAATGATAGAAAATGTGAACGAGTGTATCAATTCTGAACTTCTGTAATTTAATAAGACTGCTCACCCCCATTGCCATTCATAGTACACCAACATAATTTACTAACAGGAACAAGTAAATAAGAGGAAATTTCCTGTTTTGGGGTCTAGAGTAAATTCTGTAATTTTACTAATTTATTATTTTTTTATTTTTTTATTTTGTTTTATTGTCTGGCCTGCCTAAAAGGTAAAAGGACTCAAGTCAAATGTGTTAAATAAATCTTAGTATCCCACTTTTTCAATGTATATAGTCAACAACAAATACAGTAGATGTGCTATTTCCAATGCCTTAATTAGTCTTCTGTTATATTTTTTAAATGAGCCACTGGCCAAACAATTCCTCTGTTTCTTCTCTGTTAGTTTTGCCAGCAGTTAACCTCAATGGCATCAAAAGCAGCTGTGAATTGAACAGTAAAATATATGTATATGTGTGTGTTTTCTCCTTGTAGGGTGACAGCGGTGGTCCTCTAGTGTGTTATTCGCAAAACAGGTTTGTCTTGCAGGGTGTCACATCCTGGGGTCTGGGCTGTGCTAATGCCATGAAACCTGGCGTCTACGCTCGAGTGTCTAAGTTTGTGGACTGGATAGATAGAACCATCAAAACCAACTAAACTGCAATGTGGTTATTGAGGATCTTAACATATGTACACTGTTCTGCTCTGATATTACAAGCACTGCTGACTGATGTGGATACACTATAAACAGCGCATGTTACTGGTTTAAAAAAAGAAGGACAATGAACAATGAATGAAATTTGGAAAAACAATACTTAAATGAAACAAGGAAATTATACAAATATTAAAAACGTACTTCCTTGTGTTTGGGTGAAATAAAATGTAATCATTCAGTAGTTGTTTCCCTGTTTTTCATCTGATCTTCAGACTTCAGAAGATTCTTCATTTGATGATTTTCTTCGTGGCTCCGCTTTTTCCTGAGAGAGAGAAAACATTTTGACACTACACCCACAAATAATGCATAGTAAATGTCTATTGAGATAAGTTTCCTTATCAGTTACAATGAAACTTTAGTACAGACTTTCTTTGAATTTTACGTAAGTTTTACAAAAAGAAGTAATGAAAAACAAATGCTAATTGTAATATGAACTCAGAAGAAGGATTACTTTACTCATTAATATAACAAGTTATACACAGTGCTCTTCATATGGACCTCTGGACTAATACTTTAGCTGTACTCAGTAAACGGGATTCTGAATGTGTTATGACTGAAAAAACTGGGACATTTTACCAATTAGGGAACTCAATATCATCAATGGTTTCAGGGAGAGGTACTCCTTTGGTTTCAGGAAGTAACAGCACCAAACCTCCAGCTATGATTGCCACAGCGCCTGTACCAAAACAAGATGCAGATGATGTCAGTGTAATTGCAAAATTATTTTAATTATTTCCTACAAAAAAAGCTAAAGACTTTTCAATTTCAGATATTGTTCTGTTTTTTAAATTTAGTGTGTCATAATCACACTTAGGCTAGTAAAAATATATATTTCTGACTCAAATTGTTGTTGATTAAAAACTAAATAAAAAGCTTTTAACAAATAAAATATCGAATGAATAAACAATTATCACTTTTTAAAACACTCATGAGCTCCTACAAAAGCATTAAAGGAACTGGTATCAGTATAAAACATTCTCTGAGCATTAGCTAAAAATATTGCATTTAATGAATTACTTGAATTATTCACTCCAAAGAATAGTTACACAGGCAGTTAGTAACATTGTATTATACTGTGTGGATGGCTCAAACTCTGGACAGTGGACTCTATAAAATGAACTGAAACTTGTAATTTAACAGATTACTTCCTTTGAATAACCTATAAGATGTTAAATTCTAGTTTACTGCTTCAGGAAACATCCTGAAGTTGTTGTCGAAAAAATACTGGCTAAAGTCGGGTGACAAAAAAGGACCATTCACAGTCAGCAGCCAGTACAACCATTACTCAAACCTGCAAGAACATTATTCTATAACTGATGTAATTCAACAACACTGTGAGTGCCAAAATATTTTTTGTAATTTCTTTGTAGTTTTACATAAGTAAAAATTCACATTAAGTGATGAAGGGGTTTTACAGCAGCAGTAGACTTTTTTAAAAAAGTTTTAAATGTTTTTAAGGACAAATATGGCAAATCGAAACATAGTGATGCTATATTACTACTTACTACTTTATTCCATAAATAGTGTCACTGCTTTGTGAAATTATATCTGATCCATTTGTTTTTCCTTGTTAGGATCTGTTATTAAGAGTACATTATTAACATTTTATGGATGTTTTTGAAAAGGTAAATCTATGAACTTGATTTGTTACCTTTTAAAACCCAGTTACTAGTTTTATAAAAAAAAAAAAAAGTAATAGTTGCTATTTATTTTTATTATATTAAATATGGATAAAATATATAATATGTTATTAATTAATTACAATGAACAAAACTACTTTTCTGCCATTTTAAGCCTAACTATTACATTACATGCATGTTTGAATATATCATTAGGTAATTGTGTAGCTTTTATCCATGTAAATGTGTTTTATTTATCACATACATTCTACAGAAGAAATCCTATACAGCCCATACGGAAAATCTCTGACATATTTCCCCCAAATCTTAATTTTAAAATTTTTTATCAGTATTTTTCTGGCAACCCATCAGCAAAGTAATATTATGCTTTCAGGGGTTTTGTTTGTTTGGTTTTGTTTTGATTTGAGGGAGAGGGACGTTCTTATAAATATAATAAATAACAAACAGCTGAATCTTTATCTAAAATTGGAAAACTCAAGAGATGAAATCCAGACTAAACCTGCTTGTTCAGCTGCATCTGTACTCTTTAATTCTAGTAAAATCTATGTGATTTGGTGAGAGTAAACACCTTTAAAGCAAATGTCAAAATAGATACATTTCTCTAACATTAGTTCATCCATCCATCCATTCGCTTCCGCTTATCCTTTTCAGGGTCACGGGGGGTGCTGGAGCCTATCCCAGCTGTCTTAGGGCGAGAGGCGGCGTACACCCTGGACAGGTCGCCAGTCTGTCGCAGGGCCAACACACAGGGACAGACAACCATTTGCACTCACATTCACTCGCACATTCACATTAGTTGAGCTATGTACATAAAATACAGAATATTTTTTGTACGTATTTTGTCTGTAGATTCATCCTTTTCCAAAATATATTAGTGGCAATGTAGAGCACAGTCCTTAACATTCTTAAGAATTCAGCCTGAGAAGACATAAATATGAGGTTTTGCACCTTTCATCTAGTATTTAACGTTTTTTTTTTTCATATACATGCTTACTGGTAAACATTATAAACCCACCAAAGATGATGAGTGGCAGTTCCAGCCAGATAGCAGCCAGTCTGTACAGCAGGAATGAGGACACAATGCCTCCAACATCACACAGAGTAGAACAAACAGACACTGCCAGGTTCCTGTATTCAGTCAAAATGATGGAGAGATAAACACAATTTCCTGGTTATAACTTCAGCAGGTTATAATTAGTTTCCTCACCTGACAAATGTGGGGTAGAGCTCTGTGTTAACAAACACCACCATCTCAAAGGCCATGGTGATCCCCAACCGACCGATACAGGCAACCGCTGTCTTTAACCAGAACAAGCCTGAGATACACACAGGAAGTCAATAACCAATGGGTACCAGGGTGGTGACCATGTCTGTGTTTTCTGTACAGTCTATGCATAAAACTCACTGTCAGGAATGAAAGCAGCAATGAAGCACGAAGCTCCAGCTACGATATTCGCAGTGGCGAATGGGAGACGCCGGCCAATACGTTCAATGGTGAAGAGGATAAGGAAGGCGGCAGGAAATTCCACCAAGCCAGAAATGAGAAAGTCAATGTAGACGTTTCCTCCTGCTATCCCCAAGCGCATGACGAGGCCTTGATAAACCACAGCACTGGTGAACCTGTGCACAACAAACACAGAGGTTCAGCATCAACTGCATGTAGGCAAAAAAAACGTGTGTGATTTCAGGCAAGTCTCACCAGTTGAACATGAGGATGAAGGTGTGCTTTCTCATGTTTGGAGTTCTGATTAGGTCCAGCAAAGAGGCAGAGGTAGACTCACCTTCACCATCAGTCAGTGACTGGGAAATAAAAACATGGAAATGTGAGATTAAAGCAGGATTAAAAAGTGTCATAAAATAATGGTAGAAATAAGGAGTTAATAGGTCTTAATGTTTCCTGTTAGTGGAAATGAAATGTTAGAGAATAGTTTTGGTGATTTTCTTTATCTTTGTCAACAAATTCCATTAAATACTAAAATCAGCAGTAAACTGCTAAACATATTTGGTGAATATATTGTTCCTTTAGTCATTGCTATCTATAAACTCTTAAATTGTTCTGTAAGTGAACTATTTAATCGGCCTACCTCCGTATTCTTGAACAGTGTCCTGTGGTTCTCTCTGGCCACAGCTTCAGTGATCTTCAAAGCTTTGGAGGAACGGTTCTGAGAGATGAGCCACCTCGGAGACTCTGGGATAAACCTGAGAAACAAAGAAGTGTCTAAAGGTGCAAGTCTGTAGATAAAAATCTTAACTGAAAAGATTTATACATTATTTAGGAGATGAGGAGCTTTTTAACTCCCTGGAAAGTGACTATGGTAAATATGCAAGGTGAAAATGGTTATTATTATGGAACAAGTAATTAAACCAGCATATTAAGCTCATAGCTCTTTTGCACATAAATCTATTTAATACTTAAATTTTTTTGTCTCCATGTATTTATTCATGATATTTTTATTTTATCTATTTGTACATGTTAACCGGCATCTGCGTGTGGACAGCAGAGAAAGAATTTCATTGTACAGAGAGAAGCTTTTTCTTTGCACACATGACAATAAACACTTTGAATCTTGACTCTGAAACCACAGCAGGAGAGGAAGAAGTACTACATCTCCGTCCACCTTGCTGACTTCCATAACCTTACTTCTTGCTTTACTATTTAAAGGCCAGAGTGCTTCCTGCATCAGCACAGAACAAAAGCAATGAGATACATCATATATAAACCATAGTCCCAAAGATAATGGGCAGTTTTTGTTTTCCTTTTACTATAATAAATTTAGTGGGAAAATCTATTTTGATCTAAAAGGGAAGCACCATCTCATGCTAGAAGTACTGTAAGTCTTGTTTCCTGATCCAAACTCACATACCACTTTATTACGTAACCTGCATATATGCCTATTTGTGCAATTATCCAAACAACTTGCAGTAGTGCACAAAATCCTTGATTAGTATCCAATTGATTAGTATCCAAATGTGTGTGCAAGGAAAGCCAAAAACAGGTTTGAGGGTCTTTTCGAGACAGAGGCGAGGCTGCCATCTCGCGCCATCGGCCCCTCTGGCCAATGGGCAATATTGATAACACTATTATGTGAAAAAATGACATAGAGTGTTGGACATTTCTGAACAAGTACAGATCTAAAATTTTACATAAGAGTGATGAAAAAGTGACTAGTAGTTCATTTCAAGTGAGCATTTTTTTCTGGATGATCACGCCATGTGGACTGTCATGTCCACATGGCGTGATTGGTAGTCCAATGCCTTGCCCCCGACTCCCTAACCCTTACTGTGATGCAATGATTGCCTCAGAGATCAGGCGATCAGCATGCTGAACACTGGAATATTCATATATACATATATATATATATGAAGGTGACGCACTGTCATAAATGCCACTGGTCATTTATGAGCGCAAAGGCAGGCACAGACAGATGTCTGTTTTTGTTTGACATTGTCATGTGTACACGATGACAATGTCAAACAACATTGAGATTTTTTTTTTCTTTTTTGTTTGTTTGGTTTTTTACCAGTAATAACACACGAAGAGCACGTAGGGCACAGTGAAGGTGACCTGGAGCCAGCGCCAGTCTGTGATAAAGTAGGCGAGCAAAGGAAGGATGAGGAGACCCACACTGAAGAACATCTGGTACAAGATACCCACTGTTCTCCTGTACTTCACACCAACAATCTCTGTGACTAACAGAGGGACAGGAATGGTATTAAAAGTAAGACAATTTTGTTAGAAACAAAACAATGTGAGATGCAAAAATAACACAAGTATATAAATTCCACAAATGTAAGAAAATTCTTGCATTATTCACCTAAAAATAATTTGAAAATGTATGATCAAAAGTTAGGCCGTGTCATTTCTACACAGTTAGCTATGAAAATGCCTCAGAGAAAAAATCTGTTTCAGAAAACATGGAGATGATTACGCAGCACATATGAGGTCATCCAGCCTCCTTTGACACTGAAGCCAAGGATGGTCCTGAACACAAGGATGGAGATGTAGTTTGGCGCTATAGCCACTGCGATTCCTGCTACTGCATTCAAAATGTTGGACACCAAGAAACTGATCTGCCTGCCAAACCTGCAGAGTGAAATGGAAAATACATCAGGTGGGGATTTGTTGAATGAATATTATTTTGAAAATAATATATTCACTCCAGGACACGTCAGAGCCACAAGTCTAGCCACAAGAGGCCTGCAGGAGTGTGCCTATTCATACCACACAAACATGCCTTCATGTGTTTCAGGGGTGTTATAGTTATATTTTTCTATAAAACACAGTTGTAATTATACAGGGTGGGCCATTTATATGGATACACCGTAATAACATGGGAGTGGTTACTGATATTAAAGTCCTGTTTGTGGCACATTAGTATATGTGAGGGGGCAAACTCCTCAAGATGGGTGGTGACCATGGTGGCCATTTAGAAGTCGGCCATCTTGGATACAACTTTTGTTTTTTCAATAGGAAGAGGGCCATGTGACACATCAAACTTATTGGTAATGTCACAAGAAAAACAATGGTGTGCTTGGTTTCAACGTAACTTTATTCTTTCATGAGTTATTTACAAGTTTCTGACCACTTATAAAATGTGTTCAATGTGCTGCCCATTGTGTTGGATTGTCAATGCAACCCTCTTCTCCCACTTTTTACACACTGATAGCAACACCGCAGGAGAAATGCCAGCACAGGCATCAAGTGTCCGTAGTTTCAGGTGCTGCACATCTCGTATCTTCACACCATAGACAATTGCCTTCAGATGACACCAAAGATAAAAGTCTAAGGGGGTCAGATCGGGAGACCTTGGGGGCCATTCAACTGGCCCATGACAACCAATCCACTTTCCAGGAAACTGTTCATCTAGGAATGCTCGGACCTGGCACCCATAATGTGGTGGTGCACCATCCTGCTGGAAAAGGGTGTCTTGCATTGAAATCTGCTGCAATGACCCGGTTACTGCGTTCACCAGATATCAACACAATTTCAATCCGCTCCTCACGTGTTAACCTCGACATGTCAATGGCTGTGAACAAAGAGAAACTTGTAAATAACTCATGAAAGAATAAAGTTACGTTAAAACCAAGCACACCGTTGTTTTTCTTGTGACATTACCAATACGTTTGATGTGTCACATGGCCCTCTTCCTATTGAAAAAACAAAAGTTGTATCCAAGATGACCGACTTCTAAATGGCCACCATGGTCACCACCCATCTTGAGGAGTTTGCCCCCTCACATATACTAATGTGCCACAAACAGGACTTAAGTATCACCAACCATTCCCATTTTGTATCCATATAAATGGCCCACCCTGTATATGTTACCTGGCCAGCACAGTAAACTTGATGGTTGTTGGAGCCTCACCTGTCAGCAAAGTATCCAAAAGCGAAACTGCCAACCAAGAAGCCCACATTGAGAGTAGACTGGAACATGTCCACCAACCATCCATCTGAACACACCAGATTGAACTGAAAAAGGAACAAAGACATTTTTTCATGTCTATATGAAAACTTCCAATTTCACTTACATACCTGCACAGTTTAGTCAATTAATACAGAGAAATTTTAGGGAATTCTCTTAAATCTAAATCAACTTTGTTAAGTTTACGCAAACTGTCTTCTCACCTCTGTGACGAAGGATTTCCTGCCTTCATACTGATACTCCCAGCTTTCCTGAAAGACAAAAAAAGTAAACATTTAATCCAATACGGACAGTTTAAACACTTCACACAAAGCTTTTCAGTTGTCTTTTGCTCAAAGAAGTCCTGCCATTAATTAATTCTTCGATCTTAAATATGATCAACCTATCTCTAATGATCGGCTATGTACCACAGGCCTTCAAGCTAGCTGTAGTTAAACCTTTACTCAAAAAGCCATCTCTAGACCCAGCAGTCTTAGCTAATTATAGGCCAATCTCCAACCTTCCTTTCATATCAAAAATCCTTGAAAGAGTAGTTGTCAAACAGCTAACAGATCATCTGCAGAGGAATGGTTTATTTGAAGAGTTTCAATCAGGTTTCAGAGCTCATCACAGCACAGAAACAGCTTTAGTGAAGGTTACAAATGATCTTCTTATGGCCTCTGACAGTGGACTCATCTCTGTGCTTGTCCTGCTAGACCTTAGTGCAGCATTCGATACTGTCGACCATAATATCCTATTAGAGCGATTAGAACATGCTGTAGGTATTACAGGTACTGCACTGCAGTGGTTTGTATCATATCTATCTAATAGACTCCAGTTTGTTCATGTAAATGGAGAGTCCTCTTCACACACTGAGGTTAATTATGGAGTTCCACAGGGTTCAGTGCTAGGACCAATTCTGTTTACATTATACATGCTTCCCTTAGGCAGTATCATTAGAAGACATAGCATACATTTTCACTGCTATGCCGATGACACCCAGCTCTATCTGTCCATGAAGCCAGATAACACACACCAATTAGTTAAACTGCAGGAATGTCTTAAAGACATAAAGACCTGGATGGCCGCTAACTTTCTGCTTCTTAATTCAGATAAAACTGAGGTTATTGTACTCGGCCCTGAAAAGCCTAGAAATATGGTATCTAACCAGATTCTTACTCTGGATGGCATTACCTTGGCCTCCAGTAACACTGTGAGGAACCTTGGAGTCATTTTTGACCAGGACATGTCCTTCAATGCACATATTAAACAAATATGTAAGACTGCGTTCTTCCATTTGCGCAACATCTCTAAAATTAGAAATATCCTGTCTCAGAGTGACGCTGAAAAACTAGTTCATGCATTTATTACTTCCAGGCTGGACTACTGTAATTCATTATTATCAGGATGTCCAAAAAACTCACTGAAAAGCCTTCAGCTAATCCAAAATGCTGCAGCAAGAGTCCTGACAGGGACTAGAAAGAGAGAGCATATTTCTCCTGTTTTGGCTTCCCTTCATTGGCTTCCTGTTAAATCCAGAATTGGATTAAAAATCCTGCTCCTCACATACAAGGTCTTGAATAATCAGGCCCCATCTTATCTCAATGACCTTGTAGTACCATATCACCCTATTAGAGCACTTCGCTCTCGCTCCGCAGGCCTACTTGTTGTTCCTAGAGTATTTAAAAGTAGAATGGGAGGCAGAGCCTTCAGTTTTCAGGCCCCTCTTCTGTGGAACCAGCTTCCAGTTTGGATTCAGGAGACAGACACTATCTCTACTTTTAAGATTAGGCTTAAAACTTTCCTTTTTGCTAAAGCATATAGTTAGGGCTGGACCAGGTGACCCTGAATCCTCCCTTAGTTATGCTGCAATAGACGTAGGCTGCCGGGGATTCCCATGATGCATTGAGTTTTTCCTTTCCAGTCACCTTTCTCATTCACTTTGTATTAACAGACCTCTCTGCATTGAATCATATCTGTTATTAATCTCTGTCTCTCTTCCACAGCATGTCTTTTATCCTGTCTTCCTTCTCTCACCCCAACCGGTCGCAGCAGATGGCCGCTCCTCCCTGAGCCTGGTTCTGCCGGAGGTTTCTTCCTGTTAAAAGGGAGTTTTTCCTTCCCACTGTTGCCAAAGTGCTTGCTCATAGGGGGTCAAATGATTGTTGGGTTTTTCTCTGTATCTATGAAGCGCCTTGAGGCGACTTATGTTGTGATTTGGCGCTATATAAATAAAATTGAATTGAATTGAATTGAATTGTTTTTCGGACATTTGTCTTCCCCAATGGGAACAGGCTCCAACTAACAAGTAACTCTGTAAACTGTAAGGTTTCGCACTTTTAGAAGCCTTGTGTTGCTTACAACACAGTGTCTTACCTTTTTCTTGTTGATCCGTACTGAATACAGTGAGGCAAAAAAGTATTTAGTCAGCCACCAATTGTACAAGTTCTCCCACTTAAAAAGATGAGAGAGGTCTGTAATTTTCATCATAGGTATATTTCAAATATGAGAGACAAAATCCAGAAAATCACATTGTCTGATTTTTAAAAAATTTATTTGCAAATTATGGTGGAAAATAAGTATTTGGTCAATAACAAAAGGTCATCTCAATACTTTTTAATATACCCTTTGTTGGTAATGAAAGAGGTCAAATGTTTTCTGTAAGTCTTCACAAGATTTTCAGACACTGTTGCTGGTATTTTGTCCCATGCCTCCATGCAGATCTCCTCTAGAGCAGTGATGTTTTGGGGATGTCGCTGGGCAACACAGACTTTCAACTCCCTCCTGTCACGGCTGGGCAGCAGTCGTGTGGTGAATTGAGAAAAGGATCCAAAATGCAGGCACTGGCTGGGGTGCGAGTGAGTGTTTATTTACAGAGGTGATAAGGTGACAAAAACAGGAAGAGCAGAGCGGGGAGTAAACAAACCTAAACTGGGGAAAACTAAAGAACTAAACTTAAACCAAACACGCACGGGAGGAGGAACAAAATGCACAAAGAAAGATGGCAGAGAGACGCAGAATGAACACCGGGTTACACAGAGTAATGCAGACAGACATGGCGTTAGACAGACAACGCAACAGAGAGCACAGGAAAACACAGGGCTTAAATACACAGGGAGTAATCAGGGAATGGGCCACAGGAGGGAGACACAGCTGGGAGCAATTAGGCTAACGAGACAGGGGAGCGGTAAAACTGAACACACTGACATGAGACATGAACTTTCAGAATAAAACAGGAAACTAAGAGACACAGAGAACCAGACAGGACACTGAACTTGACAGGCAGACTCATGAGCAGACACAATAACACCATGGACAGACAGAGAGAACACAGGCAGGCATGAAACAAAAACACTAACACATAGCAAACCTAAACAAAAGACAAAACAGAATAACCGAGAACAAAGAATAATATAAAGAAACACAAAACACCGAGTCCTCAGACTCAGGACCATGACACCTCCAAAGATTTTCTATGAGTTAAGGTCTGGAGACTGGTTAGGCCACTGCAGAACCTTGAAATGCTTCTTACGAAACCACTTTTTCGTTACTCGGGCGCTGTGTTTGGGATCATTGTCATGCTGAAAGACCCAGGCACGCATCATCTGGAATGCTCTTGCCTCCTTGGGAGGTTTTCAGTCAAAACCTCATGAAACATGGCCCCATTCATTGTTTTGTTTACATGTTTCAGTCTTCCTGGTCCCTTTGGAGAAAAACAGCCCCAAAGCATGATGTTTCCACCCCCTGCTTCACAGTAGGTATGGTGTTCTTTGGGTGAAACTCAGCATTCTTTCTCCTCCAGACATGACAAGTAGAGTTTTTACCAAAAAGTTCAATTTTGGTTTCATCTGACCATATAACAATCTCCCAATCCTCTTCTGGATCATCCAAATGCTCTCTAACAAACTTCAGACGGGACATTTACTGGCTTAAGCAGAGGGACACGTCTGGCACTACAGGATTTGATTGATTTCTTCACACTAAGCTGCTTACCTTTTGCAGATTCAGTCTTCCCAGCCTGGTGCAGGTCTACAATTTTGTTTCTGGTGTCCTTTGACAGCTATTTGGTCTTGGCAATAGTGGAGTTTGGAGTGAGTCTTTTATGCTGATAAGTTCATACAGGTAACGAGTGGAGGGCAGAGGAACCACTTACAGAAGAAGTTACAGGTCTGTAAGAGCCAGAAATCTTGCTTGTTTGTAGGTGACCAAATACTTATTTTCCACCATAATTTGCAAATAAATTATTTAAAAATTAGACAATGTGATTTTCCGTTTTTTTCATCATTTTGTCTCTCATAGTTGAGGTACACCTATGATAAAAATTACAGGCCTCTCTCATCTTTTTAAGTGGTAGAACTTGCACAATTGGTGGCTGACTAAATACTTTTTTGCCCCAGTGTATATGGACAAGGAAAATTGTTTTCTTTGGTTGTATTCTTAATAACTTATTATCTACCCATTATTAAACATTGCCAACTCAGGTGCTACTGAGTAGAATGAATTAAAATATATGAAGATTAACAGAAAGCAAGAGATATTCATTCATACTCATAGTGGCATTTTGGAGCCAGCCTCAAGTGTCCATTAGAGGAACTTTAGTATTTGGCACTTTGTTTTCTTCATGGATGACTTTTCTTCAGTCACCAGTGGCTGAAAACTAAAAGAAGTGCACTGGGGGTAGAGTAGGCCCTGAGCACAGAACAAGCAAGAACAATGTGTAGAATCTAAAACCATAGTAAATGTCTGTTGCGCTGATTCAAATTATTTTAACGCAGTGCTCAGGGAGATATCTGGTCTCTGACTCATCCGCAGAAGGAAAGCGACGAGTCCTAACATCCAGTCAGTCTCATAAGTAAAAATAGTGTAAACTATCTTCAGCCACAAGGGGTTCTACAACAGATGGTCTGTCCCCCACAGAGTCGTATTATCAACATCATGGAGTCTGTGTGGGACTGATTACATCAAAAGCGGCTGAGAGAGCAAAACACAGAACAGCTCTGTGAATTTCTCTAACATGCTGGAACAATCTACCAACCAAAAAACTGTACCTTGAACACTTTATCTTGTGTAAAAGTAGTTAAAGGCTGTTTTGTTTTGTTTTGTTTTGGGGTTTTTTGGCCTTTCCATAACGTCACTGATGAACAAAAACATTAAAAAAAACATTTTCAGTCTTCTTTTTGTTTCTACTACCTATAACAGCACTGAATCCATTATTTAATGCTCAAGACTGACATTATTAAACTATAAAACTATAGTTAAATTATAAAACATCACCCATTTATCTACGTAAACTGTGCATATGAAACTATACATGAAACTATATGAAAATTATACATAAACACTGTGAAAAACAGTCATATAGGAACTGACCTTGCATGCTGTAAGTGGGACTCCACTCAGGTCCAGTTCCTGTGTGTCACAGGTCAGCTCTGTGGCATTCCAGTCCACCTCATACTGCTCGCAGGTGCTGTGCTGCACCAGTCCAGAGTTATTGACCAGAGGCACCGTCAGTCTGCGACTGTCTGTCAGGTTCCAGCCGCATGCATGCCTCCTCTCCACCACTGCAGGGTCCCGACACCAATGATCAGGGGTGAAACCCTGGAATACGATGCCGACGTATACCCCTGCAAAGGGCAACGACAAGAGGCAGAGCAGGGCAAAGATTCGCCTCTGACAGCGGCCAAATGACCCGGCTTCTTCCAAGAGGTCATCAAAGGTCATCCTTACTGTCGCAAAGTTTAAGAAATCAAGTCAAATCTTGTTCTGTTCAGCAAACCATGGATCAGTGCAAACTATCAGAGTCCCTTCAGGGGTGCTTGGACCTCGTGCACCTCACACTGGTCGATCCACAAGTCCAAAGGGGCCAGATGAAACACAGCTGGGTAACAGCGTGTTACTGTTTAATAAAGTCAAACACAGGAAGAAAGCAGGATTATGCAATCATTAAATGTATGTCTTCTTAAGGAATGCTTGAATGGCCTTAGCTTCAATATTTATGCACGATCATCACATCACATGACACGGATGGTCAGCTGTCTTTTATTTTTCTAAGAAAATGGTGTGACGTGTATTAACTACACAATAAAAATGACTGTGTTTGAATCACTCTGCCTCCATCCACTGTATTCCTGGAATTTGTAAAAAAAAAAAAAAAATGTATATATAGAACAGTGTTACATTAAACAGTACATATTTATTTTCTCGTATTAACCGAAATCAAAGAAGTTTATAGAATTTAGAGAAAAATTAACTTGATTAAAAGAAGTTGAGCAAATCAGAGAAATCTCTGTCTGGCCTTCTTCACCTTGGAGCAGCTGCTCTGTGCCCGACTCTGTGTTTAGGCCCAGGGACCGTGGATAAATACACAGACATGTTTGTGGATATTGTTGTAAGTGCATTTATTGACTTCAAGGCATTCACAACCCGCTAACCCCAAAGTTTAACCTTCACAAGTAAGTGCCAAACCCTAACACTAATGTAAAATGAATTCTATCTTACATTATAAAACTAATTCTTCAAAGAGAGACATTTAAATGACAGCCAAAATATTTTGACTTCTAAAAGACTGACACCTGAAAAAATTTTATGAATACTTAAAAAATGTATTTTCTTCCTTCTATAATTGTTGCATCTTTGTAGTGTGCAGTGTGTGTTATTCAAACTTGACATTGTTACTAACACATCCTCACCATCATTTTCATTTTCTATGTAGTGATTTTGATCAAAACCACCTTTGAATGGTCTTCATATTAATAAAGGTTATGAGCATTTTCTAAGTCCTTCAGAAAAACCAGGGTTCAGTTAAAGACATGTACATTTCATGTCCTTAAAAATGTTACTATTGTGCAGTGATCTGTCAGTGCATTTATATTAAGCAACTTCTCATCTATTTTCATTGTAAATGGCAGTGTCTGCTATTCCTGCACCACAGTAGAAAGAAACAATGACACACAGTTGATTGTTGACTTTTATGATACAATTAGACTGAAGCTGGAAGCTGCGTGGAGAACCCTGATTTTACTGAAATATCATTATTATTATGAGGGTTTTGATAGGATGTGTTTTTCTTACTTTAACCTTTCTTAGGTAGCATTGGGATCATCATATGATCATATGGTCTCATGAGTTGTCCTCTGTTACATGCTTTGTTTTTCAGAAACATTACTACCATTGTCTTGTGTATGTCACATGTAAGGTCAGCTGTTTGTTGTGCTCATGTAAGATTTCTCAACTCTTACTTCTATCATATTTGTAAATTGCTTATATCACAGATTTGAACAAAATTAAATTAAGCCTGATTAATTCCAAAGACTAGGCTGTGTTTCTTTGGTTATAATAAGAAATCGTCTCATCTTCCTAAGTTTTTAATAAAACAGATTTCAAACATCCAGCCAGTTTTAGAAAGATTGCCTCTTCCTGTTTTTGCCTCCACGCCATTATAGACTGTATAGAAAAGATGGACATAGCCAGGAAACAGAAAGTGTTGGGTTTTTTCCACAGTCTCGAATTCATTATTTGCTGCACAGCAACATCTTGTCAATGATAAAGTAGTCACACCCTATCACTCAATTAATAAAAACTAAACTAAAATGAATAAATAAACACTGCAACCAAACAGAATTCAAAACAAAAAATAATAAAGACACAAAACTATTCTTGCTTTGACTCAAACCTTTAGCCTATATTTTGTTATACAAAAGAGATGAAAGTGAAATATAAAAAGAAGATAATAAACCTTTATTAAGATAATAAACCTTTATTATCTTCTTCACGTGCTACCTGAAGAGTCAAAGTTTCCAAAACTTTACAGGATTGGCCGAAGAATAATTAGTTCAAAAGGCCAGTCGTTACATCTGAGAACAGATAAATTCTTGAGGTGTTACATGCACTCCAGCTGTGTTTCATAACGATGCAGCAGAAAATAATTAAATTGCTGTGTTTTTAATCACATTTTTTTTCTTCTGTTTTGCTCCAAAATCTCTCATAAACAAGGATTTCGACCTGCTGCCCTTTTGCTGTCCTTGTCAGGACAATGATTAACTAATAACTGAGCTGTCCTATTGGTCCTCCCAACATGCTAAAAGAAGTCCAACAATAAACCAGGAGGTATCTGATCATATTAGGGTCTCACCATGGACCTGAACACAGCAGCTTTCCTCCTTGGAGCTTTGCTCTGCAGTGGTAAGATATTCATCTTTGAATGATAATTATTAATAAATGTATCATAGCCATTGAAGAGGCAGTTGTTGGATTCACTGTGAGAGTGCCTCATCGATATGTATTAGGATCTTAAATGCAGAGTTTTTGTTCACACAGCCACATAAATGTAATGGAAACAGGTCAGAACAGACAGCATTGAATAATCAATTTAAAGCTAAACCTCATGTCTACAACTGATAGATGATGTTAACTGTGGGCTCAAAGCAAAGATGTTTTATATAATGGATGTAATGGATGGAATTTCTCTCAGCCCATCTATGGTCTAAAACGACCTTCTTTAGCTGTCTTTTATCTGATTGACTATCTCTTGCAAACAGAAGGTTTGAGTGGAGGTAGGCGGGGCTTCTATGCTAATAGACACACCTGTGTGGCTGTAATGACCAAAATAGAGATATCAACTCTCAATGCCATCATACAGAATGAAAAAATAGAAAAAAAAATCCTGAAACCTAGTGTTTAGAGGAATCGGAAGCGTGAATTTTTCCTTAGTAGGATCATTTGTAAATACATTGACATCCCCATTTGAAAATTTCGACATGCTTAATAAGAGTATCCACCAGTGTAACTAATAATGTAGACTTTCTGATTCAAGATTAGGTCAAATCAACAAAAGAAAGTGATTTTTCTTACATTTTTTATCCTATCTACCTTAATTACATCCCAGTAATGTAACAGAAGCTTAAATAATTTTGGAAATGTTCAGGCAAACAGCAAAGAATAAGCTAACAAATCAATCAGTTAATAAATAAAGCTTTGGGGGATTTTTTTTGTGTGTGTGTATGATTGCAGTTGGTGCTACTGAGATAGAGGGCTACTCCAGAACTGAAGGGGCATGGATCCTCTCACTGAATAAACGAATGTATTCAGTCAGCACTTTGGCCGAATGTGCTACCAAATGCAACACTGAAACCCTCTTCACATGCAGGTAAGTTCATACCTCACACTCCCAATTGTTTTCATCTTGGGTATTAAACAGTGCGCACACACACTACATTTATATACATATGTACTTTTTTTAAAAACAGGACTTTTATGTATGATGAAAACGACAGCGAGTGCTGGACAGCAGCTGCAAACTCTAAAACAGAGAATATCATGCGCAGAAGAAACACAGCTTTATATGAAAAAAACGGTAATGATCTTCAAATTCCTGATATAAGTGATATAAGACTGAAATGTCTGTTTTTGCATTTTATTTTCTTTGTCTCTGGTGACTGTTCTACTCTGGTTTGTGTGATCTTTTTAGTTTTCCTAACATTGTGGTTAATTTTTAGCCAATGTGTCATGATCAATGATGTTTGGACTGTGTCTGCAAACACAGTGGAGCTGGATTGCAAGTTAAACACTACTGTGGTTCAATCTGATTGAATACAACACAATAGTAGAGTCCTGTTGTTTCTTTTTTCTTTTCTTTTCTAGAATATCTCTTAGAATGCGCAAATGGGATAGGAACAGATTACAGAGGAACAAAGTCCAGAACAAAATCAGAACAGGTCTGTCAGAGATGGGACGCAAGCTACCCACACAGGCCAAAGTATGTATTCAACTGATTTAACTTAACCATTTCTTATCTTTTTATTATTATTTTATTTCTATAGAACATTTAATAACAACAAAATGTTGGCCAAAGTGCTGTGCAAACATAAAAATTGCACAGTAACAAATGACATCAATAACAAACGACATCAATAACAAATAACGAATACCAGGTAACAGATGAGTAAGTAGATAGATAGTAACTCTCATGCAGTGTTGAAAGCCAATGAGTAAAAATGTGTTTTAAGATTGGATTTGAAAAGATTGACGGTCGGGGCCTTTCTAATGTGGAGAGGTAAATCATTCCACAATTTCAGCGCCACAACCGCAAACGTCCGGTCACCTCTGTGAACCAGTCTCGACTTAGATGTGACCAAGATCTAAGAGCTCTAAAGGGCATATAACGCTGCAGTAAGTCAGACAGATATTCTGGAGCCTGTCCATTCAGTGCTTTATAAGTCATCAATAAAATTTTGTATTTTATTGATTACATTAATTTTTGTTAATGTTTCTGCTGCAGTTTCATGCCACAGAGCCACCCACGAGCAGATCTGGAGTCCAACTTCTGCAGAAACCCTGATGGGGACAAAGGGGGACCCTGGTGTTACACCACTGACCCCCAGAAACGCTGGGAGCACTGCAACGTACCCAGCTGCTCTGGTAACACACACACACACACACACACACACACACACACACACACATATCTAATTATACTCTAGCAGCTATTTTACATTCAATGGTCTTCATTTGGTTTAATACTAATATATAATTTGGGACAACATTATCTGCTATCCATGGCCCAGCATATCAGATACATCAGGGATTTTCCTTCCCAGAGGAATGTATAGTCTGCAATGGTGAGGACTACAAAGGAAAAATCTCCACCACTGAAAACGGCTTCACCTGCCAACGCTGGGACTCTCAGAAACCTCACAACCATGACTACCATCCCAGCAGGTAAGTGCAAAACCTTTGTGAGTTTAACAAGCCTTTTCTGGATTACTTTCTGGATACTTCTTCTTATACTCTGTGCAGTCTACCACAAAAATATCTTGAGGAGAACTACTGCAGAAATCCAGATGGAGATCCCCGACCATGGTGCTTCACCACTAGCCCATCCAAACGGTGGGACTACTGCGCCATACCGCGCTGCAGTAAGTCTCCATTTTTAAATGTTTCCTCATTAATGAACCACAAAAAGCCTTTCACAGCTGTTGTTTGTTGCCCAGCGTGTTCTTCTGCAACACAATTAGCATGATGGTCATAAATTAAGAATGTCATGTGCAAGAGTTGTTGCAGACAAACAAATATATTCATGTTCCAATGAAACCAGACATTCAAACTTCATAGTTTTTGTTGCTCAATCTATTTACAGGCAGCAAAGTATTTAAATTCAGTTTATTCAAGTTCAACTAATGTTATAGTGACCTGCTATTTTAAGTACCATGATTAAATCCAATCAAGGTGCAGAGTTAAGCAGGCAACATTTATTTCAGGTGTTCTTTATTGATGGCAAAATCCCAATTCAGCAGCTTGTAGACAAAACACAACAGCCCATTCAGAAATCCATGTTGAATAAACATTGAAATATATATATTTAGATAAACTCAAGCTACCATCATCCACTGCCAGAAACTACTTAAAAGTATAAGTAAAATGAATAACAGAAAAGGAAGAATAGAACTAAAGGAGACTTTATGTAAATGAAGTTGTAAGAAAGTATAAAAGACAACAAAATACAGACAATATGCTTCACTTCTTTTTTTGCTGGATTGTACATGAAATACATCTTTTCTTCCGTCTTCAGCTGCTGAACCTTCCACCATTGTCCCAGAGGTCGACTGTGTCACCGGGGAAGGTGTAGCATACCGAGGAACAATTGCTGTAACTGAGTCTGGCAAAACGTGCCAGAGCTGGTCGGCTCAGGTGCCACATAAACACAACCAGTCCCCAGAAAACTACCCTTGCAAGTAAGAGCTGTATCCAGGAATTAATGTCCATCCTAACGTGGTGAACCAAATATTAGTGGGAGTTTTTGTCAATAGTTTTCAGCTCTAGTGTGTGTAGCACCTACGTGGAGTCATTACCTTGGTTATTAGGGTAATCGTGGCTCAAGAGTTGGCAGTTCGTCTTGTAAAATGAATAGTGGAATTGTAAAGCGCTTTGAGGGTCTTGAAAAGTGCTATATAAATGCAATCCATTATTATTATCCATTGGTACTGTATATGAGTAATTTTGGGCTAGTATCAGAAGATTAAGAACGACCCTTAGAGCTCTGGTACATGAACAGCAGAGGAACCAGACAAACACTGTTGTGTGGCTTAAAAGTACTTCAGTGATGTTAAGCCTTTTAAAAGAAATTTGTGAACAACACAGGATTACAACAGGTTTTAACAGAACTTCAAGTATAAAAATTTCCCCCAAAGTAGCAAAAAAATAGAATAAAAATAAAATTGTGAACAAGTAAAAGATTAGTCTTTTTAAGTTCAAATGTTACCGGTGGGGTCCATGACAAACGGATGTATTGCAACAGAGTCCGTCCGATGAGGAGTGTGTGTGTGTGATTGTCTGTAAACCACCGCCTCTGTTCAAAGATGGTTGCTCACAGTGGACATAGATGGCTTCTTTCACTCCTCTTTCAAACCATCTGTCCTCTCTGTCCAAAATGCCAATGTTCACATTTTGGACAGAGAGGACAGATGGTTTGAAAGAGGAGTGAAAGAAGCCATCTATGTCCACTGTGAGCGACCATCTTTGCGGGGGTTTACGACACCAACTCTCTGCCATCTATAATCCAGTTTTGAGATCCCTTCCCAGACGTCTTAACGCCCACTCACATCCTGGGCCATCTGACCTCAGGAATTCGCATGATAAGGTGGGGCCAGGTTTCACAATGAGCTCACCCGAAACTCTGGCTGATTGGGACCCACACCCAGTTTCACACCTTGGCTCAGGCGATTAGAGGATCATCAGGGGTCCTTTTGTCCCTCTGTGGGGGGGATACTCCCACTAGGTTTATATCTGGGACTCTCCACCATTTGACCTTAGAACTGAAGAAGCTTCTCGGATGAGAGGTGAAACGTCTTCAAGTAACTTAAAGAAGTCCAGATGCTTTTCTTTGCAAGCTCCTTTGACTTATTTTTATATTAAGTAAACACTGCATACTTTTTATTTAAAAAGAACTGTAAAAAGAACAAAAAAGAAAATGTTTAATATTACTTTACATTAGATGGTTTGAAATGTTCATTGAATTTATTCAGTAACATTTATGAGAAAAATATGAGAAAAGAAAGAAGAAATCTGTTCAAAATTATTTTTTCAGTGCAAATATGTTTTCATCTTCTTTGTCAGAGGTCTGGATAATAACTACTGTCGTAACCCCAACAATGAACTGATGCCCTGGTGCTACACAACTGACCCCAGCAAACGCTGGGAGTACTGCAACGTGCCACGGTGTGGGGTTGCACGCACACAAGGTATAGTGTTAGTTAATCTATCTCGTCCTTGTGTTTCAAAAATGAGTGAATCTCCCCCCTTTCAATATCCCTTGCTGCAGGTGATCCAGTGATCCCCCCAAATGAGGAAGACTGCTATGAAGGGAACGGTTTCAGTTATCGGGGCATAACATCAGAGACCATCAGTGGAAAAGAATGTCAAAGTTGGAGCTCCATGACTCCTCACAGACATTACAAAACTCCAGAAGCCTACCCTGATGCGTAAGCATTAAACACATTCAGTTTTTATGGCTAACACAACAGGATGACACAAGAGGATAAGACAGCTGACCTTGAGAGGGGGAAAAAATTATAAAAAAAACCTATATTCTAACACAAACATGAACCAGGAATTCATCACTACATACAAGAAGAATGTTAGTATGCTGAAGATGTACCTTAAACCTATGTGGTAAAATCCATGAATTTTAATTTTTGAAAATTTTTAGCAGTCAGAATTCTGACTGGCAAAAAACCAAAAAACAAATTTTCCAACCCCAATTAGATCCATCTATTTATTAAGCCCCCTCTCTGGGCTTAACTCTATATGTAACTCTATAACTCTATAAAAATATCTTGTTTAATAGGTTGATGTCTTAAAGTTTCAGGGGCTTTTTTTTTTTTACAACAGGGACCTCAGAGGGAATCTGTGCAGGAACCCTGACGGGGACCAAGCTCCCTGGTGTTTCACTACAGACCCCGCAGTCCGCTGGGAGCACTGCAACTTGAAGAGATGCTCTGTCAGACCTTCAGAAGTCAGTTCTCCTCGGCCACACATCACCTCCATTGCCATCCAGACTCCACCGGAAAAAGGTGAATCAGCTTTAAGTGTCACATGTTGTGCTTCCTTGCCAGTTTGTTTGACCTTTCATTTACTTCCCCTGTTTCGCTGCGGCTGTTTTAGACTGCAAGATCGGAAATGGAGCGACATACCGAGGTCCAACCTCTGTTACTGCGAATGGTGTGACATGCCAGGCGTGGAGTTCTCAGACTCCTCACAGTCACATCAGCTTCACCCCAGAGACTCACCCCACCAAGGGTCTGGACGGCAATGTAAGTGCGTGGGTGTTGCAATAAAAACTCTTTGTGGTAAGAACAGATTTTTTTTCTAGCTTCTAACTTCTCTGTCCACTATCAGAGCTGCAGAAATCCAGACAACGATATAATTGGACCGTGGTGCTACACTACTGATAGGGACAGGATATGGGAACACTGCCAGATCCCTGACTGTGGTATATGAACATTGTTTGTGTTGGCATTCAGATTCAGTGTGTTTTATTTTAATTTGTTACCATCTACCAACCTTTTTAACCACTCTATCAGCATGAATGATGCTCAGTCTGAACTGCAGACTGTAGTAACCCTTGCTTTCTATTCACTCATCTCAACCTGTGTCACCCACCGGACTCTATGGTGGGTCTGATTCTATCCACATGTGTTCTGGTATTCTAACCATGTTAACAACAGTGAATATCTCACTTAGTTCAATGAGATTAGCAACTATCAAACAAATATTGTTTTGGTCAGAGAAATTCACACATTGTCTCAACAATAAAAAATCTCTGTCTCTATCTATGCTGCACCGCTCTATCATGCTACTATAAATCCCATTATTTAGAAGTGGAAATAGGACTAATACCTCTTTGCAGCTAGTAGGTGCCAGTGATGATAATAAATATTTTTTTCTCTTTGGACTTCAGATAATTAAAGATAAAGACAAATGACAGTAAGTGAATGTGAAGAGCTGACTTGTTTGGGAGAGCCAAATCCTGTTCAGCTCTGCTGAGAATCCAGGCAGACAGAGTTGGAACTTTATTTTGATCGGCACACTATGTGCAAAGACACACAATCATACCATCATGGGAAAGATGGTAGTGGGCAGACTTTCTAAAGCCAGTGAGTGCAGTGATACAGGCCAGGTACACATATGAAAATATCCATCAGAGCAGGATCAACAACAAACCTAAAAATACTTCTCAGAACTGTTCAACAGTCTGTGCAGCTGTACTTCTGCTGCAGGTGTACCATGGCTTTTTGCAATTCAAACCAAAACAAATCACCCCAGACAAACAGATTAGGACTTGACTGAGATGATACCCACTGACCTCTAGCTATTTTCCACTCTGGAAAACAAAACACTTCTGTCCAGGCCTCAAACCCCATGTTTGTTCTCCCCAGTAGTGGTAAATACACAAAAGTAAAACTTAATTTAACAGTAAAAAATTGCTTACAAAAACACAAACCATTCGTATTTGTTAAATTATACCTAAATAGAAGGCATAGAGTGATGCTAAATGAGGCCATAAGAGCCAAAGCCAAACCAAAAGAGCAGAATCTCTTGATCTCAATAATGTGTGGAGACTGGAGCCTGTCCCAGATTTCAGAGGGTAAAAAGTGCAGGATTACCACATAGAGATGTCCAGTCTTTTTAATCTACAGTAACCTAAAATGCAATGGAACATGTTCACACAGCCAGCTGATGGATCCCAGCACATGACTTTGACACTGTGAGGCAATACATGGTGCTGCTGAATTATTGTCCAGCTAACCAAGACATGCTAGAGATACCAGATAAAATCCATTTAGTGAGTAAAATGGATTAATAAACCTATTTTTGTGCAAACTTTTCCATTGGCTTGTTGCTAATGAGACTATAAAGTTTAAAGTTTAAACTAATTCAGTGTTTTTGTTTCACTCATCTTCTGAGAATTCATGACAATGAACTACTGCTTTATAGTTGAAATGAAGTGCGGAACACCAGTAATCAAACCAAAACGTTGTTTTAGTCGTCTTGTCGGCGGCTGCGTGTCGAATCCTCACTCATGGCCCTGGCAAATCAGCCTCCGAACCAGGTGAGAAAATAACACCAAAAGGACTTACATTCATAATATAACATGTACAGAGAAATTTAAATACTTTTGACTGTTAACTGTAAATACTGTAAAGACTTGTTCTTGTAGTTATAGAAATAAATACATTGAATGTTAATAGTGATATGTTACAGTATTTTATATTGATTTTGGCCTGGGTTTTGTTTGTCTGTTCACTTTTTAGTTCATTTGTTTTTGAAAGCAAGCTGCTGCTGCATCTCGTCTGTACATTGTGAAACAAACACCTGTTTCTCTTTCTACTAGTATAGGAAAACATGTCTGCGGAGGAACTCTGATCGACCCTCAGTGGGTCCTTTCTGCTGCTCACTGCTTTGAGAGGTAGGAACAGGACCACCATTAACAATTAAAATCAAATTCTGCAATAACTCAAACAGTGATTGATTATTCCACCAGCTCCATTTGGCCTTCAGCCTACAAGGTATTCCTGGGTATCCACACGGAGAGAGGCAATGAGCCATCGAAACAAGAGAGGAGACTTGAGAAAATAGTAATGGGACCAAACAGAGCAGATATTGCTCTGCTTAAACTAGAGAGGTCAGTATGGGTCTAATCATCCTGGGTCAGCTATTAATGATATTACACAAACAACTTGGTGCAGATCTGAACTTTGATCTTAGCTAACCTGAAGGACTGAAGCATGGATGAAATATGTGTTTTTGAAAGTATTAACACTGAGACTCAGCTACCAGACTTGTTAGAAAACAGGCTCTCATACTTTAATCCAGCATACAGATACTGTCTATTAATTATTTAGTTATCCATCTGATATTACAATTATCACAATATCTATGAAAAGAAAGTGTGAAAAAAAAAAAACAATAGTGCTATCAGTCAAATTCATCTATAATTAGCCGTGAATGGGTAGCACCGTCTATTACAGCTTGCTTATACTATCATAATAGTGGGGTAATAAGGTGGAAACGAGTAGCCAATAATGTGGAAGTAATGTATAAGTGTTATGTTGTATGAAGAGTAATCATACTGGAATAATATTACATTAAAATGTATGTAATTGTGTAATAATATAGGAGCAAAAGTATCCCCATGAGTTAAACCAATTAGCAATAGCTTAGTGACAAACTGGTAACAATATGATACATACTAGCAATAAAATGGTAACACCCATGCATTAAAATTGTTATATTATATTATGTGATATTAACTTATTTACATTTGGCTCAGTGTCCCAACCTTTTTGGAACGGAGTATGCAGAAAAATAAGTAACTTGTTGACACGAGTTTAATCTTGTGAATGCCATTAAAGATATTTGCATTTCTTTCAGCCCTGCTATAATAAATGATAACGTGCAGCCAGCTTGTCTCCCAGAAAAGGACTATATAGTTTCCAGTACAGCAGAGTGTTTTGTAACTGGATGGGGTGAGACTCAAGGTACGTCACATAGATGTGTGCTTTTTTTTTAATGTCTGTGGATCTTATTGTAATGACAGAGTAAAAACTGACTGATGCAAACTGATACAAATCACACGTTTATGTGCTTTTAATCAAAGTTTGTTTGAAGCCACATCTGGTCCTCATAAACATAGGTGGGACATCAAGTAGGCAGGATTTTCTTGTTGATAATAGCCACTGTTTCACAAGTTTTATTTTCTTCTGTTTCATTTGAAGTTAGTTTTTTCCTAACAAAGATGTATTAGTGCTATAGTGATACCCATTCACATCTTTTTCTAGCATTTTTGTTCTTGATTAAAGAAAATGTTTAAAACAAATGTTTGAAATGTTTTCACAGTTGCTTTACAACTCATGATACACTGTAAGCTGAAAAACTCATTCGCACACTTTAGAAATGCCAATGTAGAGATGATTGACACAGAAGGAAAATCATTGAGTGCAATGAAAACCTTTCACCAGCAAGTGGCAGGATTTGAACAATAAGCTTTACTGTGGCTCTATATCGACCAGCAATAATTACTATTTTTGAACATAATTTCTAATTAATGATTCTTTGTTAATTAAACACATTACATCTTGGACAGGGAGGTTTAGCAGTTTGGTCAACTCCACTGTACATGTATTGCTACACATCTTATGATGATGGCCATGAGGAGGAGGAAGGTAATTGCACACAGGTGTGTTGGCAGGTACAGGAGGCGATGGTGTCCTGAAAGAAGAGGGTTTTCCGATTATCGAGAACAAGGTGTGTAATCTACCAGAATACCTGAATGGCAGAGTTCAAAACAACGAGATGTGTGCCGGATATATCGAGGGAGGAGCGGACAGCTGCCGGGTATGAAAAACACAAACCTATGAAAACTGGGGAATGTTTATAAAATGTGTGTGTTTTACTTCATCTTACTGACCTGACATATTTTAATAGATTTCCAGAAACTAATGACTGAAAAAATCAGATATATAAATGTTTCATTTGTTTACAACAGTTCAACATAGAATTTAGTAATAGTAATAATGTTTCTATAGTAAATTCAAACAGTTAATTATTCTCCACCCATCCATCCATCCATCCATCCATCTTCATCCGCTTTGTCCGAGGCAGGTCGCGGGGGCAGCAGCCTAAGCAAAGAGGCCCAGACCTACCTCTCCCCAGCCACCTCCTCCAGCTTATCCGGGGGAACACCAAGGCGTTCCCAGGCCAGCCGAGAGATATAATCTCTCCAGCGTGTCCTGGGTCTGCCCCGGGGCCTCCTCCCAGTGGGACATGCCTGGAACACCTCACCCAGGAGGTGCCCAGGGGGCATCCTTGTCAGATGCCCGAACCACCTCAGCTGGCTCCTTTCGATGTGGAGCAGCAGCTGCTCTACTCTGAGCCCCTCCCGGATGGTCGAACTTCTCACCCTATCTCTAAGGGAGAGGCCAGCCACCCTTCGGAGGAAGCTCATTTCCGCCGCTTGTATTCATGATCTCGTTCTTTCGGTCACTACCCACAGCTCGTGGCCATAGGTGAGGGTAGGGACGTAGATCGACCGGTAAATCGAGAGCTTCGCTTTTACACTCAGCTCCCTCTTCACCACGACGGACCGGTGCAGCGTCTGCATTACTGCAGCTGCAGCCCCAATCCGTCTGTCGATCTCCGGCTCCCTTCTCCCATCACTCGCGAACAAGACCCCAAGATACTTGAACTCCTCCACTTGGGGCAGGAACTCATCCCCGACCCGGAGTGGACACTCCACCCTTTTCCGGCTGAGAACCATGGCCTCAGATTTGGAGGTGCTGATCCTCATTCCCGCTGCTTCACACTCGGCTGCGAACCGTTCCAGTGCGAGCTGGAGGCCCTCACCCGATGAAGCCAACAGAACCACATCATCTGCAAAAATCAGAGATGAGATTCTGAGGCCACCAAAGCGAAAGCCCTCCGCCACTTGGCTGCGCCTAGAAATCCTGTCCATAAAAATTATGAACAGAACCGGAGACAAAGGGCAGCCCTGGCGGAGCCCATCACCCACCGGGAACGAGTCCGACTTATTGCCGGCAATGCGAACCAAGCTCTTGCAACGGTTGTATAGGGATCGAATGGCCCGTTAATGTAATTTAATATAAACTCAAAGATGCTTTGACATTTGTGAAATTTACAGATAAAATGACCAAAATCAAATAACTTGCATGTGGAACTGTACAATAATCCAATACTTGGAAAAATCTGATTGTATAACAGGTAATTTATGCTTTTGATACGAATGTTTAATTATATTAAATAAAACCTGTTAGTCCAGCTAAAACTACACATACTTGTTTTAACTTTTTACATCCGTTCTTCCATATGTGGTTTATACAGTAAGGATTTTCTGAGTACATTAACATTCCAAGTCGTAGCTTTAATATGAATAGGTTTACATCAACATACAAAGAACTGTGTGGGAAAAATGGCAGTTTTAACATGGCGTACCCAGTTGCAAGGGTTTGTTGCAGGGATATGTTGTCCTTGAAAAAGAAAATTAAAAAGAGGTCACTCATAGTTTGACATCTTTCAAGCTGAAGTTGTCAAACAGTATGAGGAGTAATGATGTGGCTATGCAAATGAAAAATATAAGAATCAAATATTATGAATTTGCTTTCTTACACATGCATTTGGGGAAAACCGGCTTGGGCTATATTTCACAGCTGTCCTTTCTTACATGTAGCACTCAACAGGCAAGCAGTTTCAAATACTGAAAATTCTTCAAGTGTGTGAGGTGAAAGAGCTGCTTTGATGGAGCATACAGAAAGCAGTAAACTCACTTTGGTGAATGCAGTGGTCAGCTGTTTGTGTCATTCAAACATCAATTTCACTCGAGCAACAAACAGACTTTTCACTATTTAGCTGGGAGGTTAAAGATCAGACATTTTTTGTCAGGTGATTCTGCAAAAGTTCACAGAGGAAGTTCTTTGGTTTGCCAGAGTTATTGGGGTTCTTTCCAGAAAATTATTATAGAAATGTTGGAGAATTTCAGTCAACCCGAGTAGCACAATTTAAAGACAAAGATCAAAGGTTATTTGTATGGCTGCAAAGAGTGTCATCAACACTCTTGAGGATTTAAGTAAACACTTGACTTTGTCTATTGTGTGTTAAAAAGGCTAAACAGCACACATCACTTTCAGTATTGGCACAAACATATTTTGATTAAACATACACATTCATTAGACATGGAAACATGGAAAAACAAGCCCAAATATTTACAGTGTGGACTGTAGACATAGAAAATTTGTGTTGCTTCTAAAATGGATGGGAAATAACTAAATACGAATGTTTTGTTTTTGTAGTTTCAGGTATTTGGCTTATTTCCTGAGCCATTCTCACTTTTACCCCCATCATTTTAACACAAATATGTTTACTTTCTAAGAAAGAGATTTTTAATATTCCAAATAGTTTGTTTATTTGGCAAATATGCACTAGTTTATTGCTTACACAATAATGCAGAAAAAACCCAACTTCCTTCGTGTTTCCTGCTCTTTTTTAGGCTGGTTTCAGCAGCTGTTAACTTAAACATAATCAAAAACTGTAGTTATTTCTACACATGTGTTCTCCTCCTGTAGGGTGACAGCGGTGGTCCTCTGGTGTGCTATGAGCAGAACAAGTTCGTCGTGCAGGGTGTCACATCGTGGGGTCTGGGCTGCGCCAATGCCATGAAACCTGGTGTCTACGCTCGAGTGTCTAAGTTTAAGGACTGGATAGACACAACCATCAAAGCCAACTAAAAGCTATCATCTGCAGTGTGTTTACTGAGGATGTCTTAACCTGTATATATTGTTCTGCTCTGGCAATGATTGACTTCATGACATGGAGTTTTTCGGTTTTCTATTCTCTCCTGAAGTGGATAGACTAAAAGCAGAGCAGCTTACTGGTTTCAAAAGCAATGAAAATGTTTCTGTAACAGGTTAAACTTTTTTTTTTTTTTTTTAGAAGCCATGCTTTACAGAAAATGCATTACAAATCTACTTCTTTGTGGTTACATTGAGTGAAATACAAGATAAAGATTCAGTTGTTGTTTCCTACTTGATTGTGTGTGACTTAATTTAGTTTTAAGACATTCCTACAGTTTAACCAATTGGTGTGTGTTATCTGTCTTCATAGATAAAGCTGGGTGTCATCAGCATAGCAGTTAAAATGTATACTATGCCTTCTGATGATACTGCCCAAGGGAAGCATGTATAAGCAGAATTGCTCCTAGCACAGAATCCTGTGGAAATCCATAATTAACCTTAGTGTGTGTGAAGAGGACTCTCCATTAGAATGTAAAATATGTGTTGTGTGTTCTTTCCATAGCTCAACATCCCTTACACCACGTATTGTCTGATCATAGCGCCAAAGTTCACGACCTTCAACTACCTGACTGAGCTTCAACTCTTTAAATAAGCACAGAAATGCAAAGTGTATATAAAATGATTACAACTACACCTGTAATGAAAAGGTTAGTACGTGATTATGATAACACCAGTAATACAAATTATAACATAATACCAACAGCGTCAATCAATGTTTTTGATGAGAATAAGAATTAATGCAATGGTTAATGATAATGGTTATGAATAGTAGCAGTAAAATATTTCCCTGATCTCCACAACATGAACAAATTGGAGTCTATTAGACCACTGCAGCACAGTACCTGTAATACAAATAGCACGCTCTAATTGATGTAATAAAATATTATGATCAACAGTATTGAAAGCTGCACTGAGGTCTAACAGGACAAGCACAGAGATGAGTCCACTGTCAGAGGCCATGAGAAGATCATTTGTAACTTTCACTAAAACGGTTTCTGTACCGTGGAAAACTCTGAAACCTAAATGCAAAAGGTTAACATCAGCTTACAAAAGAGTTGAAAGAGACAACTGAAAACATAAACTCATATGAAAAGTGTTTACTGAGGTTATTAATTAAGTGAAGGCACAGATGATGGCGCACTTTAAATCTTATAACAGTAAATGTTTTAAATGAAAATACTTGAAGCTTGGTTGCATTAAAGATAACTTTAATAACTGTATGACGTGGTTCCATAAAAAGACACAAGTTAGTCTAAACGCTAAACACTGTGCACAAAGAAAAACTGAGAAATTGTTAAAATTGGCTCCTAAAATAAAAATCAAGGAAGTAACTAATATATCCACAAGCAGCACTGTTAAACAGCATAAATAAATACTTTGGTGTGCAAAGGAGCTTAAACAGTTGCCCAATCTTTGTTGGACGCTGTATTTTGGTAGTTGGGCAGCAGGTTCACCATCTGCTGGTTCTTCAGTCCGATTTTCTCCTTTGCTCTGAAAACACAAAGTCGCGTTATGCACATCAACTACAAAGCTACGAGTCTAAAACACCCATGCATTATTATTCATAAATCTGATTGTCAATCAGAACATAAATCAACAGCTTTTCTGATAACTGATTATATGTTTTAGTCAGTTTAAGCAAAAATACTAAATGTGCTGTGTTGGGGGAAAAAAGTCTCTCAATCTGTACTTACTATAGATACAATAACAGAGATATGACGGGATTTAAAGGGGCTTAATTTTCTTACTGCACTAACTACTCACTTTTCTGGGAACTCAATGTCGTCGATGGTATCGGGCAGCGGTACGCCTCTGGTCTCAGGGAGCAGCAGCACCAAACCTCCAGCCAGGAAAGCCAGAAACCCTACACAACACAATTCAATAATGCATTTAAGCTTTGATAGTCACATTTATCTGACTTTTACTCTCAGAAAACCCACCAAAGATGATGAGTGGCAGCTCCAGCCAGATCACAGCCAGTCTGTAGAGCAGGAATGGAGCCACAATGCCTCCAACATCACACAGAGTGGAACAAACAGACACTCCCAGGTTCCTAAAGACATAAAAACAGCATTTCTTTTAATCTACTAAAATAAAGTATATTTACTTTTTAAACTTTTGATGCGAAGACATGTTTGAAAGGCTAAATATCCACAGTTACATTAGTTATCTACATACAAATACAAAAACAGCTGGATTTGGACAGGTTCTGAAACTGTGACATAAAAGAAAAGGATAAAAGTTCATATTTTGATCAGTTTCACACTTATATTACCAGGTACAGCTTCAAACGGATTTGGCAGCAGTCTAAGCTTTCTGTGAGCACAGTTCTATCAATAGTGATTTGTGATGTTCTTTTGTTATACTGTACACAGAATTTACTGTTGTTTACTGATTACCTTAGTTGATGTATAAATTATACCTGTTCATCCCAAACACAATACATTTTCTGTATTATACCTGACAAACGTCGGGTAGAGCTCAGTGTTAACAAACACCACCATCTCAAAGGTCATCGTGATCCCCAATCGGCCGATGCATGCCACTGCCGTCTTAAACCAAAACATGCCTGCAAGAACAGACAGAACCATTAAAAGAAAACTTGGAAATCAACGTTCAAGAGCACCAAATAAAATCACTCACTGTCAGGAATAAAGGCAGTGATGAAACAGGAGACTCCAGCTACAAAATTGGCCGTGGCGAAGGGGAGGCGTCGGCCGATGCGCTCAATGGTGAACAGGATGAGGAAGGCGGCAGGAAACTCCACCAAGCCAGAGATGAGGAAGTCGATATAGACATTTCCTCCCAGAATGCCCAGCCTCATGATCAAACCCTGGTAGACGACAGCACTGGTGAACCTGGGAGAAAAAACATCTCATTAACTTCGAATCTTTATCCTAAATTCCATCCATCCATTTTCTTCCGCTTATCTGGAGCCAGGTCGCGGGGGCAGCAGCCCAAGCAGAGAAGCCCAGACCTACCTCTCCCCAGCCACCTCCTCCAGCTTATCCGGGGGAACACCAAGGCGTTCCCAGGCCAGCCGAGAGATATAATCTCTCCAGCGTGTCCTGGGTCTGCCCCGGGGCCTCCTCCCAGTGGGACATGCCCGGAAAACCTTGCCCAGGAGGTGCCCAGGGGGGCATCCTTGTCAGATGCCCGAACCACCTCAGCTGGCTCCTTTCGATGTGGAGGAGCAGTGGCTCTACTCTGAGCCCCTCCCGAATGGCCGAACTTCTCACCCTATCTCTAAGGGAGAGGCCAGCCACCCTTCGGAGGAAGCCCATTTCCGCCACTTGTATTCGCGATCTCGTTCTTTCGGTCACTGCCCACAGCTCGTGGCCATAGGGGCACAGCTCAACCGGTAAATTGAGAGCTTCGCTTTTACACTCAGCTCTCCGTGAATCGCTACCTTATCGTGGTGGAGAGGTTTGTCTGTCCAAGGGATCCCAGGGGCTATGTTGTCTGGGGGCTTTTGCCCCCTGGTAGGGTTTCCCATGGCAAATTGGTCCTGGGTGAGGGACCAGACAAAGAGCGATTCAGAAGACCCTTGTGAGGAAAACATCAAGGGAACAGTTTACCCTGCCCGGGATAGGGTTACAGGGGCCTGGGGAGGGTGCCCAAGGCCAAGCGTCTTGTGGCCGGGCCTTAGTCCATGGGGCCTGACCGGGCACAGCCCGAAAAAGGGACATGGGCCCATCTTCCTGCAGTCCCACCACCCGCAGGAGACACACGTAGGGGTCGGGTGCAATGTGCGTCAGGCGGAGGTCCTGGCGGACCGATTCCCGGCTACCAAGACTGGCAATTGGGAGACTTTATCCTAAATAGATTTTTTTTTTTTTTTTGATAAAGAAGAGTCATTTATAATAACAGTTGTGTCCTGCTTTAATTGAATCCTTACCAGTTATAGCTGAGGATAAAAGTGTGTTTTCGCATGTTTGGCGTTCTGATCAGGTCCATGAAGGAAGCGGTGGTTGAGTCTGCGTTATCATCTTTCAGGGTCTGCAGGATCATTTATATAACATCACATAGTAAAAGTATTTCTGGTTGTTTTTATGCCTTAGCTTCAGCCTGTTTTACTATGTTTCTCTATGAAAAAAAATCTCACAAAAAATAATGCAGTCTAATCCAATCCAGATCGTGTCTTTTTCATGGAAGGCTTGAAACCGCTTATTGCACCTTTTAAAACAGCATGGCTTCAAAGTAGAAGAGTTCAGCTACTGAACTGGCTTGCCTGGAGTCCAGACCTTTCACCAACCAAAAACATCTCGTGTATCATGACATGAAAAACACAACAAGCAAGACCCAGAACTGTTGAGGAGCTACATTTTCATCAGACACAAATGGGACAACATTTCTCTCTCCAAAGTCCACAAACTGGTATTTTCAGTTCTCACACATTTACAGGAATGTAAATCTATTTCTATTTCCTAAAATGTAAGTTTTATCTCACTTAATAAGTCACAATGAATTAGACTTCAAATTGTCATGTTATATGCTGATAGATTTTGATTCCAGGTAACAGATGCAGAGATTTTGTGTCCAATGGCTACCTCGATGTTCTTGGAAAGAGTCATCTTGTTTTCTTTGGCTATGTCCTCTGTGATCTTCACTGCTTTGGAGTTTTGGTTTTGAGAGAGAAGCCATCTCGGAGACTCTGGGATGAACCTGGAAATGTAAAATGTCAACAACAAATCTGTTGTTAAATACAAAACTATTTAAAGGTACAAATTCTTTCTTTTTTTAATTGATAATGACAAATTATCAGTAGGTGCGTGTATTTTTTCACTAAGACAAAGAGATTTTTGGGTTTTATTTTAAGGTTTAATGGGTCGTACAAAGAAAGAACAGGCAAAACAGACAACCCACGTAAGGGTAGCATCTGATAAAATATAGTGCTAAAGGTGCACAGGTTGACATAGCGGCAAAAAACTAAAGGTAATAATATCTTTTCTCCACAGTACCTCTGGTGTAATATACCCTCATTGGCTCTACAAAAGAAAACATTTATTCTAAACCTGCATTTAAAATGTATTAATATGTATATAATAACTGGATAATGTTTTTTTTAGCATAAGTGAGAAGACTACTCACTTTTATAAAACATTTGGAAATGACTACAAGACACAGATTTCTAACATTTTAAAATCACCTACATGTCACTGAAATTGGCTACAGCCCAAATAAATATGTTAAATAAAAGTTGAAAGATGGGTTAATAAAACTTCATTCATACTGCTGTATGTGGTTGTGGTGACTCTTACCAGTAGTAGGACAGGAACAGGATGTAGGGGATGGTGATGACGACCTGCAGCCAGCGCCAGTCTGTTATATAGTAGGCGAGCAGAGGGAGGATGAGGATGCCGATACTGAAGAACATCTGGTAAATTACTCCGACTGTACGTCTGAACTCCACGCCCACGATCTCTGTGACTGAGATGAATAGAGGAAGGTGTGTGTTGGAGTCAAATTGTTAAATGTTGTCACTGTTTTACTTAAATTTGTAAGTCTTAGTTCAAGCAGCAGGATCAAAGACATGCCTTTGTCTCTGACCACCTCTCCAGCCTGTTGGACGGTGGGGGAGGCTGCATTGTTTTATTTAATGGAACATCCTGTGTGAGGGTTCTGTTTTGTTGTTTAGTAACCTTCCTGCTTTTATGACCCTGCACGCACGCACGCACGCACGCACGCACACACCCTTATCTTTTGTAACCATAGGGGGGTTTACTATGGGAGGTGCTTGTGTGTACTGTAACTGTTTTCAATAAAAGGCGTTCAGCTCCAAAACCCTGGTTCTGACCAGTCTCCCTTGCTAGCAAGTAAAAGCTGTTCAGGGAATGACTATCCTTGATTGACTGTGGTGAAAAGCAAAGGTAAAGGTTATAAGGTGGTCTTACTCAGCACATATCCAGCTACCCAGCCTCCTTTCACTCCAAACCCATAGAGAGTCCTGAAAACCAGTAAAGATATGTAGTTTGGAGCCACGGCCACCAGGATCCCTGCAACCCCATTCAGCAAGTTGGATATGAGGAAGCTCATTTTCCTGCCAAACCTGAAGTCAGACATCAACAATCATCACATTGCTGTAAGTCCGTCTCACATAATGTCAATTATTTGGTCATGTAAGTGCTAAAAACAACAAGAAAAAAATATAAATAGATAGTAATTTAATGTATTTTGAGTCAATTTTCAATCACTGTCACAATCATAGCCTAACCTGTCAGCCAGGTAGCCAATGGCAATACTTCCAACCAGGAACCCCACGTTCAGAGTGGCCTGAAACATGTCCACCAACCATGCATCCGAGCACACCAGGTCAAACTGGGAAAACACAAAGTGAAAAATGTCCTGAATCTGTCAAAACAAATTGTATGGCATGCTGCCCATGTTTTTGTTCATTTTATGAACAACACAAAATTACCATATTAGTCATTAATAAATCTTTGCTTGGGATATGGACATATTTAGGTTTTACCAAAGTAGTCAGATTCTCTGAGCAACACAGTTCTCTTTTTATTTATGTATTTATATATGTGTACACACACACACACACACACACACACACACGTGTACAAAAACAAATTCCCTCTCGCCCCTGCGGGCGGTCAATCCTTCAAGCTCGGGTCCTCTACCAGAGGCCTGGGGGCTTGAGAGGCTTGCGCAGTATCTCAGCTGTATCTGAGCTCTTAGCTGGACAGAGATCTCCGATGTCGTTCCTGGGATCTGCTGGAGCCACTGGTAGGATTTCTGGATATCAGCCACCTTCTCTATCTGCCGGTGGTACATACCGTGCAGGGGCCTGTCCTTCCATGATGGTTCCTCCTCTTCCTCGTCATTCTAGGGTTTCTGTTGCCTGAGGTATTCACTGAGCACGCTGTCAGTTGGGGTCATCTTCCTGATGTATTCCTGGATGTTTTCTGCGTCCTCCTGGTCTGGGGTACTGACACTCATTAGTCCCCAGCCTCCTTCCTTCCGCTTAGTGTACAGCCTCAGGGTGCATGACTTGGGGTGAAACCCTCCATGCATGGTCAGGGGTTTCCTGATGTTGAGGTCAGTGGCTTCTATCTCCTCCTTTGGCCCACTTATTATCCCAGCAGGGTAGCTGATCACGGGCAGGGCGTATGTGTTGATGGCCCGGATCATGTTCTTACCATTCAGCTGACTCCTCAGGACTTGCCTGACCCTCTGCAGGAAGTTGGTGGTTGCAGCTTTCCTAGCGGCCTCTTCATGGTTCCCATTCATCTGTGGAATCCCCAGGTACTTGTAACTGTCCTCTATGTCTGCAATGTTGCCTTCTAGTACTTTGTTATCATCCAACTACATTTCTCCAGTCCGACTGACATTCCAATGTCATTGCTGTATATTCTGGGGGTGTGGATCAGTAAAACAATGCCTCATTCATTCTTGGCATATAGCTTGATGTCATCCATGTACAGGAGATGGCTGACAACTGTATCGGTATCCGTAGCCAGTCTTGTTAATGATCTCAGGGGTTCAGGCCTGTGCAGAACAGCAGTGGGAACAGAGCATCTCCTTGGTAGATCCCGCACCATCCCTTGATGGTGACTTGTGCTATGGGCTTGAAGTTGGCCTCTAGTGTTGCCCCCTGAGAGCCTTCCTTTGATCTTGTATAGATCTAGGCATCCCAGGATCCAGGATCCAGGCCTTCTCGTAATCAATCCAGGTCTTCTCATAACCAATTAGTGGATTCCCATTCATTTCCTATACCGGTCCCATAGGTCATACATATATATATGCATAACAATTTTATTACAGGAAAAGTAGAACACTTACAATGATTGCTGTAAAATGTTATCTGCACATACAAGATAGATGGATATGTATATATATACCCACTTTTTCCCTTCACACATTAAAATCTATTAAATAGAAAAGCCTGAACATTTTTCTGTAAAATCTTTGAGCACCCAATTAAAAAACACTTCACATTGCCAGAGAATGCTTTCTGAATGATATATAGTTACATTTCATTATAATGCAAAAATAAAGCATGCAGAATCTTTTTAAGAAATTCTTTCTCAAAAATAAAGAAAATGCAATTTTCATTCAACTTTCATGTTGGATTGAGCAAATATGACAAGCTGCCCCACAAAAGCAACAATAGCAGTAGACTTAATCTAAATTTTACCAATTATAAATCAATAAAATAACTAAAAAAACAAAATAAATATATTTAAATATAGACAAATATAAATATCTTTATCAGCGTGGGACTTTACAGGTTGGCTTGAATTGTTTTTGCATATTTTAATTAGCCAACACAGACCTTTTTTGCATTTGCCCCAAATTACAGTTCCAGGCTTTTACCTTTAATATTATTTGAGATATTCATGTTCAGACACTGCCGCAGATTTCAAGGTGCAAAAGAAGCAAAAAATTATTTTAAGTCGAGACTGAATGACCCCTTTTTTAAAAAACAAATCATTATTTCTGTTTTCTATATTCCAAGCTGCGTCATGTTGTTGAATTCAGTTTTTTTACTCAAAAAATATTTTGTCTATGTTTTGTTTTTTGGTCTGTGTGTGTTGGCTGTGACCTCTTGTTCCCCACCTCAGTAACAAAAGACCGTCTTCCCTCGTAGTCGTACTCCCAGCCATGTTTGCAGCTGATTGTGGGAGTTCTGCTGAGGTCCTCCAGCTCCTGTTTGTCACAGGTGAGCTCAGTAGCATTCCAGTCCACCTCGTACTGCTCACAGCTGCTCTGCTGACCAGAGCTGTTGTCCAGAGGTACTGTGAGCCTGCGACTCTCTGCCAGGTTCCAACCGCATGCCTCTCTCCTCTCCACCACTGCAGGGTCTCGACACCAGTGATCAGGGGTGAAACCCTGGAAGACTATCCCGACATACACACCTGCCCATGGCATGGACACCATACACAGCAGGATGAAGATACGCTTCTGGCAGCGGCCAAACTTCCCAGCTTCTTCTAAGATATCATCAAAAGTGGTCATGATTGTAGAAGGGTTTCTTTACTTTAACCAGCTGCAAAAAACACTCAGCCGGAGTCTAATTTGTATGCTGAGCTTCCCTCTGCAGAGTGCCCATTGAAATGCACATGCACTGGGTTTTTAAACAGCACAAGAAGGAGCAAAGGTCCATAGAAATGCGTTGGTACTGCACCGCCTGTTCCCATAGAGCATTAAAAGACGTTTGCTATCCAATTTACTGACGTCAGAGCCCAGCAGAACGTCTGCTTTGGGGATTAATTTACATAAATTCATCAGCGTGGACACATTGGCCTGGACGGTGACACAGTGATGATGTTTAATCAGTTAACATTTAAGAGGTACTTCATTGGAATCTGTTAGACATTAAGAACTGAGAAAGATAAGATCAGCTGAAAGAAAGTTGAGTTTCTTGAGTCTTTTCAGACAAGTCTAAAGAACTTGGACTGACACTAAACGTGCCTTAAAGTTAAGTCAGTCAAGTTAAGCCTGAATCTTGACTTAACAGGATCAAGATTTAATCTTCAAGACAAGCTCGTGTGTTGCTGGAAATCCTTTTGAAGACAGATCAAACTAAGACTCAAGTCTTAACTAGTGTGAAATCATTTTTAAGCAACTTGAAGCCCGAGACAGGATCAAGTTATTGAAAACAAGAGCAAAGGATTCTCCCCCCCACCCAAAATTCTCCTACCACATTGTACCTGAAATATTTTAATATTTGCATAGGTTTTAGTCTCAGCTTCTTTGAGACAAATTTTAAAGACCTAAGACCTATTCTTGGATAAAACCTCATTTTACCCAAGAATAGATGTTAGGAAGTCTCATTCAAGACAAGTTCATTTCATTCAACGTTCAAGGCTCATTCTTCTTTCATACGGTAAGTCAGTCCAGACAAGATGAGATGACAAAAATAAGTTTCAAATTATTGAGCACAAGCCAGATGTCAGGACGTCTTCAGGTCAAATCTCAAGTTCGTCCAAATAAGAACTTAATTGCAATGTTGCCAAAGATGACTTTTAAATAATTTCTTTCTTTTAGAAATTTTGTCAGACATAAAATGAGATTACACCACAAAAGTAATAAACAGCAGATCTCTTATTTATTCAAATAATGCATTATTTTACATATTTTTTATTTTAAATAGGAAAACAGGCAAAGAGCTGAAAACATCAAACATAACCTTACATCAACTAAAACATAATGATGATATCCCATCGTACCAAATCATTGAAGAAAGTTTCTTGTGCTTTTTTTTCCCTCTTTTTTCAGTTGGTTTGTGTGCTGCTTGATGTCAGTCTCACATACTAAATTTGTTTCATCATACCCAAATGTTTCCACGACTGTGGACAAAAACAAACAAACAAAAAAAGCACAAGAATGTCCAGTAATAACTTCAAGAAAGAGATGGTTCAGTACAGTACCATGCAGATGAGCCACGGGAACTTTGGTGCAAAGCAGAAACAAATTTAATGCAACAATGAACAAATAACTTCACAAACTTTACCTCCTGCTACTCTGAAATGAGGAGTGCTACAATGTTGAGACTCGGGAGAGATGACTACAAAGTGCCAAACACAGACACTTTCAATTCACCTCTCAGACTAACAGGGTCAGGATTCTGGTAAAAAAACTTTAAGAAGAACAGCTCAAGTTCATATAGCAAAACCACACGCTGAATGAACGAACACGTAAAAGGAAAGTTTATAAAAAGTCTTCGTTACAATCATATTTTATGATAAATACTGATCATAAATATTTCACCTGTTACCAATGTCATTGTCATGTTTCTGGAAACCTGACCATGTGCCGTGTACTCTCATTCTTTAAGCTGTTAAAGGTAGATACACTTGCACTGTTCAGAATTTCAGATCAGTAGCACAATAATATGATTATATGATAAGAGAGTTTATTAAGAGAGTTTTAAAATGTCAAAAGCTGCTTTGGAAATGTTCAGTTTGTAATCAGAGAGAAACAGAAAAAGTAAAAGGAGGAGTGCGATCTGTTTCTACTCTTTGCTATCACAACACTCCTTGAACCCCTTTCTGTGAAACACTGAAGTTTACAGTGCAAATGACAATTATTTTATTAAATGCTGTTTCTCGTTATTTTATCAGTATTTTTTGGGCACGTGGCATCGTACAAAAACGCGCTTAACAATTATGTGTACAAAGCTTTAGAAATACCCTGAATGGCAAATCTTTGTTATTGAGGTTTTAGCAACAAACTCACATTTGAATACTGAGAAAACACAAATATTAATCTACACCAGCAATGCAACGGCAACTAATGTGATGAATATACGATCAAGGGCACGTTTTTTTATGGTAGTAAATGTCTGGCTATGGATCAACAAATGCACTGCAAAGTGATTTAATTAAGCTCAGGATTGTTCACCTCCTTTCCCCAGTTGGAGAAAATGAGAAGTTATTACTGATGTACAGAGATAAAGATTTATGCTACCAAGGCCTGCAGCTCACCCCTTCCTGGTTATACAAGCAGCAACACAGTTTTCAGATATATTTTTTGTTCCAATTACAAGGCTGAAACTCAAAACTTATTATTGCCAGTGAAAGCAAACAGTTATTTATAGTAGAGGAGTCAAAACCAAAGAATAGTACAGATTATTTTAATTAAAAAATCGTTTTAGCTTTAAATGTGCCTCCCTGTTAGCAGTAATTAGGCTAAATCTTTAGACTTGATGTCTTCAGGGAGTTTGCAAAGTTTTAAACTGACATTTCAGTCAATTTGACCAACCAACCAAATCTGATTAATTAGTGGAAACCTACCAAATAGACTTTCAGTTTGTTTGTTTGTTTGTTTTTTTAAACGATTTTCAAAAAGTCCACCTTCCTTTATGAGGGTGTGCTACTTTTCTCTAAACCAATTAACTGGAAAAAATTGAGCTATTTTATTGGTTTTCAGCTGCTCTGCACATCAGAAAGAAGAGTGAAGTGAAAACAGAATAATCCAACCTAATTGTTTTTTGTGATGATCATGTGTCCATAAAATCACCGTATTTGAGGTGTGTTTGTTTTGTAAAATCACCCGGTCTGAGCTCTAACTGTTGTAGAAAAATCAATCTCAATCATGCTGTGTTTACACTGTGCAAGCTTACAGATTTAATTACTCTCATGTGGAAATATGGCATAAAGTAGGTTTCCATTATTACTGACATCCTCTGTGAAAAAGCAAAACAGCCTGCATTTTAGTTTCACTACCATCTTTTGCATCATGCATTTGGCTGAACAGGGCGGATTTCAGCACTACGAAAAGTTGGCTTCACTTTTCACGCAGCAATCAGATCTGAGTACAACAACCGAGCCTGTAAAGTACAAGAGCACACGAGCATGAAAAGGGAAAAAAAATAAAAATCGATTTCCCTACATTAGTGCCAAGGGTGGCAGTAGAAATATGGCTTTAACAGGACGGGAGGGGACCAAATCAATCCAAAGGAACGCCTCCAGTTTCACTTTCAACTTTCTTCAACCATCCATTCATACTTAAGGCCATCTCCATTTTCACACAGAACAGAGAAACAAATGTAATCAGCTCGGACGAGCCGTTAAATAATCACCAAAACAAACGTGTGAACAATTCACCGGTGAAGACTAAACGAAACGTCCATATTATAGAACATTATCATCTATTTACAACGTCTCTGATCAAATCAAGACAATCAAAGAAATTCAATCCGTTGCTGGACATGATTCATAGATGAAAATGCAAAGTAAATTCATCAGTATGAAGGCATCGTGCTTTCTTTTCGAGGGCAAAGAAGGGGAAAACGGGTCTGCTATAAAAGCAACTGTAAACAGCACGAAAACAAACTGGTGTCTTCATTCCCTTTTTAGAAAGAAGCTGGCACCTTCACTGCCTAAGCTATGGGAATAAATATCATGACAGTTTTTTCATAAAGTACCTGCGGGCCAATGGAGAGCAAAGAAACAACTCCAAACAGGAAAAAAAAAAGTCTTCCTTATTAAGTACCTTCACACAGTCCACAAGCAGACACACAGCCAGTGTTAGTACCATTAATCAAGGTAGGAAAACAGCTTCAGTTCAAAACACCAGAAGAAAATAGAAGATACATATATAACTTAATTTTCATTCACATCTTATCATGCCTCATTTCAGCGATGATATCAGATTTTCCCTTCTTGTAATGATAGTGTTGTGGTATCATTGTTTACTGTTTGGTGCATATGGTTATGGTGACATGTCTAGTTGACACATCAAGCTGGAAATCACATTAGAAAGAAGCTTTGTGTGCTCCCAGAGTCGATTTTAAGAGCTGGCCTGTTCGTTCTTCATCAGACAAATGTGGCAAGGCTGAAGTATCGGGATTATGAAAGACAATATGGTGGAGTTCAAAAGAACCTTAAGAACACTTTAAATGAGCTGTCAAATAAAAATTATATGTGGACGGTGAACTGGACTGAGTCGGTGTAAGCCGAATGAAGGTGCAGCCCAATAAAAATATATCCCTAAAGAAAGGAAAGGTTTCTGTCTTCGGTGTGTTGTTGGCATTTCACTGTTGCTATTATGGAGACATTCACTGAGAGAGAAGAGTTCGGATTGGATGGAGAGAACCAGGAAGGACAGAGTGACATCACACCCTGAGGAGGTCCTCGTCACTGTCGTCTTCTTCCCGTTTCTTGTTCGCTGCCGTGTTGTTACCGTGGTTAAGGCCAGAAGAGCGAGGTTTGCTGCTCTTCCTTTTCCTATCTGACTCGTCCAGGAGGCCCACCAGGTCCTCGTCGCTCTCCTCCTGAAATGAAAGACTTCTGTGAGCTTTTGAGAGCAATGGGTGCAATCATTGCTACCATGAACGACTGAGAGGATACCAGAGAAAAAGACAAAGAACTGACTTGCAAGAAGGCGCTGCGATGAGCCGTAGAGTGCTTAGCGAGTCCTGACGATTTTATCACACGTACCCCGGGGACACTCAGCACCTCGTCCTCGCTGTCGTCATCCTGATCGTCCAGCGAGAACGACCGCAGACCCTCTGTATTCACAGGCTTGGTCGTGATGTGACCGTTGCTTTGGTTATTCTTGCCACGGTGCAAAGACGATGAAGATGTGGGAGGAGCATCGATCTCCTCCATCAGCCATTCCATCTCCTCCTCTCCTCCTTCTTCATCTGTGCTGACCTGAGTATTTAAAAGGCACAAACAATAAGATGCATATTAAGTTTTTACTCATCTACATGGTTGTTTAAAAAAAGCTTCACTAGAGTATCTGATTTGTAGCATGCTATGGCTTTTTGAATATTCGCTAAGCTATAAAAATAACCTTAGTGTTTAATCATTAGTGATGTAACATGTAATCCTTAAGTTGTCCTTTTTTATTTATTAATATGATTACTTTATCACTTTATATTATTACCTTAAGAAAAACTTAAGTCCAAGTTCAGGTACAGCTAGAATATGACACGGCTACCACAGCTTCATACAGCCATTTCAAAGTGGGCGTGGCTGCACCAGTGAATACTCAGATGTCTTTGCTGAAATTGGAATAGTGTATTCTCGCACAAATTTAGTTGTAAACGCAGACTCGACTCCGCTGGTTACCAACTGGTTGTACTCTGGTTAGATTTCTATATAAAACCAAAGTTGCCACAAAAATAAAGCTGCTTTGTCATTTGGCAATTTGTATTTAAATCCATGTCCTGCAGCTGCTTCATTTGTGCAGGCATTTGTTCATTTTTCTTCTGGCTGGACTCTGACTCTTTAAGGAGTTGATGTGAATTTCTGAGTATGTAGACAGCAACAGATTTGTGATTTTCGCTGATTTATCACCGTTTATCATTGTCAGAGTCCAGGCATTTGCTAGCTTTCCCCCATTCAATCACAAGCAGATAGCCTTGATGCACCAACGTTGCTTTGAATGCAGAAACTAACTGCGAGTGGTAGCACAACTGGTCCCCATCTTTGAAGCAACCATTTCAAAGGCAACAAGACTGACAGTTAATTGCTCCAAGTTGAACTCATTTGGGTTGTGCTGCTTTCTCCAGCCATTATTAGCCTAGGAGTGGCTGCAGCATAACATGTTCCTTCTCTAGTTACAAGTTACAGAAACCCTTTAAATAACATGAGGGATCATGTTGGAGTCGGAGTTTTGAATTATTTTGTTTGTTTTGTTTTATTGTGCCATTTGTTATTTTGGCCTTGGCTTCACCCTGAGCAGCAGCTTTATTCCCTGTCAGTGCCAGTAACCCACTCGTGACTCTTCCTTGCGTTATGCTTTCTGATCTTTAGACCGGGGAAAATACAAAGTAACTTTGAAACTCGTTCATTCATTAGCTCAACCAACCTTGGAATATTTATAGGAGACTTGGTTTCCTCTCCTACAACAACCAGCGATCTTCTGCCTCACCAGTTCCCTGGACACAGACAGGTGAGATTATGAAAGAGGCTTTCATACAAAATATATATTTTTAAAAATATATATATATATTTATATGTACCAAAAATGGATACTCATGGTCTCACCTCCTCTCTCTCTTGTGCAGCAGAAGCCCCATCAGACACACAATTAGAACCACCAACAGGAGGCTCAGCACCACCCCCATTGCTTGGCTCCGCCTAGACAGAGACGGAGTGTCTTCACCGTCATCATTTATCTGCCTGTCAACAGTCCTGAAATTCAATCCAGAGAGGAGACTTCAACATATTTATCTAGTGTTTTGTGCTCTTGGGATTAAAGTCAGATTGTAAAAAAAAAAAAAAAAAAAAAAAAAAAGACTCACATCAGATCGCACACAGCGTTTGTGTGCCACACAAACAGATACTGGCAATTGTCCGTCTCCAGCATAAACTCCGGGATGCCGACACCTGCTGACGGGTTACAGTGAAACCTTATTGTGGATGAAACCGTTTTGTTCTTCGCGCGGCCACACTCTGACTCAGAAGGCACTATCACATCCACATTTCCTCCTGATGGAAAAACAAAAACATGTTAAGATGCTGTGACCTCCAAATGGAAGGACTCACGCTAAAATGAAATGGCACTTTGTTTCTTATGCAGGTGTGGGTTTTTTTTTTTTTTTGCACTGATGTCATTGTCAATCACATGCTTTGCAAAGGGTTTTGAATGATAGATCAAAATCCTCTTCTGTTTACCTTTTATGTAGTACTTGGCTTTGTTGGATGAGCCAATCTTGCGGCCGTAGGTGTCATTCGGTTTCACCTGGCAGATGTTGGCACCAAGACATTTAGGCAGGGATTTATTGGTGATACCAGACAACTGGATGTGGTAGATGTAGCGGTCGCCGTTGTTACGAATGTCTCCAGACGCCTGATGGTGGCTAAAAGGCAGAAAAAAACCCAAATGAAACTTTTATGACAGAAAGAATTTTAGAAGTGCGTTTTTTTGCTTGCTGATTGAAACTGAAATTTATATGAGGTGAAGTGTAATGAGTGGATGACACAGGTGAACTCTGTTACCTGAAGTAGAGTGCTCCCAGACTGAAGCTGACTCCAGTTTTAGGAACCTTTATGGTTCCATTTACCATCTGTACCTCCGTTGGTTTCACTGCACAAGCTTCCAGAGTCTCCCAGCCTATCAAGAACTCACATGAACCCTCATCAACCCTGCACAGACAAGAGAATATAGGATATTCAAATAAGAATAAAGCATAACAGGTCTACTTTAAGATGCAGAGGACCAGTTCAAATAACAAAAACAAAACAAGGGCACTGAGACTTGTGGGAAAAAAGACGAATGAAACACAAGTTAAAATTGTTTTAAAATAGGCAATGTAAACACAACTTTTATGTGAATATACACAGAGATACAGATCAGGAAAAACAACACGTGACAATTTAACAGGAAACATTTGTTGCATTAATTTCAGACAATGTGATGCAACTGAACAACATTTAGTCTGCTGAGAAATGTTATGTTACTCAATTAACTAAAACTAAAGTTTATGAAATAAAGCAAGAAAAAAAAGAAAAAATAGCTAAAAAAATTTGCTATAATCTTAAAACAAATAAACAGGATAATAAATGATTCAAAGTTTAAACATTCTGTTAATTTGATACAGTAATTTAATACCAATGTTGTATTAAATGAATTAATCAAATTTCTACTGAAGGGAAACATTAAAAAAATCTCTAAAAGAGGTTTTGTTACCTGATAACTTTGGGGTGTCCCACTGTGGAGCCGCAGCTCAGCTGGATTATGGTCTTGGCTTTCTGGCGTTTAGGGCATAATTCATCTCCTGCTGAATAGTTCACAAAAATCTTCCCACCTGTAGAGGAAGGGAAATCTCTTGAGACTGTCGGGATAAAGTTCTCTAACATCAAAAACACTCCTGTGAGAGAAGAAAACAAGACCTAAAGGCAAACAAATGTCTAATCAGTGATCCTTGCTTACACATTTAACTCTTAGTCTACACTGTTTTCAGTTTATTTTTTATAATAATGGTAGTAAAAAACATTTATATAAAATATCCTTTACACAAACTGACACCAATAAATGTAAAGTATTTGCAATGGTTTGCACACCACTGGACTCCATTTTCTGCGTGTAAACTCGGCCCAGGACTTCGGTTTTTCCTGCTGCTGTGCGGCGGCATACGGCTGCATCTTCAGGACAGCCTGGCAGCCCACCACGGATACCCTGACACAGGTTGATGAAATACCTGAAGCCACAGAAACAAAGATGCCAAATTTTAAGGAGTGAGGAATCATAAGACCACAGCATGAGTTTAGAAATTCTTTTTAAGAAAGGGCTAATGCATCTTATGAGGCATATGCATTGCTAAATATAAATAGATCTAATAAATAGTGAAAAGTTGGAAAAGCATCAAAAGTGTGTGCAGAACGACTGCCGAGCTCCAGAATCGAACTGTGGATTTACTGCCTTCGATTAAGGAATCAAAACCACACTTACGAATCTCCTTTGTAGCTGAACTTCCACGGCTCAGTGAGGGAGGAAAGTGCTCGGAGGTCAAAGGTCTTATGCTGGCTGACGAGCTTACACTCCATCTTCCTTGGGGTACAAACTGCATTGGTGCGCCACTGGAAAGTGACTGTACAACCTGCTGTCTCTGAGAGCAGCTCTGGAGAACCACTTCCTACAGAATGGTCGCATGTAAACAATATGGAGGACTGATGCTTAGCCGAGGCTGGGAGAGAGAGAGGGAAATAAAAAGAAAAACAAAAGATTTTCAGTTTTGGAAGTGAAGACAACACAGCATTAGGATAAGTATGTTAAACTATCAGGAAGGAGTTAATGCCTTTATTTAGACAGAAGAAGAAGACAACGAGAAGCCCACCCCCATCCTAAGTTGCCCAAAAATGAGCATTTACAGCTTGATAAAAAAATTGTTTTGTTTTCCTCATTCATAACAGGTGTAAGGACTGGGACTTTAGTTTTACCCTTTATAATAAACTGGTTCAGGTGTGTTGTTAAGGGCAGCTCTCCTCTGGCCTCACCTCCAATAATTTCGAGTTTAAACAGGTATCATCAAAGAGGCGACATCCATCTTTTATATACAGTTCTTAGTTTTGTATTTTTTCCCACGTCAACATGAAGCCACAATTGATTATAAGTCATTTCTCTAAAAGTAAACAAACTAAATCTGACTGCTAAAACACATAAAAATGTTTTCGCCATGCATGAAGAAAGAAAGAGTTTAATCTTTTCAGAAGTGCATCTAAGCATTGCTCTAATCAGAAATATTGCACCTATACAAAATTTATCATTACTTTCCTTCATGTGTGTTGCACTGCTGACACAACACAAGATTAGCTATTCTGTAAAACTTTTATCTGTGCTTTGGACCACTGATAGTGACAACTGCAGTTAGAAGTTAAAATAAAAAAATACCAACGTTAAAGTTCATATTTTATAGTAGCCATCATATTTTTTTGTGTGCTTATTTTCTTATTACCCAGCTTTCGTGTTGCCATGTCCCAGCTTATGTCTAAAAGAAACAAACCTCTCACATCAACTCCTCAAAATACTCAGCAACTGAAGGAAGGAAGCTGGACTACCCACAGAGAACACATGCAAACGCAGGGAGAACATGCAGGGAAAACTTCCTTAATTTGTTTCTTCTGATAAATGCTGCTATTTGCAAGCTGCGGTGACCAATAAAAATGCTGTTCAGTCATTTTTCTTAAATAAATACTAATATCATTATTGCGAATTTGTATGACATATTGTGTATATTTTGAGGCTGTGAACAATAAAACGTCATTTTCTTTCAGTTTTTTCTTTTGAAGCATTTTTCCCATTAACATCATACCTTGTTTTTGAGCTAGCTATAAGAGTTTTACTAATTACAGAAGACTTTACCTAGTGCGCAGGGATATCCTCCACCATACTGCATCAGCACAGCCTGCTCTTCGTGTTTGAAGTCCATTGTCATGGCTTTACTGATGCCAAATGATAACCCCAACTTGTCTGAACCAGAAACGTGGCACACTGCACTCTGCTCACAGGCCGGTACTTCCACTGAGCCGCAGACTTTGATGTGATACGTACCCGAGTTCCCGTTTACCTAGACATACACACAGAGCTCTGACCTTCCTATGCTTCTAAACAAAGAATATTTCTGTTACAGTGAAACTTTTGAATCAAATAGACTTCCTTTGGTTAGAAAGTGTTCAGTATATCATCAGCTCACCTGGACTTCCTTGGAGAGGTTTGACAGGTCAAATGTAAACTGGAGCTGAGAGTCAGTAAGCTGGCAGCCGCTGATGTTAGTGGCATCTGAACAGACTATCGGGGTTGCCCACTCAAAGAAATAGACGCAGCCCTGCAGCCTCAGCATTTGCGGAGAGCCCTGTTCAGAGATAGAAAGTAGTTAAAAAATAACCAGGATAAAGAGAACAGGCAAAAAGTAAATACTCTTATTATATAGCTCTGCTGACCAGCTCGAGGCCTCTCCGGCAGGTAAAGACAATGGTTGAAGTGTAGTTCTGTAGAGGGTCCAAAGCACACTTTGTTGAGCTGTTGTAGGTGATGGATACCTCCCTTGTTAATTTGTTGAGCTCTGGACCACGGGTGGTGCGACCAATTTCCTTCAAGAGACAATAATGAAAATTATTATTTTATTAACATTAAGTCCTTGTGATGTCACTGCCTTGGTAAGGCAGATCAAAGCAATTAAACTTTTTTTTTTTTTTTTTTTTAAATAGTGTAAAGGACAGCATTTGTCAAAGAACTCACCACAGGTGGTCCGTCATTTGGATCCATGCAGACAGCGGCTCCAGGTGGGCAGTTGACCCCAGGGATGGGGTTTAGAGGCTGGCAGATGTTGACGTAGAAGTCTGGGTTATCCGGGTCAATGTCATCATCTATTCTCAAAGGAGGAACATGCAGACTGTTAAGGACTGACACAGTGCATATTGTTGTACAGGGACTCGTCATTTTAACTCAAAATGATGCAACTCTGCTATATCTATAGGTGTGAGAGGTGAACCTGTGTCTCACTGACCTGTTGCTGTGTAGTATCCGCTGACATGAATCAGAGGAGTCAGGTCTATGAGAGCAGAGCCGTTCTGGACTGAACAAGTTACCTTTTTATTAAAGGAAAAGCAGAAAAGAAAAATCCCTTTTTAGAGCACAAAACTGTACTGCAAGTCATGAGCCATCAAACAATTACAACTTTAGAGTCCAGGAGTTCAACCATGTTTATTTTCTAATGTTACCAAACTTTTAGAGACTACACAAAAGCTTCAGGGACATCTGCTTATCATTGGACATTCCCCGCTCCTTTGATGACTAAGAAGCTGACTTCAGGTGACCTGTCTGCCTCTGTTAACTTAAGTTTGCTTCTCTCTGGGAAATTATGTGCCATATTAGGAAAGAGCACACCCTGTTTTCCAACTGAACTGCAGTATGTCAAAACAGCTTTTCAACATAAAGGAAGCACTGCAACAACAGGCTGTATTGACTGTATGCAGTCTTTCTGTCTAAACAATTTTCTCCCTCATCTGTGCAGTGAACAGTAAGCAGCTGGTTATATCACAGCAAACACAAACACGCTATAATCATTTATGATTTTTCATCAGCTGTGAGGCTGTAGCTCAGGCCGTAGAGCAGGTCGTCTACTAATCTGAAGGTTGGGGTCTGCATGTGTGCAGGTAGTGACACCAAGGTTCATTCTGTTGCATCCATTGGTGTGCTAACTGTTAGCTAGAAAGCACTTAAGGTGCTTGTATGAATGGGTGAATGAGACAAGCGCTTTGAGTACTCATGGGAGCTGGAGTAGTTTTTATACAGCACTTTTCTACTTAATTTACTACAAGGGAAAACACTAACTTTATTTATTTTTAAATCTTATTACAAAAGTACATTCCTTTTCCACCTGTGATGGACTGGTGAGTCTTCTCTCACACAAACATACTTACAGGCTGCTCACAAACCAACGGTGTGTGGAAAGCGAAGAAGTGCGTGCACGTTTCAGTGTTTGAGCCAATCAGCACTGGCTCTGAGGGGGCTGAGCTCATGCTAGCTGGCCTGCACAAACACAAAACATTCAAACAAACAAACAACATTCACTCGTTTATTCTAAATAAATATATTAAAATCACCAAGGTTGCATTAAAAAGGCGTTTAACAAATCTGTAAATACTTGTAGTGAGTTTACTCTTATTTAAAAGATGAAGCACTACTTCATCAATAAAGCTCTCACACTAGCTTTTCCATCACTACCAGATTCTGAAATAAAGGATTAATTCAAGTTAGTTTTATATTTAGGAAAATTGGAGGAAACAAATGACACACAGTATCACGATGTATACAGGTATGAATTTTCTCTTAAGGGGCACTTTAAATCTCAGTTTGCTATTCCTGAACAACGCAGGTTTGAGAAAATGTGATTCCTGAGAATGCTCTATGCTTGACGTAGTTATAGATGAAAATTAAGATGCAAATGGAGGAAAATGTACCTGCAGATGAAGCTGATGACGGTGCTGTGGGTGAGGCTACGGTTTGCAGGGCATGGACTTCCTTCTTCATAGGTGAGCTCCAGAACATGGTCCTTGTATGAGAGCTTATTGCTCACCTTACCACCACTGACCACATCACTGCCTTCCTTAATGCACACAGCTATAACACATATTCATGGAGATCATTCAGAAAGCTTTAAATGTAAAACACAAAAATATAAATATTCCATAGATCTGTTCTACCAGCTGGAAATCTGCAGAACGCTCAAAGTTTTTTGGGAAATATTTATATTTCTTAGCGAGTGAGTGATCAAATTCAGCTCAGACTCTGGGATTCATTTTTATTATTACTTTTTAATTAATAGTATTTTTTTCAGGACTGCAAATATATCCCATTGTTGAGCATTCGAACCATGACCTTACTGCACTTGTATTGCCACATATTATTCTCTCCCACTGTGTATCTGATGCTGATTAAACATTCTTAGCATAGCCATCATAAGTTACAAATCCAGACCATTTTTTAACTCTCTGGTAAGCGAGCGGTCAATAATTTGAGAGAACCTGGAAATTCAAGTGTCTGTTTGGGTTTCAGTCGTTGCTTGTGTTGCAGACAAACAGTTATGACGTTCTTGGCGTTTCATAAAGTTTCTGAATATCTATCAAGACTAAACAGTAACCAGATTAAAGTTGAAGGAAGCAATCTCTCCTAACTACAGAGGCACTTTGTTTTCTTTATAAAGTAACTGACTGGTTAAAAGCAGAACCGATTGCCTGAAAGTGACTCCTGTATACACTCTGATTCAATGATGACATAACAGAGACCTCTGATCGTCTCAGTGACTGAAGAGAAATGATCTGCTAGACTTCCATCGACATGATTGCACAACAGAGTCAAATTTATCTGCTGCGCCAAATTGTATAATATTCAACTGAGAGAGGCCCTAGACCAGAGAAATATGTGAAGCAGCATACCAAATAAAAGCTACCACCACTGCTGATTTTTCACAATTCATAGAATTAAAATAATCCAAGTATACTTCTCAACTTGGTAGATCTTTCATTTTTTGTAATGAGAAATTGGCTAATATAATCCAGAAATGTGGTGCGGCTAAATTAACAACTCGCCGATTGCAGTGACGTACCAGTGTCAGGGCTGCAACCAGTGTTGGCCACAGATCCACAGATGTTCATGCGGAACACCATCTTCTGGTCCTTATGATGGTGCACAGTGTAACCCTCATCCTTCTTCAAGGGGTTCAGGTCAAATAAATGACCTATGGAAGATGTCATGGTTTAGCACTGCGGCTATTTAGAAATAGATATTTAACTTGTGCACATCTTTACACACTCTTAAGAGAATACCAGAGATCAGCAGACATAAAGAGGAATAAAAAGGGAAAGCAGATGCTTTTTGAGAACTTAAATTTAAATGCATATTACCATAACATTCTCCTTTTATTACTCCAGCAGGTATATCAAAATAAACAAAGATGATATGAGGAGAAAGTGTGTGTTTCTGACCTGTAGCAGGGTTGGTGACTCTGCAGTTGTCATGCTGGACACTATTTAGAGGGCAGGCAGCAGCTGTTTTCCACATGAAGGTGTACACACAGTCTTCAATGTCAGAGATCAGAGTAGGCCGAGAGTTCTATGTGGGGCATATAAATACATGTTTTTTATTTTTTTTTATATTTTAAAATAACTCAAATTTGGACCCTACGGGGGAAAAGCAGTGAGCCTCTTCTACATGGATCCTACATTCCACCTCACGTGTGGTTTAGAAAGCCATTTGATGCTCAAACTGTTTACTGCATGTTTTACAGCCTGACTGCCATCAAACATTTTAGCTGACCATCTTTTGAGTACAGTTCTTACCACTTTGTTTTTGTCACACTGGAAGCGGATGATACTGATCCTGTTGCGGCTTCCATTTGAACAAGCCTGGCCGCTGGTGTACTGCAGCATTAGGACATTTCCGTCCCACGTAGGACCAGAATGGACCTGACCCAGACTCCAATATTCATCTCCAACCTTCAGGCATGACGCTGCAGTGGAGGGACACTTCCATGGGTCTGTAGCAAGGAGAAGGATTTTCAGTGGATTTCAAGACATAGAAATTTGGGCCAGAATTATATTTAAACTCTAAACCAGAGGTAGATGTAATGACATTACTGTATCCTTTACACCAACCTTTCTGCTTCACCAGCGACCTACAGACGTTAATGTAATACTGTTTATTCGTGTCCCCAGTGGGAAGTTCCGCCTCCCAGTTCCCAGAGTCCATAGCCAGAGGTGAGAGGTCGTACGAGCGACCCTGATCATCACTGACAAGAGAAAAGGAAAAAAGGAGAAAATTCTGGACTGTGGTCCTTTCTGTAAATGATAATTAAATTCTACTAAGTTACACAAACTACATACACTATAAGAAAAAAAGAAGTCCGTGTGTTGGAGTCAAATTGTTAAATGTTGTCATTGTGTTACTTAAATTTGTAAGTCTTAGTTCAAACTGTAGGATCAAAGATGTTCCTTTGTCACCTCTCCAGCCAGTTTGTTGCTGGGGGAGGCTGAAGTGTTTTATTGTAGGCATCTATGTGAGGGTTCTGTTTGTTGCTTAGTAATCTTCCTGCTTTTATGATCCTTTTGGTGAGCAGGAGGTCACAAACACACACCCCCAAACACAAACACATACACTCTCTCTCACACACACACACACACACACACACACACAGCCTTATCTTTTAGAACATAAAATTGGAAGGCAATAATGACACGAGGACGACTTACTTGTAAGAGCAGCTGGTGGTCTTGACTGGGACACAGGCCAGTGCAGTGGGCCAGTTGAACAAATAGGTGCAGTCTGGAGTCTCCCTAATATACTCCGGTTCTCCCTGAAAAAGTGAAGTAGCATTAGACACAATTGCTTAAGAGCTTAGAAGACCTCTGTGTGTTGTGAAAAATAACGGCCCAACATTATGTGTTAAAAAAAAAAAAAAAAAAAAAAAAAAAGGAATCAGAGAGATGTTAATTTTTTTTTTTATTTCGTATACATCTTGTTTATATTTTTTATCTATTCAGAGATCAATTCTGCAACTAACAGTAATGTGTGCAGAAGGCAGGCCCTGAAACACAGTGGTCATTTATGTGGAGACAAACCACAGGATGATTCTTTCAACCACAAATCTCCAAGTGCAAAACTGTCACTCAGTCACCAGTCAGTCTTACAGATATCTGATCTGTTGCTCTCTGTTAACAACCCCTTCAAAGCTACATAGGAGGAGCAGAATTTCTGTGTGTGTTAAACTTACAGGATTCCTGTCAGGGTTGCAGGAGAAGTAGATATTGGTAGACCTCTCATAAACTTTATGGCAGATCTCTCCACTGGTGTAGTTCAGGATGATCTGGTCTCCAACATAAGTTAGCACCTGGTTTGCCATTCCTGTGTTCACACGAGCGAAAATTTAAAAACACGAGTACTGTAAAAATGACAGAGTTTCTTATACAGTGTAATGTTTAATCTGTCTTTTCATACCTGCGATCTTATGTTTTCCTCCGGCAACTTGGCAGGAGGAGACAGTTTCACCTTCTGTCTTTTTGTGGGTGCAAACATCTTTTTGGAGTCCGCCGCAAATTGAAAGATAGTAAGTGTACTTGGCAGCATTTAGGAAGTAATCTCTACCCTTCAGAGAGCTCAGATCAAATTCATAGCCACTCTTAGGGTCACGAACTCGACAGTCAGTACCTATGAGGGAAAGTTCGGATAATTTATTGTCCATTTCCATGGTGGATCAAATGCTAAAATGTACAGATTTTGTCTCTATGTTTAACCTTAAGGAACAGTTTCTGTCCACTGTCACAGACGTTTTTACCTTGTGACTTCCTGATAGGGCAGGCCTCGGACGTCCGCCAGATGAAGACATATTCACAACCATCTATACGGTCAAACATGGGAGAGCCCTTGAAGTAATTACAAATGGACACAAATAATCAAAATTTAGATTAAAAGAAATTGCTACTGGAGTTGAACATGCAACATTTAAAAGACAAAAATGAATTTTTATTTGTGATTTGCCTAAAACAGACAAGACCAGAAAAAGCTACAAAAGGTATTCAGAGATTAATTCGGTACACATCTCAAACAAATAAAATGAAGGTATGCCTCTATCATGAAATCCATTTGCAAATACCTCAAGGGGAACTTATTTTATGTATTTTTGGTAACAAAGTAACCATAAAATGTAGCTTTCAGTTAGTGAGTTAAAGTCTAACAGTGCTACTGAAGAAAGCACTAAAATAAACAGTACACGTTTTCTCACTTAGCCTCTATCGCAGTTAGAAACTAGAAAATAAACATCACATTTTTCCTACCAAATCTGATCCACACAACTAAAACATTTATATTATAATAATATCAAATAGTCATCTTGTGAACATTATGACTGGGTTAGTTCAAGAGTCTAAAAACACTCACCGGGTTTTCATCACACTGAAAGATGATGCGAGTTGAGTACTGGGACGAAGACCCGCATTTGTCTCCATTCTGGTACACCACGCTGATGGAGCCATCTTCTGCTGCCTGTGGGCTGGACTGGATGTATCCCAGGTTGTATCCTTTGCCATCAATGACAACGCAGGATCCCAAAAAGCCCACTGCAGACAATACAAAATGTTATACTCTAACTATTTGCCTGCATTTTTCCAGTAATATCCCGTGCCATCCTTACAGTCTAGCATTTAGGAAAATGCCTTTCCAAAAAACAAAAAAAAGTCATTCATATTTTTATTTAGCTTTGATGACAACATGCATTTGCTATGAGATCATTTTTATAAACATCACAACATTTATTTACATCCAGAACTGAATTAAATGTTAAGAACTTGTATTGATGATGGAAAAGTCAGACAGCTGCATAAAGCTTTTTCCATTTGTGGAAAAACTTGGTCATTGACTTTGTAAGTAGAAGTGCTCTCTGAATGTTAAACATAGCTGTGATTTCAAATGTTGATTTCTATTAATTATTTGGTTGTTTTTTTTTTTTTTTTTTTTTGTTTTTTTTTTAAATTGGACCGCATCAGTTCCTCAGATTCCATTTCCCCACTTTGGTTACAGATTTTCATAAATGCATTGCACAGTTTCTAAACGAGTTTCTGTAGTTTCATATTCTTCGTTTTTTCTTTGCTTGATGCAGGCCAATAATTTGACCCTTGTGAAACGGAGAAAAATCTCTTCTACGCCCACAGAATGGCAACGTGGTTGTTTACAAAGAGAGAAGCTACTCACTGCATCAGTTAGGGTTCATTAACCCGTTCCACTCAAAGCAATATTAATCACCGATCTCCAATGGAAGACTCTTCTTATTCTCTGCTCTGCTTATTTACACCAAGTAAATGAAGTAAGACTATCAAAAAACATATGTCAGACTTAACTGGGTGTATTTTATAACAATAAATTGTAAATGAAGGCAAATCAGTTAACCAGCAACCTGTACAGTTTAAATGTGGTATCAGACTAGGTTAACAGTTCATCTGCATATTTTAATACAACTTCTGGAGGCTTACTGCTGATTTTTCGCTGTTTAAAACAAATGGCTGTGGAAGGAGCAGATACAAAGTTTGCTTGTCTTCTTCACATTGGAGTTTGCTGATCAGGGGCTTTGGTAAAAGTAAAAGTTTAAATGGTGGTCACCAGAACAGCAGCTTTTTTGGGCGCTAGAAACACGTGTTCTTTAACTCTACCTGCGCTCATCTTCTCAGCACTGGCTCAGTCTCTTTGCAGTGTGTAAACAGACTCTGGTTTCACATTAAACTGTGCCAACGTCATAGTCTCCGCTGCTGTTGTTGGTGTTTCTGTTTAAAACTGCACCCTGTGTGGGCTTAATGTTGTCAGAATTTTTATTCACTAGCTGCTCTAAACATGTTTGCATTGCACGTCTGCTTTAGTCGCAAATGTGGGTGAAACGCTCACATTAGCATTTCCATGGTGACAATGGCGAGCTACGGAGCCGTGCCTCAAACAAAGCATCGAAGACTTCGTATCGAGAATTTTTTATAAACAAATTATTCAAAAATAATCAATGAATAGTTGCAGCCCTAGTTGTGTCAAATCCTCGTCAACGTCAAATCCTCTTATGTCTATCTAAACCTGTTAATTTCTCACCTGGACACTCATCTACACGTGGGAGGGGTTTGCAGACGTTGATATAAAACCTCCTTGATGTGCCTGAATCTGTGTTTATGGGATTCCACGGGTAGTCATCTTCATCCCGGATCAGGTGACTCAGGTCATACTCATTACCATGCAAATCTAGAAGTGAAAAAAATAAATCAGATTTATTCATTAATTAATGAAGACATGTTCAAGTTAGTAAACTTTTTTGTAATCTAACAAATTCTAAAAAAAGGGACACCTGAAAAAAAAGAAGCCATGATAATTTGTGTGTGTGTGTGCCCAAACCTGTGATCCTGCAGTCAACTGGAGCAGGCATGCAGGCCAAAGCGGTGGAGAACTCAAAGAGGACGTCATGGACCACATGCTTAGGGGAAGTACTCATGTCCTCTCGCACCAGTTTTAAGGATCCAGGGTAAGACTTTGGATCACACACAAAATTAATCCGGAAGGTGTCCCGAGTTGCTGATGAAAAAGCAAAAAAAAAATAAAAAAAAAATAAAAAAAATGGAGGAAAGTCACAAAAAGTGCACCACTGTAACGTAAAAATAGCATCAGTATTTTTGTTTATAACCATAGTGTTGTTTGATCAAAATACAAAATGAATGGACACTTGGCCATGTCCATCATCAGATCTCACTGTGTGACACATTTCAAGATCCAGCGTGAACTGCTTTATTCTGTACATTTTCTATTGTGCTTTTGCTACCTGTTGGAACGTCAACAGGTCCCCTGTATGTTAGTTGGAGGATGCCGTCAGTTGAATACTGGAGGGTCTTCTCCTCCCCCACAGGGCTGATGGGGTGCTCGTTCTCCAGCTCACAGCCGGCCATTCCCTGACCACATTCAGCTACATCTGAGCAGATGTTTACCTGCAGGTAGGTGGGATACCACTTTGAGTTTGTGTGCTTTATGCGATATTTCATACCATATAATAAGTAAACATCTTAACGACAAAGTCTGTGAATACACAATCGAATGATGTAGTCCAGCATCACAGATCCAATTCAAAAACTAAAAAGAATACAAAACAACAACAGGTAAATCAGCAGTATAAAGACAATATTTTGGATCATTTTAGTCACTTGCCTGCCAAAGCTTATAAATGTTGGTGTTTACATTTTATAGTTTTAATGTTTTTTTGTTTGTTTTTTTATAGGTTATATTTTTATTTAAAATGTTAAATTCAATTTTATTTATATAGCACCAAATCATTTTATATTGTAAAGGCCCTGCAATAATACAGAAAAACCCCCAACAGTTAGACAACCTCTAATGAGCAAGCACTTTGGCGACAGAGAGAAAGAAAACGTCCCTTTCAACAGGAAGAAACCTCTGCAGAGGTTAAAAAATTAAAAGAAGAAGAAAAAAGTGCTAGTTACACCCAAAGTTAAATGATGTGCAATCATTTTAAAGCTGAAACTGTTCTTTCATCAGTCTGCATTCATAAGGTTTATCCGTTAATATAATTCATTACCCTTTTTAGTAGCATTTAAAAGAAAAACATTGTTTCATACTTTCACATTTTTTAAAATAAACTAAATAAGGACAATAAACATTTTTCATCTTATTCTGAAGTTTCATGAACTACAATCAGAAAGCTTCATCTGCCATGTTTTAGTGCTACGTAATGCGCTATATAGCTCTAATCGTTACCCTACACAGCTGGCAATTAAATTCCCTCCTCACAATGCTTTATTTGATTAGAATTTAATACAACCATTTGGAAAATATCACTTGAAATGCAAAAATGTAATGTTTTCCATAGCACTGCGACACTTCTATGCAACACTTGAGAGCTATAATTTGCAGAAATTATGTATGCTGGCAGAATATTGTTGAAGTGTCTTACCAGGAATTTCTTGCCATTCCCACTTGTATTGTATCCGGTCTTGGAAGCCAAAGGCGTTAGGTTGTACTCAAAGCCAGTGTTGGGGTCCACCACAGCACATGTCTGATATGCCAAAAAAAACAACAACCCAAAAACCCCACACAGATTACAACCATTTCAAGTATTTTGTTAAGTTTACCACAGTGTATCAATTACAATTAAGTCAAATTAAGACTTAAGATCCATGCAAGTACACTTACATTGTTTGTGATGGTTCTGATGGCACAGGCTGCATTGGTCTCCCACATAAAGGTGGCAGTGCAGTTCTGGTACATCAGGAATCGCGGTCCCTTAACCTGAATAGTGCGGAGTGCAAACATTGTTACACTCAAACCACCACTGTAGACAGCCAACAAGCCATTCTCTTCTCAAAACTGCATTTACTCACGAGAGTCCCTCTGGAGCAGACCAGGTGAATGCGCGTTGTATACGAGAGTTTCTGACCGTCCGAATCACAGGCAGAGCCATCTGTGAACTCCAGCATAAGGCGGTCCCGTGCTTCGATGATCGGCCCTCGCTTTGAAATGCCCATGTTACTGACTGACACCTCCTCCTCTACAGAGCCCTGAGGGGAGGCAGGAGGGAAGAGGTGAATAATTGAGTATCAGACACCAGTTACACTCTGCAGTTACTTTGAGATTCTTATTCAAATGTTCACCCTGAGCATGTTATTATAAAATGGGTGGAAGCAATATTAAAAAATAAAAAAAGAGCAGCAACAACACAGAAAAAACATTTGCCGAATGACTTTGTTTACAAAAATATAGCAAATCATATTTTGTGTCACTTTCTTCTGGGTTATTAAATGTTTGGTACGCCTATATTCATGTCCAGATCTTTCCATCTCTAAAGGCACACTAGACTAATCAATAAATATTAACATATTAAAAATAGTGTAGCAAAATAAGTATTATCGTTTCTGTCAACTGTAATATAAATTATATGATGGAAAAAGAGGAATTTGTTGTTGCCAGCTCTGTTGTCAGAGTTGACTGTAACTGTCAATTACACATGTAGGGATGGTAGTTAGAGACAAAGCCAGACAAATTTAAAGTTCAAATCAGTCCACTCTGCAAACTGCTTCTTGGTTGAATTCCTTTAACCAGTGGTAAAGTCATACCTCTCACTGTTCTCTTTGCAAATACAGATAGTTCTTTTTTCATGAGCAATACATTAGTAAATCTGGCCCATAGTGGTATAGTCACAATTCTCTAAAACCAGCAAGAAAAATTAACACAATCAATCATAAACCCGAAGTGGATTTGCAACAAGGCCCCCTTTCAAGTCAGTTTCACAGTCCTTCTGGTCAGGCTATATATACACAAGATTTCAATGCAATGAGAAAAGATTCAAAGTCAAATTTGCCTCAAGACCTTTGAAAAACGCATCCCATCCAGGCCTCGACTACCCAATCAGAGTTGGCAAAGGGGTGTATGGCTGGACTCACTGGTGTCCAGATTCTGATTTTGACAAGGTGTTTTGAGGATGATACTCAAGCTATGCTTTGTGTTACTGCAGTTCACCGTCTGGTCTCCACCAGGGAAAGTTTGGTATTCACCAGAAGACTGACATGAGCTGTGTGTTCTTCCTCAGTAATGTCGCATCTCTCTGATTCAGTGGAGGTGTTTAATGTTACAGACCTGTTTGGTTACATATTTCATCTCGCAGATGGATGCATCGCGGTCGCAGCCATGTACAGGGCTGATGGGGCGGCATACGTTGATGTAATACTTCTTCAGATTATTGCTGTCGGATAAGTCCATCACCTGCCAGTTGGAGGTGGTGTGTGACAGGCTGAAATTGAAGAAGAAAAGCTTGACGAGGAGGACAGCAGATTGGCAACAATTCAGTGCTGGACTGGATGTACTTATTTTCATGGCCTTGGATTTAGACACTGGTAAAGCAGTTGCTGCACAATGCTTTTTAAAAGCATTACCTGGATAAGTCATACTGTTCCAGTGTGTCTGGATCGGTCACCAAACACTCATGGGGTCTTTCAGGGCACGCGTAGGAGGTATACCAGCGGAAGTTGTACGTGTACTTGTCTTCTATCTGAACGAAGATTTTAACAAACAGATGTTTATATACAAATCATACAGGAGACACAAAATACGTCAAACACTGTTTAAACAATCTGACAAAGAGGTAGGGAGGATTCTACCTGGAATTCTGGGTTTCCTGGTCCAATTTGTGGGTCACAGAGGAAAGAGATGAGCGTAGATCTGGGAGTGTGCTCTTCGTTGTTGTATGGGGTGCCGTTACTGTAGTTCAGCTGAATCAGCCCATCGTAGTACGACAGACGGGAGTTCTGTTCCCCAAGACTCCAAAAACTAAAGAAAAAATATGATGTAATTTATTCATGTTTCTTCATTGCTGAGTGTATTTAAATCACTCGGTTTCAGGATCTTTAATTTAATAATGAGTGTGTTATTCAATATTGACCTAAACTTTTTACACACAATGTTGTGTGTTGGGATGTAAAATGACCAGTATAATGTACAAAATGCAGATTGATAGAAGGAATGCTTAACTTAGGCTTCCAAAAAAAATATAGATCCTAAACTAAATACATTGTTGCACAACGCGTGACGCTCATTTATCCCTCTTCTTTCCACTACACCTTCAATACAGCAGGAATTTGCAGTGCAATCAGATGGAGGCAGATTATTATTGAATTCTTGATCCAATTGGTATTAAAATTAGCAAACTAAGGTAACACAGCAAAAGCACACTACGAATACTTCAGGGATAATTTACATTGATTTCTCAGATTTGTGAGAAAATTCACGTCACTTCATTTTTTTAAGCACGGTTGTTTTTAAAAGTGCTTAAAAGTGGAGTGAAAGTTGAGAAAGTGGGGCAGAACAGAATAAAGAAGTGCGATTCTTCTTGCATGTTTGTAGCCTGTAGTCTTACTTCTTTTCCACCTGGCATGCGCCGGCCTTCTCAGGACACGACGAAACACTGACTGGACCACAGACGTTGATGTAATACTGATAGATGCCTTTAGTCAGGTTGTAAAAACCACCATGAGGCTTGGAGAGAGGCGACAAGTCGAAAGAGAAGCCTGTGGAGAAGCTAAGGTTAGTTAGAGGTTAACAAGAGGATTTAAAGTAAAGAGACAAGAAAAAGGCAACCACAGGTTTTTTTCTTCCTGGTTTGCCATCATGAAAGTAACATGTGAGAGGGCACACGTGTAACCTACCATGATACAGGTGTTACATTCTCCACTAGGTGGCAGTATCGAGCAAGAGTAGTGAAACCATGGTGGTATCAGATAACTTTTTATTAATTAACTTTTTCAAGATTATTATTTTGTCATTCCTGGCATGTGCACACACATGCACAGACAGATGCACACAGCTGGAATTAATTGCTAAGAAAACATAATTCATTTTGGATTTGGAAGTATCAATTTTTAAAACGATCACATATTAAATGGAGCAAGATCCACTTTTCTATCCCCTTTTTGTATTTATATATACAGTGGGGCAAAAAAGTATTTAGTCAGCCACCGATTGTGCAAGTTCCCCCACCTAAAATGATGACAGAGGTCAGTAATTTGCACCAGAGGTACACTTCAACTGTGAGAGACAGAATGTGAAAAAGAAAATCCATGAATCCACATGGTAGGATTTGTAAAGAATTTATTCGTAAATCAGGGTGGAAAATAAGTATTTGGTCAATGACAAAAATACAACTCAATACTTTGTAACATAACCTTTGTTGGCAATAACAGAGGTCAAACGTTTACTATAGGTCTTTACCAGGTTTGCACACACAGTAGCTGGTATTTTGGCCCATTCCTCCATGCAGATCTTCTCGAGAGCAGTGATGTTTTGGGGCTGTCGCCGAGCAACACGGACTTTCAACTCCCGCCACAGATTTTCTATGGGGTTGAGGTCTGGAGACTGGCTAGGCCACTCCAGGACTTTCAAATGCTTCTTACGGAGCCACTCCTTTGTTGCCCGGGCGGTGTGTTTTGGATCATTGTCATGTTGGAAGACCCAGCCTCGTTTCATCTTCAGAGTTCTCACTGATGGAAGGAGGTTTTGGCTCAGAATCTCACGATACATGGCCCCATTCATTCTGTCCTTAACACGGATCAGTCGTCCTGTCCCCTTGGCAGAAAAACAGCCCCATAGCATGATGTTTCCACCCCCATGCTTCACAGCAGGTATGGTGTTCTTGGGATGCAACTCAGTATTCTTCTTCCTCCAAACACGACGAGTTGAGTTTATACCAAAAAGTTCTACTTTGGTTTCATCTGACCACATGACATTCTCCCAATCCTCTGCTGTATCATCCATGTGCTCTCTGGCAAACTTCAGACGGGCCTGGACATGCACTGGCTTCAGCAGCGGAACACGTCTGGCACTGCGGGATTTGATTCCCTGCCGTTGTAGTGTGTTACTGATGGTGACCTTTGTTACTTTGGTCCCAGCTCTCTGCAGGTCATTCACCAGGTCCCCCCGTGTGGTTCTGGGATCTTTGCTCACCGTTCTCATGATCATTTTGACCCCACGGGATGAGATCTTGCGTGGAGCCCCAGATCGAGGGAGATTATCAGTGGTCTTGTATGTCTTCCATTTTCTGATGATTGCTCCCACAGTTGATTTTTTCACACCAAGCTGCTTGCATATTGTAGATTCACTCTTCCCAGTCTGGTGCAGGTCTACAATACTTTTCCTGGTGTCCTTCGAAAGCTCTTTGGTCTTGGCCATGGCGGAGTTTGGAGTCTGACTGTTTGAGGCTGTGGACAGATGTCTTTTATACAGATGATGAGTTCAAACAGGTGCCATTCATACAGGTAACAAGTGGGGGACAGAAAAGCTTCTTACAGAAGACGTTACAGGTCTGTGAGAGCCAGAGATTTTCCTTGTTTGAGGTGACCAAATACTTATTTTCCACCCTAATTTACGTATAAATTCTTTACAAATCCTACCATGTGAATTCATGGATTTTTTTTTTCACATTCTGTCTCTCACAGTTGACGTGTACCTCTGGTGCAAATTACTGACCTCTGTCATCATTTTAAGTGGGGGAACTTGCACAATCGGTGGCTGACTAAATACTTTTTTGCCCCACTGTATCAGAAGACAACAGGTGTTTTCTTTATTTTCTTTTATAACAGTTCATTTAAACTGCATAAAAACTACAAGATATGCAATGAGCTCTAAACTGAATTGTCTGGAAGATGATGAAAAAAAAAACAGATTTAAAAAAAAAAAAAAAAAAAATTGTAAATCAAGAAATACTTAAAACTTTGAATTGTGATTTTTTTGCCTGTCCTTCATTTCTTCCACATGTAAAGTATATTTGACAGCAAAGCACAATCAGCTGTATTTGACACAGACTGTCAGATTGTGTTGAGAATGTTGACGCTGGCAGACAAATACAGAGTAGGTGCGCCCCACTGAAGGCAACAGTGTTAATTAGAGCTAAAATCAGTAGTCAGTTAATCTCAATTCACTGCTGTTAAATTTAAACTTAACTGAATTCAGTGCGAGACATTAACGTCAGCATTTAGTCATCTTATCGACTGACAGAGGTTTACCCCGACTTTTACAAACAGCAGTGTTTTTCAAATACAACACTATGTTCTCCTGCTTGGAAAGGACAACTGGGTGAAACAAATGTGATCAATGCATTCACTGTCTACTGAGGTAAAGCAGACTAGCCCAGAGTTGCTTTGCAAATCTTTAAAGAGCTTTACTGTGTGAATCAGTGAAGAAAATTACAACTTAGTCTGCAGTCAGTTAGTGTTTATTATAATCTGTAACTCTACAGAGATGTTGACAGTCAACTGATTTATGGGTCTGATTTTTGCACTTTTACAAATGTGTTTCTGTTTGTTATCATTTTTTAAATTCAATATAAGTGCGGGATTAATTGTACCATTTTCTAGCAGTTCACAGCCAAAACAAACTATATCATGACTGTAGCCAGTGGAAATAAATTTTAAGAGCTCAGAAAGATATACGATCAGATTTCCAAGTGAGACGTGAAGGATCATGATTACCCTCTTTTATCTTTCAAGGAAAAACTTACACAGAAACTTATTTATGGATTTGTGGCTGAGAAATACCATTTTCTCCTTCCTAAAAGCCTCTATTAACCCTGTTGCTACCTTGTTTTCTTCCATCCCTTTTCTTGCTCAAATTAAAAACGAATGAGGAAAAGCCCACACATATTTTATAGTTGTCTGAGCGTGTCATACCAGCTTGAGGGTCCTCCACCTTGCAGTTGTCTCCCTGCGTCTTCGAGAGGACGCAGGCGGCGGCTGTGTACCACTCCAACTCATAAATACACTCATCAGATGAGAGGCCAAGAAGGACAGGAGCACTATCGAGATCTCCTGCAGGAGTACAGGAAAAAGAAACGCAAAAGAGTCAAAAGTAGCAGAAACATAACTAAGAAAACAGAGGAGAAGAGGGTTTAAAAAAAAAAAAAAAAAAAAACCTGGTTTGCACTTGAGAGTCAGGATAGTTTTGATCCTTGTCTTGTTTTGGGTGCAAAAACTTCCATCAGTATACACCAGCCTGATGTCGTTTCCAGTTTTGGTTTTCTGGGGAGAAGAGAGGAAGCTTCCCAGGCTGATAGTTCTGTTATTCTTATCTGAATAAGAGACAATACATAAAGCACAATGGTCATATTCACTGCAAGAAAAATACGGTTTGTCTCATACTTATTGGGGGAAGTATGCATGAGGACCAAAATACTATAACTTGTCAACAAATCTATTAAAGTACTCAGATTCAACCAGATTAATCTTTAAGAACGCCCTCCTTGTGGACATTCTTACCCACGGCACACATGGCGGCATCCACTGGACAACCAGCTGCCCTTCCTGTAGGGATGACTTTGTGGCAAACATTCAGGTAGTAACGCGAGTCTGCCTTTGACGATTTATCATCCACCACCTCCCAGTTCTCACTGCCCTCTGACTCTGAATCAAGAAAGAAAAAACAAACATACAAAAAAAAAGTTGTTTTTTCCCCCTAATTTTTCAGTCACACCTGAAAGCATGGTACTGAACAGGTGCTACGATGAGAAGCTATGAGCACAACCAAGTGAATTAACAGTAATTATAATAAAAGCAACAGGGAAAACAGAGTAATATAATTTTAATTAGAACCACATAGTAAATTATTGTGTGTAAACCTAAAGAGACAAAACACGCTAGATCGACAGTTTTCAAAGTGAAATACAGAAATTCTTTATGCTGAGTAAATAAACTTAAGCATATGGTATTTGTAGTTAGGTATATACATGTATTTATGTAGCTATGTACCCCATTTCCTCCTTAACAGGTCGGCCAATCTGAACCAAACTTAATACCAACATCACTGCACGACAACGACATGAAAAATTATAATAAATCCCAATACTTTTAATTTTCCAAGATATATTATGTCATTTCATCATCATCATCATCATCATCCCGTGTCACTCATATGTAACCTAACAGTCACCAAAAGTTGCACCAGGGAAGAAATTGTGCTCAAGTCACCGCTAAACACTAAATTAAGAATTTAAAAAGGCACCACCTGCCAAAAACTAGGCTTTTGGTGGAAAAGCAAAACCATTAGTGGAAGAGAAATTTAACTGATCTGTTAAAACTCACCTGGGTATCTTGTGAGGGGTGAAAGGTCATAACGCTTGTTGCCATCTGTGACCCGACATAACAGATCCTCCTTCTCTTTGACGCAGGCAAACGCCGTATCCCAGTTAAAATAATAAGTGCAGTCGGTTTCCCCAGCAAACACTGGATTCCCTCGCCCGCCGTGGGCTGCAAGAATTAAAGGCAAATAATATAGAAGTAGTTAATAAAGACTGAACTTCACCTGAAACTCCATATTTATACATTAAAGGAACAATGTGCAAATTATACAAGGTGAGCCTTACAATCATTTCTTATTTATTTAAATGGAAATTGTGCATTTATTTTATGAATGTGAATTTTATTAGAGTTGTCTTAGAGATCAACTCCAACGATGCTCATGAAAACTAAATATTATTTCGATTTCCCTTTTTAGAGTTTGACCTCCTATTTGCCTTGTCTGTGCAATTTGCTTTGTTTTACAAGGCAGAACACCGTGTAACTCTTTTACTATACAGATATGTCCGCTCCGTTTTTTATTCTACTGCCAGGTGGTGCCAAGAATTTCAGCATCTGTGAGAAAGCAGAAACAAGTTGACTCACAAGCAGTCTTGTTGCACTGAAAGTTGATGATGGTCATTCTCTCAAAGCCAGAGGAGCATTTGAGGCCATCTGGATAGATCAGAGTCAGATCTCCATCTGAATAACTGAAGAGGAGGAAAAACAATGGAAAGGGGAAGTAAGGGGGTTGGAAAAGCAAGATTTGCTCTACAGTTCCATGCTCATGGATCAATGTCAGGATATCATTTTGACAATTTACACATCTCAACAAGCAAGTTTATTAAATCAAATTAGAAAACTTATTTTCAAAACCATTTACAACTTTAATAATAAAACCATCTTTGATCCTTTTGTATTTCGTGATTCTCTGACGAATAGTGATCACGGCCAGTGGACTATTCCACACCCATACTCCTATACACACACTTCACAAACACACAGAAATTACCGTAATGTCTGGTTCTGATATTGTCCAGCCACAATCTTCCTTCCTTCGCCATTCTTCACCTGGCAGGATGATATGAACGGCCCGTCACCACATTCCTGAGTGGGAACCCTACCACATATGTTCAGGTAGTAGATGTAGCTGTCAGGTGTGCCACTGGGCCCAGACTGTGTATAGTATGGATGATCCGAAGCTACAAACACAAGAAAGCATTTGAAAGTTTCAGTCAACATGTTACTGATTTTTATCTTACTGCACATTACCTATTAGGAATATCAACAGAACCAATAACTACTTTTCAATATCAAAATTCTGACAACATGATAACTACACATATATGTATGTGTATAATGTTTGTTTATACATATATAATACATATAGCTAGATGATAGTTAGCTTAGCTAAGGCTGGAGGCAGCTCTTCTAAAACTCTTATTAAACTGTACAAACTGTTGCTTAATATGTGGAAGATCAAAACAGGACATAATGTAAGAATTTGCGAACACCTGGTATATGTGTTTTGTTTTGTTTTTAAATAACCGTCGAATAAAACCTATGTTTGAATTTCCTGGACCCTGAAAATGTTGAAGAATATCAAAGCCTCTTAAGGTTTTTCCACTTTTTCTATTAAGCTAAAAATGAAGGAAGCATACTGGCTGCATCTCAGCACAGCGCTCAAAAAAGAAAAGAATGCATTCAAAACTCATCAGATCTCACTCCAGTGACCTGCTGGAGGTCATTTTGTAAGGCTCTAGTAGAGCTCATCCTGTTCTACCCTTGCACAAAGGAGCAGATACTCATCCTGCTGATCGGTTAAGGACTTTCTATGGCTTTGTCCAGCTCTCCTGGAGTAACTGTCTATATCCTGGAATCTCTATTATGCTCTTGAAACTGTGCTGGGAAACACAATAAACCTAGTGGCAATGGTACATATTGATGTGCCATCATTGAGGAGGCTGAACTAGTGAAAAAACAGTCAGAAAAGATGAGGGGAGAAAAATGTCAGTGGGCTCCACCTATAGAACAATTCCTGTTTTGGGGGTTGTCACCGTATTGCCCCCAGCACACCTATTCTTAATTTCATGACATCAAATATGATTAGCAACCCCCTCTGCTACTTATTTGAGTAGGTCAATATTCCAGACATTTAATAGGCTTCCTTTAATTTTTTGAGCAGTGTACAAAAGAAAATGTGATGCCTTTTTATCTTATCCATAAAAAAAGGGGGGGGGGGAAAGAAAATCACTGATGGCCATTGATTTGAAATAAGCAGTTTGTCAATTTAAAGAACAAGAAAAATGTTTATACAGTCACACCAAAAAATGAAGCAGGCCGAGATCTGAAAACAAATATGAGAAAAACATCTTTTTCCTTAAGTTTTTCACTTGAAACTATCCTTTTGTCCCAAACTGCAGACTGCATCGTGGCACACAGACTTCAAATGGACTGTGGCAGTGAGTGGAAAAACCTTTCACATTTCTAACAAAACCAGGAGGTTCATACACCATTTAGTCATAAAGTCACTTCCTCTAAATGGGCCTAAAAAAAGCAGCAACATGAGACAGTTAAATATGTAAAACAAGTTTTGTGTAACTGCCAAAAAACTAAATACAATGTTTGAGCTTTATTTTGCTTTTACACTACACTTCTTCAATTTAATTCAGTTTTATTTATATAAACAACAGCTGCCTTAAGGCAACTGACAGTTTTGTTTTTACTAGCAGCCCTTTGATAGTTACAACCTTATTTTTCTAATTGTAGAAACCAGTTTGAGGAACAAGGATGTATTTGTCACATGGCAGCATTTGTAAAGCTAATAACTCGTCATGTTAACCTGACATCAGCTGAGTGTGGTTTACTACTACTTTATTTTTATTTGCATTTGATTTTAATAGTTCCCCCATTGACATTTCATTCTTCATACAACTATAAGGAATAACTTATAAAAGGTTGTTTAAGCTGTTTAAGATGTTTTAGAGGAACAAAAACTTACAGGCTAAAGTGAGAGGAGTTAGGTCTATGGAGATGTCATGCTGTTCGCTGGTCAGTTTGCAGGTATGGCTCTCCAGATAGTCTCTGTGACAAGCGTATTCAGTGACCCACTCCACCTCGTAATGGCAGTTTGGCTTAGCTATCATCGTAGGAGGGCTGCTCTGTGAATGTGAAAATTAAGTAAAGTTAGGGGTTATGGTTCATTCTGCTAGCTGTGCAAAAAAACAAAAACAAAACACCCCCCCTCCCAAAAAAACAACAACAATAATAACAATAATAACAATGAGTATGAATACATTTTAAGCAGTGAAACAAACAATTCATCATGAAGACTGTAGCGTAACCTACCAAATGCCTGCTTGATGGGCATCTGAAGGTGATGTTGACTGCTGGTTTGCTTGATCCACAGATTGCTGGAGGATTCGAGTCGTCACTTAAAGAATACTGTAAACTCAAGCTGGAGAGGAAAAAGTGCAAGAAGTATGAAAAACTACTAAGAAAAGGTCTTCTTTTCATGTTTATTTTTTCATATAACCAGTCGGTGCTGACTTAACCTGTGTTCAAACTTACCAAAGGTTATGTCAACACATACATGTATTTAAAAACATGACTATAGCACATCTGCACATTCTTGACCTTCTGATAATCTTTTATTCCTGCATATACTGCCTCTTAGACTGCCAAGATTAGAATTTAACTTCAAGTTTCAACTCTAAACCTGAAGCACCAGACTTAGAAGACAGCTCCAAAAACAAGCTTCAGGAGAGCCATACCTGCAAACTTCACTGTCATAAACAAACATGAAGAAAGTACCTGTCATCAGTCATTAGCTCTAGCTGCTGGGTAGGAAAACCCATGTTGTATGAGCCATCTTGTGTGACGAGGCAGGCTGCAGAGCCCTCTGTACAGCCTTTGTCTGGAAGGTCTGAGAGACGATTGAGGAGAACATGAGATTTAAAAAAAAGATTCTTAAATTTCTTCTTGTTAGAAAACTAATTCAGTGTGATGACGATATGCAGGACAGCATGTAAACAGTCACAAGTCCCTGCCCCTTTGTTTACAGCTGCTTAACGGGTGTTAAACAGCACTGAGCTTGGTGTTCCTCCGAGCAACATTTTTTCACATCACTACTGGTGTCATTTGGTGAACACAATTCTTTGGTTCACCCTCACCAATGTGTTAGTGTTTTGTTTTTTGACTGAAGCAAACAGCTTGATCTCAGTGGGAAAAAAGAAAAAAAGCCTCAAAAGAGTATTTTACACCATCTGCTCCGCACCAAACAGCATAAACGTAAAAACAGTGACTATGTCGTGGAAAATTTGGCAACAGTGTGTGCTATGCAATGCAGTGAGCAATGCTGCAACTTTTACACAACAGAACCCAAGCAACCACTCAGTAGGATGCATTGTGATTGGCCTGTTTAGCACTGTCAATTCTGTGAATGTCAGTTTTTAAATTCAACAGTGAGAGACTTAGAATCATCTCTTCAATAGAACTCTGGCCCCAGTGAGAATAATCACCTATGCCTTTGCACACCTTAGCTTATTTGACAACTTATAGTGGGTTAACCACCTTCAAGACAATCAAGGGGACAGCCCTCCCCTATTAGTGGTTAAATACCCGGCAGTCTCCATCAGTCGTCTTAGAACTGAACCGGGCTCTTAATGAGAGAAAAAACATCTTATTAACACCAGAAGTTTTGTCCAGCTGCCTTCTTTTCAAGCCCTCAAAGCCAAACACAGAGCTAAAACCATGTAAATAGTGGAATCTGGAATCCATGTAAATGAAATGACAGAAACATGAAAACTACAAGTAATTATATATTTAATTTTAACACCTTGATTTTTTTTATTTTACATTTAAATTGAAAATTTTAATTTGCAAAAGCACCACTATTGCTTCTATTTCTATTGCTTTCCAGTAATTGCTTTGTTTAACATACAATGTGGCGACGCTATGCAATATTTTATTGTGCCACGTTATAGTAATGACCATCTATAGACCTTCAAGGAATGGACCTAGATTTAGGGAATACATGAAAACAAAGAAGAAGGGCCTTTAAACAGGCTCCCTTTCTGCTCTGTGCACACTTTGGCAATGTAGTGTTCCTCAAAACAAAAAAAACCCTCATTATTACAGAATCCAATCACTTCCTTTCCTTCAAGTACTCACTGAGACTGCGGCAGATGTTGATGTAGAAGTCTATGCTGTCTTCGCCGTCGTCCACTAGATAGCCATCTTTCAGTTTTATCAGAGGACTGAGGTCATGCTTCCTCCCATCAGAGTCAAACACGTAGCAGGGCACCTGGGCAAAGAAGAGCTGGATTAACTCTACAATACAGATGTATTCGTGCACCACTTTATGCTGCATTCACAAAAAAGCCCCCCCTCAACAGTTTTACTATTGTGTTACCACAAACTTTGCACGTGTGTTTACAGCTATCTGATAATACACAACTTAGTAACTGTGATCATGGATATATCATACTCTTTGGTTTATTTTGTTGCTTTTAACATTTTCCTGAACAAATTTATTTCACACATTTTTTCAAATGTTTCCACATTAACAGGATCACTGTCACAACATGTGACCCATTTTCTGCACAGATAAACGCTGTAAACATCTTCGCAGTGATGGAATATGGTTATACAGCTTTCCATTTCCTCTTCAGCTCATTGTGTTTAATCACAGTGAAGATTTCATTCCTTCTTTCTTCTAAATGTAAAAGTCTGTTGAATGAGTCAGCGACCCCATCAGATGCTCCACCGCACCTCTTTATGTGGCTTGAATTTGTCTTTCTTGCAGGCAGCGTAGGTCTTCCACTCAAAGTAATGCACGCACTGAGACACGGTCACAAACTCTGGAGTCCCCTGCAGAACAAAGACAGGAACATGAGTAAGAAAGGTAGTTTCATGTTGACACAGGTGATGAATGCATGCTAAAGTATACGGCACATCATCGTCCATGACAAAGATTTAAGCATTTAAGATGCTGAATGTGTCATTGTTTCCATTATCACAGAGAAATACAGAGTATTAACCTTTGTTGTAGTTATATTGTGGGGAGGAACTTCTAAGTAAGTGTTGAGCCTCAAACAAACACAACCACAGCCTGCTGCTGCTTCTGGATTTGCTGATGGTTCAGTGCTTCATTCAGAGTTTCTCAAAAACTCTTTGACAGCAGCATTGTTTTTTAAATTCCAGGTATTCTCCACATTTTAGCTGCTGTTTTACAGAGTCAAAAACAACAACATTTTCTCCCATTAATCCCTTTTACTTTACTGTCATAATTGTGTATTCTAATATTACAAATGCTTAAAATTTCAAATGACGACATAAAAGATCAGTGCATGTACAAATAATGCCAGCCTATAGCTGTGTGACATGAGAGCAGATATTCTTAATAGGGCCACCTTAGGCGAGCTGATACCCCCACACAGGCACTGTTTGGTTGGTTCGAAGAAAGGTAAAGAGTTAAAATTGTTGGAGACAATGGATGAATTAACGGGTGTGAACTAAGTATTGGATAAACCAGGATTATTTTGAGCTGTGAATCGTGCAGTGCTACTCTAGCAGTCCTTTTTAGTGGACTGAAAGGACATCTCTGAATGCTTCACAAGACGTCACTCCATTTCACTGATCCTCAAGCCAATGCTGAACATTGCAACCTTAACCTTTATTAAACAGGTAATCCCATTGAGACTCAGCTTCTCATTTACAGGAGAGACCTGTTCAGACAGCAATAAATAACAATAAAAAAAAAGTAGTAAAAAAAGAGGTAAAATTAAAAACTTAAAAACTTAAAGACATATATATTGGGCATATGACAGTAAAGGGAAACAGGAACATAATTTGTTTGCTAGAAAATTCCAAAAGTGATTAATAATAAACACATCAAGGATTAACTTCTAGCCCAATAACCTTTATTTATTTTCCTAAATGTACTGATAAAAATAGAGATAGAGGATTTAACTATAACATCTATAACATTACCATTTAGACCGGACTTAAAAAGGAGGGGTAAACTACAACAACAAAGTAAATATAGGAATAACGTTAAAGCGCTCGGTTTTTTAAAACTCTTTTGCAACATGTCTGAAACAAGGCACAGTTCTGTTAAGATAACGTCTACTATAATCTGCATTTTGCTGTCATCACTTCTTTTCAGCATTTAGTGATTTGCCCTAAAAATTGTGGAAGCCACTTTTATTTCTCCCCGTCGTACACTCTGAAACAGAAAACTCCTCTTTGTTTCTCGACAGGAAATGATACTTCAACCCACCACTCACCCACCCCATCAAAACCACAGATACACACAACGCAGCGAGCAGGATCACGCTATGAGGTATCAGTCATTATTCTACATCATTTCCAGTCACAGATTCACTGACAAGCAGCGACAGGAATCCAACAATCATCATCTTAGAGTTGTTACGTTTCGTTTTAGCAAAAGCGACTTCCAAATGTTTGTTTCACTTTCAATCAATTAACTTAGTGTTTTAGTTTTTTGTCTTTTGCACATTTCTCCACACAGACACAAATACCTGATGAAACAACAGAGCGCCATTTAACTTCCTGTGTTGAAAAACAGGATGTTTAATACTTTGTATCCAAAAGACATCGAAAGTGTCAGCAAAAACACGCAATAAACTTGACCTTCTGTGCATCTTAATTTTAGAATAAATAAGGTAATTAACCTCAAATTCATTTGTGGATTGTACTTGTCTTCCTGTTATAAACTTAACATATTTCTAAAGTCTGTTTGAATAGGTGAGCTGCACTGTTTGTAAAATACAGATAATCTTCCAAAACATTTTTCCCTCTCTCTGTGTCAACTGACAAAATCTGCCTTTAGGAACAATTACGTAAAATCAAATATCACAATATCACAAATGTCCTACCTCCTCTAATGGATTACCCATCATTTGTGCAATCACTCTGCACAGCAGCAACCTTTGGGGGCTAAATAATGATGTCAATGTCAAGTGCTAACTCCACAGACTCCCCTGCTGAAAGCCCTTGAACATATGAGCTGAAAATGACATGTGTAAAACCTGATTCAAATACAGAGTCTGGACAGATCATTTCCACTTGCCACCTTCCTATGCATCACACAGCTATTAAAGATTAATGTTATGTTTTACTAATGATGTTTGGATTAAAAGAGCAACAACAGAATGCCAACACACAATGTCTTTTGATCCATCCATCCATGTATTTAGCTTACTTGTATGTTATTTCCATGCACTAATCAGCATTGTGTATGGAAGTGTATGGATAAACTCTGCACACCAAGCTAGTGTTATAGCTAAAACTTAACACTCAACTTGTCCAAATATGGTGAATTCTCTCTCCTAAAAAAGGAGCATGTGCCAAGGTGGCAGTGTGATTAGCAATGCATGGTTGCATGTAGCTTTCCTTACACAGGGAGCTCTGCTTTCTCCCTTCATCGTTCATAAAGGTTAAAAAGAGAGCGAGAGATGAAAAAAGAAAAGGTGTCCATAAAGATGAAGCCAAGGCTTCAAAATAGTAGTTCACATGCTAATTGGTGGACACCATGATTCATGCTGCAAGTAAGATTTATTATTCAGAACCTGTTTACTATGCCATGCTTCCATTCTGACCCATGTATATAACACACAATGTGACTAAACTATGTCAAAAGTTTACATCTAATGTTACTGCAGCACATCAGTGGCTGAACGATTGCAGAGACTGCTGCTGCACAACACGTCAGCACACACCAGGTGTTAGTGGACAAAGGAAATTCATGTAGAACATCGAACAGTTAGTTTGATATTTTCTGTGCATTCCCATTAACGCAGCTATTGAACAACAGGTAATCATCCATCTAAGAATATTTGGTATATTCTTCTGATTGTCAGTCTTACCATGGTTTTCCCACACTGGAAGCTGATGCTGGTCTGAATCTTGTTGTTGCTTCCAGGACAAGTTTGCGTGCTGTTGAAATCCAGCACAGTGTCAGAGAGCTTCTGCAGCGAAAGGTCACCTGTACATTTGGCAAAGACAAAGAAAACAGTCATTACAAAATAATAACATGCATGTAAAGAGTTAAATGACTGAAAATCATTAAACCCTAAATTACATAATATAACAACAGGTCAGAGAAACCTTGAAGTGGTGATTCATTTTAACATCAGAAATGGTAGCTTTCCTTTAGATCAATGTAAATTCATTTAACTTGATGTGGACAGATCACATAGATCACTGAGCTTGCCAGCACGAAAACATTTATCTAATAAAAGGTATGACAAAGATCGTTCAGTTGGTACAACAAACATACATACACAGGCTCTCGTTCTCAGACCATTCATCCCAAACAGTCACTGAGACAGTTTGGCAGAATAATGTTGTTGCCCTCCAACATCCACTGACCCAGCAGGTCAATGTAAACTCTGCATCGCATTTCCAAATCACCAGACGGCTCTGTACCTTAACATTTTGACCCTGGTGTCTGTACACTGTCATTAATCATTTCAAAGCACTACAAAACAGAAAACTGGCAGCAGTGGGAAGTCTTGTGCATGTTAAGAATTTGACTTGATTTAAGACTCAGCCTGTTAAATAAACTCACCGCAAGTCAGGCAGACGAAAAGCTAAGATAATAAAATGTTACAAGCTGAAAAATGCTGTGTAGCTTCAAAAAACAAATCTGGATCAAACATCCAAAGACCTCAGTGATGAGCTGTGTGTGTTTAATTGATCATTTGAGTTTAGGGCAATCAATCTAATTTTGAAAATTTAGCAACACTTGTAGCTTCCATCGATTACTAAAATAAAACAATCAAGATATAATGCTTATTGATCCTCATTTTTGCCTTCCGGGACTTCTGTTTCCTTTACTTCCTCTGGTTTAATTAGTTGTTTTACACTTTTTTATTGGTTTAGTTTAGCTGGTTTACAGGTTTTCATTAGATGCGACATATTAAAGCGTGATCTCTGAACGCTCTGATAAGACTACTATCACGAGAACACAATAAAGGAGTGTAACTAAACAACCATGTGACCTACTAACACTGACAGCTACTGCAGGTCTTCAAACTACTGAACTTGGCTGAAACACGGCTCACGTCCCTGCCTGTAATATTCAGTTACAGTGGTTACCTGTTGTTCTTTAGCAGCTGGCACAACATAGATAAGAAGCAATGAAATTCAGTATGCAGCATGTATGGATTTAACAGAAATGTATCTACATAATTTGATTAGATGAGCTCAGATGCTGCTTAGAAGCTGGCTGTAAGAAAATTAATGTTCACATATTTTGAAAAGCAACAAAATTAGCAATGCTTTCTCCTTGTAGTTTACTGTAATAAACAGATTTATTTATTTTTATTATTTGTCCACGGTCTACCTCTCTGCAAAGTATCAGGAAATTTCTCTTGGCAGTCTTTTAGATGACATTGAACACATAGAAGCTGAAAGCCTTGCAAACACAATAGTAAAAGACAGTGAAACCCTAGGATCAGCCTAAGAGCTACTTTCCTCTTATAGAGTGGAGGAAGCGTTCATTGCTCCAAAGATTTTGACTTCAGGAAGTACAGGAGACGAGAATGTCAAAGTGTGTGAGAGAACAGTGTGTGGTTTCTGAGCACAGTCACTAGACAGCATGGATAAAGGCTCGAGCAGGCAGTAAACAGCACAAGAGAGAAGGAGGGGGAGAGGAAGCCTGAGTCATGTCTGTGTTAGTCAGCGTGAATGCCTGATGATGTGTTCCCGGGTCATGTGATAAATCAGCTGATGTGACTGAACTTCAGCTCAGCTGATCAGCACTTCATGTTGTCCATGCTTGTCTTTTTTCACTTTACACGTGGGCGCTTCCTCATAAGAAAAATAACTAAAGCTTAATGAAGACAATCTAATGAAATAAGCTGGAAATGCAGGCCACAGATGCACTCAGGAGTCAGACGAGCAGTACCATACACCACTTTGTCACCAGAGGAAGGTCATGACCTCAAGCTGCAGGATAAGTTGTTGTTGTGGGACTGAAATAAATCTGTCTGGCAGCCAGACAAAAAACAAAGGCAGGGATATAACTGAGGTTGAGAAAAATCCTCAAACAATCACCGCGAGCTTATGTCATCATATCAGCGACAGTGGCTATAAAGATGCGATTTATTAAATAAATATCTCTTTAAATATTTCAGTGAAAAGAACTGGTTTTAAATACCATGTGTTAATTAACCCTTTATTAAAGGTGCAAATGCAACACAAACGTGTCTGTTAATGAACGATGATGGAAGCAGCACATTGGTCACCTGGTCCAAACAAACCCTTTTATTAGTGGTTTCTAAACAGTTGGGCATTCCTCCTCCCAGACGGCCCAATGCTTTGGGCTGTTTGCACTCACAGGGAGAGAAAAAAAAATGTGGAGCACAACCAAAGCTGAATGAATCTGATTGATGTGGGAACAATAAAGAAGAAAGAGAGCATTCACGCCTGTTTGCAAGATTCATTGAGATGGCATAAACAGCAGTTTATGCCATCTCAATCCTCTCATCAATTAGAGGATTTTTAAGAAGGAAAGAAGTGACACTCGTCAAACATGAAGTGAGGATATTAAGACAAAACACATCTTGTCTGAGATTTACTTTCACATATCTGCTGAGTTACAGCCTGCGGCAGCAGCTCCCATTGCTTTTTTTTATAACTTTACTTCCTGATGAAGTTAAAACTAATTGCTTATTGTTTTTTATACAAAGGTGAAATGGAAATCCTTTGTTTTGTAAGTCATATAAAAGTTGAGTATTAGGAGTATGCTTATGCTAATTTTTTCCTCATGTTCTTGGCAATGGAGTCTCTTTACTATTCCCCGAAGAGCTACTCAGCCAATGACGGGGTTTCGATGCTAGACAAGTTTCAGTGATCATCATGGGGAATATGAGGCATCTCTCAGGGTGCTTATTAAGCCTTAAACAGCACCGTGAGTCCAGTTTGATGCATTTTGTTGAGCATTGCAAAGAGGCAATGCTACACTCATACAGTGTAACGAAACATGGCTTCAGGGCTTCTCCGGTGGACTGGGACATTAATCTGAGCGGTAAGAAGGAATGTGGCAAGACTGCACTAGCTGTGATTGAAACGTGGTGCCATCCTGGATATGTTACTACAAAGAAACATTTGTGGCCTGAATACTGAAGCTGAAGAAATGCATCCATGTGACTCGCTGAGGGAATTTGTCATTGCTGCTGCTGCTGTTTGAATCAACACACCGTTTGGATTCCTCTGTCAGCTGATGCAAGGCTCATCCCAACAACTGTGGCTGTGTGAATGGATGAGGATAATAAATGGGTCCAGATGGTCCTCAACACCACTTAATGACCATACAACTGAACACTCTCTCCAAAATCTTAGTCGCAGATACAGGAAATCGTTACCACCTCAGCCTGTAATATTTACATTCATTTTAGATTCAAGCTTTTGTATCATATTAGATTTTGAGATCTTCACTTTTTCTACAACTTCACAATTTTTAAGATAAATTGTCTCATCTCACATCATCGTTATCATCTTGAATCAAAATAGCTGATGTGTTGGGCCAGAAAACAGAAAACAAATTCAACTCCTTGAGCTTGACTTTGGAATCAATTCTAAGGAGTACCAAACCATTTTCCCCCTCTCAACAGAAGGACAGAATGAATACTTCTTGGACTGTAAAAGGAACAATAGACTTGTTCTGTAAACAGGAAAAAAAAGTAACGGAGTGGAGTAGAACAGAAAAGCAAAGCAGACCAGAGCATAACACAGACAATGGTCGACAAGGTCTGTGATGAATTCTAGTGGCTCATGATTTACTCTGGTGAAGTGTTTTATTTTGGCCAAGAACTACTCTAAACAAACATATTTAGTTCATTATCAAGTAATAGAAAAAAAGAAAGTCAAATTCTGGCATTTTAAAAGACTAAAAACATTTTTAGCTAAAAAGAGGTGTTGTTCTGCTAAATGTCTACTTTATGAGATCTAATAGTTCTCATAACACTTCTTTTTGTTTTGATTTATCACCTTACAAGTTCTGAGAGCCCAACGTCACTTTTTAAATGGTTAGAAGAACCAACAAAGAACCACATTTAAAAGACCTGACAGGCACTTTTGGTTAATAAAGCCATCAATCATCAGATTGATTCCAAAGTAATTCTTATTTGACTAGTTTATAGATTTGATGTCTTCATTTGATTACACCAGTTCTATTTAACTTAATTAATTTTGCAGGTCCTGAGACAAAGCGTTTTCTTTGTTTCCAAAAACAAACCATGACAGAAAAAGTTGGAGAGCCACTCGCTCGGCTGAATTGCAAAAAGACGATGGACCCCTCAAACAATTTGGGGGACGATGAATAAAGACACTGAGACACAAGAGGCCTTTAAAGACAGATGCTGTTTGTGGATGTTGCTGACACACAGCATCGGCAGCATCAGCAGACCGATCAGCACAGAGACGGGATCTCTGATGAAGCTCTGAAAGACAATTAGCACTGTAACCCCTGCTGTCAGCAACAACACTGAAATTTTCCAGAAGAAAAACAGTACTAATGTTCTCACTTGTCATCCTACGAAACAGGAAAGTGCAATAATATATGCACCTTCTAAACCAAATAAGGTCTCTCTTCCAAAAGTATTAAAAATTTATACTCAAAATTATGTAATTATGAGCCTTTTTTCTTTTTTAATACTTTGAATATATTCAAATCACGTATAATAATTACTTTTCTGTTGATCGTGTCAAACACAATACTGCACATTTTAAAGAGCATTTATAAACCGTTTTGTGACATCTTGTAGGGAAAAAATGAAATGAAAATGAAAAATGAAAATGAATGAAATGAAAAAAAAAATGATTGAAAGGAAAATCCAAAGTATATTCAAGCATGTTGTGATTTCATTTTGGGGGGGGGGGGTTGTGGTCTTCAAAAACTAAAAATAAATCTGAAATTAACTTTCTCCATCAGTGCTCCTGCGACAATAGAGGCAACACCATGCAGAATACGCTGTAGCTGCCCGTTTATGCATTAATTTATTCGCTTCACAGCGTGATGAACTATTGCATTTTCAGTTTATGGAAGTTAAATGTCACAGATGAGCAAACGGCACTATGTGAAAGGAGGGTTTCATTCTGGCATTTTAATATGTAAACAGTATTTAACCTTTGGCGTTGCTCTGTTTGATAGCATCCTCTCGTGTCCCTCTTATCTAATTTTTTTAAACAGACTCATATATTCTTACAAAGTGCAGGCTTTGACTGTACTGCAGATGGATCATGAGACATTATTAGCAATAAGTAGACTTTCATAACTACTTTTAACATTCAAGTTTAATTAACATGAAATGTTGACATTTAAAATTGAAGCAGAATGAAAAAAGTAATAATTATAATAATTTCTCCACTTTCAAGTATTTTTTGTTCCTGAACTTTTCTTACATCTTTCATTAGCAGTGAAATGGCACAGTGCTGAGGCTAGAAGTAAAGTGATGGAAACCATTAAATCTTTAGAGGATCGAAGGGAATCAGTGAAGTTTCTGTAACGATTGTTTAGTGACTAAATGTTTAGGTAGGCCACAGCAAGTTTTCAGACTTTGAAATGAGCCACTGCAGTCTCACATTTGGGAACAGCTGGCATCAACATTACAATGACACCGACAATAAATAATAATAAATCATAAGCACATTAACAGGCTACCTACAGTGGGGCAAAAAAGTATTTAGTCAGCCACCGATTGCGCAAGTTCCCCCACCTAAAATGATGACAGAGGTCAGTAATTTGCACCAGAGGTACACTTCAACTGTGAGAGACAGAATGTGAAAAAAAAAATCCATGAATTCACATGGTAGGATTTGTAAAGAATTTATTCATAAATCAGGGTGGAAAATAAGTATTTGGTCACCTCAAACAAGGAAAATCTCTGGCTCTCACAGACCTGTAACGTCTTCTGTAAGAAGCTTTTCTGTCCCCCACTCGTTACCTGTATGAATGGCACCTGTTTGAACTCATCATCTGTATAAAAGACACCTGTCCACAGCCTCAAACAGTCAGACTCCAAACTCCGCCATGGCCAAGACCAAAGAGCTTTCGAAGGACACCAGGAAAAGTATTGTAGACCTGCACCAGACTGGGAAGAGTGAATCTACAATAGGCAAGCAGCTTGGTGTGAAAAAACCAACTGTGGGAGCAATCATCAGAAAATGGAAGACATACAAGACCACTGATAATCTCCCTCGATCTGGGGCTCCACGCAAGATCTCATCCCGTGGGGTCAAAATGATCATGAGAACGGTGAGCAAAGATCCCAGGACCACACGGGGAGACCTGGTGAATGACCTGCAGAGAGCTGGGACCAAAGTAACAAAGGTCACCATCAGTAACACACTACAACGGCAGGGAATCAAATCCCGCAGTGCCAGACGTGTTCCGCTGCTGAAGCCAGTGCATGTCCAGGCCCGTCTGAAGTTTGCCAGAGAGCACATGGATGATACAGCAGAGGATTGGGAGAATGTCATGTGGTCAGATGAAACCAAAGTAGAACTTTTTGGTATAAACTCAACTCGTCGTGTTTGGAGGAAGAAGAATACTGAGTTGCATCCCAAGAACACCATACCTACTGTGAACCATGGGGGTGGAAACATCATGCTATGGGGCTGCTTTTCTGCCAAGGGGACAGGACGACTGATCAGTGTTAAGGACAGAATGAATGGGGCCATGTATCGTGAGATTTTGAGCCAAAACCTCCTTCCATCAGTGAGAACTCTGAAGATGAAACGAGGCTGGGTCTTCCAACATGACAATGATCCAAAACACACCGCCCGGGCAACAAAGGAGTGGCTCCGTAAGAAGCATTTAAAAGTCCTGGAGTGGCCTAGCCAGTCTCCAGACCTCAACCCCATAGAAAATCTGTGGCGGGAGTTGAAAGTCCGTGTTGCTCGGCGACAGCCTCAAAACATCACTGCTCTCGAGAAGATCTGCATGGAGGAATGGGCCAAAATACCAGCTACTGTGTGTGCAAACCTGGTAAAGACCTATAGTAAACGTTTGACCTCTGTTATTGCCAACAAAGGTTATGTTACAAAGTATTGAGTTGTATTTTTGTTATTGACCAAATACTTATTTTCCACCCTGATTTACGAATAAATTCTTTACAAATCCTACCATGTGGATTCATGGATTTTTTTTTCACATTCTGTCTCTCACAGTTGAAGTGTACCTCTGGTGCAAATTACTGACCTCTGTCATCATTTTAGGTGGGGGAACTTGCACAATCGGTGGCTGACTAAATACTTTTTTGCCCCACTGTATATAGGCAAGCTGTAGTTAGCAAATAATTTGTATGAGGAAAAGTTTTTTAAATAAGTACATAAATAAAACACTTTCCTTCCCTCTGACTTTTCACAATTTTGACCCTGTAAAGACATGTTATATTAGGATTCTAGACCAAAAAAACAAAACAAAGATCAGTTCTACAGAAGACACACTTTTCTCTACAAAACATTTGCCTTTTAGCAGGACTTCAAGGTTCAAGACAAAGTCCAGTTTCATGCGTCATTCAGACACAAAATGAAGAGTGCACATATTACCAAATTGTGCGTAAAATATAATATTTAGCATCCACAGGATGTACACGTTTTCAACACATCCCCATTAACGATCTGTAAAGCACTCTGCCGTGTGACTGTCATGAGACACAGCTAACAGCATGCTTGCAAACAGACCAAAATGATTGTAAGATAAAATCCTTTTTACAGCAATAAGATGCTTGAATGTACACAGGACACCAACTAATGAGGATTTTCAGTCAGCAGTAACCTGTTTGTTTTTCCATACAAGCCTAAAGCTAACGCCTAAAACTCAACTCTCAAATTAGCAGGAATTAGATTAACTCATTTCCTTTAACTCTTAGCCAAACACACACACGCGCGCCATCACTGGCCACACAATAAACATCGCTCTCAGAACAGCGAAAGTTACTTAACGTAGCGTCTTGCTGTAGTACTATCATGGAAATTGCACTGTATTCACGCTGAAGACAACATACTGAGTTTCTATATTACTAGCACTATACTACTATAATGAGCCATCTGGATGCTGCCATGCCTGGCTGATTTGTGATTCAAGACGCTGTCCTACTGACATCAATTCAGTGCTGTTTATATAGAGCCAAATAATAAGATCAGTCATCCCAGGGCACTTTACACTATTGTTGAAAGGATCCCAAATAAAACCAGACCAGTGGTGGGCGGATGTCTGTCTCAGTAGGTTGTAGTGAGAACAGTCTGACTCAAGAAGTAGACTGTTTGTGTTAGCTTTCTACTACATGAAGCATCTTCCACCCTTTTTGCTGTTGAGAGTTTTCAAAATCCTTTGGACAAAAACCTCAAAGCCAACAGCCATCAAGCTGTATACCCAACCTAACGGCACTAAAAAGCATCTTTACGGTCTATCCGTATATATAGGGAATAACTTCTCCATTTGGATCTTCTTAAAGCTTTAAAGCCATGGCTGCTGTGGCTGACAGGTGTCCTGATACATGCACGTAGGTCTCATCTTCTCTACTTTAAATTAGTTAACTGCATCGCTCCAGCACATTTGTGCTTCTAGGGGCATTTCTGGAGCATATCTTAATGTATGGTAGAGGTCATCCATTTTTTTGATGAGCAACATATGCAGGATTATGCATTTCAGGCTTTAAATCAGCATCTCTCATCCACTTTCAATGGGGATGACATCGTGCATCACCCAAACTGAATTGTGAATTTGTTGTTTTGCTTAGTTTGCAGTGTTTGGCATGAAAAACTTTTCAAGTGCCAGCTAATCAGCTAAAGTCATGAAAATAACCCGAGAGAGTGAGATGACTGCCTGTCCATTTAACAAGAAAATCAAAGAGAAGTTGATCGCTGTGGTTAGTCTGCTGTGTATGTAGAAAGTTAGTAACACGAAGCCAGCCTGCTATGATGATTGTGTTTTGTATGGATACTAATACTGGATCTCAGGCTTAAGATGATAGTGACAGGTTTAAAAAACAAAACAAAACACTGAACTGAGCATTTTACCCCCTGCACCAGAATCATGATTTGTGCAGAACAGTCATTCTTCAGCATGATGGGACAGCAAGAGGAGGAACAGCTAACAAACAGTGGGCAGGTTGGTGGGCACTATAACCCACATAAAGAACAAGGCAGACAGAAAACTCACCAACAGACTGCTCTTTGTTGGTTGTGAGGTTTCGTAAACACATGGCAGTGTCAGCTCCACAGCTGGTTGGTGGTGAAGAGTCACAGAGCTTTAGTGTATATCTCACTTTATTATCTTGATCTATTGCCTCCCATTTATATCTGCAAGACAAGGAATAGAAGACAATAAGCAAATAGATACCCAGGAAATGAGCTTGTTGGCCCCGACCCCACAAAATTACAGTCTGGGACAACAAATGACTATCATTTCCACTGCTACTATAAAGATAAGTCATTGTTTTGGGCTGTAAATTTTTTTGAAAATTGTTAAAATAGTTACAATGAACAAATGGGAAATGAATCTTTAAAAATTTATACTGTGACTCGTGTTCTTTTACTTATTTCTCCTATAAAATAAATCACACTCATCTGTATAGCAAAAACACACTGACATATAAATGACAGTTTAAAATATCTAGTGGTTCACAGAAGTACAGCATTTATGTAAAAATTACGGTTCGTGCTTTGCAAATGTACGTTTTTCAGCTTTTTCCATCACGCAACCTTTGAGGAAATTTGAAGCTTTGACTTCTGATTTGACAAAACAAGAAATACAAACGTGCCTTCGAGTTTTAAATGATCTTCTTCTAAATTTACCACTTCAATCCTTGGCAGAAAATAACTGATGCCTTTCTCTAAATACCTAAAACTTAAATTTAAGGCATTCTTTTCTTTAACAAACAAATGTAACAATAACAATAAACAAAATGGACTAATCTGAGTTAAGTGAGATTAAACCAACTGGGATTAAAAACAGAGATAAGAAAGGAGGAGGTCATAAAATAATTTTTAAAAGCCCCATGCTTCCATTTCAGTGAGTGTGGAAAACACATGTGCAAGTCTTACACACACACACACACACACACACACACGGTTTCACTTCTGATTTTTAACTAATATTGAAGTAATCTTTTTATGACACAGAAGTGAGGACAGTATTTAATGGTTGTATACTAAAAATTCCAACAGTTCAGAAATGCTCTTGTCATTTTCACTTTTATTAAAATATGAATTGATCATTAGCATCATTATTTCCCCCCTGTTGGGTATAACGTGATATGGTATTGTGTGATATTATGTTTTTCCTAATAAAACAGGTGCTGTAAAACCTAAAAAATACACAAATACACCGTGTTCTCTGAACGTAAGGAGTAATCCCACACATCAATACGGATATTGACCTAAACCAGACTGTAAAGGAACAGACGAGGAACAGAAACTAAGGGAGAAGTTAACTGTAAGCCATGTGTGTTTCTAACCAAGGTCCTCGGAAGCTGCCAAATCGAGGTAATATTAACCCAGGCTGAACCTAAGCGTTGAGTCACCGGGTTATCATTTGCGCTTTATTGCTGAGTCAATATTTGAACAGCAGCTACTGAGACAACGCTCCACTAAAGAAGGACAACGCTGACTTTATTTTAACTCCCATATTTATGTTGTTATTCTCTTCCGGTGCGTTTATTTATATAAATACGCCGCTGCTCTGTGAGAAAAACGCAATGTTGTTAAGGTTTAACATTCCCCAATTAAGCACGGCAGTTTTGTGCACGTTTCGGCATTTATAGCTAAGCTTCACTTATTTCCTCGATGAACAAGAAAAACTAACTAGCATCGACGGTATGTGAGTTTCAGGGGTAGTCTGATTCAGCTGTACTGGTTTGCTAGCTGAATCAAACTTATTTAGGCTGTTTGCTAAATAAGAAATAAAACTACCTATGACTGGAAATAAGCATTAGTAGACATATTTCTCAATTCAGTTTATTTAGACGATGTGTGTACACGAGAGGACAACGGCTGCACCTTTAACGCTGTTAATCTGTCAGCAGCTGCAGTGTTTGTACCCCCAGAAGGTGTGTATGTGTGTGTTGTTACCTGCAGAGGTCCTGGTACCACGGGCTGTTGTTCTCCGTCGTTCCGGACCGAACCAACAAACAGCCTAGAAAGGCCGCGAACCACAGAGCCAGCTTCAGAGGCTCGAAGCGAGAACATTTATACCCAAACATGATGGTTACTGTACCGGGTAACGTCTGTGGAGCCTAACTAAGACGACATGATACAGCAGTGTCTCTGCTCCTCACCAAATCAGTAGGAAGTGACTTCATCACATGACAGGACATCACATGACTCTCATGATGTTGACTGAAGGGGCGTTCGCTGTCTGTGAGAAAAATCTGACATCTGAAAACACGTGAAAAAGTGTAAAGTGTCAAGTGTGACGTAAGTAATAGCCAGGGGTAATAAAACAATTTTGCCTACTTCTTCACAACAGGTGGCCACAGAAGGAATTTGTGTCTCCTCCCGGATATCTGCTGCTTGTTAGGTAAACATGCAAGCCAATACACAAGCGAACCATTAGGAAAGGTTACAAATGAAAAAAAAAAAAAAAAAAAAAACCACACACCAAACAAATCAAACAAACCAACAAACAATAGAAACAAAAGCAATGTGTCAAACAGAAAAGGACAAACAAAATAACGAGAAAATGATCATACGTGAGGACATATAGCAAGAAAGTAATTGTAAATTTACATTTATGAATGTGGAAACTAGCAACAAGTAGCATTAACAGTAACAACAGTCACATCAACTCTTCTTCTTTCATTTTCATGATTTTTTGTGTTAAAGGGTAAGACATTATATGGATTTTTAAAAATTGTAATTTTTTTAAAGTGTTGAAATATTTTTATTGATGTCCAACAAATCCTAAAAATGACGTGTCTTACTGATGTTGTTTTATTGATATATTTTTTTAACCCCACATGCAATAAACCACTTTAAACTAAAAATCACACATATTTTTTTAACCATTTGTTATTATTGTAACTGTTTTGCGCTGTGCTGAACCAGATTCTTTTCCAAGTCATCACTTCAAACTTCACAAACTCTAAACCGTAGTTAATTGCTAATATTTGCATTTGATGACTTGAGACGACTGTTGGGCTGTAGTTTTAGATAAACAAACTGTAATTGGGCTGAATTAGATTTAATCATTTTTTCAGTTAATCAAGAAAATACACAACAGAACAAATTTACAACACAGTGCTACTCACTAACAAAAAACCCATGTCACACAATCATGACTTGAGCTATTGTAACTGTCAAACGTATGTACCTATCAAACCTACTTATCACCCCAATGCATCACTATTGATTAAAAAATGAATTAACAACAAGAAAAGATTTTATCACTCTTGTGATTCTCCAAGTGACAGAATAAACAAGTTGAATTTTTCTAGTTACAAATACGTCACTGTATGTCCGACGTTACATGAATGCGACATTTCTCATGACACATAGCCAAGAGGTTGACTCGAAGTATTTAGCCCTGAAGTTTGTCTTACAGGTCAATCCTGTTCTGAAGTCGCTTCATTGACTTCTAACCTTCCACTCGTGAAACATTGACAACATTTATTAGAGGATTCTACTGTGAGACATCCTTCAGTCTGATAGCGAACATAGCTGTGACTAAACTGCAGTTCAGGACCAAATTACATTAAATACAATTAAATAAGCTTCTCTAGGTTTTCATTTTGCGCCATCTTGTGGTCATGCTCGAGCAACGAAACTGGGAAAGGTGTCAGACTTACTTGTTTACAAAGTAATAAACTTTCAGTTTATTACATTTAATCTGTTATTTGTTAGTTTAGTATACCAGGCTGTGGGTACTGCCTCTGTCAGTAATAAGGCTATAAAATTAGCAATAATTCAGGCTTGTGATTTGGATGAAATTAACAGTGAAGATATAATGAAATCCAAAAAATATTCACCTTTGCAAAAATATCCAGATTACATTTGTTTGCAAGCTGGTTCAGGTCCCTGTGTTTGACAACCTTGGTTCAGAGCCAGCTAAGCAATCTGAGGTATTTACTGCTGTTATTGTTACAGCAACCTAACCTAGGCACATCGTTGCATTATGGGAGGAAGTGGAGAGACGCCACACAAACATGAAATACTTTAGCCAGTGTATTCATACCCAGGACCTTCTTGCTGTGAGCCAACAGTGCTAACCACGCCACCACTGCTGCACAGCAGTCATTTATTTAAAGGTACTTTCTCTTCCAGTATTCATTAAAAAAAAATTAATTTAAGCAGTCATAGATCTCCAGAATATATATGAAGAAGAGTTGAAGAGCTATGAGGGTCCTTTAAAAGTAGTTCTTGTTTATTTGGATTTTATTGGACAGCAGATTTACAGGTGAGTCACAGGTGGACAAAAAGGTGAACACATATATTTTGCAACCACATTAGAGTCCCATGACCTCCACAAAGCAAGGGCATTAGAGAACAAATACATGATATGACACATTAAAAAAAAGGCATGATATCCAGCTCAAATGCATAATAAATGACATTTTGCTGTCTCTCCCATAATCTCAATTTAAGATTGTTTGAGTGTTATATCGCCTCCTTGTGAAATGTCTCTTCCTACACTGCCAACCAAAAATAATGTAGCACCATCTAGTGGTTTAATTTTAGTTTGGACCGTTGTAATCAGTGGAAGTGATGACACCTGTGGAGACAGTAACATGTCTATATCAGAGAGACAACACCTGTTACAGCTTTTCTCTTTGCCAAAAGATGTCTTGCTGCATTATGTGGCTGCTGGCCACCTTCTGCCTGTCAACAGGTACAGCCTAAAAACATATGTACTGCAAAGTATGGATTTTTAGCTTAATAGTGATAATGTTTTTGTGTGTATGTAGTTGGCAGTGTTCCCATCAGTCCCGCCGGTCCTTTCGCAGGTTGGTGCTCATTAAATTCATTTGCATGTTTGATTTGCATATGCTGCAACATATCAAATCTGAGGATTCTACATTTTTGTAGGTAATGTTTCTTTAAATGCCACTACCACGGGTGGGTATGAGAGCACCACTGCAGCGACTCCAAGAGGTAAGCTCCAGAGTTTGTTTGTTTTTTAATTCATAATCAATAACATTTCCAAATGTAGTTAAGATATTGAAAGTGTCACTTTCAGTTAGTGCCTATTTTTGTGTGGGGGTGTGTGTGGATTTCAGAGTGGATGCAGTGTGAGATGTGCAGCAGTTCCCCTTACTTGTGACATGATAGATTTTTGATGTGATGTTTTTTTTTTTAATTACGCCCACAATGCCACCAGCTCTGCTCCAGACTTGTGATCAGTTTATGCACTTGCACTGTTTTTAGATTTGCTAGAATACAATGATGACTTAAAGATTTTCTAACACTTGATACAATAGAAGTTTCTACAGACAGAATATTTTTTGCTTCATGGGTCCCCGGTATTTGTGTCATATGCTGAAAGTTCTTTACACCCTTAAAATAAGTGGAAACATCATTGATATTAGCTGTATTTTTATTTCAGATTATGCCTTTTCTCTAAATCCCACCATGAATACCACCAGCTCTGCTCCAGGTTGGTGCTCACTGAATCACTCAGAATATTTTTCATTTGCTAGATCATGAATCCAGTCCACTTAACTGTCTCCAGGGTGGTTGTTGTGCATCTGGTATTATTTAGTGTGGACCACTGCATACAATGGCTGTCCAGTAACCCAGAATATTTGATTCTGGTATCGTTACGGTCATTTATATGAAATATATGTACTGGATTTTCATTTCAGTGGGTGCAACTCCTTTAAATGATGCTCTGAATGCCAGCAGTCTTGCTGAAGGTTGGTTCGGAATTATTTTAGAGTTATGTCTTTGGAAAGCCATTATTGTCCAATATATTTTGTACATGCTTAAAAGTGGAAATTGTCAATACTGGTCTTTGCCTTTCAGATCATATTTTTTTAGAAAACACTCTGAACGCTACGAGCTCTGTTCCAGGTTGGCATCTGGTTAATTCACTAGCACCCTTATACATTTGTTACTTTCTCTAATTAAGAAAATTGTTTTGGGAATTGTACCATTTCTATGGTTATGTATAACCAAAGAACAGATTTAGTATTTTGTTTTGTGCGCTTTATAAACACTGCTTCCATTTCGGTTGGCACAGCTCCTTTAAATGATGCCCTGAATGCAAGCAGTCTTGCTGAACATTTGTGCTAATGTGTTTCTGTGGGTTATGTCATTGGAGAGTCATCAGTGTTAATATAACTCTGCCTGTTCAAAAAGCGAAACTTGATGTTTGTTTCAGACAATGCCATATATTTAAATGACACCTTTAATACCATCAGCTCTGCTCCAGGTTGGTGGTCACTGAGTGACTCAGATTATTTTTCCATTGGTAGAATATGAATTCCATCATTATTCTTAACTCCCTTGTAAATCCCAGGATGGTTGGTGTGTGAAATTCTTTGATTATTATTTTTTTGTATTGTTACGGTCATTTATATGGAATCTGTACTGCACAATGTAAACCCTGGATGTGCTTTATATTTCAGGTGGTGCAACTCCTTTAAATTATGCTCTGAATATCACCAGTCTTGCTGAAGGTTGGTGCAAATAATTGCTTTGTCATTGGAAGGCCATTAGTGTTAGTTTACTGTGTACATGCTTAAAAATTGGAAAGATGGTCAATATTGGATGTTTGTTTCAGATTATCCCTTAAATTTGAATGACACCCCCAATAATACAGACTCTGCTACAGTTTTGTGTTGGCTTGACTCACTTGCACTAGTCTACTGTTCTAAGATTAGACATTGACAGACAGCTCCTGCAGATTAATTGTATCCTTGATTTAAAAACATTGTGCGTACTTGTAGTTGGTTTAGTTGGTCCACGATTTTTAACTGATGCCCTGAATGCCACCAGTCCTGCTGCAGGTTGGTCATTATTTTTGTGGTTTACATCTTCACAATTAGTTTTTAGTATTAGTATTTTGTACATGCTTAAAAGTGTAAACATGATGGACGTTGAATGCGTTTCTGTTTCAGACTACGCCACATCTTTCAATGACACCCACATTACTTCAAATACAACTGGCTCTGCTCCAGGTCTGTTTTCACAGGACTTCAGACTGTCAGGTTTTATGTTTGAGGTGTTCTAAATATGTGGCTGTCTGCAGGTGCTGCAGCTCCAGAACCTGAATCTTCAAAGAATAAGAGTGCAGAAACTTTGAAAGGTAAAACTTGAGCATAGCATGAGATTAGACTGGCCACAATCCTGGCAGATTAGCTAGTGTTAGCATTTATACACATCCTATTATAGACAGTATTTAAGATGCTTTAGCCAGCCCAGATGAGATAGTGCTTGATGGGATCTGACTATTTCAGTTAATCGATGTCCAATCAGCTGGCTCTGTTGTGGGATCTTTCTTATCTCGCTGCCTCTTGCCTTGCACATATGGCCATGGAACAGCCAATCACAAAATTGAGCCTTACTCCAGATGGAAAAACCAGCCTCTTGATTAGTGGGCCACACTAAACCACTTAATTTTCATGTCCAATGACTACTTTTTCTGATTTTTAAATCCTGCACTTTGTCAGAGTTTGATCAAGACATGCCAGTCCAGGAGGGGGACATTCTAATTCCGGTAAGATGGAGGGGTTTTATATTTATTTATGTTTTGTGTGGTACTGCTGATTGCTGTATGTTTAAACTTGCAGGAGAGCAGAAATGCTGTACACACTCTGTGGCCGGATGCCACCACCTCTTACATCATCACTGATGAACTGGGTAGGTTGTTGTCCCTCAAATAGGACCAGATATTTGATTACTGAATGATAACTGATTTGGTTTTGACTCCAACAGTTTCCCGAGAGGCAGAAATTAAAGCTGCCTTTAAGATGATATCGGATGTCACATGTATTCGTTTTAAGAAACGAGACACCGAGTCGAGCTATTTGAAGCTTGTGACTGGCAATGGGTAAGAAGTCAACTATCTCTGGGTAGGTTTGTTATTTTGTTAAAGATGAAGCAGTACAGGAAATTGCCATAACAAATTGTTTCCTTGGAAACAATTTGTTATGGCAAAGCAACAGTAAGGAAAATCAGAAACTTCCAGCATTTGCGGGCCTGCCCTTTGCCACTCCTGTTTTTATTACAGGTCTGTCTCTAAAGGCTTCAATCATTCAATCCCATTTTATACTGTGGTGGTTTCACTAGAGACTTGAACACTGGATACTAGAAAGGGATGGGGAAGAAAAGCTTTAATGAAAGATTAATAGATGGGGAAACGACATGCTTGGCAGCAAAAGGGAAAGCCCATAAAGTAGGCACTCATTAAAGCCTACCCAACAATTATTTAATCTTATTACTAGTTTGTGACACAAATTGAGGCCTGTTCCATTCAATTTGGTACATTTTGGCTTCAGCCTCCATTATCCATATATTCAGACATTAAGGGAGAATCTCAGGTCAGAACTGAGTGGTTGAACTCTAACATTTATTTATTTTGCACCTAGCTGTGCCTCATTCGTTGGTTGTCAAGGAGGAGCCCAGCGGCTCTTCTTTGCTTCAGAGTGCACCGTGGGGAACCTTTGCCATGAACTGCTCCATGCTCTGGGACTGTATCATGAACACACTCGTGAAGACCGGGATAAATATGTCACAGTGAACTGGCAGAATATTGTGGCAGGTACACAAGCTTGTTTGCTTTTTGCATTAGTTGTAATGCAGTTAAAAACAAGTTGTATCCAGATTGTTCACTCAGCCCAGTTCCTTTGGATGCAATTGAAGTCTTTGGTCAGTAAAAGTGAGACCTCTTGGTTTGTATAATGGAAAATATGCCCCCAGTGGTGTCGATGGAATGTAAAGTATGACTTTGTGCACATGAATGTTAAGATCCTCTCCTGCCAGCTCAGTCCCTCCTTGTCAAAGCCTTCATCTTCTTGAAACAAGAACTATAACTGTCTCTTGTAATGCACATCAAAAAAGGAACATTAACTTGAGTATGAAGAAATTACTTTGGCTATTATTGTGATACAGTAGGTGCATCATGTTCAACTATGCCATTTTGGATTTCTTTTTCCTTAAAGGTAAAGAAAATAACTTCAAGGTGAAGCATGGAAACACTCAAAACCTACCATATGATCTCGCGTCCATAATGCACTACGGGCGGTAAGTTGACGACTTCCTCATTTTATTTTCTAATTTTAAAGTACTTGAAACAGACTCCAGATAAGTTTACCCTCCCCCCTGGTCTTGCAGGGATTTCTTCAGTACAAATGGAAATCCAACTGTGTTGCCTAAGCAGAGTGGTGTGGAGATAGGTCAGAGGAAACATCTGAGCCAGCTGGACATAGAAAGATTGAATAAACTCTACAGCTGTGGTAAATTGTGAAACTAAACAATTGCGTGTTTCATTTTATAACCATTACATGTTGAATTGACAGTAAATGTGGCACAGACAAAAGCAACCCTGAAATTTCTTTCAGGTCTTATCTTAGGTCAGATACTGCAGTACCTCCTGCCTGACAGGAGTAGTTTGTCTTAACACTGTTGTTATTGTTACCATAACCTAACCCAGGCAAATCTTTGCATCGTGGGAGGAAGTGGAGAGACACCACACAAATATGAAATCCTTCAGCTAGTGTATTCAACCCAACACCTTGCTGTGAGCCAACAGTGTTAATCACTACATCACTATGCTGCACAGCAGTCATTTTAAAATACTTTTCCAGTAATCATTCAAATATTCATTTAAGCAGTCACATCTCCAGAATACATATGAAGATTTCGAGGTAGTTGTTTATTTGGATTTTACTGGACAGATTCACAGGTGATGGGGGGGAGAGAGAGAATACACATCTTGCAAGCACATTAGATTCCCATGACTTCCACATAGGAAGGGCATTAGAGAACAAATACATGACATAACATGTTTTCATTAAAAAAAATAAAAAGACATACTTTCACAAATTCTATACCCAGCGTATTATTTTATAGATTGGTTCAGAAGGGTAAAGAAAAAAAATCAATTATTAATCTCAGGAGTTTCCCCTTCAGCTCAAATGCATAATAAATGACATTTTGCTGTCTCTCCCATAATATCAGTTCAAGATTGAGTGTATGTCGCCTCCCTGTAAAATGTCTCTTCTATCACAGCCAAACAGGAATAATGTAGCATCATCTTGTGGTTTAATTGTAATTTGCAACGCTGTAATCAGTGGAAGTGATGACACCTGTGGAGATGGTAACATGTATATATCCAAGAGACAAAAGCTTTTACAACTTTTCTTTCTCAAAAGATTCCTTGCTGCCTTCTGTGGCTGCTGGCTGCCTTCTGCATGTCAACAGGTACAGCATAAAAACATACGTTCTACAAAGTGTGGATTTTTAGCTGAATATTAATAATTAGTGATGGCCAAATGAAGCTTTCTGAAGCTTGTATTGGAAAAAACGGTTCATTACTCGAAGCTTTTCAACAGTCCTCTCTGGTGACATCTGCTGGCCAAAAATATGAAGAGCAGCTTGAATCCACAAAAGACCAACCAAACCAACTGCTTCATAATGATTGCTCACTCTGCAGAGTGGAATTCTGTCTGATATTGGGCTGCCGTTGTTGCTTTGAACGTGTATTTGTTGGTGGTTTAAAAAAAAAGTGGTTTATTTGTTTAATAAATAATTTTGACCAGTAAACTCTCCTTTTTTAAACATGCACCATTGTGTGGTCTTTCTTTGCTTATGTCTTCTTGATGTTGGTAAATACAATAATTGAAAAATACCACAGTACATATAATGTACAACACATTATGGAGTATGCTTCTGCTGTGAGGTCCTGCCTCCATGCAATTAACCGCTAGACGGGTGTATTTATAAATAATATTATATTAGGGACATTTTCCCAGACCTATTTCTGATCTGGGGGTAGAATTGATTGTGAAATGGAAAGGGGAAAATGCTTATGAACTTGCAAATTAAAAACATGATGCATTTAAAGTAGCCCTTTCTCATTTTTATTTAAGAGTCTTTGTTCTAGTGTGCGATGGCCAAACCTGCTGATTTAAATTTAGCCATTTAAATCAGCTGTAATGGATCAAGAACACCTCTAAAACCTGCAGGACACCAGCCCTCGAGGCCTGGGTTTGGACACCACTGCTCTAGAGGTTATTTTTATTTATAATCAGTAACATTTAAAGTGTATTTATGTTTAAAGTTTAACTTTCAGTTGGTGTCCTTTTATTTTTTTTTCTAAAGATACTCATCAGGTTGGATGTTGGTGCAGACTACATGCATGTAGATTTCAGAGTGGATGCAGTGTGAAATGTGCAGCAATTCCCCTTATTGTAAGAGTTCTAATATGATATGATAGATTTTTGGACGTGTCTCTTTCAGATTATGCTTTTATTTTTCTTTTTAAAATTGCACCCACAATGCCACCAGCTCTGCTCCAGACTGGTGATCAGTTAATGCACTTGCACTATTTTTAGATTTGCTAGAACACAATGATGACTTAAAGAATTTCTAACACTTCTATTGTGATACAATAGAACCGTGAATACCACCAGCTCAGCTGCAGGTTGGTGTTCATTGAGTGACTTGGATTACTTTACATTAGTAGAATATGAATTCCTTTACTAATTTAATTTTCTTTACTCCTTTGTAAATCCCAGGATGGTTGGTATTGCAGCTCCTCTAAAACAAACTGCCGGAGCAGGCTAAATATCGGGATACTGACGCGCAGCAATAAACAAAAAAATGCACTTCTGAGCCATTTGTTCTGTTTATTCAACCATTACTGTCTTTTTCCTTAAAGGGAAAGAAAATAACCTCAAGGTGAAGCATGGAAACACTCAAAACCTAAAATATGATCCCAGCTCTATAATGCACTACCCGCTGTAAGTTGAAGTCATCCTTATTTCATGATTTCCAATTTTTTAAGTACTTGAAACAGACTCTGGACCCCCACCCCATCTGTCTTGCAGGTCTCGCTTCAGTACAAATGGAAATCCAACTGTTGCCTAAGCAAAGTAGTCAAATTTATCTGTGTTGCAATAACTTTTGTTGCCACCATGGTCGTCTTCTTATGAACAACAGAAACACTACAGTAGCATCATGCCACATGCAAGAATCAAAAGATGAAATTTGTAAAAGCAGAAGGGGCAAGCAAAAAAGTTTAGAGCGATTCAGGCTCAATATTGACATTTGAAAAGCTGTATATGATGATCAGTCATGACTCGACATCGAGTGATGGAGGTATTGTGGGGAAGTTTGTCCAGTCTGAAAAGGAGACTGTGTAATATGAACATAGACATCCAGTGCTGTATTCTAAATGTACTTCATATATCCACAACGATCAACAGTAGCAGGCTGAGAGTCTAGTTTGGTCTGTAGGAGGAGCTAAGAGAACAGGAAGCCTGTCGGTATTAAGCTGTGGGTAACGTGATCAGAGAAGAAAGACTTTTGCATCCTACCTTTCATTTATCTGTCAGGAAACAACGGCTTTTAAAGTCAACTCAGTTTAAAGGTAAGCTCAGTAAATTTGACATTTATATTCAATTTTCATCCATTAGTGCATTTTCTTTAAGCAGTGCAGATGAAGACTTTCTTGCATTTTGTCCTTTGCTGCAAACATTGTGAGGAAATATCCTTGCCACTGTTTTTGTTTTGTGTGAGAAGAAGCAATCATATGTTCAAATGTTTTTAAGAGGTTTTCAAAGTCTGGAATGCAGCATAGTCCCCCTTTTTAAATAGGAGCCTATTGGTAAGCTGGCATACTGGAGCTTCAGTCTGATCCCTCTTTCTTGGCAGACGGTGGACAAAGTGTCGGTTTTGTTTGAGCGTCTCAGATTTAGCGTGTAAATGCTTTGGATTACACACAAGGTGCTGAGTGTCCAGCCAAGAGATAAACTGTTAAGTGGCAGCTCAACGTTGTTTGAAACCTTTGAACTGTAGTTGAATTTTGCCTAGAAGATGCAAAAAGGATGTGGAAATTTTCCCACTCAAAATCTAGTAATTTTGCTCACAAACTCACTGGTGTGCCTGTGATCAACATGCCAAGCAAATGGATGCTTATATTTTGACGCAGATTTGAGTTGGCACATCTGGCAGCTCTGTGTAATCAAACCTGTTCGATATATATGCTCTTTTTTCCATGGTGCCATTTACTGTGATTAGGGTTCCTGGTCCATCAAAACACCCCCAAAGCATTAAGTTCCCACATGACAGTGGGGATGGTCTCCTTAAGGTGGAAGGCTTCTCATTTTTCACACTAAATGAAGGAAACATCATTGTGGACAAACAATTAAATTTTTGTTTCATCTGACCATAACACAGAAGACCAGAAGTCGTCTTCTTTGTCCAGATGACCCTTTACAAAGGCCAGGCGGGCTTTTGTGTGCCTTATCTGGAGAAGTGGCGTCCTCCTTGGTCTGCATTCATGGAACCAAGCAGTGTCAGAGTCCGTTGGAGTGCCTGCCTAGAGACATTGTCACCAGCAGAGCACAGATTCACCAGGATGGCCTTGGTGGTGATTCATTTTCACCTCTCTCACTATCCTCCTCGCCAACACAGGTGTTATTTTTGGCTTCCAACCACGTCCTCTGCAATTTTCCACAGCGTGGAACACCTTGTATTTTTTAATAATACTTTGCACTGTAGCCACTGGAACTTGAAAACATTTAGATATGGCCTTGTAGCCCCTTCCTGACTTGTGAACAGCCACAATGCAAAGCCGCAGGTCCTCCCTGAGCTTCTTTGTCCCAGCCATGACTGTCCACAAGCCAACTGCAGAGAATTGCTCTTTTTCACCTGTTGAGCTGATTAAAACAGCTATTCCCAATTAATCAGGGTATTTAGGATGCTTTAGAACATCTTGGATTTTTTGGAATAATATAGAACTTTGGATTTTCCCAGAGACTGTGAAAGTTTGTAAAGGGTATGAATAATTTTGGACATGACACCTTTTGATCAAATGTAAATAAAACTTTCTGGAAAGCTTAAACTGTTAGTGTTTTAGGAAAACAGCTCTATTTTTTTTTAGGTTCTCTTATGTTTTTGCGATGCATTTGGATGTTGGGGGTTTTTTTTGGATGATATCAGTGCACATTTTATGGTCTGCCAATATTTGATAAAGTGATGACTATTTCTCCTATATGGCACTTTATCATGCTAAATTTCCTTTTATATCACACCACATCCTCCAATTTTATAAATGCTAAAATGCTAATGTAACTTAGGTTATTAAATTAAGTTACAATAAAATTCTGACGTTATTCTGTTGTATCTATAGTGGGTGATGCTGCATGGCTGCATCCTTGGTGTTCAGACTGCACGACAGAGGCCCCGAGCTGGTGAGGGAGGTGCTTCTGGAGCGAGGCTGGGAGGAGTATAATGAAGGAGAGCGTGAGGAGGAAGACTGGAACCTTTACTGGAGAGGCTCTTTATTTCAGACCTCACAATATCACAACCTGCTGCCGTGGCAACGCCTCAACCACCATCCTAAAACTGTTGGCATCACACGCAAGGTGCACGTCTACATAGATTTTTTTTTTAAACTTCATGTCATGACAGACGTATTACCAGAAAAAGAAACTCTTCATTTGAATCTCATTCCTACGTCGAGAAATGTAAACGACTCTCGTACAACAAAACTCAGCTCTTGAGCTGTTTAAATTTTTTTGCGTCAGTGCTTGAAATGTTGGAAAAGCACAAAGCATAACTTCTGGGATTCACACATCTGCAACCAGTTCAACTAACAAGCATGATTTTGGGCCAGGAAATTCAAACCTAGAACCTTCCTGCAGTGAGGGTCCGTGGTAATTACTCTACCACTGTGCCATCTGGGCAGGAATGCAAAATATTAAAGAAAAAAAATTGTAAATGGATGATTAGTAGACTCTGACTACTTGTACATACGCTCACTTCATCTGAAACTTCAACCAAGTGTAATAGTATGTACATGAGAACAACAAGGAAGAGCATAACAGGTCCGTTAGAAATGTACTTTTTGTCGTTACCCTCTGCTGATTAAACTTTTATCACCAGGGGTCAGCATTATACCAGTGTTTGAGTTTCAGACGTGCTGTTCTCTTTGATATTTCTTATTTTCCCTGCCCTTATTTCCTGAACAGGCTTCGTCTTTTCTGGTGGAAAATGCAATTAACAACATTCTTAATGACTTTCCTTGTTAAATACAGGTTGTATTGATTCACTTTCTCATGATCCTGTGGTGCAAAGTGGTAATCTACTGCCCTTTGACTTCAACTTCTGAAATATCTTCAGCACACCATATAAATGTTTGTGATATAAAGTCAGTGGTTGTCTCTTCACATTCTGTTGATAGTTTTAGTTAATTTGGGAAGATTTTACATCATTTTCAACAAAGTAATTTTTAAAAAGAAAACCTGAATTTATACCAAATGAATTATTTGCATTTCTTTCGGATTTCTTTAGGATTGCTTGGCACGCAACCTGAGGAGAATGAAAGCAACATTTGGTTCAGCTCTCTATGACTTCAGTCCCACCACTTTCATCCTCCCCAATGACTACACCTGCTTCCTGGCTGAGTACAACAGACTGCGTCTGGCCAGAGGAACATCGGTCTACTGGATAGTTAAGCCTGTGGATCTCTCCAGAGGTCGAGGGATCTTCATCTTCGAGGATATTAAGGACTTGGTTTATGATTGCTCTGTTGTCATTCAGAGGTACATTAGCAGCTCTCTGCTGATCTCCGGCTACAAGTTTGACTTGAGGATTTACGTGTGTGTGAAGAGCTTTCATCCACTGACTGTGTACATTCATCAAGAAGGCCTGGTGCGTTTTGCCACTGAGAAGTTCAACCTGTCATCTCTGCATAACCTGTATGCTCACCTCACTAACACCAGCATCAACAAGTTCGGTCCCTTCTACAAAACCGAAAAAGGAAGAGTGGGCCGGGGATGTAAGTGGACCATGAGCAAATTCAGACATTTTCTCCACAGTCAACAGATCAACGAGCTGCTTCTGTGGCAGAGGATCAACAACATTGTCACTCTGACCCTCCTCGCCATTGCTACATCAGTGCCCTCCTGTCCTAACTGTGTGGAGTTGTTTGGATTTGACATCCTCATAGATGCCAAGTTTAAGCCCTGGCTGCTGGAGGTCAACTACAGCCCTGCACTCACACTGGACTGCCAAGCTGATATTTCAGTGAAGAAAAAGCTAGTCAGTGATGTCATTGATATGATGAACTACACATCGACCGACAGCTTAAGAGACAGAGCTTATCGGAAACATAGGTACAAGCAACCTTGTTTTAAGGCGAACCACCCGTCTGCACCTGTGCTCTCAACGTTAAACCATCAGAAGAAAAAGAGAGGTAACAAGGGCTCGCACACTCAAATTCTCCCTCTGCTAAAAACGTCTCATCAGCCTGAAAAGACAAAACGGGGTAAGCTTAAACAGCGTGACCTTGAAGCCAACTACCAAAGATGCCTTCCGCCTTTTGAATTATCGAAGATACGTGAAGCTAGATGCAGAATAATTAACACCAGTGCTATCAAACTCCACACCAACCAGACCCAAAACCCGATACTGGGCCAGGATTCAAGGACAAATGAGTCAGCGTTGAACAGACAGTCTCGTCAGCCTCTTGTATCGTACCTCATGAACAACGGGTCTCTTTACAGGTCTGATGTTACAAACCATGACAACTCTGAAACTGAAGCTGAGAGGCAGCGCTCAGGAGAGACAGACGTTTCCTCTTTGACACCTGACACCCAGGAGAGTGAGGAAGCGTTCACACGGCCTGCTGCGTCCTGGAAGCTCCCAAACATTTACAGGTACTGTAAATTTGCAAAATGTCAAACGAAGAACAAATCGTTGGTTTTAAAAGTGGAAAGTTTGACCTATTACTATTGCTTAAATTACTTCTGACTTGGAATATTTTACAATTTTGGTGAAAATTGCATTTTTATGCCTTGAAATTCATAAAACTGAAGCCAGTTTGAGAACCTTTAAATTTTTTTAAAAAGGGATGACAATTGACTCTTTTCAAACGTTCACAGCACAAAGCCAGTTCGGATCACTGCGGAGAAAACCACAGGGAATGGACAAAATATTCCACCAGTGAAGGTTGGAGACTTCATAAGGACGTTTCCATTTAACAGGGCTACTCTGAAAGCCTCGCAGCACGAACTGGACATAAGGACAGTCCTACAGGAGATTCAGAGCCTAACTGGACAGTTGGTTTCAGGCAAAGGACACAAGATGAAGAGCAGGAGAGAAGAGAAGGTGACAGCAGATAAGGATGCTGATACTGACTTTGATTCGCTGTTGTGGGGACCAAAAGATCCTCCATTGATCAGCCAATTCTTCAAATCAACTTAACCTGTGGCATACTCTAGCTGGTGTAAATGAATACTCACTTATACTGCATGGTGCTTTTCTACTGTTTTCTTTAGGGTTGGAGGCTCTGATAGGCTGTTTTTTTCTGGGTTGGTTTGTTTATTTGACCTAACACATCATTAGTGAGGATCCTACAGCCCTTTGTGTAGCTTGCATCAGAACATATTTCATTTATATGTTAAATATGATCGAATTTGCTGGTAAATTGAGTTTCTTTATATGCTGTAGTCACGGGAACAAGATTAGCTTTTATGTTAGAACACACGACCCACACGAAAACCTGTGGTTGTTAAAGAAACTTTTAGACAAACGTATCTGTGATTGATTGTTTTTATGATTATAAAAAAGCGTTATTGGTTAGTAGTGGACTTTGACAGACTCACACGTGAACACATATTTTAATGGGCTGTGAGACAGTGACTCTTTTCTAATTAAAGTAGTTAATGTACACATTTTTGTCGTGTGGCTCTGAAATGTACTGTGGCTCTTTAAGTTGTTTGAAACTTTGAAAACATCTATTAGAAAGAGGGGATTTGCCATGAACTCTGCTGCTCTCACGCATCTGATCTGGTTCTGCACAAAACTGGTGAAAATGTGGACTTCTACGGAGATCACTAAGGCTTCAAAAGTTCTACAAAGTTGCCAGAAGGACAGGTATATAGCATTAAAGCTGAGTGGAACAGTGGTTAGCACTATTGCCTCACAGCAAGAAGGACCTGAGTTTGACTCTACCATAGGGCTGGGCCATGTCATACTGTTCACGATAATACCGGTATAATTTCATGCAACGATAAGAAAATGAAATATCACGATAGAATATGGGTAAAACGTGCATGCGCAGTGCCTTTGTTTTCATATGCACATGGCGAAAAAGGCACGGCGGCGTATTGTGTGTGTGTATAACCTCTTTTTAAGTTTTGTGGATATTATACATGGTTATGCTGAGGATATGTCGGCCAATTTCCACCGGAAATGCCTTTTGGTTAAACTGTCAGCAAGGAATTTGCATTTGCACTGTTAAATTTTTATATAACTTTAATGCAAAAAACAGCTGCTTGTTTAAGTGAAAATACATTGATGGGTTCTTTTTTTTTTTGCACTAATAAAATTGTGGAGTTGTGAAGTATTTTGTGTCAATTATATCGTCAGTTATATCGTTATCGCAAACTTTCAAATGTATATCGTGATAAATATTTTTGGTCATATCGCCCTGCTCTACTCAACCATCTGGCTGGGAACTTTCTGTGTAGAGTTTGCTTGTTGTCATAATAATGAGTTACAACTCAGTGCAAAGCTTCAAATATCAGAAGGAAACTGTATGTGTAGGTGATATTTCTCTGGTTTACGCTATAAAGCAGAAAACAATAAATGTTAAGGCCCAGATATGACCCACATCTGCCTTGACTCGCCACGTGACTAACAGTGTGTCTGGTTGCCACAGCTCCACCTTACATATGCTAGCTGTTACATGTGTGTCATGATCAGCTCTACACACAGACTGTATATAAAAGACAGATGCAGCCATCGTGAGGTCAATCACTGGGTTAGTTAAACCCCATTTATGAAGCCTTCGGCTGGGTTTTTCACAATCAACTAGGTTTGCTTTTTGAATGCAAACATAATGGACACGGGAGGGGAGGATCTGATGTATTAGTTTGAAACGTTAGCTTAAATGTTAGTCAACTGACTTATTTACACTATGCTGCTGCAATTTAAAAAAATTTTAAAATCATGTTTTTATGCTCCATGTGAGGAACTAATGCACTTTGGGAAGTAAAAATCAAGTTTGTGCAGCGACTGAACTGGCACAGGGAACATATCAGTTTGCACCACATGAACTTATAATGAGGTCAGTCAGTGCTTTGACATCATCTTTTGTCCTTTCACATAAATTATTGCTGGGGTGCTTAATAACCACTTAACAGTCCTTTATATACCTGGATAATTTGATACTGACAAGATTTGCACTGCAGACACAAAGGTGGACTCTAGAATTTCTGTACAATAGAAACAAGTTGTAAAGGGGGGGAAAAAACATTAAAACAAGCATATTCAGCAACATGATACACACTTGGAATCTATTATTGCGTATCTCAGTTCATTTCCTGTCTTCCATGGCATGTTAGGCATACTTACTCAAATAATAAATGCTTAATATATTTCTGAGATGTAAAATTGTCTTTCCAGTAAATCTCTCTTTATCAGAGAAAGTGGCATCAGCAGAGGGCAGCGTGGAGAATAGTCATAACAACACAAGTGAGTCCTTCTCTGTCTCTGTAGAGTACATGAATGTCTGAAAGGCACCAGGAAAACAGTACCACAGAAGCCACAATGTCATTTGTTCAGTTAATAGCTGGTTAAGAAAAAAGTGACCTCAAAGCACAGCTTGTCTGAGTGGCTATCTACTGTTTTGGTGTTTGAGTTTTAGGGTTTGCAATGCCAGGAATAAAAACCACTTGTATGAACTTTCATTTCTTATCTGACATTTAAATACGATTAATACTATGAATTCTTAAATTGTTCCATTTGTTGTTGGGAACACATGTAAAATGCCTCAGTATGCATGAATTTTACACAAGACACAGACATCAACAAAGATATCTGAACTACAGTCATTTCTCTCTGAAAAAGCACTTGGCGAAGGTGAGAACAGGCACAAAAGCACAATATATAAGCAGAGAGATGTTACAGCACTGATAATCCCATCATCCTTTTGCTTGCTGAGATCAGAAACTATTTAAAGCCCTGTAGTGTGAGATTCTTTTTAATCTCCTTTTTTGTGAGATGAACGCCTCACAAACGGAGCAGAAAGGTCAGCCTTATATGAGTTTGTTGCGGTGCTGATTGTGCAAATGAGTGAATGTGCATGAGCTTTTGATCAGGTGGCTCTAATCAGGTTCAACAATCTGAAGAGGTGAATCTAAAGGTGATTATTGCTTGTGGCTGCTTGTCCATGAAATTCTTTCAGCTCTATGGATAATTCTGACATGCTGCAGATTGTTGCAAATGGTGCTGTTGCACTCGTGCACGTGCACAGTAGATTCAGACCAGTTTAAACTGTGTGGTAACATAAATATCTGTGGTCCAGCAGCCTGCTACGTACTACTCTGCTAATTACTTGTGGTTGTCTGTATATAGTTTCTCTTTCCTGCTTGCTCGACATTCACAATGTGCTGTAATGGGCTCAACCAGATATGTTGATCATGCTGCTGAAGCCTTAATGTGGAATTTTGCCATCCAAAGGAAATCTTTTGAGGCTAATTTATCAAACTTTGAGTGGTTTTTAAAAATTATTTTTTCAAACTGATGCTCTCCGGTCAGCAAGGCATGCTTTTAGAAGGACTTTTGGTTAAATTCATAGTGAGCAGTGAGGATGAGACACAGTTGACAGGTGAAAAATTAAAGAAAGAAACTGAACTTTTGGCCTGTATACTGAGCTTTGTATTGCTATAGTTTATGACACTATTTTGTCAGGAAATATTTTATTTCAGATAAGCAACAATAGTTCACAGTTCTGGATACTCAAAAACTGTTTCGAATGTGATACATTTACATCAGACAAAGTCACAGACTGTATTTTACTTCACAGTCTGCTGTATGCCAGTCTGCATTCAGTAGTTGATGGGGCAGTACATAATCTGACCACTAGTCAGCAGTGTGGCATAACAGAGTTTTCTAATTAGGGCAGTTTTCACTCAGCAGCTGCCATTTGATTACAAACTGTCTCTCTGTTTAAACTGCTGCTGAAGAGCCTCCACCTGCTGCCTGTGGACCTGCGCACCCACACACGCACACACACACACACACACACACACACACACACACACACACACACACACACACACACACACACGCACGCACACACAGAAATACATGCACAGTCACAAGACAAACATACAGTGTAAACTTGTTAAAACATGTACAGGAGCACTGTGTGTGACTCATATGTGGACTTCAAGAAGTACAAGCGTATTTGTAAATGTTTGTGCAGATTTACGCCATGCTGTGTCTAACTGCCGCTTTACGTCACACCGTGAGTACCAGTTTGAATTGCTACAAGGCTGCTGCATCATTTCTTCACTCAGATTTTTGGTGGGTTTTTGAGGTCAGGCCTCTGCAGGCTGCTAATTTTTATTTTCAATCAATAAATGAAATGAAAATTTTATCAAACAATTTTTATCAAACAATCAAATTGTTTTCTTCTTTTTGTTTCTAAAACCTTACCCATTTCATATCAGTATGGACACCCAACATGATTTTATTTTTCTCATTTAAATCTCATGTGTTTTCAGAGTGTTCCTTTAATTTCTTTGGGGAAGTATGTATTGAGCCAAGATTTAAACCTGTGCCTCCAGCTGTTTAGGGTGGATACCAAACCATATCCAAGCCAAACGTTGATCTGTCCAACGTGTTCAGTATCCTGCCTGATGTCTCCTCTCAGTAGGAGGAACACTTGTCAGAAAACTGAATCAGACTGGCTGGCTCTTTTTAACAAAAAGGGTAGTGGTTTTATGCTGAGCCCCTCCTCAATATTACCATTTGGCCAGTGAGTGGTGTCACTTGATGAGTCATGAGAGCGACTCCTTTACAAAAATCAAGACCGTCATTTTTTTAAACTCTCCAACAAGGGAAATGACTGCACAAGAACCAAAACTGTGGTTGTCTTCATGCATGCTCAGTCATCCAACTAAATAAATCCTAAAAGGTTGATTCTGTTCATCTGGACGTAGCGTTTTCAATGGGAGAAAATTTTCATCAGTCATCCAAGGACTTCTTCAGCCTCAGCTGACTGCAGGTTTCCTCAACCTCATAAACAGTAAATTGCACAATAACTGAAACTAGCTCAGTGAATGAACAGTGGGCTGGGAGGTCAGTTCCTTGATCATTAATATGCAAATTGTTATGACCATTGATCAACAGTCACTGATAAAAGCCCATCAATCAATGGCCATTGATCAAGGACCACTGATCAAGGGCCATGAGTACCATTCACAGAGAGTTGGGGAATAGCTGCTATCACAGCATTGTAAGATGGCAAAAGATGTACCCTTAGGCCCCCCTTGATTCAGAGATGGTCTTTCCCTTTTCACGTAAATGGCCTTCTTGACTTAAATCAGTGTTCCTCCCTGTCCAGGATGTCTACAATTCAATTGGCCTGTAAGTGTAAATAGACTGCAGAGTCCTGGCCTGACGAGGTAGCTCTTCTGTGTTGTGCCATAGGCTTCACCAGAGGTTGTTTGGTTTCCCCGATGTATAAATCCTGGCAATCCTCCTGGCACTTAACAGCGTACACTATGTTACTCTGTTTGTGTCGGGGGACCCGATCCTTGGGGTGGACAAATTTTTGACGCAGCGTGTTTTGGGGTTTAAAAGCCACAGAGACCTGGTGTTTAGATAAAATGTGTCACGACTGTTCCGATACTCCTGACACATACAAGATCACTACAGGTTTTCGCTTAGGCAGCGGTTGTCCTTCTCTCCTGGATCGGCTAGAGCTTTCTTTAGGTGCCTATTTGAAGTTTACACGGTTACTTTCTCGTCTGAAAATATATTTAAAATTTTATTTTGTGACCCAGAAAGATTAATAATAGTAATATTAAAATTAGTAGCGGCCGCCATTGTTAGAAAATGGAATTGGCTGGGCCATGCTATGAATTCTGGGATATGGTGGGCCATCCTTCAAATCTGGGGAAAAGGAGGACGCATGTGTCTACCGGATTCGGAGGAGTCGACGGATTGGGACAGCCTTCGTCGCGTCGCTGTGACGTAATCGGCCTTCAAATGCGGCCACAGGAGGATGCAGCCTACGTTTTGGGACATAGCTAGTCTATCACCCTCTTCCTGTAACCACTTCCTGGGTCTTGTTTCAGGGGCTCATAAGTATTTTTGTCACTGAGCAGTGAAACTTTTTTCTCAATATAGTCTTTTTGGTTTAGCAAAAACCATGTGCCTACCCTTGTCTACCGGAAGGATGATAATGTTATTGTCATTACTAAGTGATGTGAGTGCCTTCCTCTCCTCCATACTTATGTTGGATACTGGGGGCTTTGCATTGGTGAGACAGGCAGAAAACTTTGTCTGCAGTTGCTCTGCTTCCATGTCTGCAATGTTGGTGTTTCAAATTGTTGTTTCTGTAGCTGTGATCAGTTCCAGTTGCATCACAGCAAAGTTCAACCCTTTTGCAAGAATATTTTCTCTGCTTGGGTGAGCTGTCTGTCAGACATATTTTTCACCCACTGGTCCACATCCTCATTGTGGCATCCTTCTTCTCCTCTGGCCACTGAGGACACTGTGTTTGTATCTTCCTGTGGTTTCTGACGCACAACAAGTAAGTCAAACTTCCTTCGTTGCCTGGTCTTAGACTTCTCATTAGGGATGGGTATCAAAAACCGGTTCTTGTTGAGAACCGGTTCCCACTGTTTCAATTCCTTGGAATCGTTTGCCACTTTTAAAAACGATTCCCTTATCGATTCCAGTCGCCCCGAATGACGTCATCACGTTGAGTAGCGTCTTTTACCCAGTAGGAAACATGGCGCCTGAGCGGCACAAACGCTCAAAAGTTTGGTTACACTTTATGAGAAAGGATGACAACAGGGCAACGTGCAATACTTGCAAAGTAGAGATTTCATCAAAGGGAGGAAACACTACGAATATGCAAAAACATTTGCTCAAAAAACACGCGATTGCTTTCAACGAATGTCGTGTTTTTGATCCGCTCCGGACTAGCGAAGCTCAACCCAGCAGCAGCGGTAGCGTTTCCACGTCCTCTCCCGTTAATACTGCAGGTAACTAATCAATTAGCATTGCATATTATGTTAGCGCGATTTACCTTATTACAAAACCTGCTATTACTGTGCGTTGCATTTAGATAACCATGATGAGAGAGACAGAGTCTGGCTGGCTCAGATGCTGGCAGTTCTCGCTGCAGTCTACCGGTAGCGTCTCCTTTCAGGCCAGGATAGACAAATGTCACCGAGCAGTGACTAAGTTTGTGGTCAAAGGCTTGCACCCATTTGCCACAGCAGATGCCCCCGATTTCACTTTGGTAAGTGAATGTGTTTAATTGTAGGCAGGGACATTACTGGATATTCTTGTGTAATTGCTACAGAATAATTTATGTTATACTTTGTTATTGCTACAGGAGAATATTTATTTTGTTATTTTACATATACATTTTTTTTCCTGGGGACCCTGTGACACCCCATTGAAGAGCCGTAGGCTGTGGATCTCTTAAGATCTCACTGTTGGGTTTGTAAGGCCATGTTACTCCTAAATTTCTATCTTGTTCAAAGAGAAGATATAAAACACAGTTCTAAGCTAATCGACTTTAGTGTTCTCCTTTAAAAAAAAAAAGAATCGATAAGAGAATCGATAAGGAATCGAATCGTTAAACAGAATCGAAAATGGAATCGGAATCGTTAAAATCTTATCAATACCCATCCCTACTTCTCATGCTGTGCTAGACGAGTCTTCTCAATGAATCCAAACACCTTTTTGAGAATATTCTCATCTAGAAGCATTGCAAGTCTCTGTCGAATCCACTCCACTTTAAATTTTAGCAAGTCAATGGTAAAATCTGAGCAGCTGGTGCTGTGCCTTATGTAGGCTTTTGGTTGCTCGGTGGCCCTTAACTGAAGAGCTCATTTGCAAACTTTTAGGAGTAACCTTGTTTATGTCTGCATCTGAAGGCTGAATCTCAGGTTTTTCCTGTAGTCCGCCATCTTACGTGTTGTTTGCTCATACTGACGTACAAGCTTTAGCCAGTCCTTGCCAAAGTGGGTTGAAATGGCTTGATGCATGCTAAGTCATCCAGGTAAGGAAATCCCAAAAGGTTGATTCTGTTTATCTGGACATAGCGTTTTCAGTGGGAGACACGTTTCGTCAGTCATCCAAGTGACTTCATCAGTCACTTTGATCAGTGGTTGTTGATCAATGGTCATGACAATTTGCATATTTATGATCAAGGAACTGACTTCATATCCCATTGTTCATTCAGTGGGCTAGTTTCAGTTATTATGCAAATGTACTCTTTATAAGATTGGGGAAACCTGGAGTCAAGCCATAGCGGCAGATGCACCATTGCCTCGACATCTTTCTTTGTTGACTTTCAGCTGCATTGTTATATCAACACCCCCCCATTGTGCTGGTGATCCACCGACAGGTAGCTGGTGATACGCTGTGCTGGGAGAGTTTGAAGGAGAGAAGTTCAGGCACAGTGGTATTAAATGCCAAACTAAAGTCCACAAACAGGACCCTGGCACAAGTTCCCTGGGCGGTCAAGATGTTGCAGGATGTAATGCAGTCCCATGTTCACCGCATCGTCCACCGACCTGTTTGCCTGGTAGGCAAACTCTTTCAGCTTCTGGGAGTAGATCCTTTTAGCCGCTTTGATTTCCCTGGTCAGTGTGCTCCTGGCTTGCTCTTACAGGGCCCTGTAACCGCTTCTGTAGGCGTCCTCCTTGGCCTTGGTTCCTGCTTTGCTGCGTTAGTCCACTTCTTCACAGTTTTGACTATAGACTTGGCACGTTTTAGTTATTGCCTATAAACTGGAATAAGATGGACCAGGCAGTGATCAGAATGTCCCAAAGCTGCCTGGGGGACAGAGCAATAGGCATCTTTTACAGTTTTTTGCAGTCGCTAACAAGCGTTTGTCCAAACAGTTGTCACATTTGCAAAACTCTAAACACAATTAGCACAGCATCGGTCTGTTGTGGCCATACCATTCACACATTTCATGTCGTGTTCACCCAATATGCAGTCAGTGAACACATTTCCACGATGCTTACATTTTCTTAACAGTCAAGCTATACCTCCCAACAAAATTATGGACTGTTTTTGTAGTATCTACAAATGTTAACAAACAACATCCCACAATAGCAAAAACAATATTCCAAACCTTAGATACAGTATAAAAACCTCTGCTTCTGCAATGATATCAGTACAAAAACAATATCAATATCAAAAATATATCTCAGCTGACAAATTTGCTGACAAACAATTGAATAATTGACACACAGCTGATTTATGTTGGGTAAATTGGGCCAACCACAGCTTCTTCCATTCTGGCTTAGACTCAATGGGGTTTATAAGGCAAGACCTTGAGGAGTGATGTTTTTGGAAACAAAAAAAAGACAAACACTGTAATGTCTGGTCGAGGAAGCGTAAGAGCAAGGGGCCCAGGGAGAAGAGAAGGCCCAAGGAGAGGGCAAGGTAGAGGTGTGAGAATGCGTGGTGGTGGCATTCCAAGGGCTGCAAGAACAGTAGTCAGTGATGAAATTCGTGCCACTATCATTGACCATGTAATCAACCATGGTCTTTCACTAAGAGAGGCTGGTGAAAGAGTGCAGCCCAATTTGAGGCGGTCAACGGTTGCCTCCATTATACGCATCTTTCAACAAACCAACAGGTAAGTATTGCATTTTACATGGATTGTTTCTATTCTCACTTGACATGTCAATATGGTCATACAGTAATGCATATGTTGAATTTTTTGTCTTTCTAAAGAATGCAACGTCTTCCACCCTCTGGGGGAAGAGGAAAGCTCCACAGTAATGATCAGGAGCTTGCCATTGTAGAAATGGTTACTGCAAATAATGCAATAAAACTGCGTGAAATTCAAACTAGAATTGTGGCGGACCATAAGATATTTGACAATATCGATAGAATCAGCCTCACAACCATTACGCGGACATTGTCCAAACACAGAGTGCGGATGAAGCAGCTCTACACTGTTCCCTTTGAGAGGAACAGTGAGAGGGTCAAGGAGCTACGACGACAATATGTCCAGGTATAGTGTATATTCAATCCAATGTCCAGTTCTATAAGCTTTGCACTTTGCAAGTAGGTAACCTACACAATACTAGGTTACAGTACAGTATGGTATACAGTAATAACATGACTTACATAAACTTTGTTTCAGAGAGTTATGGAATTGGAGGCCAACCAAGCCCCTCATGAATTCATATACATCGATGAGGCAGGATTCAATCTGGCCAAAAGGCGTCGACGTGGACGAAATGTAATTGGAAAAAGGGCCACAGTTGATGTGCCAGGACAGAGAGGGGCAAACATTACCATGTGTGCAGCAATTGCAAATGCAGGATTACTCCTTCACAGATGTCAGGTTGGACCCTATAATACAGAGCGCTTGCTTGCCTTTCTCAATGATCTCCACCAGCGCCTGGTTCCAGAGCAGGGTCAGGAGGGTGAAAACATGAGGACCTTTGTAATTACCTGGGACAATGTGGCTTTCCATCACTCGCAAGCAATAACAACATGGTTTGAAGTCCACCCAAGACTGGTAAGTCTCTTCCTTCCACCCTATTCACCTTTCCTCAACCCCATAGAGGAGTTCTTTTCTGCATGGAGGTGGAAGGTTTATGACCATCAGCCACATGACCAGATGTCCCTCCTTGAAGCCATGGATGCTGGCTCCAGGGACATCACAATTGACGATTGCCAAGGGTGGATCCGACATACCAGGCGGTTTTATCCCAGGTGCATCGACTTGGATAACATCAGATGTGATGTTGATGAAAACATGTGGCCTAACCCTGAAGATCGCAGAGATTAGATGCAAATTTTTTGCCTTTTTTTAGCCCCCCTCCCCCCTTTTTATCTTGGCTTTTTGCTGTTGTTTTTTTGTTCAGAATGCTCTTGTGTGTTTCATGGATATTTTGTTCACTGTAAGCAATACTGTAAAACTTTCTCTGTCCTATCATACCGTGTTTCTACTGTACCTCCTGTAGTAAACAGTAGAGAAACAAAAACTTGTTTGCTTTTTACTGGAATGCTTTTGAATGTGAACATTACTGTACATGTGGACATACAGTTACCAACCAAGACATTTCTGGTGTCAAAATGGTGGATTGCATGTTTCGCATGCAAATACCTGTAAAACTGAAACATAAAAGTCTATGCAGTTTTTGTAATGTCAATAATAGCCAGTATTTTGAAACAAGGTGTACTTTGATTGACTGCATGTACCTTGTGAGGTGAAAACAAGTGTTATTCTTTGACAGACTAATTTCATTTTGAGTCAGATTTATAGTGTTTTTGTACAGTTAGTGTGTGCAGAGAAAGATGTGTTCTATTTTGAAATGAAGAGTTAATATATATTTAACAAAATGTATTTTTGAGAAGAAAATTATCCATTTGGCCAATTGTGTTTTGTAGGTGTGAGTCTGTGTTAAGAGTTTAGAAAAAGTATCTGAAGTATGGGTAGGCGCTTGTTAGCGATTGAAAAAAACTGTAATGTAGTGTAACAGTGGTCCAGTGTCATGTTGTCCCTGGTGGGGCAGTCTATATGCTGTCTATATTTAGGAAGTTCGTGGTTTAGATTTGCTCTGTTAAAATCCCCAAGGACAATTGTAAAGGAATTGGGGGATTTTCTTTCCAGGGTGGTAATCTGGTCAGCCAGCTCGCACAGTGCGTTGTTCGGGTTGGCCTGAGGAGGGATGTAAACTCCAACAAGCATGAAGGAAGAAAACTCCTACGGTGAATAAAGTGGTTTGCAGTTGATGAAAAAAGTTTTCAGGTTTGGGCCGGAGTATTTCTGTAACACTGTGACAGCAGTACACCAACCTTCGTTAATCTAGAAGCAGACTTCACCACCCCTTGTTTTCCCTGAGAGCTCCGTTTTGCGGTCTGCCCGGTGAAGTTGGAAGCCTGGCACATTTGAGACAGCGTCTGGGATTCGTTCATTGAGCCAGGTTTCAGTAAAGCACAGGGCAGCAGAGCGTGCAAAGTCCTTGTTAGCCCGGTTTAAAAGCAGTAATTCCTCCACTTTGTTTGGAAGAGAGCAGAGATTCGCAAGATGAATGGAGGGGAGTGCCGTGCGGAATGCCAACGTGATTTCACCAGTGCACCAGCGCGGGTCCTCCGTCTGCGTCTCCTTCGAGCGCCACAGAGAGCTGCTGTGCCTTGACTAAAATCTCCAAAAAACTTTCCAGGTTTATGAAAAAAGGATAAAAACTATTTTGAGATGACTGTCTGATGTTTAGCAGTTGATCTCTGGAAAAAAAAGTGATGTGGTCTGAGTGACCAAATGTACGGAATATAAACAAAACGAAGGAAAGTGCAAGAGAGCGCAGTACCAAGGCTGCCATCTGTGGTGCCACTTTGATTCAGACCATGTTGTTTTTAGCAATGTGAGATATGAACTTATTAACAGTCTTGAATTTTTTATTATATTTGGAAAATGTTGTGGTTTGAGGAAAGATAAATAATATTTCAGATTTTAAAACCTCTCTCTGACGACTTCCTGATGAGTCAAGAGTTAAAGCTCACTTTGTGTTCTCCCAGGATCCTGTGATAGAAAATACATGAACAGTCAATTACCAGCAGCTGTTGCTTTGTAATACTTTAAGGCTGACAAAGCTTTGAGGCTTTAGAAGCGACAGCACCTCCAGACATAATATTTTGAGTGTTTAGGGATAAGTTCACCTGCAATCTGCAATCTTTCAAATCTCTATTAAAATCACTGACAGCTACAATTTTATTATACCAAGAGGCTGTTTGCTTGGACTAAATCTTTGCCTGTCACATAAGGATTGCTGTTACCACGCCTACTTACACTAAATTTCAAAGCTGCTATGTTAATTATCTCCAGTCTGACAGGCAGCAACTTGTCCAGCTAAGTACCAACAGCTGAAAACGCACAAAGTAATCATCAGTAGATGAGACTGCAGACTAATGCCAGAATGTAATTTAATCTCAATACTCAATTATTTCAAATAAATACAGAAAACCAACTACAAACAGATGGTCTTTGACAGGTAAAATGAGGATTAGTCATCAGTGGTAATTTCCCAAATGAAAGGAAGTGAACTATCAGCTTCCACATTATTGTCATATTTTTAACTCTTGCACTGAAAAACTAAATTTAATGTGAAAGAACTGTTGAGGTACAGAGATCCTTAATGCAATCGACCATGTAACATCAGTGGTACCAATTCTCCAACCCACACACTGAAGGAGTGAGCAGGGTTCACTGCTCAAAGAATACTAAAATTAGCTTTTCATCAATGCAGGATAGTAAATAATTATTGAAGTATGCCTCAGATATACTGCAGTTTCACAAGGTTCCCCTCTGTTATGCATCAAAAGGCCATACAAGGTGTTTCAAAAGCCAAGCGGGAGAGTTGGTGTTGTGAAACATGTTTCTTTAACCAATGTGAAGCAGTTTGTTAAGCAATGCTGCAGAATAGCTGTCAAATCAATAGTTTGTGGCGTAAAGAATGTACAGGTGTGGTTTCATTCATTTAACCAAGAATTTTACATGCCAATAAAAACTAATAATTGCAGCATTGTTAAAAGCTACTTAAGTGTATAACAATGTTTTTATGTTTATATATATATATATATATATAACACCCAGCACGCCCCTGTTTATCCTTCAAGCTCGGGTCCTCTACCAGAGGCCTGGGAGCTTGAGGGTCCTGCGCAGTATCTTAGCTGTTCCCAGGACTGCGCTCTTCTGGACAGAGATCTCCGATGTTATTCCCGGGATCTGCTGGAGCCACTCGCCCAGCTTGGGAGTCACCGCACCTAGTGCTCCGATTACCACGGGGACCACCGTTACCTTCACCCTCCACATCCTCTCGAGCTCTTCTCTGAGCCCTTGGTATTTCTCCAGCTTCTCGTGTTCCTTCTTCCTGATATTGCTGTCATTCGGAACCGCTACATCGATCACTACGGCCGTCTACTGCAACCGTAGTGCTGCATTAACATCATCTAGCAGACCTTCTGAGGGTACTTCACGTAATCTTGGTAACCGGCTACGGGGGATCCAGGTTTCAAGCTTGGCCATGATCCTATTTTTCAGGTCAGTTCCCCTCGCACTCAACGATCCTTCTCCTATCGCACTTGGGGCTATGTACCCAATCTACACAATATTTTCATGGACCGGCCTTTAAGGTGTCGCGGATAAATACAACAAAATAAAATGATACGACCAAGACAAAAAGTGTGGTATTTTGTAAATATAATAATAAATGCAAATTTACTGTGTTATTGTGTAACTTTATTAGCAGCGTCCTCCTGAAATGCACCAACAACATTGACAGTAACATCCTCCTCTCTGCCCCTTAATGCTCTCTGGACGCTATGGTAATGCATAAATATTTCTTTCAAAATAAGATACACAACTACAACACGGGAAAAGACCCAGGGAAACCAAGTTAACGATAAAAACCTTGGAAACCAGTACCCCGGTACCGCTGCTCTATTGAACTTGACTGCATGCTGAGGTGGCAATTCAGCCATTTGATTCATGTTACAGCAGCTCATGAGTAAATGAAAATGGTGCAATAAAAGTACTTTTAGAAGTAAATTTTTCCAAGCATTAACATTTACTTAAATTTACTGGAGTAGAGTTAGGGGTTGCCACTTCAGCATGCAGGGTTAACTCTGGTTTTACTGTTCTGAAAAAGGCCTTTTTCAGGGAACACAAAATGGTTAACAAATTAAAGCTGTTCTGCAGCAATTGTGGTTGACCAAGCCTTAAAAGCTGGTGCTACTAATTCCTACAGGTGTTTCAAATTGCCTGGATTACTCTGCCTGGATAAAAGTAGTGTTGGAACACACCTTGGTACCATATGTTCGTGAGCACCAGTAGAACAGTATTGTACTGCAGAAAGTAGTGTGATGCTACAAAAATGGTGAGAAAAAGGCAATTAACAATGGAAGAAAGAAAGACCCTCATAACATTAAAAAAATTAGGTATTTCTTCCACAGAAATTGCAAAGAAAGTCAAGGTGTCACTGAGTAGAGTTTCCTTCACAATCAAAAGCACTCAGAAACTGGGGCAAACTGTGACAGGAACAGGTCTGGCAGACCCAAAGCCACAGTTGAATCAGAGGACAGGTTTCTGAGAGTTAACGGCTTACGTGATAGGCGGCTCACAGGACAACCATTTCAAGCACAGCCTTGATAGTGGTCGTGGTAAGCAAGTCTCAGTTTCAACTGTGAGGAGAAGACTTTGAGCTGCAGGTTTGACAGGACGAGTTGCAGCAAGAAAGCCATTGCTAAGATGTCAGAATAAGACAAAGAGGCTTGCCTGGGCCATGAAACACTGTCATTGGACTACTGAAGACTAGAAGAAGGTATTCTGGACCGATGAATCATAATTTGAAATCTTCGGTTCACCACGCAGGATCTTTGAATGCCATCGAGTATCAAAGGGATGGTTCCACAGTGTTGGCATCAACTGTCAAACATGGAGGAAGAAGTTTGATGGTCTGGGGCTGTTTTGCTAAATCCAAGGTCGGTGACTTGTACAGTGTGAGAGGCACCCTGAATCCTACCTTAGTTATGTTGTAATAGGTGTAGGCTGCTGGGGGATTCCCATCATGCACTGAGTATTTCTTCTTTAGTCACCTTTCTCACTATCTATGTGTTAATAGACCTTTCTGCATTGAATCATACTTGCTATTAATCTCTGACTCTCTTCCACAGCTCATCTTTTGTCCTCTCTTCCTTCTCTCACACCAACTGGTTGCAGCAGATGGCCCCGCCCCTCCCTGAGCCTGGTTTTGCTGGAGGTTTCTTCCTGTTAAAAGGAAGTTTTTCCTTCCCACTGTCGCCAAAGTGCTTACTCATAGGGGGTCATATGATTGTTGGGGTTTTCTCAATATATATTATTGTAGGGTTTACCTTACAATATAAAGTACCCTGAGGCGACTGTTGTTGTAATTTGGCGCTGTATAAATAAAATTCAATTGAATTGAATATAATCAAACTAATCAACGTTAGTTAGTTTAAGTACAACGTTACAACTGAATGCTAGTGGACTCAAAAGTGGGCTTGAAAATCTGGAAACAGCAGGTTAACGTCTGACAGGCTACAAATATTGATTAAAAAACATTGATCACGTGGTTTTACAGTATTGCTCTTAATATTTTATAAAAGCAGAAGCATCTACATCTAAGTTCTCTATTGACAGTGTTCTCTCTTTCAAGATACTTTTATCATAAGAACATTATGCCTTAATTTTTTATATGTTTTTAAACAAAAAGAAAAATTAAAGATAGCAAAAGAAAGTTAAAAGACTATTTAAAACTGTCTTTCAGCCAGTCTTGTTAAAATCATGAATAGTATTGTTTTCACAATGACCCTGGAGGGAGAATCTAACTCTTTAGAGATGCTTGGACTTGCTGAAGCAGTGAAGGCATGCAGAGCAAAGTGAGGCCTAAGGCCAATACACCCCCCACCCACCCCCACCCCGTGTTTTTCCCCAAACATCCCCAAGCAGCATTTTTAGCATCTGCATAAGAGGCCTGCACTTTTAAAAGTGATACAAACGCAAAAATCTCTGAGCTGAGATGCTTGACAGCTGTCATTCTAGATAAACTAAGTGACACAGTAGCTTAGCAAAGGCAAGATGGTTAATTCTTTCTCAAAAACCTGAAATGTTCCCACAATGTTTCCCCATACCGCTGTCACGCTGTCAAAAGTCAAGCTGGTGCTATCAGTGCTTGTTTTAACTTGGTTACACAGACCTTGTCAGGGCTTAACGAGGCTACACAGAAAGTTTGTTTACATGCCATGATTAAAAAACAAAGGTGCTTTTGCTTCGTAGTTAGATGTTTGAATTGTTTGTATTCTATATTCTATATCTATTTTACAAGTGAGTTTTGGTCTATGTAAGTCCCGTTGGTCTAACAGTGCAATAACAGCTGGTGACTCACCCCCTCATGCAATAAGGAGGAGCTACAAACTGGGGGCAGAGCAGCAGTACAAAAGAGATGCCTACTGTACCTGCACACTGACTTACTTCCAGATTTAACTGGAACTGGTACTGACTTTCGCCTGAAAGGACATAAAGTAGCAATGACTCAAGGACTGAAAGAAGAAACCTAAAGTTTTAAAAAGGACCAAAACTAAAGACACCGAGGAAACCTGTTTGACAGGATTTCTTCTGTTTTGATTGCAGGATGGAACTCGATCTTTGAAGTGATTTCCTCTTCACTTTAGAGACAATGCTTTGCTCTATGCTTCCAGGGTAGAATCTGTTTCTGTTTTCAAGCTTGGAATTAATATTTGCTGACCCCCAGGCAATTTGTTTTTTGACTGCTAAAATGGAAAGCACCAATGGAACTGAACAACCTCTTGAAGACGATGAAGCTGCCGAGATACAAGTGTACAAGTTCTATGCAGCCGCAATAATTGTGATTTTTATCTTGGCTTTGCCTCTGAATGCATCTGTCATCCACCTCTTTATTTTCAAGCTAAGGTTTTGGAAATCCAGCACAAATAATATCTTCCTCTTCAACCTGGTTTTGGCTGACATCCTCCTGCTGATCTGCTTGCCCATAAAGGCCTATACCTTCATCCAGGGAGTTAGAAATAGTAACAATGACGCTGTCTGCAAAGCCATGCTTTTCATGTTGTTTTTAAACCGTGGAGCTAGCATCGCCTTCCTAACAGCGACTTCCATCCATCGGTATTTTCATGTGGTGCACCCTGGTCGAAAAAGTCCCCTAAAAGCGCTTAAGAAGTCTCCACAGATCTCTGTCCTCATCTGGGTGCTGCTTCTGCCTCTCACCATCCCCACCATGCTCAAAAACTTTGACTGCTCTTACAGCCTCATTAAAGAAAATGCTACCGTGATCAAGGTAATGCTTACTTGTTTCATGCCTTATTCTCTCTTACTGTAGACAACACGTGCATAAATTAAGGTCATTGTGTCTTAATACTTATAACAGTTTAATAAGAGTTTAATTTTGTTTTAAATCTAGGAATCCTCCACAGCAGTCATGCAAAGTGATTTTTAAACAGAGGTTAGACTGCTGACATTCCCTTTTATTTTTATCCCCCTATCTAAGGATGTGGTGGATGGCATCAGAGAGACTGTAATCTTTACTCAGATCCTGATCCCGTTTGTCATCCTGCTCTACTGCACTGTGCGCATCGTCAACCGACTCAGGAAAAAAACAGTCGGGGATAGGACCAAGCTGAAGAGAGCGGTATTTCTGGTCACTGCTGTCATGGTGCTCTTTTCATTCTGTTTCCTCCCCTGCACCATAGCCAGGATGGTTCTGCTTACCATTCGGGTCAAAGATATGCCTGATTACATCGAGCACAAAGCTGTAGTGGCCTTTGATGGCCTCGTGGTCCTCTCCTACATAGACTGTCTGCTCGACCCACTTGTCTACTGCTTCTCTAGCACCAAGTTCAAAGCACTTTATCTATCCAATTACTTCCCATTTTTAGTAAAAGAAACTCCACAGGTCAGCTCAACAGGAAAGTCAAACAGAACTACAAATGCTACTGTCATTTCATGTTTATGAAAACAAAGAAGGGAGAGTTCCCATACAGAGTGTGGTTTCACTCTATAGTAGCCGCAGGTTGAAAAAAATGGTTCAATGGTTAAAATGTGTTATGAGGACAAGGCATATATATATTTGAATTCCTACTTTCTTAAGATTTTCAAATATACAGAAGTAAAAAATGAAAAAATATATTAGTTTATCAGCCCTATGGATATAGCACAGGGGTCAAAGTTTGAAATTTCTCTAAGAGAATGCCTCCCAGCCAAAGTATGCACATCTGTTCTTCTGTCAAATTATACCAACACAGCTTTTATCTAAGCCACAACAGTGAAACAAGTTTTTGTTTTTCACACCATCTGTTAGATAACATTTAGGGGATCCTCAGTCTGCAGGTGATTAATACGTCATTTTAAAAGTACATACAGGGAAATTATCATGACATGATCATTTCCAGCTCATAACAGTTCAATATAATAATTATTTTTTATATTCATATTTATTTTGTCTTATACTGGGCCATGTAGCAGACATTCAGGTTATCCACAGTCAGAAGTAAGTCTCGCTCTCAGTCATGTGTCTTCTGATTGGCTTCACATCATCAAATGGTGGAATGGGAAGGATCTACACAATTTTAGGCAGGTGGCTTTAACATTGTGGCTGGTCGGTACTGAACTGTTTGTGATGTGTGAATAGAGATATGTATATATATTCATCCTGAGATTATTTCTAGTAAATGGATTACGGTATGTTGGGAACACCTTGATGATACCACCTTGAAAGCTCTGCTCACAAAGTGCCACGCCCACAAACGACTCTTACAATGTAACACGTGAGTCATACACTCAACCTGAACTAATCTTCACCCTGACTTAGTCCCAGAAATCCCAGCATTTCTATATAAGTCACATGGGTGAAATTACTCACCTTAATGACACCATCAGTAGATGTAGCGTGCCGAGTGAGGGTATGTCTGGTGTAACTGTCTGTCAGTAAATAGACACCTCCCTGATTTAAGTAGTCAATAAGCTGGAATCTGGTGAGTCTATGCTCCCTGCTTTCATCTACAATTTAAATCGTCTGTGGGTTAACAATGAGTCACTGCAAGATACAAACACTTATGCACTTATTTGGAATAGCAGTATTTGTTATAGTTCTTTGTCGTAAGAAAATAATGAATAACTACAAGTGTAATAACTGAGTTAAATAATTCTTTTGAGTTATGGGTAAAAAACAAACTGAGGACATTGATACATAAGCTAAGGCAAAAATGTAAATAATAAGGAGACAGAGTTAGAAGCAATAAATATTAGCACCCTGCAGTGATTACTTTGTTTACTTGTCTGAAAGTTGTGTAAATGTGACATTTTGAAAATATTATTTGTTTATCTGTGACCCTAATGAATTCAGCTGCAAAGTCAATATGCTTCATTCTTGTGTTACCATATCATTCAATCTGCATTTTACATTTAAAAAGTACATTTAGAAATCCACACTAAAAAAATGGCCTTTTGATGGATGACTACACACTCTGGACATAAAGAAAAGAGAGTAAAAGAGTAGGAGGGAGTCCTTACCTTCCTTGAAAGGAATCTTTGCAGAGTCCTTATTATTTATTTCTGGCCTTTTGAACCAGATGGTTAAAAAACATTATTACCACCCTGCTAGCTTTCCTTTTGGGGCTGCCAATATTTGGGTTTTTTGGTATGCAGGAAAAAACAACAACATAATTCTCCCCATCAGCACAAATATGAATACAACCGTGCCTTTTTTGTGGATAAGAATTACATTATATTATTCAGACTTAAATCACTTCACAAAAAGTGACACTTATTGTTTTCTTAGAAATTCCGAATGTTTTCATACCCTAGATATATTGTAGCAGTAAATTAAGTTGTGAAAAAGACTAACACAAGTTGGCATTTTATATTTTTGTTTGCATGAGGCATTTTGTAAATATTTTGTGTATTTTTACTTCTGCACCAACATGTTAATCTTCATTTTCTGCTGATGGCACATCAGAAATTTTGGTGTACATGTATATGTGGATATATGTTAATATATTTGCATACAACAGCTAATTAAATTAACAAAAAGAAAACATTTCCATGATGTTCAGATGTGGGTGAAAACACATTCAGGCCAAAATACAGCTCCTCTATGGGGTTATGAGTGAATGTCACTGTTGTGACAAGTGGCTCTATTAATTAATTAATGAGGTAAAAAGTGTCAAAAAATTGCTGGTTCCACTCTTAACGGAGAGCTAAAAGCCTTTCAGTGTATATTTGTGACTGAAAATGATGGCACGGATGGAAAACTTCTGGAAGGCTTTAGGAACCACAAAAGACGACTGTAATGTATCTAATGGTGAACTTTAAACTCAATCTGCCAAAATGATTCATAATTATTACCATTAAAACTTTTTCTTGGCCGTTTTGTCTCTTCTTGCACAAATACGTTTGAATTTAGACTCAAGAAAAGAAGAGAGACAGATCAAGGGTTGCTGGGATACAAGCAGTCAAACATGTGGTTATGGCGTGTTGACACATGTAAAAAGACCAGTTCTGACAAGTTTTGGCAGACATCAAATTAGAACACATTACGTAGCTTTTACTGACAGAGATGACACTGGGATTTCTAAAGAATGTGAGACCATGTAAAGAAATAAGATAAGAAGAGACTGTATCTGAGGGAAAAACATGACATTGAGATTTTAGACAGAAAAGGGAGAAATATGCCATTTACTGTTTACTGTATATAACTACATACATTAATATTTTTTCAAATATAAATTTTGTTTTAAAAAAATAGTTAATTTTTTCCTTTCATGTGACATGAAAACACTTTTTTTTATTTTTGCGGCCAACATGTTGTCAAACTAATGACTGAGAGGGAAAAGAAGTTGTCTCATTTTAACTGTTAGCAGTAGTTTGCACACCACGGCAGGTACTCCTAAATGTAAGTAGCCTCTCAGTAGGTCAGTGCACTCAGCTTAGCCACAAAAAATGCTCGTTATTGATTCATGGAACATGATTAAAATCTAACCCAACAAGGTTTCTTCCCAGTCCCAAAATCTACTGAAAGAAGCTCGACCCACAGTGACATCGTTCAACATCCCACACAAGCCACAGAATTGCTGCCAACGCCTTGGTGCCAAAGAACAGAGAAAACCCTCTGGGATCCCACATGCATGTCCATACCCAGATCTGTTACAGTTGTTTTGGCAGTAGGATAGGGACCTAAAAAGTGTCAGGCTGCTGGTATTAACATTGTGTTTGATTTATAATTTAGATGTTGCCTGGTTAAGTAATACTGTTTGTTGCATTATCTGTACTCTATGAGATTTATAAAACTAAATCTTTTTTTTTTTTTTAAATTAGCTTAAAATACAGACAGACTGAGATGTAGGAATCATTGCACAGCATAGATAATTCACAAGCAGACAGTCAACCGGTGGCTATGTTAGCAGCAGGCCTCTGGGTCCGGGCTTGTCCAAATATTTCTCTGTGCTCCTTTAACCGCAGTTTGTTACAGCTGTTTTGGATTCTTGTACACATGCTCTTCGAAGTTATTTAGTTTATGTCTTGATGTAAGATGTTTACTTTGTTACGCCTCATTTTATTTTGGCAGTCTTTTGTTCCCTGTGTTTTGCATTTAGTTTTACTTCATTTATCTTGTTATCCTGTGATTGTTTGGACCTGTTTGTTTTCCCTGTTCCACATTCTCTTGGGGTCCAGGGTATAGTTGGCCGTTTTTGACTGCTTTTGATTTTACCTTTATATTTCCCCTTAAAAAATTGTTTTCTTTGCATTGTTTGTGGTATCGTTGCTTTCAGTACAACCTCACGTCTAAATTTACAGTTATTTTTTCATGTTAACATAGTGTATTTATACAATTGGCCTAAAATAACACAAAAAACCTAAAATTCAAGCAAGTAAGTATTTTTTATTGTGAGAACCACAAACATGTTAAATGAATCATTTTCATAACTTCATCAGGTAGTGGCCTCCAGCTCACACTGGAGCATCTCGCAGCCGAGGGTGACATGACAGGAAAGAGAATCAGCACCTCCAAGTCTGAGGTCATGGTCCTCACCCGGTCAAGTGCCCACTCCAGCTTGGGGATGAATTACTGCCCCAAGTGTGGAGTTTAAGAATCTTTTGTCTTGTTCACTTTTGAGGAGAGAAGGGAGCTCGGATGAGAGATGAGATTTGCTCATTCAAATCAAATTTTACCGTAGTTTAGTTTTATTTCACGATAATAAATCAATACAAGATATGAACTCTTATTTATTCTCCTTTCTTTTAGCAGCTGCTCTGGAGAGTATAGTGATGGTGGTTTTGATATGAGTCATGTCTGTACGGAAGAAGCATGTTTTTTATTAAAATATTACAAAATATTACTGATTGTCTATTTAACTTGAGTAATGCTGTTGCAAAATACTCACAACTTGCTGTAACACTAAAACATATTTATTTTTAAACTGCTCTCACATTATCTTGGTAAGAACTTATAAATAACATAGCAAAGAACAGGGAAACAGTCAGAACCCATCTCCGATCTGAAGGTGCAGGGAAGCAATCCAGAGCAAAATTAACCTGGTTATTTACATGGTAATTTCTACGATGCAAATGAATTACACTGTAAGACAATATGAATTAATTTCCCCATACCAAACAATAGTTTTCCCATAGGTATGGGAGTCGAGAACCGGTACTTGCAGAAAATCGGTTCCCAGTAGTCCAATTCCTGCTTCCTGCTCCAATTGTCTGCTTGATCTCAGTCCCGCTTATCGGTTCTTGCACTCACACTCACAGTGGGATGTAAAAGTTTGGCCAACCTTGTTAACACTTATTTTCCTGTATAAATCGTTGGTTGTTACAATAAAAAACGTCAGTTAAATATATCATATAGGACAGCAGTCCCCAACCTTTTTTGCACCACGGACCAATTTATGCCCGACAATATTTTCACGGACCGGCCTTTAAGGTGTCGCGGATAAATACAACAAAATAAAACTATTACCGGTACCGAAAAAAGAAGATTTATTCATAACACATGTGAAAAGACCCAGGAAAACAGAGTTAACGATAACAAAATAACGCTGAAAACCGATAAAAACCCTGAAAACCATACATTTCACACCTGAGCCTCAACTCTCGCGGCCTGGTACCAAACGACTCACGGACCGGTACCTGTCCGAGGCCCGGGGGTTGGGGACCGCTGATATAGGAGACACACACAGTGATATTTGAGAAGTGAAATGAAGTTTTTTGAATTTACAGAAAGTTTGCAATAATTGGTTAAACAAATTCAGGCAGGTGCATAAATTTGGGCACTGTTGTCATTTTATTGATACCAAAACCATTAGAACTAATTATTGGAACTCAAATTGACTTGGTAAGCTCAGTGACCCCTGACCTACATACACAGGTGAATCCAGTAATGAGAAAGAGTATTTAAGGGGGTCAATTGTAAGTTTCCCTCCTCTTTTAATTTTCTCTGAAGAGTAGCAACATGGGGTCTCAAAACAACTCTCAAATGACCTGAAGACAAAGATTGTCACCATCATGGTTTAGGGGCAGGACACAGAAAGCTGTCTCAGAGATTTAAGCTGTCTGTTTCCACAGTTAGGAACATGCTGAGAAAATGGAAGACCACAGGCTCAGTTCAAGTTAAGGCTCAAAGTGACAGACCAAGAAAAATCTCGGATAAGCAGAAGCAATGAATGGTGAGAACAGTCAGAGTCAACCCACAGACCAGCACCGAAGACTTACAACATCATCTTGCAGCAGATGGAGTCGCTGTGCATCGTTCAACCATTCGGCGCACTTTACACAAGGAGATGCTGTATGCGAGAGTGATGCAGAGGAAGCCTTTTCTCCGCCCACAGCACAAACAGAGCCGCCAAAGCACATTTGGACAAGCCAGCTTCATTCTGGAAACACTGCTCAAAATCCACTAAGGCATTCATGCAGAGGAACAAGTACAACGTTCTGGAACCGCCATCTCAGCCCAGACCTGAATATTATTGAAAATCTGTGGTGTGAGTTAAAGAGAGCTGTCCATGCTCGGAAGCCATCAAACCTGAATGAACTAGAGATGTTTTGTAAAGAGGAATGGTCCAAAATACCTTCAACCACAATCCAGACTCTCATTGGAACCTACAGGAAGCGGTTGCCCAAACTTTTGCATCCCACTGTAAATCACCTGATTTGTGTTCACGTCTAAGAAGCGAAAAATAATGGCGCAGTCTAGAGTGGAAGTGTAAAACTGCACCCAGGACAGAAACAGCTGCATTATGCTGCTAAGATAACTTCAGTTTCTTTACAAGCATCTGCCAAGATGCATGCTAACGCTAAGCTAGCCAAGAACCCAGAGTGAAAATTGAGTGAATGCCGACCCCAGGGGCCAGACCCTCAACTTCAACAGGTAACAAAGCAGATGAGCAGTCAGGTTGCAGCCTCCCTCTCTTCCTGTTCATGTTTCCAAAGCAGAATCCCTGGCGATCGCTTTTTTGTTCTGGTTTTCATCTTTGCTTTGTCCAGTCAGCTTTGTATTCCACTACGAAAACGATTTTAAAGATGTGTCACCTCATTAAGCAATTGTTTTAGTCTGTGGGGTTGTAGCCTCAGGTTTATGTTTTTAAATAGTGATTATGGCAAACTGTGCTTGAGCTATTTTACAGAGTAACATAAAAGTAACGTAACAAATAGTATAACAAATTACTTTTCCCTGGTAGTAATTATGCAATTAAATAAAGTACTATATTAAATAAAAGTACTGTATTACTATATTCAGTAATACGTCACACTTAATCCTCTATAGCCACACACCGTGATCTGCCAGACACACCAACCCATCCCTGTTTTACCCGTAAAACAGGGATGGGTCCAGGAGGTCTATTTGGAAAGAGAGCACAGGTTGGATCGTTGGCAAAATGCCGGGGCAACACTAACGCAAGTCGCACAACTATCCAGTGACGAGTAGCACAGCTTCATTGTCTTAAGTAGTGACAGGAACACAGAGGTAATTGGGCGCAGGTAGGTACTGTAGATGTCCTGCAGGTGCGTGAGCCAAAGGTGGGAACCCATAATGAGTCCCGCCCTGGGAGGAGCGAAAGAGAGAGAGTAACAACAACAAAAACACTGTCACAGCTGACCATCCTCAGGCAGGCCTGCTGGGCCATGACATACACTCATATTATTGGTATAGAAAAGTCACGTTGCAATGGCTGTAATGGGTTAAAATTCGCACTGTTACAGTCAGACGTGCAACAAGCCATAAAGCACAAAACGTACTCAACTGTGTTCATGTGTCTGTTGCAGAAACCATGTGGCATAGCTCATTTGTGCAACATTGTGTCAGACAATGACACAGCAGTACAGTTAAGTAAAGTGAAGTAAAGATGTCAGTGCATGGCTTAATAGGATTCAAATTTATATTGAAGTTTGAAATGATTAGTTTTCTTGTATTTTACAGCAGAGGGCAGCTTTAGAGAGGAGGAGGAATGGTTACTTTAACGGTTAACATGAACAGAGCAAAGTATGTTGACTTTGACAAGATTGCATGGTTGACTTAGTTACCAAAAACGCTGTTATGCATTTTCAGGTTGATTTTTGCAAGGAGTATTTTGTAAGAATGACCAAAGTGTTTGTCTATGATTTCCTCTGAGTTTTCATAGTTGTAGAAGACTCTTTATGCTCATCCTAAAGCATAGACATGACTTTTCCACTGCTTGCAATTCTCTAGTATGTTCAAACAAAGGTGTACTTGAAGATGAACTCCTGTCTGTATTAGAAAGCTGTAATATTTCCTTAAAGAATCCTCTTATATACTGTAACAAAATGTATGCAGTGTAAACTCATCAGATCTTCAGACAAACTTGTATTCTGGCTCAACCTCACCCCATGAATCATACAACTATTTCTTTGAAAAGTATTCACAACCCTTCACTTTTTTGTTGTATCTTTCATGTTGTACAGTTTTCCTATATGTATGCTCAACAACACTTAACCAAACATGCATGAATTCATGATGATACCATTCCTGTAGAGTGTCATTTGGGTCTGGAGAATATTCCTGCTGGAACTGAGGAAGAATACAGCCTGGAAAAATCCCTCCTCTATGACAAAGCTAATCCAAAAACACAATATTCATGCCTGTGGATACCATTTAACCCGCTGTGTGCCAGCACACCAGCACAGACAACATTTAGAATATTAGCAGGTCAGAATGCAGAACCTTTCAAAACCTTTCAGTATCACAGAAGCACAATGGTCTTAATCATTTTGAAACGGAAAAAAAAGCTTGAAATCATAAACAAATGTGGAATTCCAACATTAGATTGCACAAAGTAAGAGGTGATTTCATTTGAAGATAATTATCACGTGCACACTTTCCAAGCTATGAAGCTGATCCTTCACTCATTATTTCTGTGGCACCGGTGACATATTGATAAAATAGAGGTATAGGTTGGCACTGCCCGTAATCCTTCAACCAAATAACAAAAACACCTGATTCTGACCCTGGCAAACTCTCACTTTGACATAACCAAAGTAGGTTTAATCAAGAAAACTGATAAGTATTAATCCAACTTAGATTAGCTGGCATGGAGCTGAAATACAGACTCTGCCAGCGACTATAAAGTAGCAGCTCAGTCAGACTGGCTTTCCATGCAATGCAAGAAAAGATGTGTCAGGAAGAGTGGAACAAACAGCCTGAATCCAGATGTGCAAAGATTGAAAACCCTTGAACATAGAAGGCTGTAGCTGCTGCCAAATGAGGCTTTGACAAACAAATGTATCTGTCAATAAGACACAGGTTTATGATTTTTTTTTAACATTTAAAAAAGATTCATAAACAATGTTATTACTTTGTCATAACAGGTTATTGAACGTAGGAAAAATCTCAAATCTAAAACTGTGTACCTAAAGACACTGATCTGTCACTTTATAGCAATGTAAAACTTATATGTGTTTGCATGTTTTTTCCATGAATGTCTCCAAACATAATATTGCAAATGTGCAAGCATGATTTTGTCATATTGACAGTCCCCTGAATGTCACAAGGAGTTTAGCCAGTCTGCTGATAAAACCACCTTGAACTACCAGTTTCCAAATAGCTCTCTCTCTCTGTAACATCGAAATTACTGTCAGATTCCTTTTTTGCAGTAATAATTTAGAGTTTGCAGATTGAAAGATTCATAAATGTAACTCTCATGCTTAGTTTCTCAGTCAGTTGAGTAGAGCTCCCTAAACCACACCTCCAGCACCTCCTGAATGTAAATACTTCTTCGCAAGTAACCAGCGTGGTAGCATCACATAAACAGAGGCTAAGAGAGGGCATTTTCTCCTTTCTCCTTCACTGCATTGAGAGTGTGCTTCCTCCGTATCTTTTGCCATGGAAAAACCAGCCTTGACAGAGGTCCACAATCACTGTAAGGCTCTCTTAAGGGGACTGTTCAATTTAAGGAACTAGAAGGAGAGTGAGAAGGAGCATCTGTCCCTGAGGGGTGAAGATTCGAGATCATAGGAACCTACAACAACCTCCAGGATAAAGGATTTAACTGCAATGCTTGCTTTCTCAATATACGACATATTAATTTGACCGTAGCTTTATCTGCTATAGAAGGTGGACATTTTTTGCCATTTATATGATGATTCAACAAAACATGTCTGTAAATCGATCAGTTGACCACTGCAAAACACCCAGTGACATTACATACCAAGTCCTCTCCTGGGTAATGGTGGGAGAATTTACACTGGGTCTGCCTCTCAACCTGTCCGTTCTCTACATCTTCATCTTCAGGTACGGGAAATCTTTTTACTCGTTTACATTTATTCTCGTTTTAGTAAAAACCAAGAGGAAAGCTGTGCTGGATTCTGGTTACTGGGGGCAAAGTTTGCTAAATGAAGTGTAAACCAACTGCGCTACTGATGTGGCGAAGAAAGCGGTTTTAAGTTTATCTTTAAAAGACTGTGACCACTCTGATGCAACCAATTCAGATGCCATGAAAATAACAAGACCTACCAAAACTCTATTAAACCTTTGAAATGGACAGATGAATCCAATTTTGTTCTTGAAAAGTTAAAATAGAAAGTGTAGAACAAAAAAGCTAAGCTGTAAGTGTTACACTGAAGTGCAAACAAAACAAAAAAGCAGACCGTGCAAGTCGCTACAAAGTAAAATCTACATATGTTCCCACGCTGGTCTATGAGTTTTGAAGAGTTTATCTGACATGAGTCTGAGTGCGACTGTCCAACATTTTACTCAGCTCTCCGAGGAGAGGACGAGGTCGTGTAGATGGCAGAAACAGCATCATAAGCTTAGGTTTATTTTTTTCCTGTTCCTCTTCATTCGCTCTTGATACAAAGCAAACTCGCTGGCTGTGAAACAATTAACTGTTATATGACCTTTTTAGATACAAGTTCTGGAAGAACAAAGCGATCTTCTTGTTCAATATTGTGGTTGCTGATTTCTTGCTGGTGGGCTGCCTTCCTTTCAAGATCCATCATTACCAGCACAACTTGAGGCGCAGTGAGGACACTGTGCTTTGTAAGATAATGCTCTTCATGCTGTTTCTCAATCGAGGAGCCAGCATCGCCTTCCTCATCACGATGTCCCTCGATCGCTACTTCAATGTGGTCCATCTTGGAAGGAGAAATTTTGTCAACGTGTTTAAGAAATCTCCTCAGATTTCTGTCGTCATCTGGATCCTCTTGCTTCCCCTCACCACTCCTACTATGGTCACAACCTTTGAGTGCTGCAACAGCCACGGACGGGAAAAGGAGACATTCTTACATGATGTGACGGACACCTTTAGAGAGGTACGGTTTCAGTGTATTTGTTTGGATTTAGTGTTGTTTTATGTTACCTAACAATATATACTGATGACAACTGACTAAAAACAGGTTGTTCGCTGCCTCGCTCTGACAGATCAGATGGCCTCCAGCCTCCAGAAAGAAAACGGGTGGATTTGGATTCAAAAAAACTTTAATATTTATATTTGAACATTTAAGAAGAACAGCAGAGATTAACACAACTGCTTCAACTTCCTATAAAGCTGGCATTACAGTCAATATCCAGTTCAGTTCCCTAACTGGCAGTTCCTTTCCACAAGACATAGATACACTCACCCAGGCGTGGCAGAACCGAATTAGAGTTTTTCTGAAGTAAAAATTGGAGACAGCGTATAAACAAAAGTTTTCATGAATCATTTACATTTATTATTAAGCACGTTTTTTTTCTCTTTGTCCTAATTATTAATATTCCTTTGTTTATGTAACTTTTGAAATAAACACAGGATTTTCAGGGTCTGGACCAGTGATGGGATGAGATGTGGAACGTGTGCAGATAAAGATAAACACTTCTATAGACACTTTTCACAATATTTGGAAATCTTAGAGACCAGACAACTGTTAACTAATGTTAGAAAAACAAAAATCAACAGATAATCACCAGTTATTCTTGAAAGAAAGAATTAATTTGAATCGTTTACATTTCTAACTTAACATCATAACTTAAGTAAAAGGCAGGGGGTTAGCTGGAGAAGCTAAGGAGGGGTTTAAAGGGGTCAAAATATTAGTCCATGATTGAAGACAGAGTGTTTAAGTTAGGAGTGTACATGATAAACTTTCCCATGTCTGTATAGAAATCCAAGTTGACTGTGTGACACATAGGGCTATTGTAACGAGTCATACCTAATAGTGGGGTTTTTGTTTATTTTGTTTTTGTAAGATTGTTTTCTTCTCCCAAATCATCATCCCCTACATCATCCTCGTCTACTGCACGGTCCGCATTGTCAGCCGGCTGAGGAAGAAGACGGTTGGGGAGAAGACTAAGCTGAGGAGGGCTGTGTGCTTAGTCACATCTGTTGTCGTTGTCTTCTCCTTCTGCTTCCTTCCCTGCACTATAACTAGAGTAGCACTGCTGTTTGTGCGGCTGAAGAACTGGCAGGATGCAGAAAACATAGCTGTCCAGGTGTACGACGCCCTCATGGTTTTGTCTTACAGCGACTGCCTGCTGGACCCGTTGATTTACTGTTTCTCTAACTCAGGGTTTAAAGATGTTTACATATCTACCTTTTGCCCTGTATTTATCCAGAAGAGACTGACAAATTCTGACTCTGGCACCCCAAACACAACAACATGTACTAGTACTACTACTACTGCTGGCGCTAGAATGATTTTTTTGCCTATAATGGAGAAATAATCTGTCTCTGTGATACTTGACTCACTCACCCACTCATCCACCCACATAGGTGTTTTTAGCTGGGGAAGAAGTGCTGACAATTTGAAGTCATCAGATGACATTTACTAGGTAGTAAACACACAGCACTCAGTAAACACCACAGTTACTAAACAGAGTTAGTGAGTAGCTGACATGCAGTTCAAAGATTTTTACATTTTCTTCCTTGTTAAAAGATGATTAGTTTACAGATTGGGGCACTAATGTAGGCGGGAGGTTGCTTATTAAATGTAAATATTTTTCTTGTGTGCATGTATAGTTATTTCTTGGGTTATTTTCCACAGGACGCCAGGTGATACTGCTAAATGAGTGTTTATTAAGGTTTTCAGGTGCCTCTTGTTTGATACTATTACTGAAGGATGGTTTTTATCTTTCCAGTTATAGAGGGCTGTTTTTGTAGCCACTGTTAAAGGTTGGTGTGTATTTGTTCATACTCATGCCAGACCTCTTTTATGTAATTGATCCTGTTATATGAGCTCTGTGTATGATTTTATATTAGATTAGAGAAGAGGCACAGAGAACATGTCCAGTGATTGTTTTTACCTTACAGTTATGGGCATTTATTGTTGGTTTTTATTCGAAGATTAAGACACTTAAATTGTAACGACCTTTTTGTTCCTGCAATGTTTCAGTGAAGGTGCTTTTCCTTTTTTATTTTTTTTATACTACAAGGTCAGCTCAGAGTTTTTAAACAACCTTCTATTGAAAATAGAGACTTCCTTTTAAGGATGTCTTGCACTGCATATGAGTATATCCTCAGTAATCTGTTGTGAGGAACTGCCTTCACATGTACATACAGTCCTATGAAGACAATAGCTTGGTTAAAGTAATACTAACCAGCGTGACCATATAGGGCATTTCAGTGGATTAATAGGGAAGTGTATAAAATTAAAGATCCTGTCTGAGTAGTCCACTCATAAAAGTTAATATACAGTTTTTAAAATTATTTGTGCTAGGTGGAAATTTACACTTCAACTGCATGTTTTAAATAGTAAAATGTATATGCATGTTGTATGTCAATATTTACTTAAATATAAATATTAAAGCATTTTTAGTTATTAGGGTTATTATTAAACCAGACATGATGACATGATATGTTAGTACTTCCTGTAATAAACCAAAGCACTTAGCATTAGTGATATCTATTTTAACTCTCTTTTATTCATCCTACTAGGAGTAGGCCTTCTTAAGGCTGACCTAAATATGCACAGGTGTCATTTATCACTCAGGAATCTCTATAATGCTGAATGCTGAGCATCATCTCTGTCATTAATGCCTCAAACCTGCAGGTTCACCCGCAGTGCAAAATGTTGTGAAATCTACCAAGTGTTCTGATGCTGCTCAAAAAACTGCATTTGACCTCTGAACTTTGAGCACTTGTTTCAGTTACTTGTGGAATTTTATTACTGTGGCTATTTTTACATTTCCCATCACAAAGTGTTTTTTCTTATTGTATGAATAAACTAGTGAGTGCTGGTGTTATTGATTAACTGCCACTACAAAAATGTCAATCCTTACCGGACAACATGTTACACTGTACACATTTTTTTGTAGCACTGAAAACTTAAATTATCTGCCTGTATGATGATGATGATGTGTGCATACTGCTGCTGTAACTACACATCTGACAGAGTTTTTGCAAGTGAAGAGTGTTACCTTTTCTGAGTAAAATGTTACCACAAGAAATACACAATCGTGCAATGTTTACTGTTCAGCTTTTTCTGACACGGTAAGCCTTTACCAAACATATACAAAAAGCAGAAGTAGCTGCCTTGCGACGTCCAAATATTGACACTGTTATAGAAAGATGCTCGAGTATGTTCATGAGCACAACATGAAGTAATTTTTATGTTGAAATAGCATTTCCTCACATGCGGTCAGTTATTCGTGGATGAGGCCCACACTCTGACAGATTCTCCACATTTTATGGTCTCCAGCCTTTGCGCTGTGTGGGTATTATAACAGCAGGGAGAGCAGCTGCATAGCCTTGAAGCCGAGACTAGTAACCCCTAAGCCAGGATATCATAGCAATCATAACAGCAGAGAACAGAAGTATGAAAGCAAATGCAAAGAAAGGCCTAAATGTAAAACAAACACAGAACGTTATTGAATTACTGTTCTTGCCATCGCTGCAAATTGACTTTCTGCTTCCTAAAAGCCTGTAACGACTTAATGACACACCCTCAGCCTGAAACGTTTTATGGGATTTGGGTCATTAAGGTAAGTGACAAGTTCAGCGTTGGAAGCTTGACTAATTCAAGGGGAATAAAATCCCTCCTGTCATTATGTGCACCACTTGTATTGATCCACTTGAAAAAGCTCAGAATGAGTTGTTGAAAATGTTTAATTCTTTCTCTGAAAAAGCAGATTTTTGAAACCCAGTGGACTGACAGGTTTGTGTACTGGGACTAATTTGTTCCTAAAAAACAGGAGTCTACTATATTCAGGCCTTGTGGACCTGCTCTGCTTGCATGAAAACAAGCTCGTACGGTTCCTTTACGAATACATTTTTGGAAACAATCAACGCATAAATTTGTAAATTAGACACAACAGGAACACTAAACTCTTCCATCTGGGAAGCTTGAGAAACATTTCTGCTTTACTACACCTGCACCACAAATGTGCTGTGTGAAGAGGAGTATCTCATGGTACAAAATATGTCATTTTTGTCCTTGGCATATAATTAAAGATAAAAAAAAAACCTGACATCATCATTTGGGAAAGTACTGTGGTTCTTAACAAATAATAAGTGGACTCTCCCTGAAAACAAAAATGTGGCGACAGCTCTGATGATATTGGATTAATCCTGAGCATGCTGCCTTTAGTTTCACGGCTGAAACTTTGATTATTTATGCTATAAATCCTGCTGCTGTGTGATGTTACAGCTCTTTGGTAAAGAGCAATTATTCAGGGCTGTATGCAGCTGGCATTGCTGTAAAGGGGATAGAGCAGATTGTACTACAGCTGCAGGGTGCTCCATCCCAAATTAACCTAGTGCCATTACTGATGACATATGTGCTTGGGCTGCTGTTTTTCACTAAGACAACAGAATATAAAGTAGTTTTGAGATCTAAAAGGTTAATCCAGTGCAGCAGTTTTGTGAGCTTGCATTCTTTCTAATGGCCAGCAGGGGGCAACTCGTGTAGTTGGTTAAAAGAAAAGCAGGTTATACAGAATTTATTATTTTGACATTAATGAAAGCAACTTTTGCAAATTGCAAGACGGTCACCCAATAGCATATGCTCCAAAGACACTTACCCGGACAGAGGTTAATTATGCACAGATTGAGAAACAACTCTTTGCAGTGTTGTTCAGATGCAGACGTTTCCACACCTACATATACTGCAAAAGAGTCGTTGTCGAGTCAGACCACAAGCCATGGAGCACATACTGAAGAAGCCAATCTCTGTAGCTCCGGCTCATCTGCAGTGCATGCTTTTACAGCTGCAGAGATATGGCATAGAGATTGTGCCAGATTTCTGGAATTTCAGAGACGAAATTTTGCACTACCATAGCATCATCTTCAAAGGTGACAAAAACATAGTGCCAACAGCCCTGAGAAACAATATGCTGGAGAGAATCCACATTGGGCACATCGGGATCGAGTGTAGTGAGCAGGGAGCTAGGGATGCCCTCTTTTGGCCAGGCATGGGCAAAGACATTGCTACCACAGTGTAGAACTGTTCTATATGTCAGTAAAGGTGTGCAGCGAACCCTAAAGAACCTCTAATTCCACCTCTCATGCCTGAGAGACCATGGCAGGCCGTGGCCTCAGACCTCTTCACCTGGCGCGGACGAGACTACATAGTAGCTGTAGACTATTACAGCCGCTACTTTGAGCTCGAAAGGCTATTCTCCACTACTGCAGGGTCAGTCATCAAAAAGCTCAAGGCTATATTTGCCAGACATGGTATACCAGAGAGGCTTATTTCAAATAATGGCCCACAGTACAGTTCTCGAGAGTTCAAGGACTTCGCAGTCACATGGGACTTTGTCCACATAACCTCAAGCCCTTTGCATCCACAAAGCAACGGCCTCGCCGAAAGAACAGTCAGATGAACCAAATCAGTTCTGGATAAAGCTCATGCTCAGTGAAAACTACATAATAATTTCACAATCTTTAATTAGGGGTCTAACGTGGCATAAGATAATATAATAATCTCACAATTCCCCCTTTGACCTCTTTTTAAAGAGATCACTTACACCTCGCAATCCAGTGTTGCAGGGTTCATTTCTTCTTCAGGTGATTCTCCGCTCCTCTTCTTTCTTCGACCTCAGGGGTTAGACCACCCTTCAGTCGTTGCACAGATCAGGGGATTATTCTGCCCCGATTTTCAAACAACGATCTGTGTATTCTTGGGTCACAGCTGTGTCCCCCTTTTTACCAAGAGCCTCTCGAACCTCGTTGGTCTGGTGTTCCTTAATTTTCGCCAATCCCCTCGTGTTTATTGCTGTGCTTATGGGATCCATCCTCTTGAGGTGACTAGCCGGAGCCCAAACGCTATGACACTTCACCCCAGTTGCTGTCTTGGCAGTCTCCACGTCTATCTCTGCTGCGAAGGATCTCCGTGACCTCGTCTGGTGTCTGTTCCTTTCTCTTTAAGGCAGAAAACCAAAACACCTTTCTTCCTAGCCCTAATAATCTAATGTTGTTATCCATTGTTCCTCTAGTGATTCAAAATTGGTTTAGCATATCATGTTTGGGACTCTCTGTCCCAGAGAATTATTCTACACATAATCTATGTGTGTGTAAGCGTGTTTGCATCCTCTGCACTCAAAGTCAATACCTACAATATATCAGTCCAGACCGTCACGCCGAACGAAGCTTATGACCTTCAAAAGACTGAGTGCCAACTCTTATGAGCACATTTGCAATGTGTGTGTGAAATTAATTATAGCCACTTCGTTTAGTAAAAGAAATCAAAAACAAATTAACCATTTTTAATTCTAACATTTGCCCCCCTTTTCACAAAAATCGTGTGTTTCTTTCAGCCTGCCTTCCCACAGTTTCCTCTCCAGTGCGATACTCAGCTCCTCATGAACACAGGCATTTTGTCTTCTAAACACTATTCAGTTTATTTCAATCATTAACGCTTAAACATGAAAATAATGCTTCTCACTGGCTCTCTAGAAAAAGTCTGGCAACTTTTGGGTCATTGTAAGCTTAAGTTTTACCATACCTAAATTATTAAACACACAAATAAAGTCATAAAATGTTCATACAACCATTGTTTGATGTTAAAACTCAACTTCCCCCTTTTTGACACACTCCCATGTGTCAATTCATCGGAGCTAGAAAATTAAAAGAAAAGGTTAGTGACATCATATCTCAGAAAACATCATAAACACTCCTCTCCAGTATCGTTGCTCCAGCCCTGCCATCCTGTGTTGGGGAATGAAATCAGTTTAGTTATTATGTTAAATCTGTTAAACTCCTGGCCCCGCCCTGAGCCTGCGTCTGCAGAACTGCCTAGAAACAACACCTGTATTAAGATGAACTTCACATTTGTCACTCAGTTTTTCCCCCACTGTCTTTCCCTCACTATTTTCACTCTGTTAATTAGAGTGCTTAAACATGAAGTAGACTGCGTCCACAACAAGTCAATACAGCTGTAAATGTGGCCAATTATCAATCTATTACCAATCAATAACAAAATGATAGCTTTTATTTTATGCATGCTTTAGTCAAGCACTCACCCAGAGGACCTTCAATCCCAGAAAATTCCTTCTCCTCATTTAATAAAGTCTGTCATCCTTCCATGCCCTGGTAACTGGGCCATCCAGAGCTGTATCATTTTGAAATATACATACAACAAGTCAAACCACACCTTGGTCACACCAACCCTTTCTCCACCCTGAGGATGTCCAACGCCATCCCAGTCTGGACTGTCAAAGGTGACTTTAACGCTAACTTTTCCGACAGTCCTGTTTATTGCATTACGTGGTCAGATTAGCTAATGTCTGCACATTAGAATAAACATAATTAACATAACTGGGTGTTATTTCACACACAGTTATAGATTCCAAACCTCCATCCTTATATGGTTTGCCAAATTATGGTTATCCAGAGCTCCCTTCTGTCTTTAAGTTTTGGAGAAATTTTATGTTTGGTGTGAAATTTTAAGAATTTGACCATAAGTAAAATTGATGGTGTTATCACCCCCATCGGGGCTTACCTTTCCCACTTCTGGTGATATTCCTCCCTCGAACATTTGTAATTACCCTCCTTTATGCGTGAAAACTGGTGGTGTGGTCAAGCAGGTGCTATAGAAAACAAAAGCTCAGGACAGAACAGTTATCAGTCATATGCTTCATACAGAATTGGCCTATATTTGATTTCATATTGATCCTCTGAGTGTAATCATACATTTTGATTTGAATTTATCAAAACTAAACACAATAGGTTTTTCTTTCTTTACTTTGCTCTTGTTCTTTTGCAGTAGCACATCCTAGCACATGTGCCTGTCGGTTCTATTCTACTTTTTAAATTATTGACTATTTCAAGGGAGAACCTAAATCACGTGGACCAGTGTTTGTTATTACATATCTCTATTTTGAATGTGACAAGTCTACCATTCCCCTGTTATTCATAGATGTTGTTAAAGTTTTGACTATTTTCCTCTATAAAATTTAATTGACTTTTTACAGTGGCCTGCTGGTTAATAGTAACATATTCCAGTCATGAGTGAAATCAAACCTTTTCTCCACTGTAGCATTTGGCATTCCCAACAATATAATGTGATAACTTAATCAAAACACAGCTAATAAAACACAGTTTTCTTAATGCAAACATCAGTAACTCAAAATTAGCAACCAAAGGGTTCAGTCTGCATCTCCACACTCTCATGTGAAGCTACAGTCTCCCCCTCCAGTCTCCATCTGTTGCAGGCTGGGTGAATTGTTGCTCAACATTTACTAATCCTCAGTGCAGTTTTTGTCTCAGTATCAAGTCAGTCAAAACTTTTAGTCTACATCGTCAGTCCACCACAGTCCAGTCACACACATTCATCCACACACATTCACACCAGATGTTGCTGATAACGGAGTCTCTCGCTCAACCTATTCGAGCATCCATCACCAGCAAAGTGACGTCATAATTTTAAAGGAAAACAATTCCTTGTTTTTTGCACTGGATTGACTCGTGCAATCCTTTCAGACTCAGGACTATCTCATGTGATCAGTGTCCCATATAAGTGAATTTCTCCAAAGCCCATTACAATCATGGAGAAGCGCACTTTGCAACTGTTTCCAGTAAGAATATTTCAGAGCACTTTAAATTTCAATCTTTCAGGCCTGGTTTAAAGAGCTGATTGTTAAATCATGAACTCACAAAATATCACCACCGGTGGATCACACCTCTCAAATGTTCTTATCTCAGTGCACTGTAACAAAAGCAAAACAGACGTAACCAATAAAATACTAATAAAATAACAAATAGTCGGGACAGTTCTAGACATGTCCAAACATAAAATCATCTCTCTCTCTCTTAGAGAAAGAACACAGTCCAAACCTCACTGATAAAATCAACCTAGTGCTAAGCAAAACCCCAAAATCAACCACAGGAATGTTTTGCTTCCTCCCGGGACAATATTGTGTGGGAATGAGAACCTCAGGTACCGTAGCACCTTTTGTTCCTCCTTGAATTAAGTCTCAATCACAGAAAATGCGGCGCTCCGATATAAAACGTACACTATTAGTTCATCATTTTCACTCTGTACCACTGCTCCTCATCAGGCTGTGTGAAGCACAGTAAACAATTCAGTCAAGGCCTTGAGCCATAAACAGACATCACACTGTGATGTCTGTTTATGGCTATGAAAACATAGACATTGTTTTCATAACCAAACTGTTTTAGACCTTGTTCCTTAAATCTACATAAATGCCCTCTGGGTGACATAAAACACATTTAACCAATAAGTAATCAATGGCTTCTTATAACAAATTCTGTATTTGGATGTTTGTGTGCAGCCTTTTGCATATCAGCATAAGCATTTGTTAGCAAAGCATTCTTCCTTGCATCAGCATGTGTGTGTGTGTGTGTGTGTGTGTGTGTGTGTGTGTGTGTGTGTGTGTGTGTGTGTGTGTGTGTGTGTGCGCATCACTCCTCATTGCACAAGCGTGTGCATGTGTATGTGTGTGGATCACTTCTCAGTGAATCAGCATTTCGATTTAGGTATGTCTGTCATTTCTCACTCAATCAACGAGGGCACATGTGTTCAGGTGTGTGTTTCACGTCAAGCTGAATCAGTGTGTTTGTGTTCATCACTTTCCTGTTCTGGTGTTTTGGCTAAACCACGGCCTGAAGCGTGCCCTGGGGTCCTGCCCTCCTCCTCTTCAGTCTGTATGCGACCATTGCTGCTGCTGCTGTTCAAAGTTTAGTCCATCCTGGTTCTGGCGCCCATTGGGGCAGTCCTTTCTCCAGTGTCCATGGTCACTGCAGGTGAAACCTGCATCTTCTTCTGTGTTTTGTCCGTTCTGAGGTGCCTTTTGACCTCAGTTGCTCCTCCTGTCTCTGACACGCACTTATTTGCTGCCCGATCATCCGTGTTGGTCCATCACTACCCTGCACAGTGTTAATGCAGAGTTATCAAGGTCAGCATTATGTTGCTCGGCCTCACTTTTCATTCGGGCTTAATGGGCGTCTCGTCACAGCTCTGTCAGCTGAAGCTGTCTGGGAAATTTCCCCCGTGTAGTGAAACGGGCCTTAGGTTTAGCGTTCTCCGTCTCTGCTGCATGAGATCCTTTCCTGCAGCACTGTTGACATTTTCAGGTCGTTGTTGTGGGTCCAGCTGCTGCAGCATTTGGTCAGGGTCACGTCAAAGATGATAGAGGGGAGAGCAGGAATGCAGGTCAGCCTCGGCTTTCAGGGCCGGCAAAGCAGCCTGTAATCAAGCAGAAAGAAAAAAAAAAACAGACAAACAGGAGAATGATGTTGTGTTGGCTGTGTCACAAAGAGAGGGGAGAGACACCGGGCCAGGCCCTGTGTCAGCCTTCTCTCTCCCCCCCCCCCTTTTTTTTCTCCTCACGATATAGTCAACTCATAGCCCATCAAGTTGACAAGACAACACTGGTAGATATTTAAATTCTTAAGATCATGTTTAAACTCACAAAAGAGAATTTTCCTTCCTTCAGTAACTCACTAGTGTTGTTCAATCAGCAGAAAACATCTCACAATTTGACTCTTAACCACTAAATTTATTGTTTCCTCACTGGTTGGTCATACCAGTCTTTCTTTGCTGAGTGTAAGCTGCTCTTCATTGCATGTGTGTGCATTTGTAGGCAGGTTAATTTTATGTGTGTTCAGTGGAGCTGCAGATCCAGCAAAGTCTCTCTCTGCCTTAGCTTTTTTTTTTTTTTTTTCAAACAAGGAGTTTCCTTAAAAGCTGCCTTTTCTCTCACATTTCTCTGCTTGTGTGTGTTTTTGTTTCACCGTTTATTGCGATGCTCTGGACGCCTTCCCAACCTCCACAAGTCCATTGGCCCCAAATTTCAACCCAATTTTATGTGTTACAGCTTCTCTTAATTTCTCCTCTTCCCTCCTCACTGCTGTCGGTTCCACAGCTGCTGATTCTTGCTGATTGTGGTTCCCATTACTATCATTTAGCTTCGGCCGCTGTGCTTGTGGTGGGCGGTTGGTCCAGGGCCGTAGCCACCTGTATTAACACACTAAGAGATCTATTTAATATCATTTTCATCACAGGCAACACGCCCAGCTTTACAGCGCAAACTGCCTGCCAGTCTCACAACACATTCCTCTCTCTGCTTCTCAATAATTCTCCACTCTCACTTTATTTCTCCATTCTCTACGTCAGATTTAAAACTCAACATATTTCACACCACTACTCACCTCTTACTGCTTTGACTCCTCTTTTTTCTTTACACCACAGAGAACGTCACCCAATTAAGCCTGTCTATCTCTATGTGGCTCCAAATTACCTTCTTTTCGCTCTTTCTTATTTAAGTTTACACACTCGTCAGGGGACAGGCACAAAGCAATCAACAATTTCTACCACTGAAACGAGTAATTCAACCTTTTTTACCTAATATAGAACTCAACCTTTGATGTCAAAATATCCTCTTGTTCGATTCCAGAATAAATGTAAACCCGTGATTACACAGCGGTTTCAGTGTTATTCTGTAGCTAATGCGGGAGCCCTCAGTTCCCAAGTCGCCACCTCAGCTAACCAAACGCCGTTGGACCGGCCTGTGCGTCCACAGACAGGGGGGTTGCCACACCATGAACAAAATCAATTTCCACAGGCCGACTGTCACCATGTTCATATTTCACACACTGAAGCACACAGAGCGTGTCTCACACACAGAGTGCGGTCGGTTGTTAGGTTTGGGAGTGGAAGTTTTTTTCAAAGTGTGCAGCATAGTTGTTGTAGTTAGTGTGGGTTTGGGTGTAAGGTGTGTTTGGTTGGTGGTTTGGTGCGTGAGTGAGTTAAGTAGGAGAGCCGGCTGAAGGCCTGAACAGGTCCGGTAATGGTCTCCTGCAGACTTCTTCTCATAGACCAGGGTTGGCACAGTTGGAGGGCGGAAGCAGTGAGTGGAATAGTATGGATGGTAGTGAAGAGGAAGAGATTGGCGGTCAGGGTGAAGAGAATGAGTGGGAAAAAGTTGGAAAGGGGGGAAGAGGCGCAGAGCTAGTGAAAGGAAGAGGAAAAAGAGAAGTGAGGGTAGTACGGAAGGAACTGATAGTGAAGGTAATGAAGAGGGAACGAATCCAAGTATGAATGTAATTGTCAGGTTTGAGGAAGAGGGTGTGAAGAAAATAGATCCACTTAAGTTAACAAGAGCACTTAAGGCACAAGTTGGGGAAATCAAATATGCTAAGATACTCAGAGATAGAAATTTACTCTTTGGTTGTAACACAGAAGTGCAGATGGAAAAAGCACGGAAACTTGTGGGGGTGTGCAAAGTCAAAGTGAAGAATACTGTAAGAGTAGGGGAAAAGTGGAAAAGGGCAAAAGTCAGAAGTACAATAAGAAGAACAAAGAGAACATACTGGAGAGATTTCTGCAATACAATTAGTAGGAATACTCAAATAGGGGACGTGTGGGGGATGATGAGGGGAAATGATAAGAATAATCAAGTAGCTGTAACTGATAGGGAAAAAGCTGATTTCTTGGCAAGTACTTTTGTTGATATACATAGTGGGAGAAATTTATCAGAGGAAAGTAAATGAGGAAGAGAGGGGACTAAAGGAAGAAATCTTGAAGCTTTAGGGAGGAAGGAGAGTACTGAAGATGTAATGAGTTGTCCCTTTTCTATTGGAGAACTGAAAAGAGCTCTGGGTAGTACCAGGAATAGTGCTCCTGCGAAGGATGAGGTATGTTATGTTATGTTGAAACATCTAAGTGACAAAGCGTTGAACATATGCTTATTAGTTGCAGGAAGTATCTATGTCACAGGAGGGTGATGAGGTGGTGGAATGGAACTGTGGTTAATCAGTTAAGTCATGGTGAAGGGAAAGGGGCGGTTCTTCGTTTTTTGAGAAATACTGGTCTCCTCAAGAGGATCTGAGGATTCGGAAGTGAAGTAAGAATAAAAGCCAGGAGATGGCAGTAGTGCAACATCTTTGGATCTAAGCTGCCGTTAAACATGAAAGAAGAAGAAGCGGTTTAAGAAGATGTTCTTTATAAGAGTAAGAACAGAATGTTACAGTAGAGTCATACATGGAGCTATCAGCAGATGAGGTGGAGGAAAGCCCAACATTAAGGAACGAAGATGACAGCACAGACGAGGACACCAAAGCTTCCGAGGAGCATCAGAAGGGTCAAAAGGAAGGTAAGCTAATAGTCTCAAGTTGTGGGATCTGGTTTTCAACTGTCATACAGGACACCAGCCTGTGACCTTTCCTTCCATGGCCTCGGCAGATTGAGACAGCTTCTCCGTTTTAGTGATCTCCAGATCATTTGTGACTCTGGTGGACCTCCCAATCTTGAATAATCATTATCAACTTATTGTATACTATATATAGTATACAATAACATCAAATCTGAGATGACCTGAATCATGGCATCAGGACAGCAGGACTCTCACAGGTTACACAAATGGAGCTTGACATAGAGGTCTCAGACCGCAGCAAAGAACAAAAATTAATTTGGGGCTGGCCTAAATTTACTAGGCCACCTGTCAGAAAACATAATGTCCTGCAGACGTAGGAGGCAAAATTGGATCTTAACAAAAAGTGAGCCATTTTATTGCAGCTGAATAAAGATACAAAACAAAGGCAAAAGGACGTCAAGACAACTAACCAAACTGAGTGAAACTAAACACTGATACTGACACTGATACATGCTGATGGATTAACAATTACAGAAACATAAACAATGATTATGCTCATTTGAATATTGAAAATTTTGGGCATGTGGCATAAACTTTACACTGGCTGGTGTTAGTAAATTTGTAAAACACCATGCATGTTTCACATCAAAGATTATGTTAATGCACATTAAATGCCCTTGCTCTTAATCTCGGGCTCTCTTCCACACCTGTCTTCCTTCTCTCACCCCAACCGGTCGTGACAGATGGCCCTGCCCCTCCCTGAGCCTGTTTCTGCTGGAGGTTTCTTCCTGTTAAATGGCAGGTTTTTCCTCCCCACTGTCGCCAAAGTGCTTGCTCATAGGGGGTCATATGATTGTTGGGTTTTTTTCTGTATGTGTTATTGTAGGGTCTACCTTACAATATAAAGCGCCTCGAGGCGACTGTTGTTGTGATTTGGTGCTGTATAAATAAAATCTAATTGAACTGAATTTAATTGAATTGTGCTTATCATAGACCTGAAACAGTTTTTTTTTTTTTTATGGACTGCTTATTATAGACAATGGACTGCTTATGGATTATGGATTATGGACCGCTTACTCTTCCTTAACTTCATAAATTATTTGATTTAAAAGAAAGGACACGTGAGACATTGTTTTCTTAATTCTTCATTCAATACAATAAATCATCTATAATTGCATTTTTTCATTGTGTTTGCCATGTTGTACGCATATGGTAGGAGGAAGGAGCACTGTCCACAATAAAAATCACCATAACTCACCTAATTTATAACTAATTTTCAAATAATTTGTTTTGATATTTATCTCTGATGTCATATTCTGATTTACTGGCTTCTGATCTCATCCTATTAAAAAAAAAAGTCTGGATAAATCTCCTGTGATCTTTTATATGAAGTTTCTGTCAAATTGGACCAAATATGGGGTTTGACCGCTGGGCTTAATTCATGTGCTACACTGAACACGCCACAGGATGACAGCGTAGTCCAACAATCTAACCAGGAACATATTCTGTGGCAGAGTGTGAGCAATGGCGATTATATAAATGAAAATGATGCGTGCCAGTTCATGTAGAATATGAGATAATAATATGCTCTTTTCCCCTGTGAGATTTGAGTCACTATCAAGTCACTCACTGGATATATATATATATATCTAATCTCCAATGTTGGTCAATAATAGTATGTCTAATATTAGTGAAAGTCTTACAGTTCACTTAGGGTCACATGGCTATCTCAGGTACCATGGGGCAGGGTAAACCCTGGATAGGTGTCTATCACAGCCTTTCACTACTACCATGGAATCAATTAACCTAAAATTAAGGAACAGGTGTAGGCACAGGGAGAAGATGCAAAGTGTTTTTAAAAACGTCCCACCCTGGATTCAAGACAGTACCTTCCTGCTGTGAGGCAACAGTGCTTACTACTGTATCAATGTAGCAACCCAGTTAAGAAAGCCAGCAATTGCAGTAAGTGCACAGACCAGGAACAGAATGGGTTAAATGCTGTAGGTCTCCAGAAACGTCTGTGGCTATCATTTCTCACATCCTGAAGATCTGAATGTTACCAAATAATTTTAAGAAACATATTCCTCATAATTACAAGAAAGTGTGTCCAATTTTTAAAATAAAGGTTAATTGCTTCTTGAAAGCAAACATGATACTTTGAGTTTGTTCTTCATCAAAAAGAAACGAAGCTTTTCTTTAAAACAGTAATACGTTTAGCAGGTGATGCATTTTGTTTTTATTGGCTTTTTAAAGGTGAAGATATTAACCAATCAGATTAAAAAACAAGCTCTTTCAGTAGTTTTTAAACACCTCTGAGGATCTTTTTTTTAAAAATTTGATAAGAATTGAAGGCACACACATGAATACACGTTTTAGGTCTTACTGGACCTAATTAAACATGGTGCACATTTGAACAAAATCTCATATGATAAACTCCTCCATTCCAAAAATAGTGGTCAGATTTGGCTTTAAAAGCCGGTCGAGCTGTGGTCCTGAAGCACCATGGAGGTGATCCAACACAGCACAGATCCTCAGAGGTGGCGCTCTGCCATTTCCAAAGAGACTCATCTCTTCCATCTCTTTTGCTTTGTGATGGTGATGCCAAGTTTTGGAGTGCCTGGCACCAAAATGCATCCTCCTCCTCCTGCTGGTGTGTGTGTGTCTGTGTCCAAGCTTTACCATCAAAACACACACATTCACTGTACAAACACAAATGGTTGGAGATTAACAGTGATGACAGACAAGTCACGGTTTGCAACATCGCTTCAGGCAAAGATCAGAGTAAGGAGGTCATCCATAATCCCAAACCCGAAACACAGCAGTCACAAGCCAAACAAAAGAGCAAACCAAAGTGTTCCAATGCATTTAAAAGCATGATATCTGCTGTTTGTATCTTATAGGTTGCTGCACATTTAAGTGAGAATTTGTTTTTTTTGTTTGTTTTTTTTAATTAAACGAAGGTCAGGCACTCGTGGTGGAAAAAATCCTCCAATCTGTGTGAACCTGTAACATTAAACACTGTCTTTGTTTCTCTCTTTCTTTTTGCAGGATCCATCGAAGTGACTGGACAATACATCTGGTTTTGATAAGGTTCTAAAAGGATTTAATTGCAACCTCAGATAGCAACAAATATTGCAGCCGGACTTGTATAACAAAAATTTAGACAAAATGCAAAAGCATTGTAAAAAAGGCAAGTACTGTACACCCCATCATTCTTTAGCAGGAATTAAGTAATAATGTCCTGAATGACTTTATCAGTCCCTCACATCCTTGTGGACACATTTTGGTCTATGATTCTTTACAGTGCTTTAATGTGTTGATGCTTACAAGCATTAATTTATGCACAACACTCTAAGGTTCTGATATAGAATTTCAATCAGTTTGAGGTCTGGACTTTAAGTGGGTCATTGCAACACCTTGATTCTTTTCTTTTTCAGTCATTCTGTTATAAATCTGTCAGTGTTTTTGGAGTCACTGTCCTCTTCCATGGCCTACTTTCAACTTAGTTTTGGCTAGCAGACATATTTGACTCTAGAATACTTTGGTATACAGAGGACTTCATGTAGCACTGCAAGGTGCACAGATCCTGTGGCAGCAAAACAAGCCCAAATCACCAGACCTTCCTTCACCACTGCGCTTGTGACAGTTGGTGTGGGGTGTTTGTGTTGGTATGCTGTGTTTGGTGGCACTGCGCATTATGGCCAAACATCTCCAATTTGATTCCAAAGGACAAAGTCTTGTCGTTTGTTCAGATTCAGCTTTGGAAACCTAAACTGTGTTGCTGCATTTTTATTTTTTTGAGAGGGAAGAGACTTTCTGATAGCAGCTCTTCCAAACAAGCCGTACTAGTTCAGCGTCCTTAACTGAGTTTGCTGAGATGTAGCTCTTGGGTTTCTCTGACCTCAACTCCTGACAAGAATGGCAACTATCTTGAATGTTTTACATGTACAGTATGAATAATCTTTCTCACTGCAGAATGGTCAACTAAATTGTTTGAAAATGACCTTATACTGTAACCCTTCTCAGACTGATGGTTAGCAACAGTTGCTTCTCTAAGGTCACTGATGTCCATCCTCTGTGGCATTGTGTTAACACACAACTGAATCCTCCAGACCAGCAAACTGTCAAAGCTTTGGCTTTTATAGAGGTGCTCACAATTAGCAGCAAATACTTACCCTGTTAGCTTCTATGGAAGCACGCTCCTGTATTCTTGGGTTAATTTCTGTTAAATAAAAGATGACACTCTGTAATATGTTTGTGTTGTTCAGACCTGTTAAGTTTCTTTCAGCTGTGGAATGGTGAGATTTCTTTACCTGTAAAGAATGACTCTTATCTAGAAAAAAAAAAAAAAAAAAAGCATGTGTAGTATACACACGGGGCAGTGTAAAAGTCATAAAACACAAAAGACGCAGCAAGTTCTCAAGCTGTTTTATTCCTTTTAGTCTTTAGACAGCAGCCCACTCTCAAATATGTTTTTAAAGGAACTTAAGCAACAAACGTATAATTTTCCCAAAGCAGTTGCAAATTATAAGAGCTGATTAAACAAACTACTACAGTGAAAAAGCACTCCACACACTAACAATTCTTAATGCTGTGCAGGATTTCACTGCTCTCTGACAAGATTTCATTTTAAACACCACCTTTTCAGGATGCATGAAATTACTCAGCATTTCATCATTGATTATGTGTCGCAGAACTTTTTTTGGACTACACCTTTTTCAAAAGATTTTTTCAAAAGACTGTGAGGAGTCTTTACTGGCTTTCAAAGTTTATGTTGTGTCAGAGGGTGACATCTGGCAGGTACTGATCCTTAAAAAAAAATCATCAGATAAATGTGGACTATAATCCGATGTAAAAAAAAAAAAAAAAAAGTCCATAAAATATGTCAAATGGTAGGAATTTAACCATCTGAAACACAAAACTTTTTGCATTAGTGAATATTCTCTTTCAAATCGATCCATTGCGGCATCCTTGCAGACAGATCAGAGATATTTCTCGGCTGTTTTTGGCTGTCTAGGCCTTCGTCTTGATTCCCATCGGACACGCGACACCTGTGCCTCCCAGTCCACAGTATCCATCGGGGTTTTTGCTCAGGTACTGTTGATGGTAGTCCTCAGCATAGTAGAACTGCTTGGCCTCAGCAATTTCTGTGGTGATGGAACCGTGACCTGCCTGTGTTAGTACCTAAAAGACAGAGGGGAAAAAAGAAAAGAAAAAAATCACAAATTACTGGACAGGTCATTATGAAATGAAAAACATGAATATATGAGCAGTCCAAGGCTAATCCACATCCTGCCCAAACTGATGGATCCAAATCAGTTTGTGATCGTTTCTTGAAAACAGCAAAGTGATCTCTGCCGGTTTTCTTTCTTTTTTTTAAAAAAAAGACAAAACAGACAAAACAGAACCACTTGTACAACTGAGTGGTTTCCAAATCTTCCACCTTGAGGCAGCTTTTATCTGACCCAAACACTTACTTTAATTCATTACTTTTTGGTTAATTTATTTTAAATAGTATATCTATAAATCATGTTCTTACTGACACTCCTTCAAACAGACTGGGGATGTTAACTCGGCCTTCAAACTTGGTGCACCCTTTGTTGGGTGGCGTTAAACGACACTAACGTGGTACTAGGGGAGCTAAAGAGGAACTTAGAAACCAAAAGTCCTTTCTGAAAGAAACTTTGCCTGCTTCAAAAGAGCAGTGAAGACAAACAACAGGCAGAGAGACGAGGTGACGGAGAACATCCTGCAAAGGAAAAAAAAAGTTTGTAATGCTCAAGAGTGCCTTTATCTGACCATGCAAACAAAAAAGCATATCTTTCTAGCTGCTCAAGAGATTATTTTCTGCAGATATGAAAACTTGTGTACTCAGAGACTTTGGTTTGCCCTTTTGTGTGACATGGAAACAAAAAAGTTGAAATTCACTGAAATAATCTCATATTAGCAGTGCAAATCATATACAGTACATTACCCCAGAGACACAATTCAGTTCAGCAAAAACAGATATGGTGACAATCACACACTGACTCTAATAAATTCGACTGGATTTATAAAATAAGTTAGAGTCATCAGGTTCCTCAAACTCAGGAGGGATAGATGCTGAGACTGAGTTTCCCACCATTCATCAATAAAAATATTCTTGTTAGTCTGCACCGAACCAATTTAACTGCAAGAATGATTTGACTTTGAGCAGAACTCATCTTATCAAGGTTGTTTTCTGCAGGTACTTATTAGCATCTTGTCTCTCTTGAATGTGTTTATTCAGCTCCAGGTGGGGCGGTACCTACAAAACAGACAATGCGCTCACACGCATTCAGTGTGTAATCATTTGGTGATGACACCCTCTCCTCCTTGTGATAAAAATTACTCAACCAGATGGCGTGTGGGTTAAATAAAAGACAGAGAAACGGTAGGCATGAAGACGATGAAACTTTTGCTTCTGATGGAGGGATGTGTGTGTGTTTTTAGCATGTGCACAGACATCATGAGGCTTTTTATTGGATCGCACCCTACGGTAGATGTTGGGAGACATAAATTTGGCAGAACATTTACAGGTTTAGCCTTTTATCTGCAGAGCTGCTGTTATTCTTCCTGACATGAAAGCTGCTAAAAGGAATACAAACCCAGAGCCCCTGTAGCCACTGCACTAGGTTTATGCTAATTAACCTAAATAATCATAAAACAGAGCAATTTTTCATGGTTCAACTCGGGATCTTCACGAAGGCTGGATTTGGTTTATTTATGTCAAACTCCCTCCATGTTTATTTGGTTAAAATTTTATTTGAAAGCCACACAATGAGGTTAATTATTTAAGCACTCAGTGCTTCAGAACATTCTGAATGGAAACATACTATAATCCACAGTTTGATTATATGCTCCATATCCTGTGATTTTATGGCTTATGTGGCTTTTTCTACTTGATAATGTTATAAACACAGTGAAATAAAAACACAAATCTTTTAAAAAATCTGTATTTTCCGACATTTGTAATTAATGATATTCAATGAAAAAATGCGACAGTAAAATGTTTTACTCTTGATAGTTTTATTGCTAATATAACATCTAGTCCTTTTACTGAATATTATATTTCTTATTTAAGTACCATGAGCTTCACAGACATATTGATACTTATTGGAAAATAAAGCACTTTGATTCAACATCATGTAACTACACGCTTCATCAGTGTTTAGCTTGGCGATTGCATCCATCGTCCTTCCCTGCTTTTATTCCCCCATGCAGTGTTTTTGTCATTAGCCAAAGACCCAAAGGCCTCAAATAGGTGACCTGGACCTGAAGCACAGCAGGGTCCTTCTGCTCTGGTCTGAATGCAGTTTCATTGATACTGGGCCTTGACAAGCAACAGCCAGAGTGTAATGGTACAAGATTGGTTTAAATGATTGGGTTACAGTTCCTGAAAGCCATCAATTTATTCTGATTCAGGTTAGTTTGGGCCTTTAAAACCAGGAATTAGAAAAAAAAACTCATCCCAAAGAAATTCCCAATGACATTTGTGTTTGATAAATTGAAGTCTAGCCGTTAACATTTTGTCATGCGTCTCTTTTTATGTGCTTAGATGAGGAGGGTAGGTTTTCATTAGCCTTGACCCTTTACTGCCAAGTGTATTACATTTGCATACATTTTTAACCTCTTAGCTGTAAAAGGCTGGTGGGGTATTGTTGTCACCCGGCTGGTGGGTGGGCAGGAAGTGTGGACACCCAAATTTGTGAATGCAATAACTCAAGAATGAGGTGAAGGGATGTCACCTGGAATTTTCAAATTCATGTGTCCATCTAGTAGGTTGCTGACGGGTAGCCCTCAGGAATTTATACTGTTAGTACCATACAAACAAGCAATACTGCAGATAGTAATTAATGGCTATCTCCAAGGCCGTCTTACAGGGTTCTTCGGGATGATTTCCAAAGCAGCTGCCAGTTTTATATCACTTGGTAGGAGTCATGTTCCATGTTTTTGAATATGGTTCAGTAAAAAGGTTGTCCATCAACTTGATTTTCATTTTCGGGAAGAAAAAGCAAAACAGGGATAAACTGGCACTCGTGTAGCTCTTTTCTAGGCCACATCAACAGCGAGTTTAGAATCCCAATATACCCAACAAGCATGTCTTTGGGAGGAATCACCACACAGGCACAGGCAGAGCATGCAAATTCCACACTGAACTTTCCAAATAAGGGTTTAAACTCAGAATCTTCTTGCTGGAAGGCAACAGTACTACTCAGTAACCCACCATTACACCCAAATGAAAACCAGATCCAGGTGGTAAGCAGACATTGTGTTGGTATAGCAAAACAAAAGCATCTACTATTTAATGTACTACGTGGTGGTATATGTGCATTAAAATACTTCTCCTTTCAAGTTTCTCCCTGCAGGATACATTCACGGTGCATTCAATTCCATGAATGCTGGAAAAACCAGCATGCTCACAGACTCTACAGCTTGAGATCTCTCATCACGACCACATGACCTTCAGGTTTGTTTGTGCAAGCGGTCAGAAAGGGATTGGCTTAAAAATAGCAGCTGCAAAGGCATCTGCCTGGACACAAGATTACTTTGAATGTGAAATCAGCCAAATTCAAATCAGGGAAGGTTTATGATTTTATGGACATAGTGTCATGACTTTTTTTTTTTATCACATATCTTATATGAGAGAAAATAAAGAAAAACACAATAGTTCATTTAATAGGTCCTTAAGGACTATTCTTTCTAGCAGCTTCTGTCTGAATGGATATATTGGTGCGCTGACATCTACCAGTCGATTACTTTGATGATATGGCAAATAGGTATAATGTGAAGCCCCTGTTTGGACTGCACTTCCAGTTTGAACACAAAGAACTCTTTGGGGAAATACTAAAAAGTTCTCACTTTATTTTTAGTACAAAAACAATCAAACTAAAGCTGCAATTTCACACATTGGTGCCTCTAATACTTAGTGAGAGGTAATTGTTTGCAAACCATTTTAACTTCATTGACGTCAGCACTCGGCAGTTGTTGAAGAAAATGTCAGCAAACATACCCAGAGGGTTTAAGCAGCTTTTATAGCAAAAAACAAAACAAAAACAAAGACACAAAAGATGTGACGCCGGCAAGTTCTGCTCTTAATGCAGTTTGCTCACTGCTGTTTGATTCATTGCTTCCTGTGAAGATTCCCCACCATGACTGCACTGACACCACAATTTAATTTGAGTAAGAAGGGTGGAGGTATAGCACAGCAGCAGTTAGTCAGAACGGGATTCTCTTTTCTGCTGCAGCCATTCGTGATTCAGGCTGGTGAGCTGGATTCACAAGTACAGTAGGCAGGTTTATTTTTAGAAGCTTGTAATTATCTTTTGAGTGTTTATAGTTATGTCATATCAAACATAACATAAGATATATAGGGGTGGGATTCACCACACGATATCGACAGATTGTCTCTGACTGTTTGCTGTCTGATGCTCTCCAGTTTATTTTCTTGCTGTGACTTTCTTCTTTTCTACAGCAAGCTAGTTCAGTTTTCTTCACATTACTGTCACTCATGTGATAAGAGTCACCACAAGGAGTCATGACACAGTCGCTCTGGTCAGTTAAACTGGTGAGATACAAACTAAAAATATCAGTATTTGCTGTCAGTGAAACCAGAGTTTTATGGATGGATTCTACATCAGTATATGCCCCAAAATACGCTTTCATTGACTCCTTTGAAAATCATTTATTTCCCAAGTAATTTGTGACAAAATAACTAGCTGCCTCTCTATCCTATCATTCATACGAACTCAAACTCCACCATCTTGAACTGCAATAAGCACTGGTAGTCCTTGTTCTGCCCTGCATGAACCAGATCTCCACCTGCTCCCGGTTCTTCCAGTTTGGAGCAGACCTCTAAAGCAGAACAAGGACTACCATTGCCAGATGAAGTCCCAGATGGTGGAGTTGGAGTACATCTGACTGCAGGACGAGAACCTCTCTGGGAGAGCAGCTGAATAAAACTGAGCAATCTGCCCAGTGAACCAGCCAGCAGAGAAAAAAACAGAAAGGAAGTGTTATCAGCATCAGAACTTTCAAAATAAGACTACTAAATGAATCGTGAATGGCGTTATTCTTTCACACAGAAGGGGAAAAAAGACTAAAAGAATAATATTAAGTAAGCTATCAAGTATACTTGGTGGGGAAAGACAGGCTCAAGTAAAACCATATTTTGTCACACCTGTACTTACATATATGGATGCATCAAGCTGCAGATTCGGGAAAGTCTGGTTCTTTTACAGTAACCCCAAATATCTAATAGCTGTCATCCCTGTTGGACAACGTCTCCCACCCCATGCAGCAGACTGTGACAGCACTGAGCAGCTCCTTCAGTGGGAGACTGCGGCACCCACGGTGTGGGACGGAGAGATTTCGCAGGTCTTTCCTCCCCACTGCTGTCAGACTCCACAACAAAGACTTTAACTGAACAAACACACACATCCACACATGTGCAATAACACTAAGTGCAATAATCTTTCCTGGCATCGTTGTATTTTTACTCAGTTGTATATAGCATTCGTATTCTATTTTTATCTTATTGTATATTTTTATTCTATTTTATTCTACTGTATATAGTATATTATTTTATTCTATTCTGTACAGTTGTGTACTGTATTTATTCTTATTGTATTCTAATTTTTGCGTCATAACTTTTGCACTGTCCACTTCCTGCTGTGACAAAACAAATTTCCCACGTGTGGGACTAATAAAGGTTATCTTATCTTATCTTATCTTAATATCCTGATTTTAAATCTCAGCCACGTTCAGAAATAAAGGAATTACCTTGAATCAGCAAGTGGAGATCTTGGAATTGTTATTTTACTTACCGAGTGTGAGATTGTATCTCGGCGCCTACAGTAGAATTACAAACACCAAGTGGATTAAAAGCTCTGGCAGCTATCAGCCTCTCAAACTATGTTTTGTTTCTAACACTGCTTCTGTTCTCCACAGGAACAATGTGCACATCAATATTCATGAGTGACTTGCATTGACCATTGGTTGTGGGAGTGTAGTGGGCGGACTATGTGTGAACATTTTGAAGTTGATTGTGATCTGTAAAGGGAGCTGTGTGCTCACAGTTCCATAAATTCGATTTTTTTTTAGGTTCTGACATTTTTTTCAGGAATTCTTACCATGACTTGGCCGTGAGACATGACTGACTGCTGACCGATCACAGTCTGACGTCTTTCGTGACCTTTGTTAAGTGATTGGGAAAGTGTTGCCAGGACAAATGATTCTGTATATGAATATGCAGAATCTGTAGGCAAGAGGCAAATGTTTTGTTCCAGAAGCTTTAAGGGTTGTGTTTGTAGTGGAAGTACTATTGACCAGTTGCCTTTGAGCAGGCTTTGGTCGACTGCTGGCAAACAATCTGTGTTTAGAGAACAAGACAGATGGCATTTGCCAAGATGCATCTGACAACTATTGGCTATCGAATGACAATGATTTAGCTTTTAATTATTTATCTGCATTTGTAAACAATGACCAGTGGGTGGAAATGGAAATCTTGGCCCAGATATCTGCTGGCTACACCGGAAACTCTGAAAAATTGGCTTCAGCCGAGGGTGACCAGGTGTCCCACTTTATATACAGCATTTTTATTCTTTATCCAACTGCCGAAGGTAAACAAACGCCTCATTAGAAATGTGTGGCTCAAAAAGAGAAGTGTTGATATATCAGAATCAGAATCAGAATCAGAATACTTTATTGATCCCTGGGGGAAATTATTTTTTGTTACAGTGCTCCATTTTAAACCAACATTAAGACAAGACAGACAATACGCTAACTAAGAATAGTACAATATATACATATATATACATACATACATACATAAGTCACTTATAAATAAATATTTGGAAAAGAAACGTGTAGTTGTAGCAGCAAACAGTGTGTTAAGTGGATGCGTTGTACAGGGAGATGGCCACAGGCAGGAATGATTTCCTGTGTCGTTCAGTGGTGCTTTTCGGTAATCTCAGTCTCTCACTGAACGAGCTCCTGTGACTGACCAACATGTCATGGAGTGGGTGGGAGGTGTTATCCAACATTGTCTTTATCTTGGACAGCATCCGCCTCTCCGACACCACCTTGAGGGAGTCCAGCTCCATCCCCACAACATTGCTGGCCTTACGGATCAGTTTATTAAGTCTGTTGGCATCTGCGACCCTCAGCCTGCTCCCCCAGCATGCAACAGCATAGAGGATCGCACTGGCCACCACAGACTCATAGAAAATCCTCAGCATTTTCTGGCAGATGTTGAAGGACCTCAGTCGCCTCAAAAAATAGAGACGACTCTGGCCCTTCCTGTAAAGTGCTGTGGTGTTTTTAGCCCAGTCCAGTTTATTGTCAATGTGTACTCCAGGGTATTTATAGTCCTCCACAATGTCAACATATCATATCATGTCAATATATGTGGGGATGATGAATGCATCCCTGCTGAAACCCAAACAGAACAGCACAACAAATAACAGATAACAACGTTAACAGTTACTGTGATAGAAAAAGGGATGAACAAATGTAAAAGGACAACACGACCACGTTTCCCCTGAGGTTTCATTCATTCTTGAACACATTAGGAAATTTGCAATCAGATAACTGTTGAATGGAATTGATGCAAAAGACTTTTAAGTGTCAAGTTTTAGTAATCCTCCCACATTTTACCATACAAATATACTCTTTGACAATATCTCAGCCAGCAGCACGGCCCCCCAGAGTGGGCAAGATAAACTACATGAAACAGGAGGAAAACACGGTGGGTGACAGACGGAGCATGATGCCGGCTACTTTCCAGACTTAGTTAAATGGTAACTAAGTCTGGAAAGTTCATTTTTAAGGTGCTTTTCAAAGACATGTAGTCACAAAGCACTGTGCAACAAAACAAACAAACGTCATTAAAGAACCACAAAGAGAAACAAGACAATGAAAACCACCCTGGGGTCCAGTTGGTTCATGTCCTTGCTTTTTGTTGATGTTGTTATATTAATGTTATATATTATTAATTTTGATTTTTGTACTGACACTGTGATACACTACACACTGCAAAACAATTAGCGTTCACATTTAACTCACATGGTAACAATGGTGCTTATGGCTCTTTTTCTGAGCTGGTGTAAGAGCTGTCACTCATACTCTGCTATGGAGACCAGTTGAAAAAGAGAGTCGCTGTTTGTTGTGCGAAAGCGCCGATCAACTATGGGGTTACAAGACAATCCTCCCGTGTGATCTCTGTGGTGAATCTGAACTGTTTGCGATGCAATCTTATCAATAAGTGTGTATATATTTATGTATGCATATATTTATGTGAAATCTTTTTGTAACCATGGTAACATGGTAACCATGAGTTTCAGCACGTCACAACCAGACAGTCAAAAACAGTCAAAGCTGGAGTCTGCTGTGTCTGAATTCTGCACTCAAACTGCTTTACATCATCTCCCTGGTATTATTATAACCTGTGGTTTATGTGGGGTCAAATAATACTAATAGAGCTCACAATGAATCATTTCTGTATGAGTTATTTGCAAAACCAAATACATCAGGGGCTTTAAAGTGCAACGAAACCTGAAGCCAATAACCAGATTTTCATTTCTCCACATCAGGTCTTAATGATGCTCGATGACAAACTGTCTAATCAGTGCTACCTGTAAGGCTGTGTGGCTTCCTGTTTACCTCTTGCCTGCTTTGTTAAAATTAAAAATGTTTCCACACATGCACTGCAACCCTGAACTACGCAAGACATTTTCTGAAGGCGCTGTATGTCAACCTGAATCATTTTAGAATCACATTGACACACTTATGTGTGTAATATCACATTACCATGAGCAGAGTAGGAATGTAGTCAGCTGAAATAGTGAGAATTATGGGGGGGAAATGACTTGATCTTTAAGTAAATATAAAATGATAAGATAAGACAAATCTTTATTAACATAGTAGCTTTTTGAAATTTGTACAATTTCCAGCACAGTCAATCATCAAACTATCAGAGTGAACATTGACAGATTTATATGTTTATATAATTTTGTGATAACAGACCTTATCAGCCACTGAAGAATGTATGTTAAAAACATCTTCTGGAATTGTCCATCATGTTTTCAACAAATGAAGCAACAGACAGTTGCATTTTTAGACTTTTTACAGGTTTTGATTACAGTAAAACACCTTACAGTGAATATTAAGGATGCACGGCACCATGAGCTACTTTACAACTTCTGCCAGTTTCAGATGACGAATGACGAAATGAGCATCTGTGGAGAATTTCGAGCAGCCGCTAACTCTGATAGAAGTCACCATCAACCACCACAACCAGCTGTTTCTTATGCGAGCTCGGAAGTTTCTGTTGTGGTTTAACTACACTTCGAACATCTGTTTTCGTTTTCATTCGGAAATGGGTGCTATTGAGGGAATTGTAAATATCATAACTGATCAATCAGCATGCATTAGGCAGAATGCTGGTGTTTTATACGCAAAGCTGGCTTCACTGTAAGAAAAACTAAATGGGCATGAGGTTGTTTTATTTCAAATCAGAAACACTTATATTGTAATTATGAAAACTCAAATAAAATATGGGCTATTTTCTGTAGAAACATGTAAATAATTACTTTAGCCATTTAGCTCCATTTACTCCTACTCATTGAGCATGGGCTCTATAGCTCTATAGCACCCCCTGCTGAACCCCAAATGGGATTAATGGAAGTGTAACGGCTCTCCTAGAATGGCTCTGGTTAGACAAAGCAATCACCATCAGATGAGGATGAGGTCAACATGTCCTGCTTCCTGCACACTTCACGTAAACCATGGACGATATCCTTTTTGTGCTCCATGAGAGGAAGATAAACCTCATAAAGACCTAAATCTCCTTCTAAGTAACCTTCTATCATGACTCATTGTGATATGTTCTTTTCATGATCTGCTGGTTGAATTTTTTTAAAGTCGCTTTTCAAGCCAACTGTGATTATTTAACACGCACACACACAAAAAGGCAAGCTTTCATCTGAGATAATAAACACTGGTTACTGGACAAAAATATGCATGCTAACAATAACTCGAGGAGGAAACCTGTAATACCCAAAATGGCTGCATTCTCCATTATGCTGCTGTAGTGGCATCTTTAACTGTGTTTCATTGCATTTGTTTGTGCTGGTCCTGCTGCTGTTAGCAGCCTGCTATAAATGCATAATTCACATCCATTAATTTGCATGTCAGAGAAGTAGATTGCTCATTTGGAATGCAAATACCTTGACTGCTCTGGTAAAGCAGGAAAACGTGAACAACACTGATAAGCACCCATGAAACAGAGAGAGGAATGAAAAAAGGTGAAGCTGGCATGTTAAAAGAACTAGAAAGGGATTTCATAGACAAAGAAGAAATGGAAAGAAAAGGAAATAGGAAAGGGGAAAACAGCTATTTTGTGTTCAGAAGTGGATATATGAATGTTCATGAAAAGAAAATGTAGCCAGAGAGGTGCATCAAGAGAGAAAGAGGTGCCAGAACAATGAGTACAAACTGCTTTAGCACCCATGCTTGCACCCACAGTCCGAGCACACATTATTACATAAAGCGAGCATGCAAGTGTGCGCGGGTACACACACACACACACACACACCACTTCCACCTGCCATTTTAGACGCAGTGCACACCCTAATGATGGGTAGGAGGCAAGAAAAGAAAGGGGAGGCTCCTTTCATGCTTTCAACCACCAGCCGCCTGCAAGGTAATTTACTGCAGTGCTGTTGTACCTTACACACACATATATACACACCAAATTCCCCAATCACTCTCTGTGTGAACAATACAATCAAGCCAGGCGGCGAAGCGAAAGTAGTCAATACCCTGACACCAAATTAACCAGACTCTTTCTTCTCTTTTAACCCTCTCATCTCTCTTTATCACCAGTCCTGGCCTAAACTTTATCTCCGCATTGCTCTCCCCTCTACATTTTTTATACTTGCACGTGTAGAATAAGGCAATAAACATTCAGTTTGTGTCTGAAAGGCACGTCCTGGGAAATTCCTCAGTGCTGTGATGCAGTTTGCATTCTCGCTTTGTTTGAAAGAAGAGAGAAAAAGTAGGCGGTTGGCGTGAGCATCCACAGCCACTGTGGATGCAGAGACAAAGACTTTAACAAGATTTTTTTTTTTTTGGTGGGGGGGGCATAAATTCATAAATATTTTAAAGACAGCACTGTACCATTGCGTGCCAATTTAATGCACAGAGGTAAACACTGGAATACGATGCATCTACTATCTCAAAATGAGGAGGGGGGAAAAAGACACTAAATAATTCAAATTTAGCCTGATTTTTGGCAGGGGAATGCTTAAACTTAAAACTGTTGCAGCTTTATGTAAAACATTACATATGGAGGACTGCAGACCCAATACCTAACCTTCAGTGTATGTATACGTGTGTGTGCGTTATTTTGCAACTAAAGGGATTTTCGTGGAGGACAGATTTAAGACCCAGATGGTTTGGCATGGAGTCTGTTTGCTATAGGCCAACTGCTTGCACACACACACACGCACGCACGCACACGCACACACACACACACACACACACACACACACACACACACACACACACACACACACACACAGATGGGAGAGGTGGGGTGGCCAATCTGGTGAGAAAAAAAATGAGAGAGGAAACAAAACCTAAAAGAGATTTTTATAGAGGAATCTATCCATCCATCAAATGTCTCTGTAATTACTCGACAATGTAAATGGAGGAAGTAAAAAATAATATAAAAATGCTATTAATAAGACATATTATTAAAACAGGGCTTTTTGAGAGCCTAAGAAATACTTCACATAATGAAATAAAATACAGGAAACAATAACCTGAAACATATATTACAGGGCAGGTGAAGTTTAAGTTTAATATCAACATTGAGTATAGTCTTGGATGTGTAAGGAGTTCTGAAGGAATTGGGGAAAGCCATGATGAAAAGTCACAACAGGTCTTGTGCTTAGTGCTGCAGCAGAGAGAAATTTCCCACCCAGCAAAAGCGTGTCTATAAAGGACAACTTTGTTAACATCTGGTTCAAACTAAAGGGTGAAAAAACATCGTCTCCCAATGACACATATGAAATATCTGCCTCCTCAACACTTCTGCAAAATCATGTGACAGCCAGCACGACCTAACGCACATTCTTGTTGCTGTGAAGTAACAGTGCTAACCACTGCACCACCATGCCACCTCAGCATCTGAGAACAAGAGCTTTTCAGTGTCACAGAGGCTCAAACAGGTAAGTTCACCATGCAAGACACAGAAACGTAATCCTATGAGAAACATAATTTATATCTATATATATGTAAATGGTGAAACCAAATGTTTTCTTAAAAATATATTCCTGGCTGGGATGTTGTGTGGCTGTCTGATTTTAACCATTTCACAGTCAAATAAAATGTCAATCCAAATGGTTAATTTTTTAAATCCAAAGATGTCTAAAACACATTTACATTTTTGGAAGAAGCGGGTGCTGAGAAAAAGGTCACACAGCAACAGATAAGAAAGAGCTTCTGGACATAAGTGGAGTGTGTAACACATTAATGCCGTGGCAGACGGCTACATTTTGATATATCTGTGTATTAGTGGAAGTGTTGGCATCGAGGTTTTTGTTTCCCGCCTTGCCAGGTGGGGGTTGTATTTATTCACACACAAGTTTGCAAACCTATGTTTGAGCATTCGAAACAAAGAAGTTAGCTTGGGAATAAAACAAGGAGACCTCACCATAGTTTTATCTCTTTTAACAAGGACATGCCCATTGTATTAGATCTGCAAGGAAAAATGCATCATATACATATTATCTTGAATGCAATTGTGTAATATCGAAGAGGGAGTCACATTAAACCACAGCCAACTGCATTTTCCCACTGGTTCTGCATCCCTCTGGAATCCATGAAATATTAGGATCTAAAACTTGTGTTTATAACATCTGGCATACAACAAATCTTACATGTGTGAAATATCCATAAGCTGCTCTAGTGATTCTGTTTGACTCGAGTGAATATTTGCAATAATGTGCTAAAAGCCTGCAGGCAAACAAGTCACCATCTACCTGTTTGTCACTCACCTACAATGTCTGTCCATTGTTAAAAATGGTGACTCAATTTCCACAAAATAAATAAATAAAAAGTGGGCTGGCTGGGTCTTCAGCCCATAATAAGATTTTTTTTTCTCTAGTGGAAAACCACTTGACAAAAACTTCATTTCATTTTGTTATGTGCCTCCAGCCTCACTCCAGCAAATGTTTTGATGAAAGTTGAACCATTTTCCACTCATATCTGGATCAATTTGCATCCTGCCCAGTAAAATCCTCATTTAACTGAATCTTTGCAACGACTCTGTTATCTTATTCAACACACACTGACTGTACAGAATGGTAAGGAAATACATAGTGATCACATTTTGATTTATTATTCAAATGGACACAAAAATGTTTTTATTGCACCGTCGTGTAAAAACAACACTAATTTCTGCTTTTGAAAAACTATACAGCCGGTAAGTTCACTATGTTCCTGAAGCCTTTGTTACTCACCATGTTTATTGTATACATAACTTTGGTGACTGGTTAGTGATTTCAATGTGTCCTTGGTTAACCTCGCTGGCCATAAAGCCAAAGCATTTCCAAACAACTGATGACGATCTGCTTTGAGGGACAAACTCGCCGCCTCTTGTCGTTCCAGACATTTGAGTTTTGTTGTATATCTGTTGTTTGATGTCGTGTTCCTGATTGCGGAAACTTTATGCTGCAGGATGCAGGGAACCACTGTGGTTAACACGTTAGATCTGCAGTCTATTGGCAGAGCATGCATTTTGAATATTACTCGATCGTGTTCACTTAACTGTGGAAAGCCAAAGTCTTGATCAAGATTCAAATTCAATTAATCGTACGGCCCAAGTGTGCCTGTCTCTTGCAGCCCTGTCTCGTCTTGTCCAGCTGCATTTTATCAGCCTGCTACACAAAAATCTAAATCAGTTATTAATTTATATGCAATTATTTTTTCTTTCTTATAGATCCCGTGTTTTTCAGCTAAGTGTCTGAAGATATGTGACAGCAATACTGTCAATTCTGCCCTTTTATCAGCCCTTACAGACATTAAATAGGTTTACTTTACAGTGGGGCAAAAAAGTATTTAGTCAGCCACCGATTGTGCAAGTTCCCCCACCTAAAATGATGACAGAGGTCAGTAATTTGCACCAGAGGTACACTTCAACTGTGAGAGACAGAATGTGAAAAAAAAATCCATGAATCCACATGGTAGGATTTGTAAAGAATTTATTCGTAAATCAGGGTGGAAAATAAGTATTTGGTCAATAACAAAAATACAACTAAATACTTTGTAACATAACCTTTGTTGGCAATAACAGAGGTCAAACGTTTACTATAGGTCTTTACCAGGTTTGCACACACAGTAGCTGGTATTTTGGCCCATTCCTCCATGCAGATCTTCTCGAGAGCAGTGATGTTTTGGGGCTGTCGCCGAGCAACACGGACTTTCAACTCCCGCCACAGATTTTCTATGGGGTTGAGGTCTGGAGACTGGCTAGGCCACTCCAGGACTTTCAAATGCTTCTTACGGAGCCACTCCTTTGTTGCCCGGGCGGTGTGTTTTGGATCATTGTCATGTTGGAAGACCCAGCCTCGTTTCATCTTCAAAGTTCTCACTGATGGAAGGAGGTTTTGGCTCAAAATCTCACGATACATGGCCCCATTCATTCTGTCCTTAACACGGATCAGTCGTCCTGTCCCCTTGGCAGAAAAACAGCCCCATAGCATGATGTTTCCACCCCCATGCTTCACAGTAGGTATAGTGTTCTTGGGATGCAACTCAGTATTCTTCTTCCTCCAAACACGACGAGTTGAGTTTATACCAAAAAGTTCTACTTTGGTTTCATCTGACCACATGACATTCTCCCAATCCTCTGCTGTATCATCCATGTGCTCTCTGGCAAACTTCAGACGGGCCTGGACATGCACTGGCTTCAGCAGCGGAACACGTCTGGCACTGCGGGATTTGATTCCCTGCCGTTGTAGTGTGTTACTGATGGTGACCTTTGTTACTTTGGTCCCAGCTCTCTGCAGGTCATTCACCAGGTCCCCCCGTGTGGTTCTGGGATCTTTGCTCACCGTTCTCATGATCATTTTGACCCCACGGGATGAGATCTTGCGTGGAGCCCCAGATCGAGGGAGATTATCAGTGGTCTTGTATGTCTTCCATTTTCTGATGATTGCTCCCACAGTTGATTTTTTCACACCAAGCTGCTTGCCTATTGTAGATTCACTCTTCCCAGTCTGGTGCAGGTCTACAATACTTTTCCTGGTGTCCTTCGAAAGCTCTTTGGTCTTGGCCATGGCGGAGTTTGGAGTCTGACTGTTTGAGGCTGTGGACAGGTGTCTTTTATACAGATGATGAGTTCAAACAGGTGCCATTCATACAGGTAACGAGTGGGGGACAGAAAAGCTTCTTACAGAAGACGTTACAGGTCTGTGAGAGCCAGAGATTTTCCTTGTTTGAGGTGACCAAATACTTATTTTCCACCCTAATTTACGAATAAATTCTTTACAAATCCTACCATGTGGATTCATGGATTTTTTTTTCACATTCTGTCTCTCACAGTTGAAGTGTACCTCTGGTGCAAATTACTGACCTCTGTCATCATTTTAAGTGGGGGAACTTGCACAATCGGTGGCTGACTAAATACTTTTTTGCCCCACTGTACTTTGTTATGACCTCGAATTCCAGCGTTCACCTAATGGGACTCAACTCCTAACATTTAAACTCAGCGCTCTGTGAAACAAAACATTAATTTAAAAGAAAAAAAATTCTATCAGTTGACAACCTCTTACATTTGTTTTCAGCTCAGCAAGCTTCAACTATTACTCCAGTTAATGCTAAATGTCCAGTAAATATAACACAAGATACATTTTATGATTATCTTCAACTCAAGATGCTTTTGGGGAAAAGCTGCCTAAGAAAACTGGTACAAACACAATTTCTGACATGAAACAATAAAGACAATCACATTGGCCTTCTCTGTGTATGGACGAAGCTTAACTTCGGGACAATTTAGTATCATTACATGTCCATTAGTTGATGTTTTTCAGTTGTTATGGTAAGAGTAGGGTTCATCCCCCACCTCTCACCATGTTCCCAATCCACTCTGATGTCTTAGGCTCTCTACTGGGTTGTTGTTAATGAATGCTCCCACATTATTACTTCTCCCTTCTGCTGGACGAGCTGTTTTTGATATTCATGTTACACGCACAAAGCCACAGCATAACCAGAACCATTATGAAACCCCAACGACTGCACTCCATTCAGCCCATTCAAGTGCTTGATTCTGAGACAAATTCTGCTGAGAGAAAAAAAAAAAGGTTTCCGAAAGAAAAGGAAGGGCAAACAGGGTGAAAAAAGGCCTTTAATGAAGACCAGACTACACTAGAATAGAATAGAGTAGAATAAAGTAACCTCTTCTTCGTCAGTTTCCATGGCAACAAGCCCTTTGGTGGGATGGTGGTGGAGAAGCCTCAGCAGGAGCGTTTGAGAGAGGCAGCGTGTGAACATCTTCTGTGTGTGCAGACTTTAAAAGCATATGGAAATATATGGAGAATGCTGCATGTACACACCGACAGGTCCATTATGTTTCAGTATTCACACACTGTAGTCAAAAGTCTCTGATACAGACGGCAAGAAAGAGGGCTGAGAAGCAGAGGGGGATGCTGGTAAATGGAAGTTAGTAACAAGGAGGAAGAAAAAAGAATCCAAATGGAGGATGAGGAGACAAAGGGTGCGCTTACATGGATGCAGGGCTTTACTGGCTTTACATCATATGCTGGAGGGTTTCTTTTAATGAATGCATAAAAAATTGAAATGTTTCTGTTTCTTCATATCTGTGCAGGAATACGAATACAAATGGTTAATCTGACTAGTTTGTGTTGATCTCAGCCACAATCCCGGCAGATCAGCTCATTTCAGTGCAAGCACACAGCAGCTGACAACTCATGGCTGATGAGATGCTTCTACACATCCAGTTATCAAATCTCACATATACCATGTTGCTTAAGCTGTTACTATAGTTATTATGCATCTGCAATCCTCTTTGCAACCCACTTCAACAAACATTCTGACATAATCAGTGTTATATATAGCCATTGATCTGCCATTGATCTGCTCTGTCTGCCTTTGGCTTTCCATGGAAGCACATGGAAGGAGAACAAGCTAACAGAGACTTGAGACTTGAGCATTGTGGGCATGAGAAGTAGAGTAGTTTTTATATAGACAACCAGAGGAGTCACCACCTGCTGACCATAAGACCATTTAAGACTTTTACTTTTAGTTCCAGATATGCTTGAAATAAAGTCTGTTGTTTCACTTTACATATTGGGAAACGGGCCTCTAGTCACTATCTATCCCATATTTATGGGATGTCTCTCCGTGCAGCCTTTTTCATCATTTAGCATATTTGGGTTTTTTTCAAATCCAGAATAAAGGCTTCTGAAATCAGCATATGATGTTTAAAGGCAAAGAGACAAAAACAAGGCATTTAAAATCACCCAGTCATAAAAACAAATGACAGATATATTCGTGTACCTTCTGGTATTGCTCTTTGGAGGCCAGAGCTTCCTCAAGCTGCTGCTTTGTGTAGGTGTAGATGGCAGAGCGGTATGTCGTCCCAATATCGTTCCCCTGACGCATCCCTGCACAAAAACAGACACGCAAAAAAAAACAGACCAAAAAAATAAATACAAAAATCAAGATTTGACGATTTCAGCTGACGCGAGGTGCCGTTGTCCTCAGTTCTTGGCAGAGGGAACGTCACATCATCTGAAAACAACAGCTGACAACATTTCCAAAAATATGACTTGTCTGTCTTGGTGGAACTGAATGCTGTTTTTGACTGATTTGATCATCTCGCCGTGCATCCTTTCATCATTTAACTGTCATCTTGTCAGCCTGTCGACAACCGCGTCTGGTTAACTCAAAGGTTTCTAATGATGGCAATGTGTGTGGGTCAATCTGTGACGCACACGCAGGTGCAGACATTTATGTTCCAATGTGACTGAAGATATTTCATCCACCTACTGACAGCAAATATCATCAGCTTTACCTGCACCTGCGCTGCTGACATTGGCATGCATAACAAATCTAAATCAGTACATTAAATGTGTTTATCGGGAAGTTTTATGTGAAGGGATTGCCTAAACATGTTATGCCTCTCATTCAAAGCAGCAGCAGACAAAAAATGACATGTTTCAAACTAATTCAAACTAATGCTGGAGCAGCTTTTTCAGGACCCTGTGGCTCTGAAGGGTCTCGTTTATTTAGACGTGACTCACAGTTGCAGCCAGTACAAAGATAACAGATGCATTCAAAAACATATTATAGAAATTATAGAGTTACAGAAATATAAAGGAACAAGCCTGTATACATGGAAATGTGACTCCTAAAGTGCATTTACATGAGTTATTTTAACATTTAGACCCTTCTGCCAAAACGACAGGATAAAGTTAATAGTAAATAATTAAATGTGATGATCATAACAAAAAAAACAAGAGGGATGTTAGATTATCAAGGAGACTGCTGTGTCTCTATAAACAGCAACACTGAGGACCACATAAAGCAAGCATGGAAAAACACCAGCTGCAGCAGCTCCCATTTTTCTCTCAATAAGATGAGGATCATTACAGAAATATGACCTTTTACATGCTTCATTACTTTTCAGTATGCTGACATATTATAATATCTTTTTGTTGTAATGTATGTTAGATAAAATAACATTTATCCTATATGTGAATGAATGAAAACCTGTTTCTGAAAACTGTAATTTTTTTTGATACTGTGGGAAGAATTTACACTATTTTGTGGTGGGGTGATAAAAAGAGAGGACAAAAGCACTTAGCTTGCTACACATTATATCTAAAGGAGTTGCAGGGCCATGGAATTAGGGATGGGTATCGAAACCCGGTTCTTGTTGAGAACCGGTTCCCACTGTTTCAATTCCTTGGAATTGTTTGCCATTTTTGCAAACGATTCCCTTATCGATTCCATTCGCCCCGAATGATGTCACCACGTTGCGGAGCGTCATTTACCTGGCAGGGAACACGGCGCCTAAGCGGCTCAAACGCTCAAAAGTTTGGTTATACTTTACGAGAACGGATGACAACAGGGCGACTTGCAATACTTGCAAAGTAGAGATTTCCTTTAAGGGAGGAAACACTACGAATATGCAAAAGCATTTGCTCACAAAACACGCGAAGACCTTAAATGAATGTTGTGTTTTTAATTCCGCTCCAGACTCGTGAAGCTCAACCCAGCAGCAGCGGTAACGTCTGCACATCCTCTCCCGTTAATGCGGCAGGTAAATAACCAACTAACAGTGCATATTATGTTAGCACGATCTGCCTTGTTACAAAACCTGCCATTACTGTGCATTTAGGTGACCATGATGAGAGAGACAGACAGAGTCTGGCTGGCTCAGATGCTGGCAGTTCTCGCTGCAGTCTACCGGTAGCGTCTCCTTTCAGGCCAGGATAGACGAATGTCACCGAGCAGTGACTAAGTTTGTGGTAAAAGGCTTGCACCCATTTGCCACAGCAGATGCCCCCGATTTCACTTTGGTAAGTGAATGTGTTTAATTGTAGGCAGGGACATTACTGGATATTCTTGTGTAATTGCTACTGAATAATTTATGTTATACTTTGTTCTTGCTACAGAAGAATATTTATTTTATTATTTTACATTTACAATTTTTTTTCCTGGGGACTCTGTGTTACCCCATTGAAGAGCCGTGGGCTGTGGATCTCTTAAGATCTCACTGCTGGGTTTGTAAGGCCATGTTACTCCTAAATTTCTATCTTGTTCAAAGAGAAGATATAAAACACAGTTCTAAGCTAATCGACCTTAGTGCTCTCCTTTTTAAAAAAGAATCGATAAGAGAATCGATAAAGAATCGAATCGTTAAACAGAATCGGAATCGTGAAAATCTTATCAATACCCATCCCTACATGGAATACATGCCACGAAACTCGTGGTGCACGATTTTCTGCTGATGTTGTAACAACCGTAATTACAACATAGCACCACTAGGGAACTTCCCTTTATTATAGTAGGAGGGGAGACCCCTAGAGTTGTGCATGGCCCGTAGCATTACCGACAGCCAATCACATTCATCTCTTCACTGTTGTTGTAATGGACTAACCGACTCCAGGACCTGTATGACCGTAGAGTCGACAGCTATGGATTAGTGGTCTACCTACCTGACTAGCCACTAAGTTATCTGGTTAACTTCCAGACTGCACACCCGCTAGACCTGCTAGCTGCTCCTCCCTCCCCAGATTTCCATTACAATGTTAACGCCAGAGTTAGCGGAGTTACCGCAGTCAGCAAAGCATTGTCGACTTTTACACACTATGAACCTTAGCACTCGATGACCTAGACGCTTTCATTTCCTTTTCTTTTTTTTTCTTTTTTTTTCTTCTTTTTCTTTTTTCTTATAATTTTATATAAATGCAAATCCAGATGTACCAGATTTTTGTTTATACACAGATCAGTCTTGCTAACATTAGGCAGGCTATAAGGCCTAAATAAAAGGCTAAAGGTTTTTGTTTCCGTCCTGTCTAGACCAGCAAACCAGAGACACTGCATCTGTTCCAGAATCATAGATCTCTCATAAAAAAAAAAGATTAACCTCTGCACTCTACAGGCATTTCCCTGGGTCCATCATTACAGATGCATGCTGTGCAGCTGAGCTTTGTTTAAAGTCAAAGAATTTTAATTTAAATTCTAGCCAACAGTATGACTTTCCAAAGATACCAGATATGTCAAACACAGTCAGGTTATAAAATGATGCAACAGGGAGCTTGAACTTTTCCATGCAACTATAAGAAACTGGAATTACCGCCCCACACTTGTATGCTTCTGCCAAACATTGAAATTGTAGTGTAAATCCAGCATCGGTCCAGACTCATATGAGGTAAAAGGCCACAGAGACATTTACCTTTGACCACATAACTCCAATCATATCATTCTTAAGTCTCAGAGAATCCTAGTCGCAGCTGTAAAGAGAAATTCCCTCCAATTCTTCCAGAGGTCGTCATCTCACAGTGGAGCTTTGATGACAAAAATCATTTGCATTTCAAGAGGTTTGTATGAAATGAATAGATATTGCATCCATTAGAACTGAGCCTACATTTTGTTTCTTTTCACTTTGCATAATAGAGACATGAAATTTAAGCATATAATAACAATCTTCATCAGTTTGTCTTCAAATCAAGAAAAAGTTTCGTTTAAACTCATCAAACTATGTGGGGGGAAAAGGAGAGGATGAATGAAACTTGTAAAAGCCTATGTTGTGCTCAATAAAGCTGTCTTCACACAGACGCTGCAGCCCTGAACCTTTTTAGACATCACCATTCAGAGCTGCCTGTGAGAATGTGGTATTTCATACTGAGTCAGTGAGTCAAAACCAGGTAACATTGACAGTGTGGAAGGACACTGTCAATGTTCCACTATCATTTTCAGTTGATAGTGGAATATCTAGGAGGGAAGAAATATCCTGAACTGGCTTGGTACAGCTGTGGCATCCTATTACAGTACCACACACAACCCAATATTCCACAAATGTTTGTAAGGGCAGACTACACGGTTAGGCTCTTGATTTTATACACGTGTGGAAATGGGACCAAAAACAGCTGAATTCAAAGATTAAGATGTGTGCCCTGATTCTTTTGTTCGGTAGTGCAGGGTGATGTCATTTGTTGCAGAACTGAAGTGGTTCTATTGATTTGCTTTGCTTGCACTGAAAAGTCAAGAAAAGTTCAAGCATCAGCCAATCACTTTCTTTCTCTTAGCCAAGTCAGTGTCACGGGTGGGGGGTTGGGATCTATCCCAGCTGCCACAGGGCAAGCAGTGGGATACACCCTGGACAGGTTGCCAGTCTGTCTCCGGGCTAACACACAAAATCACCAATTAATCTAACTCTACAAACTATATTTCTCGGGACTGTGAGGAAGATAGAGTACCCAGGGAATTCACAGAGAGAACATGCAAACCGGCCCAATGCTGGATTCGAAACCAGGCCCTTCTTGCAGTGAGGCAACAGTGCTAACCACTGCACTACCAAAAAGGTAACCAGAACCAGAAATAGCTGCTTCTGCAGTTCACCATCAGAAAGAAGGAGAAGCCAATCACTGAAGTGAGTAATCATACTTTACTACATGAAAAGATTAGCACGTGGCAGTGAGCCTGTGTCATGTAATTTGCTCATGTAAGCTTAGTTAGGTTTCATTGTGAGTGATTGGTTGCTGTCTCTATAGTGAAAACCAAGTCCCAAGTTCAGTTAAATGGGAAGGGCATCTGGTGTAAAATCTTTGTCAAATTAAACATGTGGATGATCTTTAATTGGAAACAGACATTTTGAAGATGACACTGACACTGGAGATGAGGAGAAAGACTTTATGAAATAAACTAGCACCGTAATTGTCGGGCTATAAGCCGCTACTTTTTGCACAAGCTTTGAACCCTGCAGCTTTTAGTCAGGTGCGGCTTTTCTATGGATTGTCCATAATTTTTGTGATATCGTAAGACGATTTGTTTTGTTTGTTCCGCTGTTGTACGGCACTACGTTGCCTGGCGGAAGGGCATGTGATCAGACACACAGTATCGGGGTTAAAGAGTGGTATGTTGGTCACGTGTCCATCCGCCAGGCAACATAGTGTCGTACAAGTAGTGCGAAAAACAAACTTCAAAGTAGCGCTACACGTTCAGCGGGAGTCGTGGATGACGAGCGGCGATAAACTTGCGAAAAGCAAGTTATGCTCAACTCCACCAGTGGAATCTGACAGCGTGGAAAAGTGTGAAAACATCCATGATCACCAACGGATTTCGAAGGGCTGGACTGCTGCATGATGGAGAGGAGGACACCGCCACGGCCCTTCTGAGGGTGTTCGACTCCGACACTGACAACGACGATTTCTTTGGTTTTGTAAGTGACAACGAAGGAATGAAGCTGAGAGTAGATGACGAAGCCACCCTGAGCCTGTTCGTATCCGACACTGGAGAAGAGGACTTTGGTGGTTTTAGTGGTGAATGACTGACTTTTCTTCTTGTTAAAGCCGTGTCGCTGCACCTGAGCCTAAAAGGTAGTCCGAATCTATTTTTCTGGTGTGCTGTAGGTTATTGTTATGTACTACATTTGTTACTCATTTATGAAGCACAGTACATGTTTCGTACTTGTAATTACTGCTACTTGTACATATACCTAAAAAGTTATGCAAATATGTACCCATAACTTGTTTTTCAAAATATTAATAAAAGTGATGTCTCCAAACAGCCATCTCTTTCCTGACAATTCCCTTTGTGCATATTCTCTTACATATGATAAGTCAACACTGAAACACCTGCGGCTTTTAGTCAGGTGCGGCTAATGTATGTACAAAACAGATTTTGAGCAGGGGATTCGATACCCATCCCCTGATTTTAGCTTGTGCGGCTAATATTCGGGTGCGCTTTGTAGTCCAGGAAATACGGTATTCCTACTTTACACTTACTCGGAGATGAATGTAAAGTAGGTTAAACCAGCTAAATGCAAAAGGGTGGATAATTTCTGGTAATGCAAATGTACTCTGTTACATTTCTCAGGAGGTAGCTGAAAATGTAATATATTATTTATACTAGAAGTAATGTAATGCAATGTAACAAGTTAAAAAATAACATTAAAACTAAGCTTTAAGAAGTTGGCAAATAGCAGCTAACAGTTGAGCCAGCCTGAAAAAACTGAGTCTGTAATTTTGAAACAATGAGCCTAAAACATGCTTTTGTTTCAAAAGGCTTTATTAGCTGTTTTTTTTCTGTTGCCATCTTTAAACCAAACACTTTTCTTTCTTTTTTTCTCATCAGTTTTATCCTCATAATAGTTCCCTAATGGTATTCTAAGATACATACGATGATAGATGATGCTTCCTGTTCTCACTCAGTTTAATAAAATCTTGAATGTATTACAAACTGATATTACTGTTAGTGCGGGTTAATAGAATTTCCTGGTGAAAATCAGAAGAAAATGAAGCATAATGGGGAAAAGGTAAGAAGAAAAATTACACTTTTCAGTATTCACTGCATTAGCCACTTTTTCATTCTATTTATCAGTTTTTAAAAAAAAAAACCTCAGTGTTTTCCTTTGGGGCCAAAGTAATGAGTTTGTTGGTGAATGATGTACCTTGAGTTGGGTTGTGGCTTTCCCAGAAGACTTTGAGGAGACTGGCAAAGCTGATCTGCTCTGGTTGGAAGACAACTCTGACCACCTCAGCGTGGCCTGTCCTGCCTGCAAAATACAACATTTGTGAGCAGATGAATGATACGGAAAGGTACAGCGTGTTCAGCTGATGAATCATTCCCCCTAATTCACTGCTTATGAAAAAACATTTAGATTTTTTTTCCTTTCACATTTTCCACAGCTCCATTAAGAGCTTTTTTTGGTTTGGACCTGGGTTGTTTCATTGCATTGCTCAATGTGAATGGAGGTTAAGATGGCCCCAGTTTGGAACTGAAGCAATGTGATGCTATGGACAAGATCACCCGCAAAATTGTTCTTAGCTTTTATGTAACACATTAAATATTTTCACCATATTGACTTTCCACTAGAAAGCCCTTTCTAATGAGGGACTTGGGAGTCACTGGTCTACATCGATTTGTTGTGCATTACTGAACAAATCCAGCTACTGATGAAAATACAGTGAAAAGCTTCGGAATAACAAGTGGACTGCAGTTGATCCAATTTTATTTTAACTGCTGGTTTGCAAGCAAGCTATTACCCATAATCCAGAAGTACTAGCTAAATAAGTACTTAAGTCATGATGAGGACCAAGCGAAATAGACCAGTAAAAGGACCTTGAGTTAAGATTATTTTGTTAACTTCAGCCTGACAGCTTATCACTCTTCACTTGCCATTAACAAACCAGCCTTGAAGGTCTTCTTACTGTTTTCCTTTGGATCCTTTGCTTGCATCACATGGTCTTCGTCAGCAGCTGTAAGTGCTTAGCTGTATTTTAGGTACCTCATCCATACTGTCTCTCAATTTGAGCTTAATATTTTAATCTAGACTTCACTGTCATTGACAGAAGAATCTCAACTCAAGGTTCACCTTTTCACTGGTTCTGGAGCTTTTAAAATCAAGAGTTATTGATCCCTCTAGTAGATGTGAACAAAACAGTCATGACTAAAGGGAAGCTTTTAGAAAACAAGAAAAAGCACACAAGACTTATAACTTACAGTATTCACATAATATATTTTAATATCCAAAGCTAAGGAGTTCTAAGGTAGATATTTGTATATTTTCTGAATGCCTCCAAAATGATCATATTTTACACCTAAAAAAACAGATTTTTTTTTTCTTAAATACTGGTTCAAAGCCGATTTCAACATTCAACCACTACAAACAATCGCTGTTACAGACAGTCAAACAGCAGCTGGTGCTGGTAATGAGCGTGACCCATTACGTGACACCTCATCTTCCCCCGTCTCTTATTCTGCCTCCACTCCTATGTCTCTCTCTGTCTTATTACTTTTTTAATATCAGGAGTTATGGATTCCTACGGAAAGATATTGGCGAACAGAGACAAAGCAGCAGTCGATATTAAATTAATGCTTCACCAGGCCAGTCTCACAGGAATTAATTCATCTTGGACAGCACGAGAAATACAGCAGTGGTTGGAACCACAAAAAATAATGCTGCAGCTGTTAGCTTAATAGACATTCAGCTGCAAAATAATCTGATAATCTATCATTAATTCAGAATCAACCTGCAATGACCTGAAATATTATTTTTCTCTTATTTTTGTTAAACTAAATGAATGAATTTCTTAAGACTCCTTTGCACCTGTATAAACAGCCTTTACTGGTAACTGGTGTTTGATGGCAGTGGAACAATTACATAACATCATTTTATAAATTCCATACATGTAATAAGCAGTTGCATGCTTTTACAGATCAAGCAGACATTAGGCAACATTTGCATTCATTATAATGTTTACTGACAAGTAAGAAGGTTATGTGATTACTTCAGTTTGTTTTTTGAATTACTCCAAAGGTTATGAATGGATTTGCATTAAAATTGTATCGGAGGCGGGGGCCTGGCCCAGCTTTGAAAGATTTCACTTTTGGATTTAATCTGACTCAGGATACTCTGGATTTTTCTTTTCTTTTTTTCCCTTTTCTTTTTTTTTTTTTTTTGGTAAAAACTGATCCAGCTCCATATATTCTTCTGGTTTAGGGCGTCAAAACTCTGGAGTTAAGGCCTAGAAACAGGCCCCAAAACAGGCACAAAGACATGACGAAAGGGGAGGACAGGACTATATAATGAGACACAGGGGGTCACAATCAAGTCAAGCCAGAGTCTTGAGCAGACACAAGACACAAGTGGAAAAAAATCGTTCGAGTTCCAGTGAAGTTACGGGGGGGGGACATGACTGGAGACATGGGGAAAAAATCTGGAAAAATCAAAACAGGAACAAAAACTCAACAATAAACAGGCATTGTGGGAGCAGGACAATACACCGGAACGGAACAAAAAACAGGAACACAAAGATTGTAAAACAAAATGTGCACAAAACACTGGCGCACAGGGAGCAGTTCATCAATAATTCAGGGGACCAACCCGGAGGATGGCAACACGGGAGTCCAAAACAGTTTGGTTCCGGAGGCCGACCGTGCGGACGGCAACGGCGGCGACGTGGAAACAGTTCAGGGGGCCGACCGTGCGGACGGCAACGACGGCAATGACGGCAATGACGTCTAGAGGCCCAGAAAGTGCCCGCGATGCTGAGGTGCTGGACGTACCTTGGACGGCGGTGTAACAACCGCAGGACCAGAAGCAGAGGCCGGACCAGGCGACGCCGAAGCAGAGGCCGGACCAGGCGACGCCGAAACAGCTGCGGATGGTGACACTGCAGGTGACGGCTGAACGGGCCATTCGGACCCTCCAGCAGACATGAGGAAGGGCTGGCCGGGCTCACCAGAACCCCCAGCGGACAAGGTAGATGGCGGCGCGGGAGCCGCAGAGTGCTTGATCTACTCACTCGAGCCTCCAGCAGGAGCAGATGCAGGGCCAGAGGGTGTCGGGACCCCTGACTGAACATTAGGCTGACTAGGTGGGTGAGTGTGTAGCTGACCAGGGAACTGAAGTACTACAAGGGACTGAACTGAAGTCTGAACTGGCACAGGGGACTGAACTGATGGCTGTAGTAACGATTGTGGTGAGAGTGGAGTAGGTGGTGGAGTAGATGACTGCACAGGAAACTGAACTAGAGGTGACTGCACAGGAGACTGAGCTAATGGTTCTGGTGCAAACATAGCTGCTGATGACAGAACCAATGGCTGAGCTACAGGGAGAGGGGACACTGAAGACGGAGTTATGGGTAGCGGGGATAAGGGCTGTGCTGCGGGCAGCAGTGACGATGTGGAGGTGTAACGGGTGGAGGAGTGGCTGAATTGGCTGCGGGCCGGGCGGTTAATGGCTCAGCTACAGAGTGCATTAATGGCAGGGCTATAGGTTGAATGACTGACTGAGTAGCAGCCTGAATGGCTGAGTGTAGTGATGGTTGTGGTGGAAGAGAAGCAAGTGGTAGTGTGGATGATGGAGCTAAGGGCGATTGAGTGGAAGACCGAACGGATGACTGAAGTGATGGTAGAGGTGAAAATGGAGCTTGTGGTGGAGATAACGACTGTGCTAGCGGGGACACAGGAGACGGAGCTGCTAAGTGAGCTTACCACAGTTCTTTGCATTGTTATGGCGGGAGGAGCATGAGGAGAACAGTCTTTTAGATCACCCAAATGGGAAATTTTGGTTTCAAAGGAAACAGTCTTTTTCTTCTCAGCCATAACATAATCAGACCTTGGGCCTTCAGACCCAGTAAACTGTTCAGTATCACTTACACTCACCTAAGGCGTTTGCTCTGGTGAAGTCCTGGGTTCCGTCCGTGGCAATTTTCGCTGCCTGCGCTGCTGCTGCTTCCCCCTGGAAATGGGAGTGGAGATAGTGGTGGTTGCCGGTAATGGCAGAGAGGTAGAATCTGACTCCTCCTCTGACCATATTGCTGTGAGAAAAGAGGCAGGTGAGCGGTGGTCAGAGCTGGACGTGGATGGTGAAGAATTCCGCGACAGTGGCGTGGAAACCCCCTTGCGCTTTAATGGCCGCTGCTGCATTGCAGAGAGCTCCATCTGCTGCTGCAGCGGTGGTGCCTTCGGCGCTGAATACCGGGAGCGGGCGAGAATGGCTAACTCTCGGGCTTGCAGTACCTCCCGGGCCTCGCGCACCATGTTTATTGAGTCCATAAATCCTCCAAGTTGACCAAAGTGGGCGTTCCTCTCGAGGATGGCTTCAATGGCTTTGATTCCTACTGTCACGGCACGGACATCATCAGTGTGGGAAATCTGCTCTACCAGACCTTGGATGCAGGCCAAATCAATTTCCCGGGCGGAGCCTGCTGAGTCCATGTCTGGTCGCGTCGTTCTGTCATGAAGCACTGTGTGGCAGGCAGGAGTTGGACCCAAAATGCAGGACTCAGACACAAGGGATGAACTCAAAACCACAGCTTTAATTGCTGGCACGGAAAACGAGTATACAACGCAAACTAAACTAAACTGGGAAATAACAAATTAACACACAGGGAGATCCACACAGCATGAGGGACGACGCAATACTGAGTCAGAGAAACACAGGGTTTAAATACACTGGGAAGTAACGAGGGGAATGAGACACAGGAGGGCACAGCTGGCGAAACAAGGAAGCAAAGCAGGACACATTCACATAAGACATGGACCTTCAAAGTAAACAGGAAATACACAGAGACACAGACCAGAGGTGGACAGAAAAGCACAGAGAAGCACGAGGGAGAGCACAGACATGACGGGCTGGGAAAACATGTAATGTAACACAAGCAGGGGAAGCTCAATAAACTAAGCAACTTAGGACCGATAAATTAACTCCAAGAATAACAAATGAACTTGACATGAAACAGGAACACAGGAAAACTAAGAGCGCTGGGTCGAATGACCCAGGATCCTGACATAAACCTTCTGTTTGTGGGAGGTAGACAGTCAAGGGGGAGGTAAAGATGATTGTTTCACACAGGATGAACTCCTCAATGAAAAATAAATAAGGACTACTTTGAAGTGTAAATTATACAAAACTACTCCAGCAGAATCCAGGAATAATAAAAAGAGAAATGAACACAGCAGCTGCCATTTAAAGACACAAAGACAGTGGACCTCCAGCAATTTTTGGACATTACTTAACAGTACCGCTGAGACAACACATATATGTGTCTCTTTTTTTTTGTTGTTCACTTAAGCACAGAATAAGAGAGAGACAGAGACCAACTAAACATAAAAGGTGACTGAAAGAATAAATCTGTTTGTGTGGGTATTTTACCAAATTGGAACTATGGTGTTATAAGCCCACTGGGACTGCACAGCTAGACTTGACGAGCACTTCCCCCGAGTGTCAGCTGTGTTATTCAGTGTGTGACAACATAAGAAAAACAAAAAACAATTAAAAGAAATGATATATCATGTTTACTTTGTATAATTACAGCAGTGGCAGCACTGATAACTAGGGATGGGTACTGGTATCCGGTGCCATGATGGCACCGGTTCTGACATAAACGGTAGTAACCAGACCGAAAAGCAGCGCACATTTCGGTGCTTTATTTCGGTGCTTTTTTTCCTGAGCTGTGATACACTTTAGATTCTAGCCAATCATTTTACGTTTCCGAGGATAGTAGGCGGGTCCAGGTACGTACGTTCTTGTAGAGCAGAGCTACAGATTAAAAATGCCCAAGGCGAAGCGGTCAAAAGTCTGACTGTACTTCACAGCAAAATATGCAAACTCAGCAGCAACAAGTGCTTTAAGCTGATACTGTGATACTGTCAAAGGAGGTAACACCTCAAATCCGATGAAACACCTGGCGACGCATAGTGGGTTTTTTTTGGGTTTTTTTAAAAGCTGAGAAATGCACCGTATTTGATAGCTTGCTGTGAGACCTCACACCGAGCACATCTACTGCGGGTGTGGTGCCTGTTATCGGACCCGGAGTTAGCAACATCCCCCAAAAACCCGAAGAGGAGAGTCCTGGCCCCTAGCCCTGCCAGTGTAGCAGAAATGATGATGGATGATGATGCAGCAGCAGCCGTTCTTCTCTGCGTGAGTAGCTTAATGCTGTTCGTGTGTAATTTACGTTGAGTAGGCTCACCACGTTATTACATTAATGCATGCAAGTTGAACTACCAAACACCGTAGTAGTTACATGCGGCTGTCCTCTTGTTTGATGGCAGATACTCCCTTCACCCTGGCCAAAAAGGCTAAAATGACCAAAGAAAAAGTGGAAAACAGTTAAACATGAGAGGTTTTTGGACAAAGTTTGTGTTTTTTCCATTGTTTAAGCACTGCTTCCAGCCAAGAGTGATACCATATATGCCCCATAGCTGCAGAAAAGGCTAACATTTAGAGCTGGGCGATAGAACGATAACGATATCTATCGCGATATAACTTTTACTCGATAGAGAAATTAAGCTATCGCGATAGACCTCGTCGCTCTTGTCCTCAAAAAAAAAAAAAAAAAAAAAAAAAAAAAGGTCGGCCGATCCAAATTAAGTAGCGCAGAGCCGAACCAATCACAGCCGCAGCTTCACGTCGCGTGACTTGTTACGTACAGCACAAGTGCCAAGCCGCACGTGTGTTTGTTTGGGAAGCAGCCAGCGGGTAATGGAGGAAATGAGTGTACCGACTAGAAAAATCAACCGAGCGTGACCGAAGAGAAAACAGATGATGGTTCCAATGCCGGAGAGATTGTCGAACGGAAGAGCCATAGAAGTTCCGTAGTGTGAAGGTATTTCGGCTATTTCAAGTCTGACAAAAAACAGAGTAGCGTGCACTGTAAATTGTGCCGAAAGCAAGTCTGGAAATACAATAAACTGGTGCATGCGTCACACTGTGCGCCACGTTATTGTTTCGGTGAAATGAATTTCTACAATACTGTTACTGTTAATTCTACTCTCTGCAGTGTTTAAATGCTTACATATACACACAGTTACTGTCCCTCCACACATACGACTCGGTTCTGCTTCTATGCCCCAGCTTTGTTTACTTTTTCCCACCGAGGCTTCTAGACTTCTGATTGGCCAATATTTCTGCACGGTTAGGAATCTAGCGCCGCCTGCTGCTTTGGCATGTTCATAGCAGCGTTTTCCTTCATTTCTGCCTTTACGTGTGGACGGGATTATTTTTTTAAAACGAAAACGGAGAATCTCCGTTTTCAAAAATACCCGTGTACGCGTGGACGTAGCCTCAGTCTCTGACTGGAAGCGCTAATTCGTCATTCGGCTTTTGTCAGACTAAAGTAACTGTTAAAACTGTTTGAAAAGCTAAGCTATACAACAAGGAGAGATTGAGAATTTCCTTTTAGTTCTCAGTTTATTTGATATTGACAAAAGTTAGTCAGTTTTGTCTGTTCTTCTGTAAAACAAACTAAGATTTATTTTTAGAATTAATATTTTGTTTCTAAGTGGAATTGACAATTTAGTCTGTTTCGTTTGTTCTATTTTGAAACTTAAACGCTTTAGCGGCTGCCTTTTGTGTAGTTTGCAATATTTGCCTTTATTTATCTGAAAAAGTCTCATGTTCCTTAAGTACATCTACCCTGTTGAACTTATTATGGGAAATAAATATTTAAAAACAAGCTGCTGATTATTTCACATTTTACTTGTGAGCAACGGCACATTTAAATCTTACAAATATAGTTATTTGGCTTATATCGTGATAGATATCGTTATCGCCTGAAATGAAAAAAACATCGTGATATGAAAAAATCTCATATCGCCCAGCTCTACTAACATTGTTATCTTTTTACAAAAAAACAGCTAAACATGAGAGGTTTTTGGACCAATTTTGTGTTCTCCATTCTTTAAGCACCGGTTTGAGCACCGTTTGAGCACCGGCACCCTTTCAAAAGTACCGATTTGGCACCGGTATCGGATAAAACCTAAACGATACCCATCCCTACTGATAACCCCCAAGATAAAGAAGACACTATTTTGGCTGCTCTCTCATTCGCAAGGGGTTGATATTCCTCAGTAGCTGCTTTATTCAGGTGATGAATGCTGAGCTTGTATGATGTCAGCCGTCAGAGTTCAATGGTTAAACCCTTCTCATCGAAATTTCTGCACAGAATGCAGAAACACTCTCACAAGATGATTCACGTTTTTTCGCCTACTGCTCCCTAGCAGCAACTTCTTTAAAGGCTTTAAAAGCCAGAAAAGTCCAGAAACCAATGATGATGTTGCAGTGGATGGCTATATCCATCCCTTACACATATATAATGATGTTGCTCTTATTCGGGACCGCTACATCGATCACTACGGCCGTCTTCTTCTTTTTGTCTACCACCACTATGTCCTGTTGGTTAGCCACCACCATTTTGTCCGTCTGTATCTGGAAGTCCCACAGGATCTTAGCTCCACCACCCTTGGGGGCATCTCCCATTTTGACCTCGGGACTTACAGGCCATATTCAGCACAGATGTTCCTGTACACTATGCCGGACACTTGGTTATGGCGTTCCATGTATGCCTTGCCTGCTAGCATCTTGCACCCTGCTGTTATGTGCTGGATTGTCTCAGGGACATCTTTACACAGTCTTCACCTGGGGTGCATGGTGTCTGGTGTGATAGACCCCAGCCTTTATGGATCTTGTGCTCAGAGCTTGTTCCTGTGCTGCCATGATTAGTGCCTCTGTGCTGTCTAATATTACATTACGATATATATATACACAGGGCTCTAGAGTGCGACCAATTTGGTCGCAAATGCGACCAAATTTTTCAGTGGTGCGACTAAAAAAAATTTTTTGGTTGCACCTGTGCGACCAACTGTTCGGGTAGCAAAAAAAAAAAAAATCTGCAACCTTCCCTGTGGTCAACAACAGACACACATTTTGCCCCTATCGTGGACTAAACCAATCAGAGATAGTCAGGGGCGGGACCTCTCTGATTGGCCGTGGTCCAGTTGAAAGTGCAGGTGGAAGTGGGAGGTGAGTAGCTTGAATAAAGCGATATCAATTCATTAAATCCTGAATCGACTTTTAAATATAACTGTGTTTTGCCAGAAACGCCAGATTCTCAGATTAAAGCTCACAAAACCATTTCAACAACAACCAAACAGCAAATGAGAGCAGGTACACGGATTCCACACAAAGACGTAAACACAGAGCGGACCGACGCATCAGAATCAGCTTTGTCTTTCTCGGCTTTCTCACCCGACGGCCCGTAGACGGACACGCTGTCGGAGCTTAGCGATTCTGATGCGTCCGGTCTGCGCTGTGATTACGTCTTTTTGCGCTGATTCTGAGCTGCAGGTTTTGTCTCTCTCCAACCAAAATTCACCGAGCCAGCAGCAAAAGAAGCAGCAAACTGCGCTTCACATTTGATCAATGCGTCATGAATTTTGCTGTTTTGCTTCCACGACTATTAAAATCACATTCATGCACAGCTAGCTCTCTCTCTCTATACTTCAAGAACAGCTTCCGTCTCCAATCTCTGTTTTCTGTATTATTCATTCGCTTATTACCCAACAGTCTACCGTTGTTCACAGCGCTGTGGCTGCTGTCTTTTTCTTTTCTTTTTTCACTTAAATGACCTCGGACAAGAAAGCCTATTTTTTCTGTTATTCAATACTGAAGAAATGGATGGATTATAGAAATCAGTGATGATACCCAGCCCTAGTGAGCAGCCTAGGCACGACAGACGTGGATGTAGCTGTAATAGGAAAAGAACTATTGCTAACTTTTCTGTTAAGTTAAGGCCTGATCCTTCTGAAATTCATAGCCAGTGCTCTGACATGGTGTCATCAATCTTTGAATGCTGAAAAAGCACAGTGTATCCAGAAAAACACATTATATTATATAAATTATTATAAAATTTGTGTACGCCTAACTTTTGTGAGCCATGCCGGTCAGATCCTTTCCAGATGGAATTGCATGGCGGATCAAAATCTGACAGTGTTTTTCAGCATTCATAATTTCATCAACTTTGCCAAGATCCCCAACACCACTGGCTGAAGTACAGCCTCAAACCATGACAGACCCTCCACCATGTTTTACAGATGGCTGCAGACACTCTGTTGTACCTCTCTCCTGACCTCCTCCACACAAACTGACAACGATTTGAACCACAAACTTCAAATTTGGATTCCTCACTCCATCAGACCTATTGGCACTGATTTTCAGTCCAGTGTAGCTTGGCATACCTCAGCCTTTTCTTCCTGTTTCCTTTCCTTAGGAAAAGCTTCTTGACAGCCACTGTTCCACTGAGGCCATTTCCGACGAGGCTTCAGTGAACAGCACCTGGATCAACTAAAGTTTCAGCTGCAACTCTCTCGACTCTCAGATACTGTTCATCTGCTGAGGATAAGTTTTTAACACCTGCCACATCATCTTTTGTCCTCCACTTATCCAGTTTCCTCGATTTTTTTTTTAATGACGCACTGCACAACATGGTGAATAGCTCTTTGGGAATCACCTTGTTGGTCATAAAATAGTATTTCATGTCTGTTTCATTGGTTCAACTAAACAAAATGTAAACAAAGTATGTACTTTTGCAACAGGCTGCAGGTAACAGTGTGTAAATATACCATTTAAGTTTGGATATTTGTAAAGTTGTTATGTGCTGACACATCACAACACTGGTGCCTTTTTTACTACTAGAATGAAAGAAATGGGGGTGGATGAAGATTTTTGCCCAGTACTATATAAGAAAAGCCTGGAGGAGGAGCTAAATGATTCACTTTAACAACTGATTAAATTCCTTTTTAAATACCATAATTTTAATTATCGCAGTGTCTTTATAATATTCCGGGTTTATGTACAATTAAAAAATTAAATCCATCCATTCCTGATTAACTGCGACAAATAAGCTGCAGGCACAAGCACTCATCTTCACGGCAGTTTTTACAGCTTCAAACGGTAAAAATAAACACACATTCCTTTCACCGTGTATGAAGATGGCTTCAAACTCAAATAATGACGAGCACACAGTGGAGTGAGAGAGTCAGAAACAAAGACAGCAAGTGAGAAAAATAATGAAGTGTGTGGGAGTGTTTTTACATCTATACTAACTCAGGTGCTCTATCTTAAAAAAAAAAGAGAAAAATATGCTAATATAATCATCACATTTTGAACCTACGCAGATCTGACTGTAAATATTTAACCAACAATGAATATTCAGATCAATCTTTTTTTTCCCCCTCCGGTTGTGTGTGTCTCTTGAAGATGTGAAGGTGTGAGGAGCACTTCATTTAGCCAAGTGCCCTCTTTTAATAGTCTGCCAAGATACCGTGCTAATTAAAACACACATCCAGCAGTTCAAACCAGGTTCGCGGTAGGTGTTTTTGTTTCAGAAACAGTGAGAGCAGTTAGTTAATGCCAGTTTAGGACTGTCACTGCGCTGCATTTGAATATGAAAGGTGAATTTTAATAAAAACTCACAAGATGTGCCTCTGCTTGAAAGTGTATCATCAAAAGTATTCAGCATACAGATAAGATATCACTCTATAACATGAATAAATGTAAAATAGCTGTCAGTCTGCTTACAATTAAAGAAGGACATAAATGAGCTGAAACGTGAAGCCAAATGTCTCAAAAGTATCCCAGAGTTTTTTTTAACTAGGACTCCAAGTCCAGAAACACAAACACACCTCTGGGTTTAGCCTCTGCTGACAGATAAATCATGCTACCAAACTGTATACTCATGCATGTCAGAGGTATCAATGTGCTGTTTTCCCTTTGACCTGCCGATCAGTCTCTGATATTTTTCATATGATTAAATTAGCCCTCATGCGCCTCCCCAGAAATGTAGCATGGTCACGATGCAGACTGCAGCTGTGAATGGTTACTGATGTGCACAACCCCTCTGTAGAACATAATGTGATCCATTATGGGATGTTATTCTATCTAGATTCCACATAATGCTAATGTAATTTGCCAGTGTAATCTGCCATCGCCTTGTTTTCATACCTCTGCTATTCTGTGCATGAACTCCGTCTCTTGTCTGCACTGCAATAATTAAAGTATTCATTTTGTTCCATCTCAAAAATGATCTTCTCCGTTTCACTCCTAGTTTTCTGAAGTAAGAGAATCAAGTCAGCAGCATGGAAACCCCGCTACCAATTTGTGTTTTGGAGGTGTAATTACAGAGCCATGCCCTGTCTTAGATAAAATGAAATAAACTGCAATTCAGCTTCGCTCGGATTTTATTTGTGCAAAAGAAATCTGTGTCCAGTAACCTGGAGAATTTTGTCTCAAGACTTGTTTGAAGGCGATAGAGGGTCCAGTAGGCGCTGCAGAAGGAAATGTAAAAGCTATTAAATGCTAGTCATTTTATTATAGACATAAATTGAATTTCCCATTAAAGAAAAGTTAGAAATTATAGTTCAGTCAGAACCCCTGTAGTTAGAAGTTGCCTGTTATTTCCTTCTGCAGTCATTTTTATATTTGTCGTCATTGACTTCATTCTGGGATCTTCAAATGCATTTACGAAAAAATTGCCTAAACTTACACCATCAAATCTCCAGTCGGGCCTCCTTTTTGCTGCTATGTTTATAATCACTATAAATAAAAGGGTACTTTCTATTCAAATGCTGCTCTCACATTTTTTTTTCCAGAAACTCAAAAGCCAACTGCTCTCTTTCATTTTTGTGTCTTTAACACGCTGCACACACAGACAGCATGAAAAACACCAACTTATCAATTAATCATCTAAACTTTTCTGCACCATATCGATGCGACTGTTTGACAGAAAAAAACCAAGTTAAAAAGTAAAAGAGACAGATGGTGATGCAGATCTAATGATGGATTCACTCTCTACTGGCCGACTGAGAGGTCTGGACACACACACACACACACACACACACACACACACACACACACACACACACACACACACACACACAGCTCCTCCTCAGAGTGGTCAGGCATGAATAGCAGCCTTATCCATGCCCCAGTATAATAGGGCCTGTGGGAAATGATTCACTCTTCTGTTTATGTGTGTCTTGTTTTCCACAATTTATTGAGTCACAGTAGAAAACACATGATTATGTGTGTGTTGGTAAGCAGAGGGTACCTGTGCAAACTTCCTTGTAGGTGGGGTTAGATGTGTAACCCCCAGAATAGCCCACTTGGGTAGAATAAACTCCTTTTTGCCTCCAAAACTTCCTCTCTGCACCCCAGAAGCAGCCCATACCTTCGAGGGGAAAAAATAAATAAATAAATAAAACAAATAAAACAAATAACAGCAGTCTTTAACAACCAATCCAATTTAACAAGACAGTAAAGACCAGGTCACACCATGCATCACATCTGTGGGAGTATTTACTGACTTGAGTCCCTCATTACCTTCTGTTGGCAGAGAAAACTCACAAAGATTCAGATGTTTGACTTTGATGTGAGCATTTACATGAAGAATAAAGGCAGACAAATACAGAAAATGAGATGCCGTTTGACTGGGAGTCGAGTTTGTACGGTGGATGGTAAATTACTTATTTTCTTCTTTCTATATTTGTTTCTTTTAATTGTTTTTTCATGTGTCATGTAATACGGTTGGAGATCCATTTAGTGTAGTCAATAGAAAATCATAAATCTCATGACGTGGATTTGATAGGAACTGTTTGCGTGCTTTAGACCAAACTGTGGATGATGAACACAAACAAAAAGAAATACAGAAATCAGAAATAAACTGCAGGTTACATGCATAACCCCGGTTCTCAGACTTTTATAGTAAACCCATATTTACAGAGTCTTATATCCACAGCTAAAAACTACAAACTTTATTTTACTTGCATAACTCCAGTTTTCAGATTAGCATGATACGACGTCTCACTATGGAAGAGACATCCACTGTGTAGAAATGGACAAAAGTGAGGGGTGAAAAACAGCTTTTTCTGAATGTGGAAAGAAAGACACATTCAAGTAACTTTGAATACGGCATGATTGTATGTGCCTTAGTATTTCAAAAATTGCAACTAGGATTTTACCCCACAACCATCTCCAGGGTTTACAGAGAATGAGCTGAAAATAGGAGAATACCTAGAAAATATCCGTCCAGTTCTCTAGATAAAAATATCTTCTTGATGCCAGAGATCAGAGGAGAATAGTCAGATTGCTTTGAGCTGATCGAAGGGAACGGTAAGTACAATAATCCAGTAGGATCTGGTGGAACCATCATCATGGATTTGTGGCCAACAAATCTACAGAAATTGTGTAACGTGTTCGTGTCAATATGGATCAAATGAGGAAAACTTCCAGCTCCTTGTTGAATCTGTGCAATGAAGCAAATCTGGTACTAGCAACATGAAACAGTATAATTTATATATGTATGCATGTGTTTTATTTTTATTTGCAATGCTAATTTTGTAGGCTAACCTTATATATGTTTTGTCTTATTCTGGAAGGTGAATTACACAAATTATAAGAGAAGAGAAGCAGAGTGTTTGCAGCTATAGGTCTAAAAACAACAGTGCAAGAAGAATAACTACAAAAATTGAATCTGGTGTTATATAGCTAACTTAAATTTCACAGATATATCCAGGAATGGTAAGGATGCAGCAACTAACCCCGTGATGAAATATATTCAGATTAAAAATGCAAAAATCTGGGCGTAACATACAAGCCTATGGCTGTGAGTTTTAAAAGCAAGCCTGGTTCATAACTGGAGTTTATTTTTCAGCATGTTTTCAATTAATTTTCAGCATTACATTGGGTGACTAGTCTAATATTACATGTAGAGAAGAAGTAGGTAGCTAATGCTTCATTTATGCTTAAGTTCATGTGAGTCAACGTGACCATCAATAGGAAGCCCTCCACTTTCTGTTTGTATGTGTACATGACTATATTTTCCCCTTTTTGTGGCTTGTGCATGTACAAGAAATACTGAAGTTAACAAGGCAGTAAAGACTGAAATTGAAATCACTGAAATTACAATTACAATAAGCTGCAATGCAGGTTTTAGGTCATATCAGCATTTAAGCTAAACTGCATCAATTTCCTTGTATGTGTTTGGAGACACTTACCAAACATGGCCATCTCTGTTCCCTCTGGAAAAGGTGGAACAGTCCTGTTTCCATTCACATCATGTTTTTCTGCAGGAGCAAGTGACAAAGAAAGAGAAGGTATGAGAATTAAAAGATAAGAACCAAACGGCTGAAGACCGGCTCTATTCTCTGCTTCAGTTATGTTGTTATCTGCAGTGTGGTCATTGTTTACAGACACTGAGAGGATTTATTCATTAGATTTGCACCACTGGTACATGTTTCCCAACATGTTAATGTCTTCCCGAATCCAGTATAGGAGCAAAGACCACTCTGCGTATGCCAAATCAGACTTTATCTGTAAATGTAATTAATATTCATGCCAGTATCATTTTAAAATAGCTGTTAAACAGTTTTTATTGTAGCCAGCTATCATCGGGGAATTTCTTTCCAAACGTACAGCACAATTTCAATAAAAAACATGCTTTTAACAAGACTGCACCACCAAAATACACAAGATGTAGTACACACACACACACACACACACACACACACACACACACTGAGTGACCCACTTAGACAGTGGCGAACAGATCTACATAATTTCATAGCAGCTGCATTCACTCCAATCAGCACAGAGCCAGAGGTGCACAAGGACCCATTTGAGGCCACCCAGCCACCTGGCTGGGCTAACACACATTAGCATTAGCATGCTGGAGGCTGCATGTGTGTGTGTGTGTGTGTACAGATGGCTTGCTGTACAATGCTGTGGGGGAGGGAAATGGATTAAATTAAATGTGATGATGGAGGAGAATGAGAATAAACGTAACATCTGGATCCCCCCTTCTTACACCCTCCCCCGTTTTCACAAAAACACGCAAACATACATGCACACACACACACACACACACACACACACACACACACACACACACACACACACACACACACACACAGTCTTCACGCGTGATCGCATAATTGACATGAGGGGCAGCATGCCTATAGACAAAAGCAGCCAGATGGACTGCCAACCAATCAGCAATGCGTGCGCACACACATCAGAAAATGATTTTTGATTATCAGTTTTTACATTTTGCACTTGGTGTTCTCAGATTTTTTTTTTCTTTTCATTTTGTACAAACACAAAAAGACACACTTTATCACAATCTGAGCGAATGAGTCGTCCTTGTTTGTCTGATTACATGAGCAGCTTTTCATCCTGTGTCCGCCCAACAAAAATCTTCAGACACTTTCTCATCTTCCTCTGGATTCTATTCTCTTATATATGTTTTGTCTTATTCTTCTGGAGGAAGGTTTGGAGCTGCAGCCATCTCCTGCCCTGACTGGGAGTTTGGAAATGACTGCACCTCCTTGCCTTTACTCCCTTTACTATCCTACTGTTCGATTAGTATCCCATTGCACAATATCCCTGTTGTTCCTAATGTCCAACTGTGCACAAAATTTGCAATTGATACAAGCTGAAAAAGCTGCTGTGTGTACAGTGACATAATTATTTGTTCAAATGTTTAAATATGATGTAAAGTGAATGTATAATAAAGAATAAAGCGAATAAACTATTTTTTTGGATATTTTCTATGTATTTCACAAATCAAATCCAAATTGATCCGATTTAATTACCAACCTTAGAATATTGACAAAAAAAAGAATTTTCTAAATTTGAATGGTTGACTATAATATATATATAGTCAAGCAATCTTATAGATTTTCTTGCATATATCCACATTTCTATCCTCTGCTATAGCCACAAGCTGTGGGTAATGACTGCAAGCATCAGCCTGCAGATGCGAGTGGTGAAAATGAGCTTTCTCTGAAGGGTGCCTCGGCTCAGAAAGGGTGAGGCGCACAGTCAGTTGGGAAGGGCTCAGAGTAGAACTGCTACGGTAATTATTAGAGGTGGTTCAGGCTTCTGAATATGATGCCGCCTTGGTGAGGTGTTTCAGACATGAACAACTGGAAGGAGAGCCCAGGACACTCAGCTGACCTGGCACCGCCTCATTTTCCTCACAGAAGACCTGAAGGTGGTATCTGGGGAGAGGGAGGGCTGGGCATGTCTGCGTTGACTTCAACCTCCACCACCCCTAACCCAGATGAGGAGCAGAAAATGAATAAATGGATAGATGGATATCAGGATGGCTCAGAATGGCTCTTTGGGTGTGTCTACAAAATTATATTACACTACAGTGAAGGCAGCAAGACTGTATTATATTATCTTCACTAATATCTGTATATTTTTTGTCATTATTGGAAAAATAGATGATGATGATGGATGATGGATGCCTGACTTAATAAAAGCCCGATTATCAAAACTGCTTAAAAAATAATTTCCTTTGGGCTCTCACTAAAACCTTTTTGGAAGATGTGTAAATTCCCATTGTGAAGGAAAAACCCTAAATATACAGCATTTTGCCCTGCAGGAACCCAAACGTTGTCTGTTGGCTAATCCACAGTGTAATCCAGTGTGCTGATACTGGGTGCCTTCTTCTGTCTTAATTGGACAGATGCTGAGAGATTTTTCATCTGAGATGCCCCAGTTTCCAGACACCGGAAAACTGGATTTAAACTCTAGAATAAACGCTGGTAACGGAATGATTTTTGGCACAAAACCAAGGGAGTTGAAAGTCATAAAAATCATCACAAATGAAGCTTTAATCCAAAAAGCATCAACCTTCAACAACCTGCAAATCCCTGTGATTTCAAATGGAAATTTAAGATCCTGCACCTTAATACTGGTACACATTCAGCATCCCCTTTCCTCCTCCTCCCACATTATCCTGTGTGTGTGTGTGTGTGTGTGTGTGTGTGTGTGTGTGTGTGTGTGTGTGTGTGTGTGTGTGTGTGTGTGTGTGAGAGAGAGAGAGAGAGTGTTAGTAATGGCTGCCTTCAGGGACCAGCAAAGGCATGTTCATTACTGGCTACACACAAGCACACACAGATACATGCGCGTGTGTGTGTGTATCGCACACGCATGCCATACACACACACAGACAGACACACACACACACACACACACCAAGACACTGAAAGATAAACAATTTAAATGTAAATGTCAGTGGGAAAGACAATAAATTCAGACAGAATACTAATGAGAGTAAAAGCTCACTGTGTGTGTGTGTGTGTGTGTGTGTGTGTGTGTGTGTGTGTGTGTGTGTGTGTGTGTGTGTGTGTGTGTGTGTGTTTGTTTGCGTGTTATAGAAAAAGAAAGATAAAGAAAAAACAAAGCTCTGAAATGTAAACACCTTTCTTAGTAACAGCTGTTGCAAACACACACGCACACACACACACGCACACACACACACAACCACACGCACACACAACCACACATGCACCAGCCCATTTGTTTCTTGAAAGATTTGAACAAGAGCAGATAATAATGTGTACCAATAAATTTGCAGGATATATTTAAACTCAGATGAGATAGAAAAAAAATCCGTTATTTATTATAAAATTGCACTACAGCTTTTATAATTTCACTGCACAATATTTGTTGTTTGGCCTGAGCTCTGCAAAAGGACTGACTTGAGTTTTCACAAAATCGGTGCAGCAATTCTGCTCATTTTAAAAAATGTATTCTGCAGTGACAAATCAATTGCACACTGCTATTTAAGCTGCTTTTTTCCACACATTTCCCAGGCAGGGCTGATTTTTAATGCTCACAAGGTTCATGTTTTAGTTCAAATGACACCCAGATACAGTAACTGCGCACACTTCAAAGTATTGTTGAAATTATGCTCACTGGTTTGCTTTCCTGCTTCTGCATGCTGCACTTCAGAACCTGAAACAAAGCCCCACACCCTACAATTTCCATCAATCCTTACCAATAAAAATAGAGCCAAGTTGCCACCAAGTTCGTCAACAAATTCCTGTTTTTTAATGCCAAAAATATATCCATTCAACTCAGATTGACTTCACATTTTTCCTCTCTTCATCTTTGCCCCACTTGCAGTAGATCCAAGCCACAAATGGGACCTGTCTCCTAGTTTCAAATCCACTGGTACCGACCATCCAAGAAGTTTGTGCTTTAGTTCTCATGGGTGAAGTTGCAGCATTGTTACCAAACACTAATTAGCAGATGTGTGTCTGTGTATCTATTCAGATTAGTCAGCTAAGAACGACGGCTGTTGTTAGCTGATAAATTACCAATCCATTGTCTCATCCAAATATGTTAATATCTGGCTCAAAAAACTAATATGATAGCAGTCAAAACACAGAGGCGTCAAAATGAGGTTACAGTGGCTACACCCACCTTATATATGTAGAATCTTTAGAAATATAAAGTACCAATAGAGTAACTACATCAGTTAGTCTATTGTTTTTAATTAAAATAATTCAGGAACCATAGTTTACCCTACAATACCTGCTCTGCAGCCTTTAAAAATATTTATTATTTCTTTCAATGTAACCTTTATGATCTTGTGAGTTTAGAGCTTTACCACAGCATTTATAATACCGCAATTTATGTTTAAGATATTAATGTGTATAATATTCCCAGTCCCACACAATAATACAAATCATTTGACATGCCAGAATTAAATTCCTCTTCTACTTAGTGCCAGCCATGCCATTTCAATTCCAGATTTAATATGAAATCATCTCAGAATGCAACAGCGTGAAAAACAAATGAAAAGGAATGAAATCTGGATCGCCCCCCCAACAATTTCCTTTCTAAACTTACAGGACTGCGGGGACACTCAAAGTGAAACATGCTTCCTGATTTAATTGTTGTTTGTGCTGTAGACTGTTTAGAGATGAAGAGCTAAAAACTAAGGACATTCCCCCCTGTTTCCACCAGCCAATCGCACCCTGGGCGTATCTGTCGGGACTGAAAAAGAAAACATAATAAGAAACTGCCTTAAGTGTGCATTTTTTGTAATGGCTATCAGAGGGCAAGAAAACGTATAGTCCTATGGAAGTCTACAGACTGACCTCAGCAAAGACTTTCCTGCTGGGTTTATGGTCACAGTCAGTAATTTCATACTGAAACACTGAATTTATTTTAATTTTTTCTCAATGTAAGTATCAGAAAGGAGGATTATCCCAGATATGTTCATTGGCTAACCACTTCTGACTGACCAGTCTGACCGCTTGTCACATTCAGTTTCATAACACCAGGACAGTGATGGCTTCAAAACGAGACTTCAAAAACTAGTGGGTGACCTCACAATGGCAATTTTCATACTGTTACTGGAATCAGTATACTGGTGTGTATAATCACAGGTGCGTGCACCAAGGAAGAGCTCATCAATGCTGTGGTGCCCAATATGTGTTCATGTATTGCATTTAAAAAGTCAAGCAACAAGCAGTAGCAGACATATTATGGGACTAAAAACACACAGACTATTTTCATTCTCATGCTTGCCTGACTTTGCGCGCTGATTTAAAGAAGACAAAACAGACTGCAGATTGTTTCTGCTCCGCATCTTGTTTCTGTGTTTATTCAAGACAGTTTCTGACTGTTTGCACTAATTTTCTTTTATTTAGTGGTAAAGAGCAGCGAAAGAGGTTAGAAAGCACTTCAGGGCCCTTCACATCAGAGACCCACTTCATTTTAGGTTTTGTGTGTGTGTGTGTGTGTGTGTGTGTGTGTGTGTGTGTGTGTGTGTGTGTGTTTGTGTGTGTGACTAACCAGCCTGCCTCCCGGTCTCTTCTCCCGCTCCCTAAATCCTGTCACAATAATAAGCCTGATCTCAGGACAAGCGTTTATCCATGGTGACATCTGTGGCACACACGTTCACACTCTCCATTAGTGCTGCTCTATTTCAGCTCAGGCCTACGTGTGTGTGTGTGAGTGAAGGCAGCCAGAATCAGCCAATCAGCACTCAGTACATTCCAGTTTATCTCCATGGCCTTTCATCACGCCCTTCATCGCTTTTTAATTTTCTGTAGTGCAGCCACAGATAACAAAAGAGAAACTGATAAAATAAGAAAGAAAAGAGTTAAATAAACCGATCAGCACTGAATTTATTGTTGTGTAATGAGGCTATACTGCGTCATTAAAAGATAGTCACCTCAATCCTATGAATCTGCATGATTTCCATCAGCCTATTCTGTAGAAAATGATGTGACTTTCAATAAATTTCTGCCGATCCGAGATAAACGAGAGCAGAAAATCTCTTACGTCACCCTGCACACAGAGCTGACAAAGTGCTGAGTCAGGCTCTTGCGTCATTGTCTTATATTTTGTAGCTATTTCATCTCCCTTTTTCCTTTACTTGGTTTTCTTTCACTGTTCATCAGCAGCACAATAAAAACCATTATGCTTGAAGGAAGAGCAAACTCCATGTAAACTGAAAGGATTAAAACTTTCCTTGTGTTAATTGAAAGCACGGGAAAAATTAAGACGCAAAATAACACCCAACAAACTTGTCAGATGTTTGTTGGGTGCAAACTTTTTCCAATCAACCACTCAAATCTGTGAGAAACATCCAGTCAAACTTCCCAGACTTAAGACTAGTAGCAAACAACAAAGGAAAAAAAAACTTCTGATCTATGAGATACAGACGTGGAGGTAAAATAGTTCAAGAAGATTCTTGACTCGATGCTGCCTAAAGCTGAGAAGTTGAATTCTCTCAGGATCTTACTGAGGGATCCTGGGATGGAAAGGTGGAGCATGAGTTGGACTGGTTAAAAGAGCTATGCCAAAATCACAGTGTGGGTAACACAGCACAGTTCTCAATTTTAGTAGTTGCCATTAATGGTTAAACAAGCGGAAAGCAGTCAGTAAACAGTAAAGTGCCAAAAACTCTAATGGCCACTTGAGGCTGGCTCCAACAGAGAATCAATCCCAAATCACATGTTAAAATGTCCAAATTAACAGGAAAAACAAACATGTTTACAGCCTGATACAAAATAGTTTTGGTTTATAAGCGTAGTTTTACTCTTCATAGCAACCGAATGTTCTTTTAGAACTCGTCCATGTGAATGGTAGAGTTAGGGGCGTGGCTACTCTGACTAACAGGTATGCAGATGCAGGCAGCTGGAGCCAATCAGCATCTGCTGGGCCTCACCTCTGCTAATCCAAGTGCATCAACTGGACCTTTGCCATGGAGCATGTAATCATCTGACAATTAATTTGAGTTTCCTATGTGTGCCTATCTACCGAATTTTTCGGACGATAAGGCGCCCTGGATTATAAGGCGCACTGTCGATGAACGGGTCTGTTTTCATACATATGGCGCACCGGATTATAAGGCGCATTAAGCAAAACAAAACAGTCAGATAAGTCACACTTTACTCAACTCATTCTTCTTGCTTCCTCCACTTCGGTACCATTGATTCATTAATGCTGAATTCTCTCGTAGCTGCTCTATTCCCATGTTGTTGCAGTACATTAATGACTAACCTCGTATTGTGGATGGATTATCTCAGTTGTTCTCCTGGCTGAAGTTTTGGTCCATTTACAGCATCCTGCCATGCGACTGCAATTGTTCCTAACCACTGGGAATCACGTTAACTTTTATCGAGTGGAAAAAAGTTAGCATTCATTCTCCAGCTTTACTGTGTTTATAATAATAATGGATTGGATTTATATAGCGCTTTTCAAGGCACCCAAAGCGCTTTACAATGCCACTATTCATTCACTCTCACATTCACACACTGGTGGAGGCAAGCTACGGTTGTAGCCACGGCTGCCCTGGGGCAGACTGACAGAAGCGAGGCTGCCATATCGCGCCATCGGCCCCTCTGGCCCACACCAGTAGGCGGAAGGGTAAAGTGTCTTGCCCAAGGACACAACGACCAGGGCAGAGAGCCCGGGAATCGAACCGGCGACCTTCCGGTTACAGATACGCTTCTCAACCCCCTGAGCCACAGTCGCCCCACGTATGTATACGTAGCACATCATTATATTGCCCAGAGGTCAGCAACCTGCGGCTCGGGAGCCCCATGCGGCTCTTTAGTCCTTGTAGTGCGGCTCCGCGTGGTTTGGGAAAATAAATTAGAAGTATTTAGCTGAAGTGTATTTTATCTATGTTAGTTCTTTTTTAACTTGTAGTTCTAAATTGGAAGATTGTTGTGATATTGAAATATAAAAATAAAATTATATTCTATTATTTTTTTCACTCAAAATAAGCGTCACACTCGCGGAAGCCGGTGTACCCTCCGAAACGCTGTGCATTTATCGAGACTTTCAACCCCAGGTAGGCCAATTATGGATCTTTGTATCCACATTATGTCAGCAGCTATTTTCAACCGTGAGCTATGTTAAAAACAAACACCGCTCACGCCTCACAGATGACAGCTTACAGTCCTGCGTAAAGATGAAAGTGACTTTGTACAGCCCTGATTTGCAGACGCTGTGCGCAAAGGTTCAGGAGCAGAAGTCCCATTGTAAACACGGCAGACCCGACGATGTTTGCACGAACAAGCTTTTCACACACAGTTGCTGTACGCATACAGCCGGCTGTAGCTTTGCAGCTCACAGCCCGACACACGCCAACACAACAGCAGAGAGAGCACAGACGTAAAGGCGGCGAGCCGTGATTGCGGGTGTCGCTCAGGTGCGTCCGCCTCCCCTGCAGCGGCGCTGCAGACCACGCCAGGTCTGGTCAGGTAAAATACATATTTAGGCAGAATTTTGCAAATATCTATCTTTCTTTTTTTAGCAGCATAGTGCTTTTTTTCCAATTATTTTTTAAAAGCCAGGCCAAGGCTCCAAAAGCCCAAAGGCAATATAAGGGTGGCGGCTCACAACAGTTGTTGTTTGCTACATGGATCATTTTAGTTCAGCTGGGTGTCTTTCCGTTTGTTATATTTCGTTCAAAATGTGTTAATTACATAAATAAAATATAATTTTCTCTGTAGCACTTCATGGGTTTCATAAGCAACACACCTTAGTTGTTCACACAAAGCATAAAGATAAAAAACAATAATTACAGTGTTATCTTCATTTTAGATGTCAAAAAGTATTTGCAGCTCCCGGTGTTTTCTTTTGCGTGGAAACCGGGTCCAAATGGCTCTTTGGGTCTTAAAGGTTGCTGACCCCTGAGCTTGCCCAACTTCAGTAACCCTGCAAAAGTACAAAAGTTACTGATGTTTGGTTTTCTGTCTTCATTTATGTTGGAAGTGGTGGCAGAGCTGTATGTTTTAATTTTATCACAAATCACTCAGTCAGAACATGCTATATCATGCTTAGGTAACTAGCGAAACTAACTTCCTGCTAACTTCGAACTCCATTAAATTTAATAAATCTACCTACGGCAGATGAATGGTATCTCAAAATAATGTGACGAGACATGGCCTTCACTGGATCCATCTACTGTTCGTGAAGCCTCATCAGAAATGGCCTCCATGGAAGGGTGGCTGTTAAGAAGCCATTCTTAAGGAAAGGAAGAAAAGGCTGATGTGTGCCAAATTACACAAGTGGACAGATGTTTCAATGAATATCTGCATCAATGTCTGATTTTCTGCGCAAAATATAAAGAAATTAGGGGTAATTCAACACTTTAGACATTACTATATGTACAAAAATTCCCACATATGTTTGTGGTTCTACAGAAAAAGTCTAAAGATCACTAAAGTATGTCTTCTTCCATTTTAACCTGTCTGAAGAGTGTCTATGCAAAATGTCATGGTAGAAACTTCCAATTACTGCAGTTATTAGCATTTGTCATGTGGTCTTCTTTTTTGTATTTCCTCCAAAATTACTTTTCTCTTTAAAAATGCTGCTGTTTAAGAAATGATTAGTATCTATATCAGTAAAATTGTAGCTAGAAATATTGATAACGCATCAAATTGAAAAAAAATTGGTATCGCCCATCTCCATGAAGAACCCCGCCTCCTCCCCCCTGGAGCTCCCGACTTGACAGTGATAAATGAAGCACTGCAGCTAATGTCTAGCTTGGGGAGATTGGAGTCCACACACACACACACACACACACACACACACACACACACACACACACACACACAGTGAAAAGATTGCTTCTACTGCACTGCAATTAAATCTACAAAGTAACCTCCCCCCACCCTCGCCTCCTCTGATTGCCTGGTTTCTTCATCTTCCTCCTGCTCCCCCTTCCTTGCATCCTCTCTTTACCTCTCCCTCCTTCGCCCATATCTCTCTTTCCATTTATTTCTCCCTGCTAAAGGATTTCTCTCTCCCAATCTATCCGAGCCCCTCAATCAGCTGCTCTGATTGCCGTCATCATTTTTTATAACCGCCCATCATTACAAGCATCAGCGTTACCGTTATTGTTCTGCGGCTCGCAGACATACTGGACATGACAAGGAACCTGTACACTCACTTATTTTTAACACAAGGTTGTTGGAGTCCCCTGTGTATAATGGGGAAATATTACATTTTAGAGGGTAGAGTTTCCCCAGAAGATTATGTAGGCATTGAATTTGTCACGGTCCCAGGTTACAGTGTTGTGTTTATTGAGTTTTGGGTTCCTGTTTTGATTTGTTACTCATTCTTCTCTTTCTAATGTTCTCATTTTCTGGGTTCCTATGTGTCTTGCCTCTCTCTGTCTTCTCTGTGTGTCTGCTTGTTTATCCGCATGTGCTCTCCCATGTCTGTCGTCTTTATTAGTGTTGATCTTCATGCATCAGTTTAGTTTTTTCTCTACGTGACTTCCTGTCTTGTTTTTCTGGGCCTCGCTCTAGTTTCACTTCCTGTTATTTCATTCAGTCGGGATTACCTGCTCCACAATTCTTAATTTTATTTGTGTTTGTTTGCCTTTACCTCGTACTAATGTACGAGGTAAAGGTAAAGGAATCACAGTGTTTTCCCTGCATCCTGTGTAAAGCCATCTGATTATGTTCTCTTTTCTCCTGGTTACTTCTGCTACTGGTGTCCCATTTTTGGGATTTTGGTTACAAGTTTCCCTTCTGAAGTTTAACACTGCTATCAGCTTTTTGTTCGTTTTGTCTGGACGAGTTCTCAATTCCCCCAAACCCAAGAGAACCAGCAATAAAGCAAATGTTTCGCTTGAAAAATTACAAATCAAGCTTCATATGGAGCAAATTTTCAAACCTGATGTGCAAATTAAAAATATCACAAGCTGATCTGATGTATCGATATCAAAAGTACAGCAATCCAAATTCTGACACTTTCTTTGTTGTATTTTTCTTTTATTTCAGGTGCTTAAAATGCTGCTTTCCTTTATTAACCAATGTTTCATTTATTACTTTAGTTATTTTATTACCATTAATAAATATTCAGGTTTTAACCAACATTTAACGGGGCTCGGCAATTAATTTAATTCTCATTTCAATTACTAATTTGCCTTCTTTATTAAAACAAGATAATGGAGGGAAAAAATAATTATTATGCTGCATTTTGATTTGCAATGATTCCTTCATTTCACCTTTCAGCACATCCTTTTTTCTTTTTTTTTCTTTTACTGCTCCAAAAAGGTCGGCACTGACTCTCCACTGGACTGTGGCAGGTTTGGCTCAGTTCAGATTTATTTATGTGGTTCGTTTTTTTAGTTGATTTGTATTTAAAATTAAACGGCATCCACTAAATGAAAATGATGTCTTATAAATCATCACTTTTCCCAAAGTCTGAGTGACTGCGTTAAAATAACGTTTGGTTAGAAATGTTTGATTAATGCCATAATAGCCTCATTATTTGAATAACTGCAGGGTTTCTGTTAAAGTGGTCACCATAAATGTTTATGGTTTATAATGTGACAGTTATTCAGTTCAATTAAGTTAATTTGCATTAACTTTTTTCTTTAATTGCAACACCATAAACTAGAAATGGTCATCGGAAGTTTCTCTATTCGAGGTTCAAAAACAGTTAAAACTTCACATCTGTCACTGTAGGACAAAACAAGCATGTCCATCTTTACATATATGGATCAAAAGTGGTAACGTAATTGTAAAAAAAAAAAAGAGTTTAATGGGTTAATTGCACAAAATTAAATGTATGTGGTATATGCCAAACACACAACTCAATCAGCCCCAGCAAAACAATTTCTACACCTGAAGGTCTGTTTTCTGTTTTGCACTAATCTTCTTCTTCTTCTAGCCTCTGAATCAGTGGATTGACAGCTATGAGTGTAGTTAGAACGGGGGTGTGGGTTAATAAGCCTCCACAGGGCTCATATATGCGCGTGTGCACCTTCCTGACGGTTCGACTCGATCGATCGCTCAGAGCCATTAGTCTAGAGACAGTGTATGGTGCAGGGAAAGTTGAAGCACTTTGCACTGGTGGAGTGCTTAGTGTTTTCCAGACATCTTTATGTCATAGTAATGGTTCTTTGCATTCATACATGCTTTAAGTACATGCTTTGGAGAATTTTGACTGCTGGTTAGAGCAATAATACTAACATGTAGCACACAAAATTAGGCTTTAAATTATACTTTTTACTACAAGATGTAAAAAAGCTTGATTTAAATCAATACATTTATGATATACAGTTATAGCCTGACACAAGCCTGAATTGGATAAACAAAATAAGATGGATGGATGCTGATGATGTAGTGCATACATATTTTATCTTATAAAAAGTTATTTTATTTAATACTAAAACTATTCCTACACTACTGTAAGTACAGGCTGGGTTAAAGCTTTAGTATATCTTCATTTACTGATAAAAGATTGGTGTGTCTACTGCACAAAAGGGGATGTTTTGGGGATGGCTAGGATGGGAATGAGGGACAGCTCAGGTTGAGCAGTTTAGAGACAAAGTTAGAGAGGCAAGGCTGAGATGGTTTGGACATGTGCAGAGGAGGAATAGTGGATACGTTGGACAAGGATGCTGAACATGGAGTTGTCAGGCAGGAGAAAAGAGGAAGACCTCGAGGGAGGTTCACTGATGTAGTGAAAGAAGACGTGCAGTGTGTTGGTGTGACGGAGGAGGATGCTAGGGACAGGGTGAGACAGAGGCAGATGTGCTGCTGTGGCAACCCCAGAATAAACAGCCGAAAGAAGAAGATTTATTCGTAAACATAAGCTGCCGCGGTGATCCACAAACAAAATTTTAATGGAGATGGTTACTGTAAGAGGCATCTTCTTAGCTACATCTATATCTGCATCTTATATCAGTGTAAGGCCAAAAACATATGACATGAAAAAAATCCCGGATAACTAACAGTGTGCAAAGCTAAACAGAGTTCTAGTCTCACAACAAGCCGACATCAGCTCATGATTTCTACATATGGTCATCTGTTACAACATCAAGTTGAGTCAAGTTGAATCAAATTGAATCGATTTGTTTTTATATCAGCACATAAACCAACAGCAGGTGTTAGCCAAAGTGTTGTGCAGCTAAAAAACTAAAAGAATAATTAAATAATAAGGAACATTTTTAAAAAATGCTGGGATGGGAAAACCACAAATAAAACAACATAATAACTCTAGGTTAAAAGTCAAAGATGGGTGTCTATTCTACAAATATACCATTCCCACAGAGCGCAGGAGTACTATTCACAAACTCCTCAGTAGTCTTCCATAACTTGGCATATCAGAAGAAAATGGGCTTTTATGGGGGTGGGTCTTAAAGAGACGAGAGGCAGAATGGCCTGTTTATGACAGATAATGAAATTATAGGCTGGATAAAAGGGCAGTAAAAGTCTTTTTTTTTTTAATCCTACAACAATAAACAAGCAAATGAGCAATAAAAACTGACAGTGATACATTTTTACAACATTTCAACTATCTTTTGTTTTAAAGATAAAAAAGACAAAAGACATTACTAAACTATAAATACAGGTACTCACAATGCCAGCAAACGCTAACTTGTGTCAAATGAGGGGCTGCATTCGGCTTACAGAGAGTGGTGTGAAGAAACAAATTTACAAACGTGATATCTGCTATTCAAAGCCTCATTAGCACAATATCACATCAGACATTTACATCACACTCAAAAAAAAAATCCCTGGAAACATTTGCTGTCAGAGTTATTATTATAGCAAGTTGCAATAATAATTATTTACACCTACAAGCACACCTGGTAATTAAAAGACATCGACACACCAGCTGCTGTGTGTCTGAACACATCTGACATTAAATTCTTCATTAGTCTTTTTGTTACAATTTTCCATCTGTGTGTAGGTGGCGAGAGCGGAGCTAAGACATCTGAGATGAGTCAGGTAGGAGTAGTAATGTCCAGATAACACCATTAAAAAATATTTAGCTCTAGACTTCTGACCCCAAACACGAACATCCCAGTAGGGATTCGCTTTTTGGACAACATATTGCAGGGCTAAGGTTACTAGTGAAGGTAGAGCAGATAAAGAGCGGATAAACTGAAAAAGTTGAGGAAAAGTTAATTAAAATAAATGCAAATATCAACTAGATTGATTAACCTCTAGACACTAGCTGTAAAGAAAAAACAAAGCCAATGCAGTGCCAAACAGTGCAGTTCCTCAAACGGCCTCATGGGCCTGTCTAAAACTCCCACATTAAAACGCTTCATAACTTCACAGCATTAAAAAGCATGTTTACAGACTGGTACAAAAATGTTTTGGTCTCTATGAATAATTTTCCCCCTTCATAAAAACTGTACAGGCTTCCTTTTGATTTATAAATTTTTTGAGGGATCTTATTGATCTAGGCTCCAAAAACTTGGCTTCAGGCAAAACTCCAATGTTTTCCATGTTTTATATGTACCTTTATAGTAGAAAGGTACATATACCTTTCTACTTGTATGTATGTATGTTTAAGAATTGTTTGGTGTTTATCATAAATGTTGTGTTCAGCGTGTAAGAATTTCAAATCATACGTGTGGTCAAAGTTTGGAAATATTCACAAATGTGCACGCTACTATGACAATTACAGTTAAATGTTGCTATTATATGTAGACAAGTTGTTTGTTTCAGTCGGAGCCAACAGCTCTGGCCTCTATGGACAGTATCCCCAACAGCTCTCATTCACTCATCAGCCTAATAATTTCTCAGTTATAGCCCAATGAGCATATCTGGGATAATCCTCCTTTCTAAATCTAAAGTTGTGTCCATGCTGGATGCAATTTGCTCGTTGCACATCACTTTGAAGCTGATGGCTGGTGGATTTTCCAGGCACTGGGCCATGTCAATCACAGGTACCCTTTACTCTCATTGGAAGTCACTTAAATCCCTTACCTGGAAGTTTAGAAAAGTTTATCTAAGATTCCTGCCTTCATAATGTTAAAAGTGGTTATGCCACCCATAGTCACTCAAAGTCGCAGGATACCCTTGAATTTCTGTCATCTCTGGTTGTCACATTGCTGCAATGTTCTGCTTTAGAATGTCAAAATTCTAATTTAAGGTGCTGGCATGTTGGCTTTATTTTCTATGGGTCCAGATCATTCAGTTAGTTTATGGGGAATGGAATTTCCCTGTTTTTCTGTCTGTGTTGATCATGCACAGGTATGGCTGCTAACTGAGCTTCCTGATAAATGAGCACTTTCATTGGGATTTCTTAAATTATAAATTATTAAACCGTTTTATTTATCTGCAAGTATTTTATTTGCCTGATCAGCATTATTTAACTGATCAGCATAATAAGCTGCCTCTTAGGCAAGTTTTCCGTGGATGAACTCTACTTCCACGGTCATTGACTGCAGCTGTGAGCTCGGTGTAGCAGCACATAAATGAACCAGTTCTGGGCAGCTGGATGACGAATGCTAGCTGAAGTCCAAAATGGTGAAACTGGAGAACTTCCAACACTGCAGGATGAGACTGTCTCTGTGGACTGCCCCAAGAGCTAGCAAGCCAGCAAAACAACTGATGGGAAATGAAACATGGCGTGGCGGGAAGCACTGGGTAAGCAAGTTAGGAACAGTTAAACTTTCAAAATAAGAGCGAGGGGATTGCCAAATTTGTCATTTGTAAATCAAACACAGATGGTGCCATTCTTTCTAAGGGAGAAAGAAAAAATGCGAAATACACCTGTAGGGCCACACCTTTCAAAGTCTGTATGTAGATGAATGCAGATTAATGTGCAGATTTTACATTATTATATACATCTGTGTGCTGTGTGCTGACAACAATCTCTCTCTGAATGTGGAGAAGACGAAGGAGATTGTTGTGGACTTCAGGAGAATGCACACCCAACATGCTCCTCTGACCATTGACGGAGCGTCTGTGGAGAGAGTGAGCAGCACCAAGTTCTTGGGTGTGCACATCACAGAGGATCTCTCCTGGACGTACAACACCACAGCACTGGCCAAGAAATCACAGCAGCGTCTCTTCTTTCTCCGCAAACTAAGAAGAGCAGGAGCACCAGCCCCCATCATGTACACTTTCTACAGAGGCACCATCGAGAGCATCCTGTCGAGCTGCATCACTGTGTGGTTTGGAGCCTGCAATGCGTCCTGTCATAGAACCCTCCAACGCATAGTGAGAGCTGCAGAGAGGATCATTGGTGTCTCTCTCCCCTCCCTCCAGGACATTTACAGCACCCGTCTCACTAAAAAAGCCCTTTGCATAGCGGCTGATCCCACGCACCCAATGCAAAGCTTCTTCAAGCTGCTGCCGTCGGGGAGGAGACTGCGGAGTCTCCAGGCCAGGACCAGCAGGCTGAAGGACAGCTTCATCCATCAGGCTGTCAGGAAGCTTAACTCCCTCCCGATTCTGCCCCCTCTCCCCTCTCTCCTCCACGGTCTCACTGAACTCTGTCACACACACACAAACACACACACTCTCTGACTCACTCACTGGCCTGCACCAGTTACCAGTCACTTTGTGGAGCATTGGACTGCCATTACCTCATAAGACTTTGTTGTTACACTTTCTCTTACCGTACATTACTAAATCTCCATTTGCACTATTTGCCTATTTGCACTACTCTGCCTGGTTTACACTCAATGTCACTTACCCATTATATTGTATATTGTATAGCTTTCTTGTTATATGTAAAATTGTATTTATTTAAATTTTTACTTTTTAATTATTTTACTTGCATTTTTAATCACTTTTATATTTAAATATATTTAAATGTTCATTTGCTATTTATCTAGGGATTGAGAGTAACGCAATTTCTATTCTCTGTATGTCCTGTACATGTGGCAGAATCGACAAATAAAGTTGACTTTGACTTTGACTTTGATCTAAAACTAGGCAGATTTAAATAGCTGCAATTGGTAACTGTATTAATTGAGACCCATCTTTCTAAAGAAAATACCTGCAACCATCACTTTTTCTGGCCCTTTATGCTGAACCTTAGAAAGTCTGAGAGTTTAGGTGAAACAAACCACTAGTTAAAAACGACAAAGGAAATTTCTGAAAACTTAAAAATCATTATAAATTATTTCAGTCAAGGTTTAAGCTAACATTCCAAACAGTCCCAGGCTCCAGCTCGACTAATGTCACAATTTGATACTTTTCTTAGTCCTCTATCATAATAAAGCAAACATCTTTGACTTTTGACTTTTTAAAGTATTCTTGAAAAAAAAAAGGTTTCCATGACTTTTATCACTATTGCAGTTTTGAACAAAGTCCCATAAGTATTCAAGTACTTATTTGAACCCATTATTTCTGATCCTACTACTAGGCACACCTGGTCAGACATGTTAACATGATTAAAAATAAAGTTATAGTCCTACTTAACATTGTAAATACATAGTTCTGTGTAAAGTCTGATTGGATTCACTGTTAACCATGCAAAAGCCAACCAAAAGATCTTGGTGGGTATTTTGGTCTTTTTCTTAGGCTTCTGGCCCTGTTTTGCCTGCTTTGTTTCCTCAAGCTTGATCATCAAACACATACCTGGCTGCTCTTTTTGTGTCTACTCCCTTAAGCATGAAACCTCTTCCCCCAAACAATTACTATTGGTCTATGACGTTTCAAAGCCCAAAAAGCATTGATACACAAACCTCTTGCGCTGCACACAGATGGCCTTCCTCTGGCTACTATGAGTCTCTGAAGTCCAGTATCTGGCCTTGTCCAGTTCACAGATGCTGTTTGGCGCTCCAAGAAATACGAATGCTTTATAAACTACTTTTTTAGCATTAAAATCACAGGTCGACCTTTTGAACATTGTAGTCACGCTACACTTTGTCTCCAAAACCTAATCGCGTCCAATTGGTCCAATGCGGAATTTCGTTTAAATAGAGAAAAGGGCTTGTTTGTTTCTGATTTCCATTGACCTCAAAGACGCTTCAGTCCGTTGAAAATACTTTTTCTCTCCCGTCTTTTTGAAGCCGATGCAAAGCTTGTCCCCATCCACCACCACCTTCACCACCACCATGCCTGGACGTTTCTTGATTTCCTCTGGCGCTGCATCTCTGAGCCAGACAGACAAAGGAAAGGAAGTCCTGCCAAGTCTCTCGACTGCAGGCATGGCTTTTTCCTTTCCTCTCTGCTCCCTCGCTCTTTCTTCGGCTCTCTCTCGATTGTGGCAGTGTTCCCGAGGAGCCTTGGCGATGCTCCAGCATGTCTGCCACTCCGTCTGAACCTTTCCATCCTACCCTCCATCCCGATCGTCCTTTCGCTGTGGACCCCCGCCCCGCTAACCCCTCCACTCCCACATCCTCCTTCCCCAGTCCAACCCCCTCCAGCCTAACCAAAACATTAAACACACTCCAAAAAACAAAACAAAAATTTACATTCAACTCATTTATAATCAGTCAAATATTTGATTCCGCATCTTTTTCTTTCTCTTCAACCCTTAAACCAAAACTCACTCAGTATTCCGAAAAACTGTTGTCGCCCAACAACCTTTACACTTACCACTAAAAGGAAGTGACCGCGTGTGTCTCTGACTGTGTGTGTGAGTATATGTGTATCTCAGGTCTTTTGTTTAGTGCCAGTGCAGATCTATTCATCATGTGCCAAGACTCTGTGCCCTCACTTGTAGTGAAGAGGGGGCAGGTTGGTGCCAAGTGCCCTGACTGCCAGCTTAGTGCTGCTGTCGGTCTGTTTATGCTCACAGAAAGCTCTCTATCTCACACACACACACACACACACACACACACACACACACACACACACACACACACACACACACACACACGTATAAGCACAGTTTTCTTTGAGCCATTTACAAGCAGGAGTGGCAAATATATTTGTAAAGAGGGAACAAAATAAACAGATGTATGGAATATTAAAAGCAAGTGCTAATATGTATAAAATTAAGCTGATATTATCTGATGCTTAATCGGAATATATCTCCCCTTAATATCCTCAAAGTATAGTTGAGCAACATTATTGTCTTATGGTTTATTGTATGAAATATTAAAACGTTTTAAAATTCTACAACATTATTCGGAGGAAATTGTGACATAAAATGCACCTTTTTTTATATACATGAACATGTAACATTCTGTTACATGATATCTAATTTTGCTGTAATTCTATAAAATTATACCTGAATTTTACATACACTACATACATTATTTAAATAGTTTTCTTAGATAAACCTTGCTAGTAGCAGGTTTGACCCCCTTTTCCTTCAGAACTGCCTTAATTCGCCATGTTAAAGATTCAGCAAGGTGCTGGAAAAATTCCTCAGAGATTCTGGTCCATATTGACATCACAGCATCACACTGTTGCTGCAGATTTGTCAACAGGACATCCATGATATGAACAACCTTTTCTACCACATCGCAAAGGTGTTCTATTGAATTGGCATAGCACGTTATCCTTCTGGAAACAAGCATCGGAAGATGGTACATTGTGGTCATAAAGGTGTGGACACAGTCAGCTACAATACTCAGCTAATTGGTACTAAGGGGCCAAAAGTGTGCACAACGCTATCATACAGTACCACCGTCAACAGCCTGAACCAAGGCTTTCACATAGTTTACGACAATTTCTGACCCTACCATCTGAATTTTGCAGCAGAAATGAAGACTCATCATACAAGCCAACGTTTTTACAATATTCTATTGTCCAACTTTGGTGAGCTTGTACTAACTGCAGCCTTAGCATCTTGTTGCTGTAGCACTTGTGTTCAAGGTTCAACATCTTGTGTTTACATAGATCAGGGGTGTCCAACTCCAGGCCCCAAGGACCGGTGTCCTGCAGGTTTTAGATGCGTCCTTGATCCAACACAGCTGAACCTCCAGGACACTGGCCTTTGAGGCCTGGAGTTGGACACTCCTGACAGGAATATTCTTCTGCATATCTTTGATGTAACTAGTAGTTATTTGATTTACTCTTGGCTTACTATCAGCTTGACCCAGTTTGGCCATTTTCTGACCATTCTCTGTAAACTCTGCAGGCGGTTATGTAGGAAAATCCCAGCAGATCAGCAATTTCTGAAATACTCTGCACAACATCGGCACATTCAAAATCACTCAAATCTCATTTTCACCAACAATATGTAACTATCAAAGGGATTCCCAACATTTCTAACTTAATCATTTTTAAACATGCAAATATCAGAAAATATTTTGAGAATTAAATTGATTATACTGATACTAACAAGTTATCCAAGTTAAGTTGTACCCCAGCTCTTGCAAAATGACAGCTGAAACAGGCAAATGCATCCACAACACTGAATTTGGGCAAATGGTTGGAAAAATTGATGGATGGGTGAATTTTATAACACAATGGATTCAAACTTAAACCAAATATATTGCATAATGTTTAACTGCTGCAACTATCAAAATGCAGTTTTGCTGCAAACTGAATGCAATGTTTGGTTAGTCACTAATAAAGCATCATATTTTATATGTACTGTACTTAAAATTTGAGGAGCTGTTATCAGTTTAAGCAGTGGTTTATAATCTTTGGACCTTGTCAGATTAAAAATCACTTTGTACTTTTGATCCCGTTTAATCTTTCACATATCTGTGGGGCATTTCCACTCTAACTTTTTCAGAATTCAGAATTCAGAGAAAACAAATATCTAATTCTTTGCGAAATACAAACAATCGGAGGATAAAATTACAATATGTAAAATTATGACACTTTTTCCATTTTATTCACTTTCTATTGGTCTGATCTATCTTTAGATTTATCTACCGATGCTTAACTAATCATTAACCAGGTAAAGGCACAGCAAGCTGCAACTGTTAAATATTGTTTACTTTACAAACAATAACTTCACAATGTAATAATAAATCAAGCTTTTTTTTCCTGGCTCAAAATGGGCCTATGAAGCATGACTCTGCACATAAGCATGGTTTACCCGCATACAGTAAAAGTGTTATAAAGCAATATAAAGATATCTTTTGTGATTTCTGCCCATAATTACATGAAAATCTCGATTTTTCCATCACAAGGTTAAATTCTCACACATATTTTTCCTTTTTTAAATTTTACTTCTAATACTTCAGCATTTAAGTTTCCTTATTAGGTGCTGAAATTTAACCTGTGACTGAATATGTTTACATTCATACATTGGTATTAAATAAGTGAATTATTTACAGACCTCTACATTTGCGGATATTCGTTTTTTCCTCTACCACTGTTAAGAGACTGGGACGCGCATGCGCAGTAAAAGCATACTTTAACTGGGTAGTAGCATGTGTAGCATCGGATAAATTTGCGATTGTTTAACTTAATTACATTCTTATAACTGAAGCTGCTTTCTTCGTGAATGGATGGAAACACCTGGGAAGTAACCCACAGACCATTGTAACACTAAACAAACCAGCAAACAGCTCGTTTCATTTCGCTACATAACGCGGATATGTAGTAAAGTTATATCACAGGGCTAACTTAAGCTAGCCTGCTGAAGCTAACCGGGTCCACTCTTACCAGAGACTTTCATACTCTCAGTCCGGCCGGGCAACGCTGTCTCTGGGGTCGGCATCTGTGCTTTGGAGGCCATATCTCCCATCCGAATGTTGACAAAGTGACGCCAAACGAAAAGGATCCTGGATGGAGAGACCATTGACCCTCAGCACCTCTCACACCCTGCTGCTGCTGCACTAGCTAGCCTTACCTAACAGACACATGGGTTTGCGTAACTGTAAGTGTCGCCCCTTACACAATGATGACTGTAAACAAAACACATTTTGAAAATGTTTTATTGCACACTTACAACATAACATAGTGCATTTCCTCATTGAAGACAAAGTACACATTTTGCCACACACGATGCAGAAAGTGAAAGTTAACTACAAAAGTTTTTCATTGTTTTTATTTGTATTTTCTTGTAAATAACTGGGACCACAATAAAGACGAATTCACCTGCTGGGTTTGTTTTTCATTTCGTCTTGTTTCTGTGAACACTGATGAGCTTTATATTCACCAGTGGCTAAGTTAACATACATATACATATATATTGTACATATATTTATTAGTTTCAGGTTGGCCATTCTTGTATTTTGCTCGTTTGTGTTGTTGTGTTTGCACATCTCTGTTGCTTGTGGGGCTCGCACACAAGAATTTCACTCGCATGTGCTGTGCCAGTGTGCCTGCACATGTGATGTGACAATAAAAAATGATTTGATTTGATTTGATTTGTAACATAAAAATTCCTATTATTTTGAATGGAGTTCAGTCGTAGTCTCTCAGATGTGAGCTGGTTTGTAGTTTTATATGACTGGTGCTCCGTCGCTGTTAAATACTAATATGAGAGATTTATGTATAAAGCTGGGGAATTCTTCTGTCACAGGAGCCAATCCACAAAAGTGTAACAAAACAACTTCAATAAGGAAGAACCACTGAAAAAATAAACACAACATGACAAAAATAGCTCAGCAAGTTTAAAGAAAATGGTACAATCAGAGATTTTTTAAATAAAAGTTCAAATATAATACAATAAGTGGCTTAAGTAAAAACAAATGCATTGAGACAGCCTCCACACTGAGCTGTTAGCTGTTATTTACTGATTCCACTCAGTTAAACTGGCCATCTGTCATTTTACCTAAACCTCTGTGTCAGTTTGAACTCATCAACACCAAACTGTCGAAAGAAACATTTGTCTTTCACACCATTAAAAGACAGACTATGTCAACATTAACTGCCCTTTAAACAACAGCATCTCATTTGTACATTTGTCAAATACGAATTAAGCTCTGTCTCAAATTATGCATTTTAATACTTTTCTCACTGTTTTGTGAGCATAAGTGTTCACACTATTACAAAAGTATATACAACTACACAAACCCCAGTGGTGTACTCAGGAGGGTCAGAAAGTAGTCAGTAGAACACTTTTGTTCGATGTTATAATCACAAAGCACCTGAGGCAGTAAAGTTTTTCTCAGCTATTCAGGGACAGTTTTTTCATGCCAGTTAAATTACAACATACATTAATATGTAGATATAACGTACAGTAAGACAGCACTCTGAACTTTGTGCCAATGCTTTGGGGAAAAGGGTCCTTTCTTTACAAAGCTAGATCCTGTGTGACGTGTTTCACCCTCCACCTTTGAAGAACTCCACGAAAACCGTCTTTATTGCCCAGTGCTGCACCTCCTGAGCATGAATGGTAGCGCATTTCTGCAGAAGCCAGAGGCTGATTAACAGGCCTGGTTTGGGGACTACATCATCATAGAGCCACATAAAACGTAGCTTTGGGTGTCCACATCCTTTAGGACACAAAAGCTAATTGTATTGTTAGTTAAAACTATCTGGATTAAATTAACAGTTTATGTTGAGGTGGAAGGGGGCTCATTTCACCCTGTGTGTTTGGTGACGCAGTGGTCCTCAGAGGAGGACGGAGCATCCATGAGTGGTGTACTCATTATATATTGAACATTTCAAAGACTGTGGATCTTACACTTTTACTGCTAATATGATATTATTTCCCATCATGTCGTCACCATTATAAGAAGAAAAACTGCTGATCAGTAAGGCAGAGGCAGCTTTTGTCACTGCTGGCCTAAGAAGAAAAGACGGTGCAGAAAGTGGACACGGCATGGAAAGAAAGCAGAGGGGGCACTTATTGGTTACTGGCAGTGGTCACGGGATTGAACTTCACTGGTTTTAATTAAAAGCTTGCCCTAAAAGAGCTCCAGCTGAGTTTTGTAACCATTTTACACTAAAGAAACAATGTGACAGGGGCGCCAAAACATTAGAAAAATACAGCCATTAAAACGAACATGCACACAATATTAAAATGGATACGTTTTATTCCATACCTTGAAAAATGAAAGCAGAATATGAAAGATAAACAATGAAAATTGTAATTACAGGGAGTTAAACACCACACGGGTATAATGGTTTGAATTATGAAAGTAAACTGTAAATATTTGACATTTTAATAAAAATCCAAATAGCAGAACAGTTTAATGTAAGCTGTGAACACTTCAGCCCTGACAAGAAATGAAAAGTAAATATTAAATGATCACAAACATTACACAATGAATTAAAACAAAAAAATGTTCAAGAAAACGATTTGTGTGTTACTCAGATGGTTCAAATAAGGTTGTAGGGATTTCTTGAAGAAAATCAGGCTCCGTGAGATGGAAGATGATGATTATTTCATAGTCGGCAGCTATAATGGTGCAGTCAAATGAGCACCGAACAGCCTCCATCAGTCAACTGGTTCCCAGTACACTAGGTGGTGGTGGGGGGATGGATGGAAAGAGGACAGATGATGAGCCATATGGAAGAACCCAGGAGGAACGCTGCTAATGCTGGAAAAAATGTTAATTTCGGTGTCTCATTGTTCGTGTATGAAGGTGGGAATCATCAATAATTCAGATGGCAGGTGCACAGTTTTAGTTTTCACTGGAGAAGAAGACTTTTCTAAATGTACACTTCTCTGTTAACTCTTTCCATCCCTTGGCTTCTTTATATTAGAACCAAGCAATGCAGCATTTCTCCAAACATTTCTGAACATCTACTGATTGGAGCACATTAAATGAAAATGTCACCTGGTGCAACTCTGAGTGAAAATAATGTGCTGCATTTCAGCTAAAGTTAGTAGATATATTGAGTGGTTCAGGTGGGGGCAAAGAAGGCAGGTACTCGAACTTTGCCCTGTCTGACTTTTTGAGGCAGGGATCGTGGCTGAATTTGTTTGAACATAAAGGGGGAAAAAAAGTTGTGCCAGTCTTCATGATGGCAGCACTGACAAAACTCAACCACAGAGACAAAAATCAATACTTTATCTGTTTAATGCAAACCCAATTAAACTGCTTTCTCATCCATAAAGAGCCTGTCATCTAATTTAACTTTTTTGGTTTGGTTTTTTATCCCCGTTGTTCCAATCACTTTAGACTGGAGCCACAGAATGGAGATGCTCAGTATCTTTTATTTATACTCAGAAAAGGGAAGAATAAAGGGGGAAATTCTGAACATTTGTGAATAATGGTGTTTATGTAGCCTCTAAAGAAAATTTGAGCACCAAAAATGAGAAAATTGTATCCAGCAGCTCTACAATCACCTTATTATTGTGCATCTCAGCTGGGAGGCCATTCAAAATTCTACCAAAAATCTCGTCATCAAACAGGTAGGCCTATATAATTATAAATGTCAACCTATTTCTTGAATGGTTTGGTAAATATGATGTTAATTACATACCCAACCATGATGTCAACATATCTCCTCTAATATGAATGTATTAATCCTATAATTAATCAGTATTCTGATTCTGATTCTGAAAATGTAAAAATAAAAGCCTTTACTAACTAATTTAACAAATAAAACAAAATAAACTAAATTATTACGGCTTTATTTCCCATTATTCTACATGATAATCACAAAGCACTTTTATTTATTTATTTATTACAAGACTACACTTTGTGGTATGGCTTTGTGGTGAGCACTTTACACATTCAGCGTGGCACCTTTTCATTTTTCTAAGCTATATCCGGTTTGGTTGCTTCATCCTGCACCTTTGTTGAACTCCATGCAACCCGTCGTCATTGCTTATTTCAAGTACAATAAGCAAATCTCTGTAGACGAGTTTATAAATTCTCACAGCAAGCCTGAAAACACGAGAGCAGAGGCTGATGAATGCGCCTGGTTTGGGAATTACATCATCATTTAAAATGTAGCTTTGGGTGTCCGTATACTAGCACAGAGGCTAGCTGCATTGTTCCTTGAAGCCATTTGGATTAAATTAATGACAGTTTATGGTCAGATGGAGTGGGGCTTGTTTCACTCGGTGTGTTTGGTGAGGCAGATGCTTTCACTCCCCCCTCCCTCCTTTCTTAGAGGAGGACGGGGCGGATGAAAAGCGGAGAGAGGACGGAGCTGGAAGCTGAAACTGAGGATGTAAAAACCCGGCTTCATCTGACTCCCTCTCTTTCAGAGGACCACCCCCTCCCCTATCCTCTCTCCATCTGACTGCGCCCAACTTCTCTCCCTCCATCCTGCCGTACAGCTACACGGACTGCACCCAGCACGCACAAAACCTGATTTTGATGGGTTCGGGATATTTGCTTGACTCTTGTACTCTTTATGGGTCTGGACTATTTGTACTTTAAAGAGTGTTCTCTGGAAAGAGAAAGAGAGAGAGAGAAATACCGCCTATTCAGCTCGTGTGCAGAAGAAGGACGGTCCGACCTCCGCATCCCTCGCAACATCCCTCCGCTTCCTCCGCATCCTCAGCATCCCATCCCTGGGAGGACCTCCAGAGAAGAGGACCGCGGACCAAGCTGCAAATAAAGCCGGTTTACATCGTTCTCTCACCGGGCACACAGAGCCTCAAGAGTCGGTGTGTTTAATGGAGGTCTGGGCTGCCTTTTTATTTATTTATTTTTAAACATCAAACAATAAGAACGTGCTCTGTAATGGCAAAAGAAATAGATACCTGCGCCATTTATCCTGCACCCTGCCGCTGAAAGGTATTGTTGTTGTTCGGTGTTACACACTTTTACAGCACATTTGTTCGTTTTAAAGCTAAGGTATTATAGGCGTTGTGTGTGTGTGTGTGTGTGTGTGTGTGTGTGTGTGTGTGTGTGTGTGTGTGTGTGTGTGTGTGTGTGTGTGTGTGTGTGTGTGTTTAAAAACCCTTTCATCTGCGTTTTGCTCCTGCGAACGCCGCAGTGTGCTGTCGTGCTCTGCGGAACTTCTCTTTTTTTCTGTTTCTGTTGCGAAAAAAAGAGCCAAATTCTGCATTCACGCCCAAATCCATCCACAAATACTGCACCAGATGTAATATTTAACTCTGGCAGGCCGTGGTGTTTTCTGGTAAATTTGATGTTATAATTGGAAAAACGCAAAAACGGAAATCTTTATTGTGTTTTACTGTCTGTTAGACCAGTTTTTACAGACTGTAATTTGACTTATTCGGTGCCTGCAGTCGTGTATTGGTTAAAAATGTTCAATATAAGCTCTAGCACACACACACACACACGCACGCACACACGCCCGACCCCCACAAAGGCAACCATCCACCCCCTCCCTCCTCTCTGCAGTTTTAGCCTACATGAGCTATCTGGGTCATTAGCATTTCAGCGGTTAATGAGGCTGCAGATGGGTCCTCCTCTCTGCCGGAGAGCCGCTGAGCAGCACAGATGATGCTGATGCTGCTGCTTTTCATCTGCACAAATCAAAAGAAGAGGCTACATGTCCTGATGCCCCCCTGCCCCCCTCCTCTTTTTTTCTGTTTAGCTGACAGGATGGTGTACTCATGTGGGATGAGAAGTAAAATTGCAGCAGCAGCTTCCTCCCCTGCAGCTGTGTCACTAATGCAGTGCTGTATAAGAACGTACATTATGGCTGCTGCTGCCAGATAATGGAGGATGATGCTTTAATGGTCCGCAGTGCTGCCGTGTTTTTAATGATTTAAAACTGCACATCTCTGCAATACTTTTTACACATATACTGTATTATTTTAGATTTTTATTTTATTTTTTTGGCCTCTTCCAAATGCATTTTCCCCTCCAGTCTTCCAGTAAGCCATTATTGGTTTCCACTCATCCGGGGGTATGAAAATCAATTTGCAGAGATTTTTACACTTGCTCCATGCGGTCAATCAATTTCAGTGAGCACCATGTCTGCGTTTAATGCAGCTGAAGATGCATTACTGTTGCATGCAGCGCAACTAAAAAGCAAAAAAAGGGTGAAGAAAAAAAACAGAGGGAGGTCACATGATGTTAAAAAAAATCTTTTTACATTGAACAAATGTTAATCTTTTTTTTTTTTCAGGCCTCCAGAAATCCTTCAGATGACACTTTTTGTGGAACTTCTGCCAAATTAAGCCAATGAAATGACAATACCAGTAGAGATGACATTATTTCAAGTATGCTAGAAGCCAAAGGAGGAGATTGAAGTGATTAATATTCAAATGATTTGGATGGATTTTGACATAATTTTTAGTCACAGGGCTAAAATCTGCAAACTGTCCATATACACAGCGGATAAACTGATTGTCACTGAACCACTTCTAACACTGCACCCATTTACATCTCAGGGAAAAGAAAGATATGCACACACAGTCACATTTACGCCTATGCATGGACCACTACAGGGTCCTCCTGAGCTGCCTCTCTGTGTGTGGACTGCAGGAGGAGACAAAGCACTGCAGAGGAGCAGAGCTGAGTAAAAAAACCTTGCCGTTATTGTAACGAACCACTCTTTTGCTTTAACAATAATGTATTATAACGCTGTCAATAGATTGCATTCACAATATCTAGTACAATCAGCACCAATATCATCATAAATGTTGCTGTCAGTGTAATTTGATCAGCTGTATTCAATTTGTAAGGCAGTTTTAGCAGCATGCGGAGGCATGATAAATAATCAGTGCAGTCATAGTCAATATAACCCAACGGTGACAATAAAGCGTTCACTATATTGATATTTAATACATTTATAGCCCACTGAGTGTCATGGGAGATTTACAAGCTCAATATATTGAAATTTGTTTATCTGTTTATAGAAATACATTAAAGAGGAACCCCCTCAGCGCTTGATAACTTGGCAGCAATTTTATTTTCTGGAGTGCTGCTGTTGCAGAAAAACTACTGAGACAGATAAGGACGGGAATAAAGTGGAAGTGATTCAGTCAAGCTGGACAGAGAAAGCTCTAGTAGGACAGAGCAGTGCTGGGGAAAAAAAGAAAAGAAAAACAGTGGTAAAAATGGACTCACTGGAAACGTTAAAGCGAGGTGCACAAGACCACAGCTGCATTGAAAAAAAAGCAATAAATGTATGAAAACTGTACAAAATCACGATGTTGTGAGTCAGATGAGAACAAAGGGGAATAAGAGAAATATGGGTTGTCACTCCTCGTGTTCACAGCGGACCTTGATTTAAATGTCCATACAATTAAGGCACGCGGTGAATGCCAAGAGAGCAACCAAATATCAGCCATTACAAACACTTATTTGACTGTTCATGTCATGCAAAGATGTAAAGATGCATTTCCAGTTTCCAGTTTCTCTAACATGGCTGTCTTGACGGTAGACTGGGTAAGACGCTGCAGTACCACCACGGACCACTAGTGCACATATATATATATATATATATATATATATATATATATATATATATATATATATATATATATATATATATATATAAATGACTTTTTTGTTCCTTTATTATTTTTTATTAAAAATTATTAGATATAAGATTGTCCTCATATTTTTCTTTCATGCCGTTACAACCCTATCCATATTTAAGAGTTAACTATGACAGCGCCTTCTAGTGTCTGAATTACATGAGCTTATATTTAGTCTGTGTGTAGTATTATAGCACCAGTATTAGGAGGAGGTTGGGGTGGATGGATAGGTCTACGGTTCTGCTTTTGTTCTCCGAAACCTGAATCAAAAGATTTGAAATAAGTGCTTTTTGCCTTTAATCTCAATTGGAAATCAGAGAAACTGGAGTAGAAATAAGTAGAGAGTAATATTAATTGATTTTCCTATCAAATTAAATGATTAAATACAGTTTATCATAAAGTGCTATCATTTCCAGGCTCTTGTAAGTGTCTAATGCCACATATTGCAACTGTTTTCAAAAGTCATATTTGTAGCTAGCTGAGTTGTGCCAATTGGGGTTAAATATCAGCATACTCACATGTGCCAAATTTGGAGTAGTATTATATGTGCAGATTTGGCCCAGTTTAGACTGAGAAATGACATTTATTTCTACTGGCTGGCAGAATTAGGACCATTTCAACCATGGGGAGCTGCAGGAAGGGACTAATATTTTGTAACTGAATGCCAACCACCAGTGAGCATTCAAAGAATTAGTATATACAGAGATTGGTCCAGAGATTGTGCCCAATTAAATGCTCACTAATAATGAACTTCAAGATCAAACTAGTCAGTAGTTTTATTTACAAAGGCCTAAATCCAACCAGATCATTTCTATCCTCAACTTCAGGTAAAGGAAAAATCCTCAAAAACTAATTAAATGAACGAGATAACGCTGAAAGACGCGAGATAAACACTTAAAATGTCTCGTTAACATCAGCAGAACACATCAGTTCATTCTGCTTTCATTACCATCGCTGCTCTGTTGCGTCTCGCTTACATCAGCCTCCTAAATCCTAAGAAATCCACTATAATTTGTAGTCTTTGAGACTTTGAAAGCTGTCTGACATGCAGGTCTAGTTAATGTCCTCACTGAAAGATCTGATTAATTATGTTCTAAAATGAGATTAGATTTAAATGAGATTGGAAGCACTGATTTGAAAAAAATGGAAAAGGGTGTGAGCGGCCGGGTTAATACCCACCACTAATTAATGCCCTGTGTTTACAGATTAAAATTCGAAATGGAATTAAAAGTATGGACAAAGCGGGTCTGCTGGAGGCTTTAATAATGTATGCTTCACTCACATGCATGTCTATAACATGTAGCATGTAATATTAATAAGAACCAAGTGCAGCTACGGTGTTCCTGTGCTTCCTGTTAATTTCCTGTCAGCCTGTATGAATCCACCCTGGCATGCTTTGCTTCAGTGCTGCAGGATTGTGATTAAAGTAACTGTGTTTCACATGGGTCTCATTTGTTATGGTTCTGACATGCAGACAAGGCCAATAAATACTATACAAGAGGATAAAGCCTTCTGATATTGGATGGAAAACAGCAGCAGAGCAACTGCAAGTAATGCAAATAGGAAGAGATTTTTAGGCTTAAAATCTTTCATAGAAAAAGGATATTTTTGGACTTCAGCACAAAAAAACGGACTCCCAGCACCTCCAGGCTTTGTTCCCAGTATAATTAATGCTTGCTTGTATAATTATTGCTGTCCAATAAGCACTTTTTGCTCTGTGTGAAATAAGAGAATACATTACATGGATGTAGGTGAAGATTTTCTGATTCACGGTAGAGACAAGGATAGCAGCAGGACAGGAAGTCTCCCGAGTTATCACTTACTAATGCATTGTCCCCAAACACAGAGTGTATCGATCAAGGATGTATAGTTCCTCTGCTGGGAACGGAGGTCGTACACTGGATATTTACTGTATGCTGTTCTGAACATGCACAGAGAGTGAATTTAATCACTCTGGTGCATCTTAATGTATTTTCTTCAGACTGTGAATTTTGCAAATAAATTGATTTCAGCTTGTTAAATTATTTAAAGAACCACGTTTTTGTTTTTTTCTGTCCCATACAGCTACTTTACTTATACTGGAAATTTGCTTAACTCTGGGCTTTTCTTAGATGAGCTAAAATATCTGTAAAAAACAAACAAACAAACAAACAAAACCTTCTCCTTCTTCAGAAACTGCCATGTACGTGGGAAAATACGGACGCATGGATTGTGAGTGTTATATGAGCACATATTAGATCTTGGGTTTGACAGCTGAAAGATGAAACAGATGATTAATGTACACGCACTGCAGAAAAAGACACCACGATTGCATTATAGTTTATCCTCTGGCTGAATTCTTTTTATCCCAGTATTTTTTTTTCGCATTTGATTAAATAAAAGTAACCAAATCAATGTGATGCAGTTTCCCTCCACCCTTATTCACAGCTTTTGCATTTTTCTGCTATAGACGTGTTTTATTTGTTGGCTGCGGTATAATTTTGCAAGATTTATATACTCGGATCAACTGTTCAAGCACTGTGGTTAAATAATCTCAAAGCAGTCAGTGTTATGTGTCTGTGCGTGCTGTTTGTCTATTGTATGTTCTCAGGGACATAATGATACCCAAGAGTGTCTTATGAAGATGCTAAACAATAAAATACAATTTAAAAAATGACCTTGTTTTTGTCTTTATTCTTTTTGTTTCATTTTTTATATATTTAATGAGAACCTACCTTAACTTCTGTCACACAGTTTTAGTTGTGGATCTCCATATTAAATGGCAAAATCTTCATATAATGATGTAGGGACTTCCTGTGAGCCAAAAGCTCAGGCTTCAAACTCCTCTAAATGCTCTGTTGATTTTATTTTATTATTTGAGAACAGTGAGACGCCCTAATATGGTCATATTAGCTAGTTATATAGCATAGAAGCCCCACCCACCTGCAGGCTAAATCTTGTGTTTGTGAAGAAGGTGGTCTTAAAGGGAGAGGAGCTAAAAAGAACTGAGGGCTCGCTTCTTCTCCTCCAATCCATGTCCAAGTGTCCTTTGGCAAGATACTGAAGTCCAAATGGGTCCCAGTACATCCATCATAGAGTGAACATGCAGTAATAGAAAGCTCTTAATGGTGTGTAGAATAAAGCACTTTGAATGCTCAAAGTAGAAACATTTATAAGTACCAATCCAAATACCAAGACCCAGTAAAGGATGAATAAGTTTGAACCAAAGCTACTCCAAAACAAAAAATATGGAGCTCAGTAGGTTGATTTGAGCTACATTAAAAAAGAAAACACACACACCTACACACACACACAAACACACAAAACCACATAAAGCTGATTTTAACATATTCACAGTAAACCTTTGTGAAAGAATCTTAGCAATAGACTGTTTTTTCCAGTTTTGAGCTGATATTTATTGTATCATGCGTATGAACTAAACTAAATTAAACTAAAGACTCATGTTGAGGTCTAACTACTGATTTATACAATGTTTACAGAGAACAGCAGAAACAAACTGGTGTTTTTGTAATCACCAACCAGAGAACTAATCAGAAACGTAACGTCAGAAAGATGAACAAATCTTTCTGCTTTTACAGCTCTGAGCTGCTTTTCAGTCTTCTCACAATAAAAACGAATAAAAGAGGCTGAGAAACGCAGGACTCATTGTTAAAACCCTTTCTCGAGTGTGATCCTAATAAGCCGAACCAGAATAATCCTGTTTCCTGAAGAGCCGAAGATCTCTCTAAAGATCCTTTAAAAGAGGGAGACAAGCAGCTGGTTTAAGTCAAGACTCCCCATAATGAAATGTCACTGACTGTAGTTGATAATAGTTGAATGTATAAGGTGTATAAGGTGTTGAATGTACAGTGGGATGCAAAAGTTTGGGCAACCTTGTTAATAGCCATTATTTTCCTGTATAAATCGTTGGTTGTTACAATAAAAATCGTCAGTTAAATATATCATATAGGAGACACACACAGTGATATTTGAGAAGTGAAATGAAGTTTTTTGAATTTACAGAAAGTTTGCAATAATTGTTTAAACAAAATCAGGCAGGTGCATAAATTTGGGCACTGTTGTCATTTTATTGATACCAAAATCTCAAACCACAGACCAGCACCAAAGACTTACAACATCATCTTGCAGCAGATGGAGTCGCTGTGCATCGTTCAACCATTCGGCGCACTTTACACAAGGAGATGCTGTATGCGAGAGTGATGCAGAGGAAGCCTTTTCTCCGCCCACAGCACAAACAGAGCCGCCAAAGCACATTTGGACAAGCCAGCTTCATTCTGGAATAAGGTGCTGTGGACTGATGAAACTAAAATTGAGTTATTTGGGCATAACAAGGGGCGTCATGCATGGAGGAAAAAGAACACAGCATTCCAAGAAAAACACCTGCTACCTACAGTAAAATATGGTGGTGGTTCCATCAGCTGTGGGGCTGTGTGGCCAGTGCAGGGACTGGGAATCTCGTCAAAGTTGAGGGACACATGGATTCCGCTCAGCATCAGCAGATTCTGGAGACCAATGTCCAGGAATCAGTGACAAAGCTGAAGCTGCGCCGGGGCTGGATCTTTCAACAAGACAACGACCTGAAACACTGCTCAAAATCCACTAAGGCATTCATGCAGAGGAACAAGTACAACGTTCTGGAACCGCCATCTCAGCCCAGACCTGAATATTATTGAAAAACTGTGGTGTGAGTTAAAGAGAGCTGTCCATGCTCGGAAGCCATCAAACCTGAATGAACTAGAGATGTTTTGTAAAGAGGAATGGTCCAAAATACCTTCAACCACAATCCAGACTCTCATTGGAACCTACAGGAAGCGCTTAGAGTCTGTAATTTCTGCAAAAGGCGGATCTACTAAATATTGATTTCATTTACCGTATTTTTTTGTGGTGCCCAAATTTATGCACCTGCGTGATTTTGTTTAAACAATTATTGCACACTTTCTGTAAATCCAATAAACTTCATTTCACTTCTCAAATATCACTGTGTGTGTCTCCTATATGATATATTTAACTGACATTTTTTATTGTAACAACCAACGATTTATACAGGAAAATAATGAGTATTAACAAGGTTGCCCAAACTTTTTCATCCCACTATATAAGGGCTTGGTAATTATGGTATGAACATGGTAAAAAAAACCATCTGTATACTGTACATCTGTATTTGCATATTGTGCTAGGATTTATTTATTTGTTGTTAAAGGTTTAACACCAAGCTTGGATTTCCAGACTGAACTCAGCTGGAACTCATGAAACCTAAATTTGAAGTCCCAGAAAGTTGATTCTGCTGATCCTGGACAGGAGGAACGCTTTTTTGAGCGGGAGGTCAGGGAGGCCATTTACGTGAAAAGGGGAAGACCGTCTCTGAATCGAGGAGGGGGCCTAAGGGTACATCTTTCACCATCTTAAAATGCTGTGATTGCAGCCATTCCCCTACTCTCTGTGAATGGTACTCATTGATCAATTGTGATTGATCAGTGGTTGTTGATCAATGGTAATGACAGTTTGAATATTAATGATCAAAAAACTGACCTCACAGCCCATTGTTCATCAATGGTGCTAGTTTCAGTCATTATACACGTGTACTGTTTGTAAGGTTGGGCAAACCTGCAGACACTGAGGCTGAAGAAGTCACTTGGATTTGGGATTTCTTGGTGCATGCTCAAACATAAGGAAATTCATATTTCTGCTGCAATGTTTCAAAATTATGAAAAAGAGTGTTTATATAAGAAATAACTAACTTCAGAAGAAGAGTGCAGTAAAAGAGAAGGTCTAAAACCAACAGTATGTGCCACCGTTTCTGTCATTTCCTCGTCTGTTTTGTAATCCCTGAACCTTTCCCAACTGGTGTCAATCATCCAGGTGCTCAACTGTTTGTATGTACTCCACAGTTTCTTTTTGCTCCCTGTCTGACTGCAGTGGTCTCTGTTCAGTACTCTTTGTGTTGCCACTGTTTCTAGTTTTTGTTCTCTTAGTCTCAGTTGCCTTCCTTGCAATTTGTCTAGCGGCCACTTAAGGTTGGCTCCAAAAATAAGGCAGTCTCCACAGACTCCTGTGTTAAAATGGTTAACTTTACAGCATCAAAAAACATGTTTAGAAGCTTATAAAAAAATGAAATTCGAGTGCTTTATTAGACTGTTACTTGGCGCTAATTAGCAGATATGTGTGTCTGTGCATCCATATGGTATATGAAGACAGCTTGCTAATTAAGCCTGACAGTTAGCTGATAATGTATTGCAATAAGTGCAGGATAAAATGCTCACGGTTGTATTTTCAAAACTGTAGTCTTCAAATTTTTGTGCAACTTCTATGAATATTTTACTATTCCTGTCAGTGCACCACAGTCCTGTAGGCCTGCTTCACACTATGGTTATAAAAGGATGGGCATGGTCAGCAATAACATACGGCAATAAGCTGTCACATTTAAATAATGCTTTATTGGTAACAAGCCCCAAGAAAATATTCCACACATCCTCACACCACCACCAGCATCCTGAACCTTTAATCCGAGGTAGGTAGGATGGATCCATGCTTTCATGCTGTTCACACTAAATTCTGACCATCTGACGGTTACATTTGCTGTGGTTTTGTTGTGGTTTTAAACTGAAGTGCATTAAAATGGAATTAAAAATTGAATAAATTTCCCAACTATGTCTGCACATATAAATTTTGTACTACAGAATTAGCATTTAGCATTATAGTTAGTGGATAGTGCTACACTGAGCATTTAAAAGAAATAAAATTATATTTTATTTATTCTTAAACTAAACCAAACCCCTGGTTTCAAAAAACCTTTCCTACTCCTCATGATCTGTAACTGGTGGCGTTAACCTTTAAAACACTAAAAACACACTCTTGAGCTTAATGTATTTAGTTTCTGACTGGCAAAGAGATCCAAGATCAGTCTGCCAGCATGAGTCAGCGTGCCCTGAAGGAAAATGGCAGTATCCATCAAACCAATTACGCTAACACAGAGGAATGAAATACACCCCTGGTTTATTACAGCTGAGCATTTAGAGGAAAACCACTGAGAAAGCACCTCCCATTCTCTGACTCACTCAAGTTATTATGTTTCCACTGGAAGGAGACGCACCAGACATAACCTGCACCTGAGCGGGGTGGTGGTACAGGGAGCCAAACTGGAATACTGCAGCCCGAGTGAAATCACGACGGGAAGTATTGCTATAGAATTAAGCGAAACACTTTTGGCAACCTGCTCGTTGTGTTTTTGGCTTCACTCAGAGAGAAAATGGCCTCCGGATCAGAGGCCAAACTCCACTGTCCTGTGTGCTGTGATATCTTTAAAGATCCAGTTCTTCTTTCCTGTAGCCACAGCTTCTGTAAAGTCTGCCTCCGGAGATGGTGGAGAAGGAAAGAAGCACTCGAGTGTCCTGTTTGTAAGCGCATATCTGGGAAGAAACACCCACCTTGCAACTTGGCACTGAAGAATCTGTGTGAGGCCTTTTTACTGGAGAGTGATCAGTTCAAGAGGCTTCACAAGTTTCTAGAAGAGGAAGAGAAGGCCAGGATTGCTGCTGTGAGTGCAGAAGAAAGGTGGAAGCGTGAGGTGCTGAAGGAGAAGATGGACGTTCTGAGAAGAGAGATAGCAGCTCTTTCGCAAATTATCAGAGCAACAGAGGAGGAGCTGAGAGCTGAAGACACCTTCTTCTTAAACAACTACAAGGTGTTGAAATCTCCCAATTCTTTGAATCTTTGGGCTGAAGGAGGGACAATACTCGGTGTATAAATGCTCAATCAACAATCATTTATTTCCATACAATTCAACAGTCAGAGCATTACAACGTCCGGACGGGAGAGATGCTACCAGAGGGTCAGGCACATGTCTCAAAATGGTGACGGGTTGCTCAGCTTTTTATACTCTCTAGTGGCCCCCAGCTAGTCGTAAAAGCCAAAACATCACATTTTTTCTCTGTTACAGCGCCTAAGTTATGACCTCGGCAGTTGTTTCTCTGCTTTCTGTAAGGTGGGGGTGTGGAATGTGGTCTATCTATCTCCCCTGTCTTTAGACACAGAGTCTCCTGCTTACAACCTTCTCTTCATGATTCAACAATTAAGCATGTCAAGAAAACAGTGTAACACATTCCCAGCAGATCAAGGATACAGAGTGATGCACATTTATCTAATGAACTAATATGTGAATATGTTCTGTTAACTCAAAAGTATAATGAGAACTAAACTACATACAGCTCACACACTCTATATTAAAGGGTATAATATGATCTACAGCAGTATTCTAATTCAACTACTTTGATTACATATATAAGGTAACATATAATAACAGAATAATCTAACAAAGGCTACAGCAGAACAGGTCCAGGAGCAGCCCCTGATGGGTGATCCAGAGCTTCTTCTAGGAGTTTTGCTGGACCAGGCCAAACACCTGGGCAATCTGACCTTCAACATCTTGAACAAGATGGCTGAGGCCAGCTCGTATACTCCTGTGATTCTGGATCCAAACACTGCCCACCCAAGACTCAACCTGTCTGAAGATCTGAGTGGTGTTAAACGGGGACGGACAGTAGAGTGTCCCAACAACCCGGAGAGATTTGACAGCTTCTGCATCACCCTCGGCTCTCAGGGATTTAACTCAGGACTTCACAGCTGGGAAGTTGAACTTGGACACAGTTCACACTGGATCCTGGGCGTGGCACCAGTCAGTCAAAAGGAAAGGACATTTAGGCTCGCACTCTGGGTTATGGACAATGGAGTTTTGTAAAGGTAAATACAAAGCATCCTCACCATCAAATTCAGTCTCTGTTCTTTCAGTGAGGAATAGGATCAAGAGGATCAGAGTTTGTTTGGACTGTGACACAGGGGTGCTGAGTTTCTCTGATCTCGACAGTCTCATATACTCCAACTCATGTACCTCCACCGAGGCCCTGTTCCCAGTTATAGGCACAAGTGATAAACGCCTATTAAAGATACTACCTGAAACAATGTTACTAAATAATACCTGTTAGATTCCAACAGAGAGGATAATGACCTATTGGTTTGTGGACTAGTATTTTAAAGCCTTTAGTATTGCGCTCAGATACGGTCAAAATATCCATATTTGGATGATGGTGGAGTACCAAGTTATCAGCTAAAGCTAGTTAGCTTGGTTAGGCTTTGGACAATGACATATATTTTCTAGTTTTGCCTCTGCACACCACCACAGTGGCTTTTACATCTAAATAAATCAACATCAACTATGCTTCAGATGATGAGCTGTTTTTATCTTTCTAAAATGCTAAAATTGCTAAATCTACATCTTAATGGCTTAACATAAAGCTGAATGTGGTTCCACTCATTACAGTCACAAAGAAGCATGAAGCAGGATATGATGAATGCTTAGAAAACCACTGAACATTTTTATATTGCAACTTTATTAAACAAAGTATATTCCATATTGAACACTCAGTAAAAGCTTTGCCAAACATTACTGGCCTCTGAAAAACATTCACAGAGAAAATAACTCAATTTAGTCCGCAGACATTAAACAGTCCTAAACCGCCGCCACAGCATTATAGTGTCAGGTTATTAAGTATTGTAATATCTGCTGCAGGAGAAAGCCTTCACAGATGGAAACCTGAGACAAAGTCCTTCTGATGATGAGAAAATACATAGAAACAACTAGATGGATGATATGTGTTTCCATGGTGACTGCACCTTGGGATAAACTGACCAGTCAGAGGATAAAATAAATAACAAAAATGAAACATCGTGGAAAAAACAAAAGCAAACAGCATCACTTCATCCCGATGCATCGGATTCCTTGGTGCTTTAGAGCTCTGATGTTGAGTTTGTTCTGATTCTGCACCGCTCTCAGTAGAGCACCAAACAAGGATTAATCCGCCGCTGAAATTATTCCCCAACAAAGTTTATTCATTTTTAACTTAAACTACAGCACAAGAGCTGCTTCAGGAAATCACTTTTTTGTGTGTTTTTGCTCAGGAACTAAAAGGGCTTGTGGTTGGGGCCAACACACACTGAGCATATGAACAGGTTTTTGTTTTTTCTTCTGTGTTTTCAGCACTGTCTATTTTTTTTGTTGTTAGCTGTTTTATGAAACATTTTCGAGCTCCTTACTGATTTTCTGAGGTTGCTTCAGAAATATGTAAACCTGAATTCTAATAAATACTTACGAGTTTTTATCTTGTGCTTTTGCTCTGACAGTGGTCAAATTCTAAGACTAGTAATGTTAGAAAAATGCTTATTGACTCTTGTCAGCCTGGTATCTTACTCTAATGACCAGAAACGAGCAGAAACTGCTAAATCGGCTCAAAGTGCTACATTTCTCAGTCATTTCAATTTTCTAACAGGCTGCTAGCTGATGAATGAGAAATGAAATCAGAAAAATGAATCAGAAAAAAGCACTAAATATATTTCTTGAATTCTTAAATTGTCAACTGTTAAGGTTCAAAGTCATTTATATGTACTTTTATTATCATGTTACCAATTTACAGTTTAACATCCAACGGTTTAACATATAACATGTAACACATAACATTTAACAGTTTAACTATACTTTTAAGGTGCCTTTTAAAGAAGAAAATCATGAACTGGTTTAAACTGAAATGAAGGGATTGTGTATTCTCCTCTGGGCTTAGAAACTACTTTTAAAGTAAAAAAATGATAAAGTTCTGGGGACAATAAAAGAGTTGGTTTCCTGTGAAATGTTTGAATTTGCGGAAAGAAAAGATGAGGAAGAATAGAAGGAAGAGCAGGTGTTTCAAAGTGTGTAACAGAGTAATAAAAAGAAAAGGCACAGGGCAGAGCTGCAGGTCGTTCTATCAGTGGAAGGAGAATCCGGACGCCGGCAGGCCGCCACACCACTGCCTGATGAACTCGAGGACGTCCTGACACTCTGGACTGTGAGTGGTCTGTGGGGAGGTGGAGGAGAGAAACACAAACAACAGCCCATCAGGAAACACACGTGAGAAGGGAGGTAAGGATGCTATGTATATTCATCTGCTGATTCAAACTCAAATAAGCACCACTGTTTTCATTTCTCTCAATGTGATGAACTAATTCAGTATTGTAAGACTCAGAAAGGTTAGGCCTCAGTTTCATGCTTTGCCAGTTGTGAACCACCAGTCGCAGGGGAAAAATTTGTATTCCCAAGTCAGTTAATGAGTAGCTGCTAGAAGTTGCTAAGTGAACTCAAACGCTAAAGCCCCATTCACCCAGACCTGGTCTCTAGCTGGTGGCCAGTGGCCCCAAGTAACCACTGATTGCTATGATAAAATATGTATTCTGCGACCAATTGGCAGACCATACCAATGTCAAATAGGTCTCTGGTTTAGCGCCTTCTTAGTGACCGATTTTACCTAGCAACTAGCCAGCAGCCTCCAGCAACTGCCTAATGACTGGTGGTGGTGCCCAGCCAATCTTATTTTTTGCAGAACATCTTGAAGTAACACAAACATGCTATAATCAACAGTAAAATACAATTTAGAGTTATAAGAAGCCAAGAAGTGTTGAGCTCTAACTCATGCACCATTATGTTTTTTTTTTCTAGTTATAATGAATCCAATAAATTACAATCCAACATTAGCATTTTCACTAAAGATCAGCGCTGTTTCAAAGAGAGTTGAACCTGAAAGAAACATTTTCTTCATGCCTTTGCTTTGAAAAAAAAAAAAAGAAAGAAAAGAAAAGCTTTGAGTACTGCTCCATGATGGGAGTTCCTTTCTCTCTCAACCAATTTTAAGTTGAGGACAGACGATCTGGGTAAGTTTTAGGAGTTTTGATTAGTTTTGAGTTCCTCAAAACTAATCAAAACTCTTCAAAACCTTGAATGACACTGCATTTAATTACAGTCCCTGTGGAGTCAAATACACTCCTGAGTAGAGCAGGGCGATACGACCAAAAATATTTATCACGATATACATTTGAAAATTTGCGATAACGATATAACTGATGGTATAATTGACACTAGATAAACTACTTTACGACTCCACAACTTTATTAATGTTAAACAAACCCAAAAAACCCATCAATGTATTTTTGCTTAAACTAGCAGCTGTTTTTTATGTGCAATAAAGTTATATAAAAATGTAACAGTGCAAATGCAAATTCCTTGCTGAAAATTTAACCAAAAGGAATTTCCAGTGGAAACTGGCCGACATATCCTCAGCATAACCATGTATAATATCCACAAAACTTAAAAGAGGTTATACACACAATACAGTAATATTATGTTGATGCACAGTATGTATCTCCTGCCTACAGTAGCCATAATGCTCCGACAATCCATCAAGCGGTGCGGCTTCATAGCTTAGCAAAGTCGTACTAAAACATTGGACAGATTTTTGAGCGGCGTGTACGACATAAAATCGTTTCGAGGTCAGTAAACACAACCAGAATTCATACATAAGGCACACGGGATTATAAGGGGCACTGTCGATTTTCAGAAGAATCAAAGGATTGATTTTAAGTGTGCCGTATTTTACAAAACACACGGTAATAACGACGGCCCGCTAGCATGCTCTACCAAAAATAGTGCTTTGTTGTGTATCTGATGGATGAAAGCCAAACCAGTTCCACACCACTGAAGTTGCAGCTTTTTTACATTCTGGTTCATCAGTTTCATTCAACGATCCTCTTTCGCCCTTCTCATTCTCCGTCGCCGAAATGCTTTTCCCGCCACGTGTCTATGAGAACAAAGGCACTGCGCATGCACGTTTTACCCATATTCTATGGGTATCGTGATATTTCATTTTCTTATCGTTGCCCAACATTATACCGGTATTACCATGAACAGTATGATATGGCCCAGCCCTACTCCTGAGGTTTTTCATTCAGAAAGAAGGAGAGATCCGTTTGTGTTGTTTTTATATGCACGGAAATTTCTCAGCTTACAAAAACCCAGTTTCTCTGTTTGATCTCACCTTCGTGGCCATGAGGAATTTGTTCCAGTCTTCCTTGTTGGCTGCTTTCCCCGCAGCAGAGAACTCGATTTTATTCCTCAGCACGGGGTAGCCTGAAAGCAGGAACACCACAGAGCGAGACTACATGCTGTGTATGACTGCACAGTCACGCAGCAAACTGGAGAATCAACACTTACAGCAAGGCCACAGCATGTTTTGTGTATGATAGCATTCTATTATACAGTAGCTATCATTTCATATTAAAATTTAAGAAAGAAAATCGTTGAATGGTCCATTAGGTTTTAAATGAAGGTTCTTGAAGTGGACCTGTTATACATTTCTTTCTCTGTCACATATATACTGTTTTATTGCTGGATTAATATTACACAAGGCCACAGTTTCATGTCAGTGCTGTTCACAGTGAGAGAGGATATGCTGATCAAACCTTCTGTTTTGTGACAGGTAGCCAATCAAAAGAACGTTGGCTTTATGGTTGTGGAACTAGAAAAAAGGTGAATTGAGTGGCTGCACTAAGGTTCAGTATAAGATATATAAGAGAATAACAAAAAGCTTCGCTAGTAGAGACCAAGAGTAAAAACATGAAGATAGAAATGAGCAAAATAGGTCTCCCTTAAATACAGATTACCTTCTTCAAATAACACAGAGGTGAAAATTAAACATTTATTTGAGAACAAATCCATCTTAAATCTCCAAAACACCTCAAACAACAGCTCTACACTTTCCTGAAATTAGATTTCATTACATCAACCTGCTCACGTTAAAGCGTGTGTGAAATCTCGTGCATTGCAAAGTGGATTAAGTGTAAATGTCAGCACTGTATGCAAACATCATGGGTGTGAGAAGAAAGTTTAACAACAGGTAAACTATAAAAGCTCCAAATAACAGAGAACATGTTGCAACTTTATGGTAATTACACAATTTTTTATTAAATTATTATTATTTTTTATTTCATTTAATTATTTCATGTTTTCCACAAAATAAATGATGAAACGTTTCTTCTTGCTTTTTGCTTTTCTCTGTTGCATCACATCAGTTTGCAATTTTTTCCCCCTCTGATCTCTTTTCAATCTTTGAAATTAACAAAACTTTGATAAGTCTTGGACATGCTTGAGTGTTTCTGTGTGTGTGTGTCTAACCGGTGAGGACACAGGGCATCGAGCGAAGGCCGGTGTTGGCGGCCACCAGCGAGGCTTCGTATGTGTTCCTCTCGTCACGTGGCAGAACCTGCTCGAGCCGATGGTCCATGGACACCATAAGCACCCAGTCGCGCATCTGGTCTCGCTGGGCAACCTGTAACACACACGCTGTTTTCAGACAGCTTTTCTAAACATTGCTCATTGCAACTGAGCTGCATGTCAGGTTGAGTTTGATTTTTTACATAAAAAAAATACAGTTTGTGTGATGTCAGCCTGCAGTGATAAGAGTTTCCTACACAGAAACTCAGTGACTGTGTCATAAACAGGAATAGGTTGAGCTTGTTCAGACAAAAGAAGACTTTTGGACAAAGTAATCTTAAATGGGCTGTTATATAGTTACTATTATTCTTTTCAATTTCTCTAACCCCAACTCCTAAACCACCCCAAATTTTGGTCATCATATTTAAGAAGCTATAACCAAGGTAATAAAAATAACTAATAAAAACAAGCTTTAATGTGACCTATAAACAGGAAAATGTGAAGTATGATTTTTGTTAAGAGGGCCTGATTTAGCCCACAGGCCACCTGTTTGCCTGCCGATACTTTCTAATTTGCAGCTACAGCGACCCTGCAGCTTAAGACTGGGTGCTTAAATGGAGCGATCTGTCATCTGTGCTCATTTGTAAAGAATATCACAGAGGAATGTGACACTAACTGCACCAGATCTGATTTGTAGCACATCACCAATATTGTCTTCATCTATCAGTCTGACCGCAGCATCCGGTGGGATATGTGTTTGGTGGGCGGTGATGATGTCTTACTGTGACGCAGAGTTTGGTGGGAACTGGAACCTCAAAGGGAATGTCGGTGTCTAGGAAATCGGTGTGGTCCAGAGTGTCCAGAGTCCCCTCGTCAATGCCCTGGACAACAAAATTAGCCAATCACAAATGAAAAGATTCAATTTTACACCTGTTTTACACATTAGAAGTTCAGATGGTGTAATGGTGTTATAATAGGATTTTGCTGGTATTCACGGAATACATAACGGAAAGGTCACAAATAAAGATTTCTACAATACATACATCGCACAGATCCAGGAAGTGGTTGAGAAAGATGAAGGCCATGTTTTCCCAGCCAATAGCCTGCCAGAATTGAAAACATAGCACGTAGAATCAACACCAGAGAGAGAGTATCTGCTCCTTCAAAAAGATTATCCTCTAATGGCCAATCACCAATAGAGCAGAGTTAAAGGCTTGTAAGTAGTCATGGACTACCTGAAGTGTACAATGCATTTTTAAATGTACTTCAATCATTGAATATCTGGGAATATTACCAACTTTGTGGAGAAAACTCATTGAATTTTGTGGTCTAGGAGGAACATTTTAGACTATGAACATGCACCTGGAACTAAAAAAAAAACAAAACATCAGCACTACCAAAGCAGAACAGCTGCACCTCATCCTCTCTAATTGGTGGACTCACCTTGCAGGCCAGGCCCGCCTCATAGAAAGCCTTGTCCGCAGCAACAAGCTCAGTGTGACGCAGCAGAGACACGGAGAGCTTGGTTGCTATACTGATCTGAAAATGCACAGCAGAAGAAGAGAACACTTAAAAAACCCCAAAGTAAAGCTTCCTACATATCATCATCAGTTACCTAGCAGAGGTTTAGATTTGTACCATGACATGGTCTTCTTTTTTGTCTTGTTCCCTGTTACAATTTAACTGATATTCATACTCGTGTTTCTAGGTGTTCACATTTTTCTAGAGTCTCCTCCTGTTTCGTCTATCTGTTTGTTTGTCTTCCACTGTTTTCACTTCCTGTTTTATTTTGGTAATTACCTCTTTGTGCATCCTTCCTGTGCTTTTTTAAGACTGCCTGGCCAAGTCTCAACTATGTTCACCTGTGCAAATTGAGCTCTGTGTATTTTTAGTTTCTTTTTGTTTGTCTACTTGGTAACTCCCCTCATGGATTCCTGTTTAGCTTAGGTCAGACTATCATCACTGAAGTCTTCTATAATGTCCTGTGGTGTCTGGTTCCTGGTGACGTTGTCTTCTTTCCCAAAATGAAAGGCAGAGATCGAGTATACATCACAGATGGTAATGTGCAGGTGGTCAGAAAGAAGCTTACAGGAGGACATCTAAAAATAGAAGAAGCAGTACTGGTAGCATCCAAGGTGTACCAGGAGATGACCTTGGGACCAAAATGAAATCTGGTCACGTTTTTATTTTTCTGAGCAAAGACACAGAACTTTTGGCAGGCAAATGTTGCCTTGCTGGTCACATTTTCTGCAGTTCACATGGTTGATCTACCCACAATACAAGGTGTTTTCACATCCGTCAATTCTCTAGCCCAACATCATCTATGCTGTTACCACAAGACTCCAGGCTTCACAGTGCTTTGTTCTATTGTTGAATTCTCACCAATTATGAGCAACTTTTACAAAGTCATTTTCAAAGATGTCCTCATTCTTAAATATTCTGTATTTAGGCAGGTGCTGTTTGCGTTTTCATACCAGCTGCTCGACTCCTTTAGCAGCAGATCTTGTGGCGTAGTAGTGAGAGATTAGCAGCATCTGTTCAAAATCTTCATGAGCCGGAGTGTTTGCCTCGGTTGATTTGGACATGTTCTCACACTGAAATCACAGCAAACAGAAATTAAAAAATTAAAAATTGATGCATTTTATGAGGACAAACTTATTTTCATGTTTTTTAAAATGGATCGATAAAGGCATTTACTAATTTTGATTTACCAGTTGGAAGAAGAAATTGCGGAGGTCGGCGAACATGCGGTAGGACTCTGGTCCATCGGTGTCGGGAAGGTTAATCAGGTCCAGGAACAGGCGTTTGTAGATGTTAAAGTTCTGATTGTAAAAAATGGCAAAGCTTGTAAAAAATAATAAACAAGAGATGTCTCTTTTTAATCATGTTGTTAAGGCTGTAATAGAAATCAAAATATCTTTTTTTTTTTTTAATAAAATACAGCTGCCTTTTCACAGTCAGTTTGCTTTTTATTTGTGTAAATATAATTTCCGAAAGTCACTGATATTATTGTCTATTGAAATAATCTGGAACTGACTGACTCAAGAACCATAAAAATCTGTAAACCAGGGCTCCAAGCTCTTAAGGTAACATAGAGTTTTGTTGTAAATACCGCTTTATAGCAAACAAAAATACTGGCAGTGCCACCTGCTACCCCTCAGCCTTCTAATAGATACACCTATGGTTTAATTAGAAAATCTTGGGTAATTTTCAGAAAACCTGCTGTCTGACCTTTACTTTCAAACTCGTCTGAGAATTTGCACCTATGCTGTCAATTTGAAAATCCTATATCGTCTCATTCTCAAGCTATTGCATTCACAAACTTAGGTGTCAACATGCTCACTTTGCAGCAGCTGCCTGCCTGCATGCTGCTATGCAGGCAGGTGGCGTGGGTAAAAACTGGAGAAGAAATTGGTTTATTATGCTTAAGAACACTAGCTATTTGGCTTTTGTGGTGCTAACTGAGACTCACACTGTACATAACAACAAAGTCGACAATCTTGGCAATCAATGCAATCTTGTCAACACTGAACTGCATAAAAACATGTGGGTTGTTTGAAACTATGCAAACATTCCCATCGTGCCAAAATCTTGCACAAAATACACCACACCCCAATCTGTTTGTGGTCTCTCTATGCTTACTTTATCTTTTCTTTGCCTAACTGGCCACAGCAGAGAGGCAAAGCGTGAAATGGACATGGTGGACTGGCATGTCTATAACACATTTTGCTGTGATACTTGGTTGGAATATTCATATAATTTCACCTTCTATGAAGACTACAAAAATAAGAGTAGATATTCTACATTAAAGAGGGAAACTTGGGTTATCACGCAGTGAAAGAAGGATAATGTACCTTTAGGGTACCCACTAGGGGGGAATGGAATTAGCTATAAGAAGTGTGTGTGTACCTGAGGGTTTGGTGGTACTCCGTGCTGTATGTAGAGCTGAACAGCCTTTGGAGCTTCCTTATCCTTGATGAGATGTGTTGCGTACAGAGCAATGTACTTATGGAGGATCTGAAAGGTCTGACAAAACACAACACAAAAATTATGAAGCCTGACAGAAAAAATGAGGTCAATGAGGCCTGTTAACGAGCAAACAAGACCAAAAAGCACGAGAGAAAAAAAAAAGTGTTGCCTCAGCAGAAATAATTGTCCATGAGCGCCCGAATATGCTTCATCTTGTGTGACAGAAATGCCCATGCAGGCCTTATTTGTCTGAATATTGCCACAGTGCGGGGATGAGTTTAGCTAGTTCATAAAAAAAACTGCACATTAAGGCCCACTGGAGGGAAACATAAATCAACATAAACTACTTAGCTGCTGCAAAGTTGCTTTTCTGTCTGATATCACCAAGGTTGAATCAGGGGGGACTTCGGATGGGACAGAACCCCCACCCAAAACAAGAACCACCCCCTCAGTGCCGAAAAGTGTTCGATTAATGTCTCAAATTAACTTGTAATACAATTTCAGAAAGCTCCAAAGTGGATCATCTCATTTCCAGACATGGACACTTTGGATTCGGCTCTAAGAAGGATTGGAAGTGCTTTCCTGGAGCCTTGCAGCACATTTTTACTGGAGGTAACAACAAATTACCCTTAGCTGCAGCTAGGACATGGTTAGTCCTCTTTGTTTCTGTTGTGGAAAATCTTAAATAAAATTGCAACCACCAGGTGAGCGTTTCTTTGAAGTGAGGTTTATTAAGGAAAAAGAACAAAAAACACTGCAGTGGAGAAAACATTCAAGTCAAACACCAAAACAGTTTTCTGTGGAAGGACGCCCCCTTGAACTCTTTTATACCTTCTCAAACACTCTCAAACAAAGAACACTTCACATCAGATCATATATTCCTATACCTTCAGTCCGGCTCATCCTTGAACCTCTCTCACTCTAAGAAAAGTTACAACCACCGGTCACCGGTCTGACTGTACATGTTGTTTTTGTCCATGCTTTTACAGCTGGGGCACCTGCTCATCATTATCACCTACCTGCATCATAAAGCTCCAGACCTGAACTCTGCTCAGTGATTGTTTCATCCCCTAGTGTAGTACTGGCATCATTTAACCTCTAGTTTATCAATTGCTCACTGCTTTGTCTAAAACTCTAACACCTTGACCTCACCTGGTTATCTGCTTTTGCTCTAAAATTGCCTGGGATTTTAGCCCGCTGCCTATATGTGTAATACCTTATCAGAATCACCGGATTCCCTGTAGATTTCCCAGCATCATCGCTCCATCCCTACTTCCCAACAAATTCGCACAAAGTTCCTGGTTGTTTGAAGTAACGATGAATGACTCTTTCCCCTGTGCCCTGCTTTAGAGTTCACTTGTTTTAGAACTTTAAAACCCTGATTTGAGCAAAAGCTGTTTGCTTAACAACCCGAAAAACAAAAGAGGTGACAATATAATATGAACTCTTAATGACATCAAACAAGACATACCTGTTTGGATGCTGTCTCCAGGCACTTCTCCCACTGGCCTCTTTCTGCGTAGATGTCCAGGGCTGCCATGACATCCACTCCCACCAGCTGAACGAACACAGTCATCAAAAATAAAAACAAACAGTTTTTTCAGCTCTAAGAAACACAGCATGAAACTTGAAATTAGACCATTACATTTTCTGTCTTTCTCTGCTCATATTTATCAAATGGCACTGGCAAAGTAAACAACTCGGAGGACATGTAGGGCTCCACAGAGCAGTGAAATGGTGCAGGAAATACAGCAATCACTGTAAAATCATCTCAGTGAAACTTAACAAATTCTTATTCTGGGAGGAACATGCTGCTGTTTACTACAGAAATGGATCAAATGAGAGATATTTATCTCTTTTTGCTTTATATAAACGTTACAAAAAGTTATTTTTCTGGACCAAACTGCTTGGAGTGATTTTGGAAGCTGAATTTTGTCATAATTGGGTCAATATTAGCTTGATAACATGTCAGCTTTTCTTTTTTTTTTATTTGTTTGGTTCAGGGTGTCATAGAGTGTATACTTGTACTTACAGACTCCACTCTGCCCTGGTTTTTAAGGTGCTCCTTGTACTTCTGGTCCACGTAGTCCTCATACCTGTCAAATATCAGATTCATAAGAAACAGGGCAGAGAGGCACGCATGCTTAATAAAACTGATATGACATTGAAAAAATAACCAGCATGTCTTAGCCTTTCTGTTCACTTCTTCTATTCTGAGTTTTAATTCAGTGTCGGCCCTTGTCTTTGTTGCTGTTCTGCCCGTAATAACTATGATACACTTGAGTGTTTGTGTGTGTTTGTGTGCTCTCAAACCTCGGCTCCAGCTCCTTGGCGACTCTCTTGGCTTTGTTCCACTCCTCACCCTCAATAAAGACATCGATTGCCTCTTTGATGAGGTCCATGTTTAAGTAGAGCTCAGCAGCCTTCAACAATCAAATACAAACAGGACACAGGAAAGAGGCAACCTTATTATAAGAGCATATATATTTGGATTGTGTGTGTGTGTGTGTGTATTGTTTTATTAACTGAATCTACGTGTGTTTTCACTCACGGCGTTGAACTTCCTCAGCTGTGCGAGTCGTGGTCCGACCACCTGGATCACCTCCACTGCTACATCTGCTGTCAGGAACTTGATGGACAGCTCTGCCGCCTGGACATATGCACACAGCGAGTGCACACGCCAAACAGTACAGGACACCCAAAAAGACACAAAAAGGAAAAATCAATTCAAACCATATATAGAAATATAACATTTAGCTTTGTCATTATTTTGTTATTCAAGTCTGCTCAAGACGTTTTCTTTTTTTTTTCCTTTTAGGGTTTATTTTTGCAATTATTTCATGAAATAGAATCGAGGTAGGCAACGTGTTTTTGGTAATAATGGGCAACAAATCCATGAAACCCTTTTGATAGATTCTGCATTTCCTTTTCAGCAACCTTTCTGTTTTCTGGTTTGAGAAAATGTAGCTTGGGACAAGAGAGTTTATTCTGGATAGGAAGACAGAAAGAGTGGGTACCATATGAAGATAAAGCCAGTACTGATTTATTTTATCTTCTTCATATGGACTCGGTATTAGTGGTATTTATATAGCACTTTTCTGCACTTACTGAGCACTCAAGGCACCCGACTCCCACTCACACATATACACACATCCTGGTCATGAACACATTTACACATGTCATCATACAGATTGGAGAAGCCCGGGATCGAACCACTGACTGGACATGCAGCTGAACGTCTGTTTCTGCTCCACTGCCATGAGGATAGACACAGAAAAGCTTTACCACTTCCACAATATTCATTATGGACTTAAGCTATTTCCTATTTAACTACTATAGTTTTCTGTTGTTTTGAATCTGTTCTGTGATATTGATTTTAATGAACTACATTTTTTTAAATGTTGTGGGTGCCGTAGCACAATATTTTCCCAACTTTTTCGATAAAAAATATTTATTGTGTCTTATTTTTCCTACTTCAAGTGTATTTTATTCTAATTTTTTGCATTTTATTCTCAGTCACACATACGTTTAGTATGTGTGTACACCGAGACATATAATGTACAAAATTTTTTCTCTCCTTACAATATGTGTCTTTGGCATTTTTGATATTCTATACAGCAAAAATATTATAAAACCAAATTTTAACAAAGTAGCAGTTCTTTCATAACCTTTTCAGGACAAAGTTAAGAAAGTAGGTGGGGCTATTAATAATAATGAATTGCATTTATATAGCGCTTTTCAAGACCCTCAAAGCGCTTTACAATTCCACTATTCATTCACTCTCACATTCACACACTGGTGGAGGCTAGCTACAGTTGTAGTCACAGCTGCCCTGGGGCAGACTGACAGAGGCGAGGCTGCCATATTGCGCCATCGGCCCCTCTGGCCATCACCAGTAGGTGGTAGGTGAAGTGTCTTGCCCAAGGACACAACGGCCAAGACAGACAGAGCTGGGGATCGAACCGGCAACCTTCCAGTTACAAGATGAGTTTCCCAACCCCCTTAACCACGGCCGCCCCCAAATTGATGTTATTCCACCAGTTTCTGAGCCACCGCAGTGTAAGAAATGGCATATATTTAAAAACTGCCTCTTATTACCACTGCTGTTTTGCCCTACCAGTACTGACACTGATGATGTCATACTTCGAGGGAGAAAGAGTTCAACTTCTTCAACTGTTTAGCTGATGACATTAAAAAGCTATTAACAGAGATCTTTGCAATGATGATAATATAAAATTGTCATGATCTGTCATCTCATATTAAATCCGTGACCCGCTCCTGCTTTTTTCACTTAAGAAATATTGCCAAACTCAGGACTATTGTCTCCACAACCGAGGTGCCACTTCACAAGCGCATGGCACAACACAGAAGAGCCACCTCCACAGGACAAGACTCAGCAGTCCATCTGCATCTTAAGGATAAAGGACACTCTTTCGAGGATGCCAATGTTCACATTTTGGACAGAGAGGACAGATGGTTTGAAAGAGGAGTGAAAGAAGCCATCTATGTCCACTGTGAGCGACCATCTTTGAACAGAGGCGGGGGTTTACGACACCAACTCTCTGCCATCTATAATCCAGTTTTGAGATCCCTTCCCAGACGCCTTAACGCCCACTCACATCCTGGGCCATCTGATCTCAGGAATTCGCATGATAAGGTGGGGCCAGGTTTCACAATGAACGCACCCGAAACTCTGGCTGATTGGGACCCACGCCCAGTTTCACACCTTGGCTCAGGCGATTAGAGGATCATCAGGGGTCCTTTTGTCCCTCTGTGGGGGGTTACTCCCACTAGGTTTATATCTGGGACTCTCCACCATTTGACCTTAGAACTGAAGAAGCTTCTCGGATGAGAGGTGAAACGTCTTCAAGCAACTTAAAGAAGTCCAGACGCTTTTCTTTCCAAGCTCCTTTGACTACGATGACCTGGATGACTGAGAACCTTCACAGACAGCTTAAAACTCATCTGTTTAGACAGGCATTTGGGTAATGTTAATGCGTAATATGTTGTTTTATTTTATATTTATATTGTACTATTGCTTGTTTGATATGCTTTTATATTTCCTCTATGTTGCTATATTGTTTGTTTGACATGTCTTCATGTGAAGCACTTTGTAACAGCGTTTTCGTCTTAAAAAGTGCCATATAAATAAATTTTACTTACTTACTTACTATCTCAAAAAGCAATATAATGTCACCGTAATCATTATATAATCCATTTGATTCTGATTGTGGGGATAGTTGGTGATACATGAACTGACTTTGCTGTTTGTGTCTTGAAGAAAAAGTCTTTAATTCTTCTAATGCAATATTTCCAATACGGCTGTACCTTGTATTTCTATCTATTTTCATTCATAGTTAACTAGTTAATTTATAAATATATTATATAAATAGCACAAAATAAATGTCCACATTTCATTTTCACAGGTTTAAACAGAGAGTCCACAGTAATCTAATTTAAAAAGAAACAAAACACCATAAAGCAGGAAACGTGTCCCTTTTAAACCACATCTGTGTAATCTCTGATTTAGCACTTCTACATTTAAATAGACTAGAATCAGCTACTTCTGTGAGTCATTTGGCATGTTTGATAGCACTCACTTTCACCTATTAAATATAATGTGTCTTAAAAAAACAGATAATTGGAATAAAGGTCATTATGAAGCGCACTACAGGAAGGAATCAAAAATTCAAAACTTAAATCAGTGTATCGCCTGACTCATCTGTAATGCAGATGCAGCATTTTCTGACCTAATGAAACTCACTTGGGGAAAAAAACTACCTATTGATCTCTGTGATCTCTTCAAGACCGCTTCTTTACAATCACGGAGATTGACCATTCCCATTTCAAATAATCTGACCTCTGCACTTTAATCAATAACATGCAGTATGTGCTGCGTATCTTCATACTCACAGCAGAAATCACCTATTGATGTTGGTGACATGGTGACCTTTCGCCCTCCTCCACCTTTAGTGGTACTCTTGACTACAATTAAACATCTATTCTGTCCTTCACCCACTACAGAGCTTAAAGTAAAAGTGATAAGTAATTACTGATGCTGTCTAAATATAAGATCTACAGTACGGCCATTAAAGGTCATGGTGGGAAGTTTTCTTTTATTTCTGGATTATTTTTGCAGAACCAGAGAATAAGTTACTGAATAATTTCCTTCTTTAGGGAAATAAACACTGTTTGAAATGGTTATAAATCACTGTCTGTAGTTTTATGTCATGAAAGTTCAAACAGTACAGCGATGCCAAAGATAAAACGAACACTCCAGGGAAAGCGGCTCAAAGGAAGACAGAGAAAACTATGAAGAGTGGACAGACCTTTGCAGAGACCTCAACCCTCGGCCGCAGCCTTGAAGCCAAACTGTCAACTTACTACAGATTGTGATTTATTTTAATTCAGACCGCCTTTTAAGATTTGACACAATGTAAGTAGATATTTTCGGCAGGTTGACAAATCGAGTTAATACTGTTAATCTATCTGAAAAGGGGATTCTCACATTCTGAGCTGCAGTAATGTTTTCATTTATGGCATTTCAAAATATGAATAAGGTTTCTGTATGCATCTAGGACAAAGATCTGAAAATAATTCATTTATCCTTTAGATGGTTTCGACCTTTTTGAGTGTTTGTGGTGTAAAAATAAATTTTGTGAATAATATTTAACTGCAAAAGCTTGTGATGACTGTTGTACTAGAAGGTTAAACCTCCCACTCACTATCTTAACCCCTTATGTCTAGTCTATCATATTTGTGTAGTTTTTTTTGTGAGTTTTCGAGACTTCTACATCAGCAGTGGGATTCCCCCCCCCCGATAAAACCAAAATAAATTGCACAATACATCCATCCATCCATCCATCGATTTTCTTCCGCTTATCTGGCGACAGGTCGCGGGGGCAGCAGCGTAAGTAGAGAAGCCCAGACCTCCCTCTCTCTAGCCACCTTCTCTAGCTTCTCCAGGGGAACACTAAGGCGTTCCCAGGCTAGCCGTGAGATAGTGTTTCCAGCTTGTACTGAATCTGCCCCAGGGTCTCCTCACAATGTATATATATGTTTTTAATTCTATAAGACATTTTAATCTATATTCAGGGTAAGATCTTTTTAAATATGCCTAGGTTAAAGGCTAACGTTTTTTTCAAACCTGCCTCTCTAATAAACCCATAACAGACTTAAAAGCTCTTCTTTATTCAGTAGCAACTACACGTGTAAAAGACTTACTATTAATTTCATATTGTTAAAAAGAACTAATGATCATGTGAATTAACAGTTCTATGCAGTTGTTTTTCCTTTTTACCTTCATCCAACACTTTTCCATCAGCGCTGTGTTTGAGTCATCCTTAACCTTCAAGTAATACTCCACGGCCCGGGAATATTCACCCGACTGCTCCCACTCTCTCGCCTGCTCCAAGAAGCCCTCCACACCCCTGAAACCAACAGGCAATAAACTCTTTTTTTTTTAATTAAAAAAATATTAAACATTTCACAATAGCTTTATTTATTTTCTATGTTATTTTACCAGTTCATAACAATCATGGCATAAAATAGTTAATGCTATAATAATAATAACCACCATTACTAAATGGTAAATTGACAGTTAATTGTGTCAATGCTAGGGTTCCCTTACAGTCGATTTACTCCGTACAACACATAAAGTATGGGATATCCCGCCCCTGTTTGTCCTGGCTGAAGAAATCTCTATTCACACCTTTAAGGCGGATGGCCTCAGACAACATGTATAGGGCCCTGTCTACACATATACCCCCTGCCATCACAATCAGCCCTCAGTTCTAACGCTCTTCACCTCGCTAAGAGCATATCTACTGGGTTGGGCTAGCTAGCTACTGCTAGTTAGCTCCATTGTCTGCTGGCATAAGTTAACCCAACTGCCTTGTTGGTGTTAGCCTTCACTCCACAGCTGGTGTGTAGGCTGCCCACGAAGTGCTAATTTCAAATCTTCCTGTGCAGCACTTTGCTTTGCGTTTTGGTATGGATATCAAACCAAAGAGAACAAAACTGAAATTTTCTGTTTGCCACTGTCTTCAGTGGTGCAGTTTCTCTTTGCATGATAGTGACCAGCAATGACGCGTGCCCCATTTGCCTGGGAATTGTCCAAGTTAGGAGAACGCTGACTGACCTGAAGTCTGTGTGCTTCTTCACACCCTGGAACGATGGGTGACTTTGCGGAGAAAATTCCAGAGGAGGTTAACAGTAACCGCATCTTGCATGCTAGCTACCGGTGGGAGCCTGGGCTGTTGCACCAGGGATCTTGGATTGGGAGAGTGCCGTTTTACAAGGTGGTGTCCACAGATGCTTCCCTAAGAGGGTGGGGAGTTCTGTCCGATGGCGCATCAGAGAGAGGGGTCTGGACACAGAGCTTCACAATGATGTAAGGCTGCTAGCTGTGTTCTTAGCTCAGGCATTTTTGTCCAGTTCTGAGGGGCCAACATTTCCTAGTCAGGATGGACAATTCAACAGTGGTCTCTTACATAAACAGGCAAGGAGGGAAACGCTCCCTTCCCCTGTTAAAGTGGTCTCGCTCTCTGCTATTATGGTGCAGTGTTCGATGTCTGTCTCTAAGAGCAACCCATGTTCCAGGCCATCTCAACCTGGGGCCAGACCTTCTCTCCAGACCTTCTCTCCATTCCAGTGAGGGAATGGAGGTTGCACCCCTTTGATATTGGCCCAGATACGGGATCTATTTGGCGAGGCAAGTAGATCTTTTTGCCTCCAGGGTGAACACTCACTACCTCATGTTCTTCTCCATAATCGACAGTGATTCACCCGTGGGCATAGATGCACTAGCACACCAATGGCCAGACGTGCTCCTCTATGCATTTTCCCAGTTGAAGTGATATCTCCAGTTCTTGATAGAGTGCATCGGCAGCACATCTCACTGATTTTTGTTGCCCCCCTGGTGGCCAACAAGGTCGTGGAATGCAGAGATAATCAGTCTACTAGCAGCAAGTCCTTGGCAGCTTCTTCTCTGTGGGGACCTCCTCTCTCAGGCAAGAGGAGAAGTGATTCATCTGCCCGGATCTATGGTGCCTTTATGGTTACCTACTGAGAGATCAAATTTGATAGCTAAGGGTCTGCCCCCATGCGTGGTCCTGTAGAGGCTTTTATGAGTACAAATGGCAAGCCTTTGAGCAATGGTGCCAGGACGGGCACATTCCCCCAGTCCAGTGCTCTATTGTGGATGTTTTGACATTCCTGCAGGAGATGCTAGATACTGGCGGTCCAGTGTCTTTTCATGGGACTTGTGTTTGGTGCTTGAGGCCATTTGTGCCTCCCTTGAGTCTGTGGATATAAAATGTATTTCATATAAAACTGCATTGTTTTTCACTTTGGCTTCTGCAAAGTAAGTGGGTGACCTTCATGCTTTGTCTGTGCAGCTAGTTGGGCATCACCGCACACTTTTTTTTTTTCCGGTTCACTCGTTTGTACATTACAGCCCCTTCGGTGGCTCATACTGTCCTTTCAGCTGGGTCTACCACACACTAAGGTGGTGGTGGTCCAACTCCAGTTTGATGGATACTCTGCAGGGCGTGTATATATGTCCCATACTATATGTGTTGTACCATGTGAATCGACTGAAAGGGAACGAACAGTTATGTGTATAACTTTTGTTCTCTGAAGGAGAGGAACGAGTTACAACACAAGGTTGTCTCTGCGCAGCTTGGCTCGATGAAGAGTGGCTATCGAACTGAGAGAAGAGGCTGAGAGAAGGGGGTATATGTGCAGGCGGGGCCATACACATATCATCACAAATAATCAGCCTTAAAGGCGTGAATAGAGGTTTCTTCAGTCAGGACATGCTGGAAAGCAATATCCCATTCTATATGTGTGTGTGCCTTATTCCTCAACTTCATGGAGCATAAATTATACACATAAATGTTCATTTTGTGTTGTTTTAGAATTTTGGATTTTTGGGTTAATATATCAGAGTTTTGGTTTATCTTTAGTTGTTTTTGTTTTTTTTACAGTATATTGCAAGTTTCAGTGCTTGATAAACGACCGAGTCTGGTTCCTGTTTGGATTTCTTTATCATTCCTGTAATGAGTTTTCTGTAGTATTAAGTTTAGTTTTTTTTTCTTTAATTTTCTTTTCTTCCCTCTCTATCGTGCAGTATTAGTTCCTTTGCCCTCCTCTGCCCTGTTAGTCTTCAGTGAATCCATGTTTTTCTCTGTCTGGAATGTACTCTACATTTTCGTATTATCCACAGCCTTTTCATCTCAATCACTTAATATATTTACTTGTCCTGTTAATAATCGGTCTTTGTCATTAGCTTCCATTTCATTAGAAATTAGAGATTAGAACTGTGTTCATCCTCTACAAGCTGCAGTTCCATCACAGCTTTGCAGATGGATGCAGTGGGAGATGAGAAGCTTTGCACTTATCTGAAGCCTGAGCTGTAAAGTCTGCAAGAATAATTCATTGTTTTCTCTCTTCAAACCCTCTTTTTCATCCGTTTCCATTGGTAACTTTTGATGTTTCCTCCCACAAGTCATTAAAGCGGGAGAAACGATGGGAGGAGGGTATGAGCTGCATTCTGCTGGTTTGCTGTCTAATGAGCTGTTCCTCATCGGGAGTTGAAATTTGGGAGTACACGTGAGGTGTTTTTTAAAAAAATGAGGAAAAAAGCATCAAACTGATTCGTTGTGCATAGATGCATTTCTGGTAATGTTCAAAATATGTTAAAAAATGTCCCACAAATAATCACGAGTCAAGTTGAAAGGCTTTTGACTTCAAATGTTGTAACTAGATATAGCTTCAGTGACGGATTTGGGTTTTCTTTAGTAGGACTGTGCTTCATCTTTTACTCTGCCATGTTAGACCTAAAATATTTGAACACCACAAGAAATGAAGGTCAGTGGTTACTTATTTTATGGGCTTAATCTCACCTGAGTCCTTTCTTGGAGGCCTCCCTCTCATACTCCTCTTGGAGCATGGAGAGTTTATTGGGGATATACTCTTTACAGATACGTATGGCATCACTCCACATGTCTGCATCCTGAATTTAAAACAGACACGAAATCAATTAAATAACTGACTATCAGGCAGATTGTCAACATCTGAAAAATGAAAAAGGAATCCTGCAACTTTAGACATTTTTCACTAAATTGCAAAAAATTCTACAAATACTTTCTTGTCTTTTTTCTGTATCAGCGGCAGATTGACTACACTGGTTCACCTTATACCTAAAAAAATAGATCTTCTCCTACATTACTGGAAACTATTCTTCTTCAACAGTAACAATTTCCTGTGGGGTACCTCAGGGCTCCATTTTAGGTCCCGTCCCATTCTCTCTACACATGCTTACTTGGGGTCAAATAATCAGTAAACATAATATAATTTTTTGCTCCTAAGCTGACAACATGGAATTATATCTCCCCCTCAATGCCAACAAGTCCAGGCTGAATAGCATCATCAAATGCCTTGTGGACATTAAGAACTGGATGGCACAAAACTTCCTTCAGCTGAATGAGGACAAAACAGAAATTTTCTGTTTTGGCTCTGCCAATTCCTTTGTAAGTTTTTCTGATCAACTTGGAAATCTGTCCACTTATGTAAACCCTTAGGCCAAAACTCTTAGTGTGATATATGACTCTGGCTTTAGGTTTAACAAGCAAATTAACTCAGTGGTTAAAACAGCTTTTTTCATTTCTGTTCCATTTCAAAAGTTAGGTTTTCCTTTCTGTGAGAGATTGCAAAATTGTGTTCATGCTCGCATTTTCTGTTGTCTGGTGCTGGTAGGCTGTCCACAGGTATCTTAGGCTACGTTCACACTGCAGGTCTTAATGCTCAATTCCGATTTTTTGATCAAATCCGATTTTTTTGTCTGCTCGTTCACACTACAAATAAAATGCGTCAGCAAACGCGCTCTAGTGTGAACGCTCAAAGCGGCCCGCATGCGCAAAAGAAGATGTCACACACAACGCGCTCTGTTTAGACCCAGAGCAAACAATATTGTTTGACTGATGGCCCTTAATATAAAGACTTCGGACTTCACGTTTCCCAATTTTTGCTTTAAGTTATTTTGTTATTTACATAATAATGTAAATAACCTAATAATGATCCTTATTGCTGTTTAAGAGAGGAGCGGTGCTTCAAAGGATAGCTGCAGATTTCTGTCAGAATCTGCAGATTATACAGTACAAATAAAATGTTTACGTTGTCTTCCCAACAGTTTCACTGACATCTACACTGGATGGCCAGGAAGCGTTCGCGATGTCTTCTCTGGCGCTGATAATTGGCTTCAGTCTTGTGTCGGTGACGTAAAAGACGGATTTAATGCGACATGACCGTTCAAACAGCAGTCGCTTTCTAAAACATCGGATATGTATCGGATTCAGTACCACATACGAAAGTGACCCAGATGGGATTTGAAAATATCGGATTTGCGCCGTTCACACTGTCATAGCATGATCGGATATGGGTCGCATAGGGTCAAAAAAATCGGATTTGATGCGCTTTCGCCTGCAGTGTGAACGTAGCCTAAAAGAGAGGTCATATTACACATGTTTTAGCATCTCTCCACTGGATGCCAGTGAGGGTCGGAATCAGTTTCAAGATACTCCTGTTTGTATACAAGCCATTCATGGTTTGTCTCCTTAATACATCTATGACCTCTTACACCCCTATTAATCTCCCATGTCCCTCCAGTCAGGTGATTGGAATGCTTCTGACTGTCCCTAGCGCTAGATTTAACCTCAGAGGAGACTGGGCCTTCTGTGTGTTTGCCAGCAAACTGTGGAACAACTTTTCCCTCACATTCAAATCTGCTCCCTCCATTTGATCCTTTAAAACTAGACTTTTTACTCACTGACATTTGAGTGTGTCATTGGTCTTTGTATTTCCTGTGCTGTTTTCGGCCATGATTCTGTTTATCACCCACTAATATCTATTTTTTTCTTATTTCTTTATTTATTTCTATTCCCTTGTCTTTTTATCCACTCTATCTTTTGCACAGAACTTTGGGTAGTGTTTTTTTTAAAAATGTGCTTTATAAATAAATTTGAGGTGGAGTTACCTTGTAGTATTTAACAGCTAGTTCAGGTCTCTGTGCTTGGAGCAGGAAGGCCTCAGCCTTCTTGAAATCATTCTCTTTAAAGCAGAACTTGGCTTGGCCAACCAGAACCTCAGACAGGCTCTCTGGATCGTGGCCCTCAGCCACCTGCTGTGCATTGGCCCAGTCCTGGTTGTGGACATACCTGGAACAGTTCACACACAAATACACACAGGAAATAAAATCCAAAAATAATCTGTTTTAAGATTAACGGAAACGATTTTTTAAATGTTTTTCATCAAGTACCAGAAAGGGGACTTTGAATAACTTCAGGTTCATAGAAATTTACTTACTTAAAGCTGTGGCTATCTGGGGGGCTGGACATTAATTTCAAGACATATCTGCTTTCAGTGGCTTAGGGAAGTAATGGCACTTCTCAAACTTAAACCTCAAATCTCTACATACTTTTGTGAACCGTTAAAACTGCTTTTACCTCTCTGACGACGAAGTCATAACCCTACCTCAATCCTATATCTTGGGGGAAAAAATGAAAAAAGTTCATTATTTTTGATGTGTCTGTTAGAATCACTATTCTCCTTCTTCCATGCCTGCTATCCTTGAAAGAGAAATTAAAAACAAAGACGATATTTTCTTTGCCCAGGGTTAGTGTTAACATTAGTGTTAGCATTGGGGTTGTCACTGATCATGGGTTACTCTCCATCATTCATGAATACTCACACACTCCCCAATTTGAATATTACCTAAAATGACTTAAGCATGTGCGTACAAGAATCATTGCTGCGCAGTGCTGTGTGGCTGGCTGTGGTGTAACTTCACTATGTCTATTTTTAGAAAGCTATACATAATTAGTATTTCTACTGCTGATTGCTATGCAGGCTGTTTCCTCAGTTAACTTTCTGCTAACACTTTAGATTAGGCTTTAATTATCTTGCTATAAACATGCTTATTAGTAGCCTGTTTACTCTTTATTAGTCATTGCAAACCACTTACTAATGACTTGGGCTGCATGGTCCTATTATACCCTTATCAGACATTTAATTAAGAGCTAATTAATGGTTAATATATGTAGCGTAATTTAAAGTATTACCAACTTATCAAATGATTTTGATGAGGCTTGGTTGTTTAGTTCAATTATGGAAGAAAGAACCCCTTAAAAGAGATATGTGATTAGTGAAACTAAGCACATTTGGACTTTTTTTAATGACATGAGAAAGTTTAAAAATTGAAGTATTCCAATAATTATATTAACCAAAATTGTCCTTAAACATTAAGCTGCAAACTGAGCCTGAAACTGATATAAATCTGCTCCTCACTGATGCTGATCAGCTGGCAGTAATGATGGGCTCAAAGTGTGAGCACAACATCATCACCTCCAGTACTCACATCAACACAGCTTCTTTGGGTTTTCCTGCTTTGATGAACTCTGCCTCGGCTTCAGTGAACTTCCCCTGTAAGATGAAACCATGAAAAAATTCAGGATTAACACGACTTAATGTGTGCAGCATGCAGTGAGTTCAAGATTCTCAGTAACAGAAATTACGAACAATAACTCAGTGGTGAGTTAGTTCACAGAAACAGCAGCAGCAGGTTTATTGTTATTCTCATATGAGCTGACTATGCTGGGCAATAAAAAGAAAAAAAAAATCACATATTGATGTGCTTGGTCTGGTTGAATAAAGAAGACAGAGAATAAATTTGGCATGAAGCAGTTTTGTAGGAGGAAAACTGAAAAGTCTTCATGTGGGTAGTTGTAGCAACTTTTTTGAAAGTGTATAGAAAGAGCAGAAAACTGACTGTGTGGTAAAACTGTGATGGATTTACCTCATCTTCCAGGTACAGTGCATGCTTGAGGTGGATCTCAGGAATCTTCTCCTTACATGCAAGGCGGGCCAAGTCAAAGGCAAAGTCAAATGAGCTGGAGAGAACATGAGGACAGTCTCTGTTTATGTCACATATAAGAGATCTGGCACTCAAAGGATTTTTAGTAGAAATCTATGAGATAAGTGTGTATGCATGTGTAAACCTCTAATTGATATCATAGTAAGTAATTAGAAATGTGGATTTGACTGAGGATACATGCACGTTTTGTCCCTGTGACCACAAAAGTCAAATATATAGCTTTCTCCCCATTAATTTATACACGGTCTGGGAATTAAAAGCACAAATAACTTTATAAGATGGTTACTAAGTGACCTTGCTCATTTCCTTTTTAGGAAGGAAACAATTGATCACGTTTTACCGTTAGGATTTCCTTTCAGACAGTACAACAGATAAAAGATTCTGAATGAGTGTCAAACTTGTTTTAAAGCTCTGCAAAAGGTTTATCATATTTTAAGCAAATAAAATGAAACTCAGTATGTGAGTAAATTGAACTTAGATAATTATTTGGGTCTTTGTGTTGTGATAATGCTCACGATTTATTTGAAGCAGACTTGATGGCGTACTCCAGCAGGCCAAACTTGTTTAGCAGCTTAACAGCTGCCTCTCCTCCCAGACTCCGGGCCCACAGGTAGGCCACCTGCTTCTGCGCATCAGCACCTCCGTGGCTTTTTGCCACCTGACGAACACACAAACACATTAAAAAAAATCATTACACCAGGCCTTCACTCCTGTGGCTCCCTAACCCCCTTACAACACATAATCCCGGGGAGAAACATTTGAAAGAAGCTATAAAGCTGTGGTGCATTCCCAACGAAACTACAGCAATAAACAGAGAGCCACACACCTGTAACAATGCTGTGGACATGAAACCCAGTAACAACAAGTCAAGCCGTCCTATTCTGCATTTAGCATCAGGAATAAACATTATAATATATGCAATCTACAGTATATGCTTTAACCTAAAACAATTACAACAACAGATAACAGCTGATATAAGCAGAGTGTGAGATGTAAACATTTGCTGCGTGGGACGAGGTTCTAGACTTTACTGCTCTCTGCCATATCTTATAAATGTAATGAGATTAAACACAAGTGAACAAAACAAAACAAATGTGGCGTTTGTACCCTGTACGCATCCTCCCACATATCATTGACACTGTACATGTGGACCGCAGCCTTCCACTCTTCAGCCTCCATGAAGTGGTATTCCGCCTCCGAGAACCTCGATTCAGCCTCCAGCTCCTGCAAACAGCACATTTATCATCACCGTCACTTACCATAACTTATGTATCACATACCGGCAGGCTCAACCAAACCACACAGCCCATTAAGGGTCGTTGAATTAGAGCTAGAATAGAATGTAGAGGAAGAATTAATGCCCCAAAGTTTGCGACACTGTGAAAAAAAAAGTTAGAAAATTGGTCCCAAAAATGAACAGATTCAGTAATGAAAAAGAAATCTAGAGCTCAGAGACTCAGTTTGAAAGCGATTATGTCGGGACATGATTAAAAGACTTTAAAATTTGTCTGTACAGTGATCTGTTGAACTTCACAATTCAGGAAAATGTTGAATAAATTATTGTTTGAGTTTAAACTGCTGCAAGGCATTTCTCCCAAGACAGCTGGACAGCTACAAACATTAGAAACAGAGAGTGGTCTCAGACACAGACCTCCCAATAAAAACCTCACACGGCTCTAGAACTGCAGCAGTTTCTGAGCCCGTGAGAGCTCTTCTGATGAGAAGCCCCAACCAGTCGTGCCTGCGTAAATGCTGAGCTGTGAAGTAATGACATGAACCAAAACGCAACCCTTCTCTCACTTTTAAACTGGTTTCAGATGAGCAGGAAGGATCTGAAGACATTGTTTTTGTTGCTCACATTCTTGGAGTTATGTTCCTCATCTCCAAGTAATTAAACAAGAAAAATAAGCAGATGAACTGCCACAAAAAAAACTTTGCTTTACAGTATAAACACTGTCACTGCAGTTTAATCCTATTTATCTTTCATAGCACGGAAAGAGAGAACAAATTATACCTGTCTTAAAGTCCTGCATTAGTGCTCTGGTACTTTCAGTGTATGAACCAGTACAATAAGCAGAAAAAAGGCAGCTTTTAGTTTCTGTGCTCTAACTGTTGGAGTAACTGAGAGCAGCTAGAAGTAAAGCTACCACTTCACCCAGTATTTTAAATAAGCAAGGTTTATAGACAGTGTTTATGTGACTGTATTTAGTTATTCTGTTGCATTATTTTATTTTATTTGACTGTTTTATTACATAAACAAAGATTTTTGTTTACTTTATTTACTACTTTTATTTGATTCATTTCTATTTAGTGTGCTCATATTATTCAGTCTGTTCAACATTATTTTATGTTATCTTATTAAACTATTCCTTATTTCTGTCATTTATTCATATGGTGACAAAGGTGGATGCTCATATAGAAGAATACCAACATTGTAGTTCCTCTAGCAGCCACTTGAAGCTGGCTCGAAAAGCTTAAAGAGGAAATAAGCATGTTTACAGTCTGGTACAAAACAAAGGTTTTAACATGCATCCATTTGCAAATCTATAGATGCATGAGGCAATTTGCAAATATGTGTGAAGAGAGTTGTTTTACACAGTTAGCATGCCCATCACCCGAACTCAGGCTCGGTTCGGGTCACAGTTAGATTTATTTGATTGTAACATGTTAAATCTGTAGGGCTTAACTCTAGGAGTAAAAACACTGTCGTTAGATTGTCACTGCAGTGTGGTGTGTACCTTGGCTAGGTGGACATGGGTCTCAGTCAGCAGGTCAGGGTGATGTTTGGCTACCAAACGAATGACATCGTCAAACATCCGGTTCTTCTTGTACATGGTGATGGCAAGGTCAGGCTGCTTCACTGTAGCAAACAGCCTGCATGTGTAAAAGGGGAAAGAGGGCTTTTTAAAACACTTCAGGTCTAAAATACTACGCCCAGACTTTTTCTCCTGCTGTTTTCAAGGTCAGAGATTAACTCAAATGGTGTCATGGTAGTTTGTCTCCCACCAGCTCGACTCCAGCAGACAATGACGTGACAAATTCGTGTAAATATGGAGATTTGTATTTACCTCTCGGCCTCCTTGAACTTCCCATCTCTCTCCAGCTCCTGAGCTCTGCTGATGTACAGAGCCATAACCTCCTCCTCCGTCATACACTTCACTGCCAGCTTTATAAGAAAAAGAATATTAAAAACACGACCTTAAATATTACATTTCTTAATTAATCCCACATTAGATTCTTAAATATCTATTCCAGGGAGATTTTCTTTAAAATGACTCTGGAAAACACAGAATATTTAAAACTATGCTGTAATGTGTCCGTGCTGACCTTGTGAGCCTCCTCCCAATGCCCTGCTGCGGTGTACATCTCTACAGCATCTTTAATGTGACCTCCTTTCACAAACAGATGTTCTGCCATCTACAGGTCAATAAAAAAATAACAAAACACACAGAAAATACAGAATGTCACATTAAAAAAAATTATATATTACATTACTTATACAGAGCCCATTCTGAGAGTTTAATCCAGATTATTTTTGCAGCTGAAATCTGCATATTCCCCCCCTAACCTAATCACAAAGTTACCATTTTCAAAATGGGACAGCTTTAAGGATACTCTCATTGAATATATGTGTGTGGGCATGCCTGCCAGTGCAAAACAAGCAGATTGTGGGTTCAGCTAAACAACATGAGTGATATATTAAAGTCATCTGTCACAAAGGCAATAATAAAATCTTGCCCAGCTATCTTGATAAGAAACTGTTTGAGGTTTAGCGAAACACAGTAATTATATGTTCTAAGTTAGAACTTTTTGGCTGGCTCTTTTTTTATTCTCCAAACCTCTTCAAAGACCTGTTTAAGGATAAAACTTGATTTTAGGTGATTATATTAGAGTGTTAACTAGCCATCCAGAGCCTGTCGGAGAAAAAGCAATGGGCGCAGAGTAGATCACTTCCAGAGTGGATGCACCTTTAAGATTAGGGTATGGAGCTTACTGATGTTGGCTTATTTTCGGGATAAGAGGCTTTGGAGTGCATTAATGTCAATCACAAAGAAACCTGTGTGTGTGAGTCCCCTCCCCCTACACACAGAGTGGATCAGGCAGCAGTTACTACAAATGTTTATATTCCTCTCTGTATTTAATTATTAGTTATTATTAATCACCGGCTCTCTTCCACAGTGTGTCTTTGTCCCGTCTATCTCCCCTCACCTCCAAAGCGGCAGATGAGCTTGCTCATAGGGAGTCATATGATTGTTGTGGTTTTCTCTGTATTATTCTGGGGTCTTTACCTTACAGTATAAAGCACCTTGAGGCAACTGTTGTTGTGATTTGGTGCTATATAAATAAAATTGAATTGCATTTAAAAAAATGTCGGGGGAACACTAGTAACAGAGAAAGCATGTAGCCAAAATATGTGAAACTCTCATCTAAATGAACTAAAACTTAGCAGCGCACTTTGTTTAGGTTCTCTGCAATAAGACCACCAAGTCGGAACCAGACTGGGACAGATGGTATATGACATGTTTGTATTTATTTGTTTTGTTGCATCTCTGCATGTTTTTGTTTATTATATAGTTTTATGTGATCTGCCCAGGGACTGAGGATGTGAATTAGGAGTATAGATAAAATCTGCCGTGTTTACATCTCATATTTTCTTACACTGCTGTCCATTAATGTGTACTGCCCCTGTTAAATAAAGACAAGACTGGAAACTTTGAATGAATACATCAAACTATGAAAAAACTCAACTTAATTTTAATTCAGATTGCAGAGGCCTTACTCTCGTTGTTCATACCTGAGGAGTTGAGAATAGAAGTGATATATGCAGAGACTTGCACAGAGTTCACCACACTCCAAAGGCTGCTTTTTTATCTGCACTAGCTAAGGATATGCAATTTGTGAAACCAAATTCTAATTATACTTATTCTGGTGGTAGACTTTTTCAATGTTGCAACTCGTGAGTTTGGTTGTAAACAAATACTGATCTAGAAAGGCTCGTGTAGGACTGTGCCATTACATGAAACATGTAATTACAACAGTGTAATATCAGACCTACTGAATAACACTGTTTTTTTTTTTGTTGTTGTTGTAAACTCTGCTGCTGGTTGCCAGTTTATGTTGTGACCAGTGATCTGACTCTTAACACACAGTAGAGACTAAGAGAGTGAATGAAGCAATTAAAATTTTATCGCATTTTAAAAAGTATAATATAATGAAAAAAAATCCCGCTACTTTACAGTGAACAGACTTTTGCTACATAAAGCCAGATACTCATAGAATCAGTCTGTAATAAAAGTCGCTTCAGTACAACAAACAGATGAGCTGGTTGTTTGCCATTCTGATTAAAAAGTGTTTAGTCACTGTTTTTCCAGGATACTTTCTCTATAGCTACAGCAGGTGCGTGCGCTTCATTGTTTATAGCTTGCACTGAAATTCACTTTCCTGCAACAACTACCCCCCAACTTGGAGAGCAAAGAGCTTGTTATCTTAATTACTTTCTGTGAATATGCCCATGGAGCAATCTGACTGAAATAGGCTGCTATTTTCAGAGCCTGGCAGTCTGTGGAGGCCGTTTGGCTCAGCTGAGCTCATCAGAATAAGCACAGCACACTGCGCTTCGCCACCATCATCTCGCTTCCTTTTCTTTGTATTCGTACCAGATTGCTCTCGTTATCGTTTTCTTTTCAACAGTCGTGTTTTTTGTGGTATTGGGGCAACTTTTAAAAGTATTGTTACAACTACCAAACTTGTCCTTATTGCCAAAGCACCCTGGAGCAAACATGGGTTACAGTGTCCACAGAGACTGCAGTAAAGTGAAAACTGGCCACCGTGCATGTGTGTGGGTGTGTGTACGTGTCCACATGAGATGAGTGGAAATTAACTGCCAGTGGCAAAATGTCACAGCCTCCTTCATTTAGCCAAGCCTGTACAGTATTTTTATGAGGTACATATATAACACAAGTGAAAGTGTAACACTGACTCAGTTCAAAGTATGTAACCAGCACAAATATTTAAAAATGCAGTTTCTCGTTTACACGCATTTGAAACGATCTGTAGTCGTGTTTTGCTTTCTTTTTGTTCCACTGTTCACCAGTTTCTTACTTTGCCATCTGTCTACTGCTGTGTAGAGCAGATTTATCTTTTTCAGTTAAAACACCTTGCCAGTGCTATCCCCTGAGCAAAACCTTGTTGAAATGACATTGAAAAGATGACTTTTCCGGACGTCTGAACAATGTTGATATTTGGTTGTAAAGTGAAAGGTGAACATGTTTCACGTTTTAGCCAACTTTTCCTGGCAGTTCTGCTGTTATCCTAGAGGTGCTCTGGAGGAGATGCCGGGGTTTCAGAGCTGGAGCTTAATGGAGAGCTGTGAGGAGGAAATATGAACTATGTGTTCAGCTATCATTGCGGAGAATGTGAGATTTTTGGAAAATCAAATGGGCGAGTTTTGCTGAACTGTCTTTTAGTTCCAGTGAATGGAACTCAATGTTTCAGCATACCAAGATATTTGGAAAATTTCATGCTCCCAGATTTTGGTAAACAGTTTGGGGATGCCCACTTCCTGTTTCAACATGACTGTGCACCACTGCACAAATCAAGGTACCTAAAGATATGGACGAACGTGTTTGTCATGGAAGAACTTGACTGGCCTGCATGGTTTCCTGTCCTCAACCCAAGAGAAACACCTTTGGGATGAATTAGACACAAGACTGTAAACCGGGACTTCTTTCCAAAACACCAGTAAGTGACCTCACAAATGTATTTATGGAAGAAAGGTCAAAAAGTCCCTTAAACACACTTCTAAACTTAATGAAAAGTCTTCCCAGAGGAGGTGGAGTTGTTATAGCTGCAAAGGGTGGGCTGACATCTTATTGAACCCTATGGATGGAATGGGATGTGTGAAAGCAGACAAGCATGTAAGTGCTACCGTCTCATATTATGTATAAAAAATACATTTAAACCTCAGTTCATCATTTATATCACGAAAAGAATAGTTTATATCAGACATTTTTAAAAAGTTATATTTACATCTGTAGCTTATTTTCATCTTACCCTTAAACATTCCCACAATTTAATAAAAGTCCAACATATAATCTATTATACAATAAAGACAAAAACTTGTACTTTTTGATGCCTTCCTTTTCACTGATCTGAAAGAAAACATGTTGTGGCTATACCTTCACCTGTTTTTGTTTTCCTCTTTACCTCCTACCTCAGTCCTCCTGTCTCTCACCTCATAGTCCTGCATGGAGGCGTAGTGTTGAGCTATCTTCACATAGTATTTTGCTGATGACGAATCCTCCTGTAACTCCAGGATGTGGACTGCTTTCTTCCACTGGCGAGCTGCGATGGCTGCCTCGATCGCTTTAAGAGAACAGCTGCATGGAAGACCATATGAACACGTTAATTGTTCAGATAGCAAGAGTCAGCATTAAAATGCAGATTGTGTTGGTAATACTAGTTGCATTTTTTAACTATTCTGCAGAGAGAGAACTTATAGTTAGCTTATAGCTATCTGAAATAGTGCCTGAAACTTTACTAACTATATTTAAAAGTAGTATTTTTAACGTCTTTGTTTCTGTAGAGACTTGTAGCCAAGTCAAAATTCAGTTTTAGACGCGTCTCTAAGTTCTTTCTGAGCTCTGACTACCTGTCTTATTTGGGATTTTGGGGCATTGGTATAGCGATTTTTTTAAATCTCATCTCTCCATTATCCTGGTGATGATTTTAAAGAATTGTTGGCCATCACTGTTGGACTGTTTTTCAAGTGTCATCTTTCTGCCTCTCCATCTGTCCTTATCTTTGTCTCTCCAGTCCTCTCCCTCCATCCATCCCTCCTCTACTCTACATACCCTGCTTCAATGAAGTGGTTGATGGCAGCGTCCATCTGTTTCTGCTGGACGAGGTAGTCTCCCCAGGACTCCTCCAGTTTCACCACCTCAGCGGGGAAGGTTATGCGAGCCAGCTCTACCGCTACAGGAAACAGGAAGGAGAAACTTTCTTACCAGAAAAGTTACAATTGACTTGATTTAGCTTAAACCTACCATCTAAAATTGTACAAAACATTGTAGAAGTTATCAAATGGTATATGCAGTCTAAGCTATCTAACTGTTTTACCTTTCCTGAAGGCACCTCCTTTACAGTAGCACTCCAGCGCTCTCTGGTTGTTCCTGATCTTCTCATACAGATCTCCTGCCTGGTCAGAAGAGATGACATACATTTTGCTGTCAATTGTCTTTCAACTTAGGGTCATATGGGGCTGAAGCATATCCCAGCTGTCAATCGACGAGAGATCTGGACAAGGCCATCAACTCCAGCAGCCAATTATCAGTTAAGCTGACATTCATGTCACTGGACTGTGAAGCCAGAGCACCTGGAAAGGACCCAGGAAGGCACAGAATTTGCTACTTATAATCAGGAGGTTTGAACTCTGTGACTCTGTTAACTGCCACACACCACTATGGAAATCAAATATTTCAAATATTTATATCAGATATTTATAATTGTTTCAAAATTTGACCTTATAGCCAGTAACATATTGAAACAATGGTGTGCAGCCAATCAGAAGACAGCTGTCTAAAAGAAAGAGAGCTGTGTGGGGCTATATCACGGCCCATTACAAGATGAATTGTAAAGTTACTTTAGTATAGTTTAGTAATGAAAACATGGAATGTCAAATGAGAATAATGTTTGTTGGTGTAATTAGAAGAAAGATGTTCCGATGTTCTTGGAACAGTGACTACTATCACTTTTAAATGTCTTTAGAAAGTTTGTTTTCTTATTGTGGATTTAAACACAGGTATCGATATACTCCTGGCCACTAACTGTGAATTTGGCTGAGGCTGTGTGAACTAAAGCTGCCAATTACACCGTGCTACATTTTAATTAGTTACCTCAGTTTTTTGTTTGTTTTAATGGACTGAGTGGGAACATTTTGTCCCTGTATTTCTCTGCTGCTAGGTATTTCATGATTCAAACAACATGATACCTGAATCAGATATTTGTTCCAGCTAAATATTTTCTTGCGTTTCTCCATCTGTGACTACCCTCAATTAAACATGTTCAACTCTTTCAACCTATAATTATTCTTACTTTTAAAAGGATACACACAATTCAAATGCTAACTCAGTGGGTTTTCTAACAATAAAATGCAATGAAGAATAGTGGCACTTTGTAAAATACAGAGAAGTTTTATTTTAGCTACTGCAAGTTAAATTGTAATCACCAACTTCCATATCTAATTCCAGACACCGAAACTGATTAGAACACAAAATATCAGGTTACAAAATTTGCTTTGAGGATCCAGTCTCCTTTTCCAAGCCTCTTTCCCACCTGTTACATAAACACAGATGGCTAGAGGAAAAGAAGTGAGCTTTTAGACAAAAAAAAAAAAGAAAAAGCACACAGAGAAAAACAGGCAGATGGAGGGAGACAGAGTTCAAAACTGAAAATAACAAAGAACACTTGTTCCGGCATTGAAGCTGAGGCGAGGAGAGATGGGCTCAGAGAAGCGGGAAACACAGGAGGAAGAAATGATCCACTCACTCTCTCGTAAAACTCTCCCTTGATGAGACTGGCAGCAATGCGGTCGACGGTCTCGCTGCTGTTGGTGATCTCCGACTGGCTCATGGCGAGGCGAGCGGCCTTAGCTGGCAGCCCTGCTTTCAGGTAGAGGTTTATGGCACCCTGGAAGTCTCCCTCGCTCTCCCTCACCTCGCCGGCCCTGTCTTCCTGACCCGTCTCCATCAGCCACCGGTAACGGTTTTCACGCAAGGTGTCGAGCTCTGGGTAGCCCTGCAGTTATTTTGCATTTAGAGTTCAACCAAACAGTTATCCTGTCCACAGATAACTAACCAACAACACTCTTGTGGTTGACAGCAGGTGTACATTGTAATTTGGTAATCCAAATTCTCTGAGAGGTAACGAGACTCCTGCCTCTGCTGTGGGTTCTGTTTTCAGAAAATGAAGCTCATAAGGACACTCGCTGTTCACCCACAGGCCTTTTCAGATTTGATAAAGTGAGTATTATAAAATAGTGTATGCAGGGAATAGATCTAAGCAAGACAAAGGCATAAATGGGCTAAATTATTTTGTTTTTAGAAATGCTATTTTAGGCAATTAAGAAGCCTGTGCTTGTCATATGAGAAGGCTGTCTGTTTACACATTTTGGGTTTTCCTCTGTCTTTTCCGATTTAAACTTACTGTAGCTTTATATACTTTATTAAGCAATAAATAATTTCCCTTTTTTTCTGTCTCTTGGGGAATGCATTAGATAGGGCATCAACCCTTAAAATCCCCCATAATATAAAATGTAATAAATATATAAATATAATATGTGGAGCTACCCACTGTGCTGACCTTTCCCGAATAAAGAGGCAGTAAAAAACTAGCTTTTGGCTTTTATTCTGTAATATAAATATGATAAATAAATATTTAAAATGTGCTGAAATCAAAGTAATCAATATAAATACGCTACCTCGAGCTGATTTGCGACCACGTAAAATGACTTGATCAAATATTATCAGTAATTGCGTGTGATTCAATTCCCTTTTTTTACCTTGGCTTCGGCTACAGCAATGCAGTCATCCCACATGTGGAGCTCTTGGTACATCTCTATGGCTTCTTCGATGGCATTCTGCACAGCAAAAACAAAACAAACAAAAAGCCAAACGTTGGACTTTATTCTCCAAAAATCTAGTATTAAGGATGCAGAGCTGGGTTTATTTATTCAGTTCATTTTATTCCAAGACTTTACCAATCTCAAGTGTTTGGTAAAAGACTACAATGACTTGCCACTGCAGCCCTTACAGGGATTTGTTGGTTACCATCTTGTAAGGTAAACAATACTTTTAGCAGTGAAAGCATCTCTGTGTTGCTTGTCCTTCCCATTCTTACATGGGGAAGAAATTATTAATCTCTAGTTTGTGGCTGCTTGTTGCTCCTAAGCCATATTTTACTGTGTTGAATCCCTCTTATAGCAGGTGACAGCATTTATGTGTGCTTGTGTATCTGCATTGTTCACTGTCATCACAAGTGAAACTGAGCTGTTTATGTTCGAGTTGGAGCTAATAAATTGTGAAGGGTTACTTTAACTGAAGGAGAGGAGACTTCAGAACACACTGAGTCTATACAAGTATCATCAGAGCTATGAAAGCAAGAAAACGTGTGTGTGTATAAAGGGACACCGTATTACTGACTAAATTAACATTATATAGCAAGCTAGAAACAGTTAGTCTGTTAATATTTTGAGCTTTATATTAAAGTGGTCTATTTTTTGCTAATCTGTAGAATGAACATATTTGACTAAAAATGCCAGTTTACCTGCAGATAGAGTTCCTCATAATATGGAGCAATAGTTCCTTTTCTTTAAGGTATTACTCCTCTGTTACTAATATGTTGTGCTTAACCACAAATATTAATACAAGACGTTACTGTGGTGCTGTTTACTTAAATTTCTGTGATGGTGCACATCAGGCTGTGCTGTAGACATGATGCAGTAATATAAATCAAGCATAAATACACATTTAAAAGCTTAACAGCTCTGTGAATTTTGGGGTGTTCTGTTTGTTGTAAAATCTGAAAAGGAATTCATTCTACATATTACATATTCAATCTTATTTCTAACGCTCTTTTTTTTTTTACAGCCCACCTGCTCTGTGTAGTGCATCTCAGCCAGTTTAAAATTCTTGTCCAGCATGGCCACGCGTGCTTGGACTTGATAAAATGATGTCCCATCTTCTCCCTAATAAAGAGACAAAGAGATTAAAACATACAAAAGCCAGGGAGCACTTTTGAGCTTTGCAGAGAGAAAAAACTTTTCAAGAATTGCAAAGCTGCATTTTTTTATAAGGACCACTCACAGAGATTCAGCTAAAAGGAATTTCATTAATATCAACTCCAGCAGAGACTTGCTGTACAATGAATGCTGGATTTCCAGTTCCATCATAAGACACATTTTTAAGAGAAGTGTTGAATTATTCAGGTTTCATTGCATAAAAATGTCAAATACCGTATTGCATTTCATTGGAGAATACTAATAATTAGCCAATTAGTCAGAAATATTATTGCCACCCTTAAAGCTCTTTATCTGCTATATTTGTGATCAGTGCGTTGGGCCTTTCCTCACCATTTCCTGTGAAACTTTGTCTACGATCTCGTTTGTTTGCCGCAGGAAGTGGAGGGTTGAGACATCACCCAGCGCAGCAAAACACCTACAAAATAAAAGGGAGAGAAAACCATAGAGGAACTAAGCAATTAAGCAGCAGATGGTGACAGAGAAAGTCAAACAGAAACAGAAATAAAGAGAAATATATTCAGTTTAGTGGAGGAAGAATGCATTTCTGGTCAGTGAAAACTTGTTCACTTAATGAACTGAGATAAATTAAAGCTCTTTCTCTAATTAGCCTTTAGATTCAGTGTGAGAAGCTGAGAAATACACAGGCACATCTTAGCATTTGGCCACTTTATTACCAACTCTCTGTGAACAGTTGCATCAGATTAATGAACAAGTCATGAAAGAAAAAAAGTTTAAAAACTCCTACTGTCTGACTCTTTTTTTTCTGCTTCCCTCCCTCATTAACATTATCCACTCCAGACAAAACTGTTTCTTTCCCCGATTTCATGATTTATGCAATTCAAGACGATGCCTAACGAACAGCATATGCATTATTAATGACAGGGAATTCAAATTTGAAAGGTTTCTCAAAACAGAGAGAACTAAAGATGGAGAGAGAGGAATAAAATGATAGAAAATTAAAAACTGTCTTTGATGATAAATGAAGTTGGGGGGGGGGGGGGGGGGGGCTCTGGCAGAAACACAGCCATCGGCCGTGCGTGTGCAGAGGGTATACTTCTATTATGTTGTGGGGACATTTATCTGGTTATAAAATAATATTTCAAGGAACTATCTGATTATCTTTAAGGTACAAAAATCAAGCTGTATAAGCTGAATCTGTATATTTTAGATAAAAGAATCGGTCAGAGGAGTACAGGTTATAGTAAATGTCCAGGAAATGAATGTAAGTCAATGTAATGTCCTCTGAAGTGATGAAAAACAACTGCCCGGGAGTGCGCAAGTGTGTCCAAGAGTGTATTTCTTCATTCCAGGTGATGAAGGTGCCCTTGTTGCCTCTTTCCTCTTTTTTTCTCTCCAGCCCCAGAGATAAGTCTCACTTGCAATGACGACTGATACTGAATGTAATTATTCCGGAGACAAGAACATTACTTTGAAAGGGCTTTGTGTGTGGCTGTGTGTGCGTGCGTGTTTGTGTCGTGCTGACCTTTCTGCGATGTGCAGCTGGCAAGCCTCTAGAGCCAGCTTGCTGAGTGTCTTCCACATGGCTTCAGTCTCTGGTGACATCTCCAGAGTCTCGAGGAAGGCTGTGGCTCTGGAAAATACACGCACATGCACAAGTAGAGCTGAGCCAGGTGGCAAGACAGAACATAAAGCAAGTATTCTGTGCTGCAGATACCGACCACAAATGGTGTGTAAAGATAAGGAGCGGCAGAAGAGCTGCAAATATCGAGGAAACTGTGTTACAGCAGCCACTCCCAAATTTAAGTCTGAATTGGAAAATCTTCTACGGCCTTTTCATCACTTTTAAATATGCTTTAATTCAGTTTAGTCTAAGTTTTTATCTTGTTTTTTAGTCAGACTTGTTGGATACTGGACCGTAAGACAGATAAAGTAAAAAAATAAAAATAAATTAGCCTAATTTGGCTGATGCAAATGTCCAAATGGAAAAAACAAGGAACTCCAAAGTAAGGATGAAGAGAAGGTTAGTGAACATGATACCAAGAACATTAAACTGAAGCAGGAAGATGGCATTATAGATACACACGAGGGGGACTGGTGATTAGACACAGGTGACCCAAAAAAAACGTCTTTTCATAAATCTGGATCAAGTTGGTTCCTGAATGTCCCAAATTCATTCTTCAGCAAGACAATCACAATAATAGCCCCACATATAGAGCCATAAAGAAGATGTTTTGTATTACTGTATGAAGTAAATCAATGAATAAAACCTATTCATGGTCCAGTGTTTCACTATAGCATGCTCTACAAAAACATAAAGCAAGTCACAATGGACCGTGAGATGTTCTGATCTAATAAAGTCTGCTGAGGAGATCAGTGGACATGTTAGAAAGATTATTACTGGTATGACCTGAAAAGATGCTGAACTTCTTCAATGTGACAGCTGCTAAAGAGGGGCCAGGGCTATCTTCTTAATCTAATTCAATCACATTCACCAACATTAGTAAAATAGAATTTAGAAGACTTATTTGACAGATTAGCAGATTAGAAAGATCATGATTTATAAGAATAATGAGAGGAATAACAAATAGCTCCCCAGAAGGCACAAAGCTGTAACATTACTTTACAAAATAATTGCAATAACACAGTGATCTTTTAACTCAGATCATGAGTGGATGAAATAAAATGCCTGATTTCCACATTCAGTGGTACTTGTCCCATTGTAAAGTATAATTTTTGCTTTACGTGATTCATAGCTTAAAAATAAAATCTGTACTTATCATATCTATTAGCTCACCCTATGTTCATCTAATGTCTGAAAAACAGAGGTTTAAGCTCCGCCCCCTTTAAGACAACCTTCTACTTATTGGCTACCCCGCACAAACAGAAAGCTATCTTCTCTCACTGATTTAACACAGAGACAAGTGTATATAAAATGTCAGGAAGAAAGGACTTAAAACAGTATGAAACCTAAACTTATTGGCTAATGGCGATTACTGGTACATTATGGACCTGCTAATATGGACATTCACCACTATAACTGAAGATAACAGAGTATTTAAAAGAACCAAGAAGATTCCCATAAGACCACAGAGAGTGCAATTAAACTTTTCTGTCTCTTATTACCCAAAATTATGCCAACCTAAACTTCACAGCATTGTGCTGAAAAACCTGATAATGTAACCTTGACTGGAATAATCAAAATAAAACAATTGATTCCCTAAATTTATTTACATTATGCCTCTTCCAGAAGCTTTTCTACTGTAGCTGACTTTAGTGACATTGTCAGCAAAGGCCTGACGGTGCTCAGCGGAGGACCAAATGACCTCCTCCACACACAGTTCCATGTCAAAACAATACTATATTCAGTTAAAAGTTGTAAACTGTTTCTCAAAATATATGAGTTTCAAAAATATAGTCATGATTTTTCAATTCCTTATTTGGTAGTTTGAGCTTAAAAATTTTAATTCCAAACTTTGTATGACAATTTCTTCCTATGAAAGAAGACCATTAAACATATAAGCAACCAAATTCCTCCTAAAGACTCTCAAAGTGCTAGAGGAAGGAGCTGAGTTGATGCTCCTCTGAATAAGAGAGGTCAGTTATAATTATTTACTCCATCTGATGAGGTGGCTTCACACGAGCATCCTTTCGGAGGTGATCAAATCACAACACGCTGAAGGGAAGGATTATATCTCCCAGCTGGCCTGGAAGTGCTGAGGAAATACTCGAGAAGAGCTGGAGGAAGCTGCTGGATAAAAGGACATCTGGCCTGTTCTGCTCAGCCTACTGTCACTGCGCCTCTGACCCAGAAAAGTGACGGGTGCAAGGAAGGACGGACGGATGTTCACGCTGCATCGTCATTTTGATAGGCTGTATGGTTTTATTTAGTGGGCTGTACTCACCTGTTATAATCTCCATCATCAACAGCCGTACCAAACTCAATGAGGCCTTCGTCGAGTGTGTATGTCACCATGTTGACGCCCTCTGTCACAATCACATCCGTCTTGCCATCGGCTCTTTTGAGATCCACAATGTCTCCCTGACAACGAAAGGAGATACATATTATGCATAGGTATGAAACCTCCGCGCTGTGTTAATAAAGTGGAAAACGTGTTTTTCGTGCTACTGCATTTATTAGACAGTTTAAGCCAGAAAATGCTTAATCGATGAAGCTTTTACTTATAAAAATACATTTTGTCAGGTTTTTATATTCTGCAATTCTGCAGTATGCATGGACACAGGTTTACAACATCACAGCTTCATTAGTGGGTCAGTCCAGTCGACCACCATAATCAACTTGCACCCTCCAAATTCACATTATGGATGCTTTTAGCCAAGAAAAACAATGAGTACACTTAAATATACTTGCATAATTATAATGAAAGTTTTTGTTAAACCTTTATTTAACAAGATAAGAATGTCTTTCTTTTTGGAGAGTGTTCTCAGCCAATATATGCAGCATTAGCAAAGCAGGGTTTTTTTCTAGAAACCAGAGTGCGTAAAGAAAAGTTTCACAAGTACGTGGAGAACAGAAGTGCACACAGATTGGCCTTGGAACAAACATGATGGGCGTATGTTTCCCAGTTTGGCTCTTCAGAAGTTTTACGCTTTTGTTTTTCACATATTATTAGATAAAGGCATCAAAATAACGTTCCACATATATGGCTGGATGTATCACCAAGATAGCTGCTGAGTAGCAAAGTATATCAGAAATATTAAATTTCAAAATTCAATTTATTTTAAGCCAGTTTTAGTTATACTGCACCCCTTCACAACTACAGTCATCTCAAGGCACTTTGGTACCCAATAATATGGTGATTATTAATGAGGATTTCCACTAAACACTATGAAATCAAATACTTTTAAAGGAATTATGACCAGCTCATAACAGCAGCAATTCTTTGTCCATTACTACCCTCTGCTATTGTCTACAAAATAAAAATGTCTTGCACAAAGCTCAGTGCACTTTGCAAAAACATAAATCAGCCACACAAGAGGCTGCTGCGATGGTTTTTGTTATTAATGAGAACAGCAGCAAGTGTTAACGCAAGCAACTTTCAAAACCCTGCGCACACCAGGGGCGACTAACTGCCTCAGGACAGCGGCACAAAAAGCTGGTTCTCTGTTAAGGCTTTGCCAGCAACACAAAAAGGCTTGAGAACAGTAAAAATACAAAAACATGCAGCTTCAGTATAAACACTGTGGAGATATTAAAAATAAAAAGGTTTATCAAAACAAGCCGACCAGGGCAGATGCAGAGCCTCCAGTTAACGATGCCGACCATACTTAAATCACACTTACAAAGAAAACAAAAGCTCACCTTGACGGGGAACATGGTGACGGTCTCTGGGCTGTCAATGCTGTACCAGATGCAGAGGTTTCCCCGGTTTTGGGAGACCACCACATCGCTGCCAGGCACCCACTGGACGTAAGAGCAGAAACTCAGCAATGTGGTCTTCACGCCAGACTGTATGTCGTACAGATGGAGCTGCAGAGGACAGAGAAAGATAGAAAGATATAGAAATTCCTATTTTCATCATCAGGAAATGGTTTCAAGTCCAACAGTAAAGGCAAAGTCCAGCAAGTGTCACTGTACATAAGAATGGATTTCTCCAATTCCAGCTGTGACCATTAAATTTAAAGTTCGTAAATATAGAGTCCAGAGAGTTAATCTGGTTTATCTTCGCATAAAATAAAAAAATAGGTTCTATACAAAGGTAACAAAACCACTTTACAGTCCATCAAAGCTCATTTGTATCCACAATAATATTATATTTTTATTATATACTGTATAATTTAAATGTTTCATAGGAAGTTTATGCCGACAGTACTTTGCACCAGATTATCTTTTGCTATCTTTAAAATAGTCATTTCAAGAGTATTCAGAGCATCATCATCAGTGTGTGAATGGGTGAATGACTGAATGTAGTGTAAAGGGACTAAGTAAAGCGCTATACAAATACAGGCCATTTAGCATTTAGCATTTTACCATCATGGATCACCACTTAAAGTCAGGCTAAGTTGAATTTATTTAGATTTATTTTATTTGAATCATTGATTTATTTTTTGCACCTGCATTTGTTGGTTTAGTTTACTTATAACCTCATTAGCTCAGGAATGTAAGTTCCAGGCCCACTGCACAGCAGACCCACACTCCTTCCACCTGTTTGTTTCCTTTGGCCATGTCTCCATACCTTATTTTATTTTAATTCTTGAACTTCTGTAGGTACACTGACTCTTGGTTGTGACATCCTCTTTATAGCCAGTCTCTGGAATAAGCCAAGCCTTTATGTTTTCTTTGTTGTGGCAAAAATATGTAACTAGTACTTGGATTTTGGGGTGCATTTGAAGATATAATGTGGTTATTCTTCGATCTATAGAAAACCTGGTTGGTGAAGTTTGTTACCTTTAGGTAGGAGACCTTAAAAGTGAAAGAGTTGTTTCTCCTTGTCCACAGTACAAAAATAGGCCTTATGCATCTTCTAGTGTTAGGTCCATAATTTGTTGGACCTTTTGGCACATTAGGTCATTGTCAACCGTCCTAAAAATGTTTGTAAAAACTCCTTAAATTAAAGCTGAAAGTATGCACTTCAAACGCATCTTAATAGTCTTGTTTAAAACCCACTGGTTTACACAACAGGTTTTACTTCTTTTTATTCCATCCATCTGTTCTCTCCCACTTATTCTTGTCTAGGGCGAGAGGCAGGGTACACCCTGGACAGGTCGCCAATGTGCCACAGGGCTAACACACAGAGACAAACAACCATTTACACCTATGGGCAAATTAGGGCTGCTCAATTAATCGAATTTTAATCACGATTACGATCTGGGCTTTCAACGATCATTAAAAATGACTGAGCCGATTATTAGCCCCTCCCTCATTTATCCGCGACACCTTAAAGGCCGGTCCGTGAAAATATTGTCGGGCATAAACCGGTCCGTGGCGCAAAAAAGGTTGGAGACCGCTGATTAAGAGGACCCGAGGGAAGCTCGGAAAGCTAAGCAGAAGTTATTTGGAGAGTGACTGCCGTTGGTTGAAAAGAGAGTTTAAAAAAAAAAAACTTCAGTGGTGTTGCACACCATTTTATATTATTTTTTAAAGTCATTGTTAACCCTTTAAAGCCGGTCAGAGCAGCACGCTCCGTTTTGCGTAACTATTTTTAAATCCCTGTAGAACCTGAACCGCGTAAGCTAGCGCAATAATTTGTTTTGCATATGAAACCGGAGGAGTTGCACTTACATCTTATGCCATCAGCTTGTCCTCGGTCACGATTTCCTTCCACATATAGCTTTGCAAAAATTGCATAAAAAGCGCTTGCAGGAACAAAAACATAATATTCCAGAAACACGCTTCGCCGTTCCTATCAGCTGTTCGTAACACTTCCCACAGTGAAATGATGCACATGCTGTTTTCTTTGCAAATTTGCATCATAGGATTGTTTTTTGTTTTTCCTGCAGTATATAAAAATTGCTGTATCTCCAAAATAAAACTATGAAGACACTCAAAATAAATTTCCTGTTGTTGTAAACTATTTTTTGCAACTTTATTGTATTTAAAGTTTTGAGGGATAAACCTCTTAAATTTCTCCAAGTAGAAATATATGTAAACAAAACAAAAGCGATTTTCAATTTTTTTTGTAGTTTATTGCACTTTTTTGCAATTTATGTAATTACTATGGACTTAATGCATACATATTATTAAAATATGGGCTATAACAGTTGTATTGATGTATAGCAACTTGAAATGCTCCCACAAATGGCACTACAGCATGTAAAAAAAATAATATAAGCTCTGGTGGACTTGGTTCTATAGTAGGTCTTAAAGGGTTAAATAAATATCGTCAAATAATCGTGATCTCAATTTCAGTGAAAATAATCGTGATTATCATTTTTGCCATAATCGAGCAGCCCTAGGGCAAATTAGAGTTACCAATTAATGTAACCCCACTAACTGCATGTCTTTGGACTGTGGGAGGAAGCCAGAGTACAGAGTACAGAAAACCCAAGCAAACATGGGGGGAACATGCCAACTACTGACAGCAAGACCCAAGCCTGATGGTGGAGCTGAACTCAGGACCTTGCTGTGAGGCAACAGCGCTATCTACCATGCCACCATGCTTTTTAATTCTTTCTTTTGAAATATACTACCTAAAATATCATGCTATGCATGAGAAAATGTGATAGATTAGATTGCATTTTCCTTTTCATCTTCCTTTTAGACCACCCTTGTTCTAATTGGCTGCTACTGGAAACCAAAATGTTTGAAAAGCAGGTAGAAGGGTACCCCAGCTCTGTGTGCCTGCATTTAGAGCAGTCTAGCCTAAAGCCTAAACACTTGGCCCACTCCCTTCTTTCTTTGAAAATGTAACCATGTTTGACATTCCACATACACTTTATGGCTTTATTATTACTTACATCCTTTATAGTATAATTTGTTGCCGCTGTACCATCTCTGGATTAACATTTTAGGTTTTCGATATATGACAGCAGAACACTTAAAGTAAAGATTCGATAGGAAACATTTTGCTAGCAACCTGTTCTTGTAGGTTGAGGTTTACATTAGCATAGTTAAACTCATTTGGCTTGAACAAAGTTGATTAACATCCAGCAGCTCCACGTGAAAACTCCCACTGCAATAATCTGTTCCACTGTGCACTTGATGAGAATGTAGATTCTATAAGCTACAGAGACTCCCGCAGCACTTAATGTGCATGTGTGAGTATGTCAGACCGCCCGCTGATGTAATCAGCTTCCTTAATGCCCTCCCCACACCCACCATCACTAATTTTAATAATGCTTTGTCTATAGTCTCACCCGGGTGCTCAGCTTGCCAACTTTAAAATGCAATGAGGACAAGCAGCCTGTTGATAAGGTCATCTGAAAGCAAGGAGCAATTAAAGAAACATTTTATGACTCTTTACTGTTGAAAAAAAAAATGGGAAAATGAAATTTCTCCCAGATTGTGGAGTATACGGAATTGCAGTTGGGAAACCACCATTAGTGCTGTAATAAAGGTAAAAGTTAATAACCACTGCAGATCAGATGAATTAACATTTACAGTAAACCTGGGCATAAAAAACATTTCACTGAAAAAAAAATCTGCACACGAGCCACAAAGTTTTTCAGTGATTGCAGAGATTTTTTTCTGGCACTAATTACCGTCAAACTTTTCTATTCTTCTACTTCTTCTTCAAGTCATTGATGGTCATAAATATTTTACAATCTCTTTCGCTAAAGTTGATTTTGCATATACTAAAAGGAAACTTGTACACTAGATTTGTAAAACTGAATTATGTGTCACAGCAAGTCACACTGGAGGAAAAAGTTAGACTCCACAGAGGGATTCTCAATTACCTGAGTTCTCCTTGTCTTTGCCCCAAGGCTTAAACATCAAACTTTTTTTTTACCCCGAGGCAACAACTGACAGCATCTCGCTGCTGCTCTCATCCTCCACACAAGGCCTCTGTGAATCTCAGCAACCTCTTACATATAACCAGAGGAAAATGAATACTGTTTTTTAAATGGGGTCTATGACAGCAAAATTAATGTTTTCCCACTTATATGACATAAGACGTAACTAAAGGAAAAAAAATTAGTTTTGTGCAAAAAAAAAAAAGGCTTTTAAATAGGGACAGTTCAACGTCATGAAGAATTAACATTTAAAGGCCTAGTTTGCTTTTACTCCATCCAGATTATTATATACAGTACGATCTATATAGAGATGTCTGCCTTCCCTGGAACATATCTGTACCAATTAGAGCTCAACTTGTGAATTTCTTAATACAATATAATCTTTCCCAGACATTAAACATCGTTATAAAAGCAGATTAAATGTTCACGCTACACCAGAAAGCACTTTCCAATTTTCCTCTAGTCTTATTGTTTTATTCTTTTGTTGATTAATCTTACTCCTTTGGGACTCAAAAACAGCGGGACAAGTGGGAACCGTGTCATTTAAAGGGATCAAAAGCCAAAAAAAGAAAAGTTGGTAACCTCTGATTTAAACCCTATAGCTAACATTTCATGCCTTTCATGGTTAATTTATGGCACCCCCTGGTGGCAAAGACGGTTTCACATTTATCTTGACTGTCAGTCAGAAAGGCTGGATGACCAAAATGGTTCAAAACAGAGCCACAGCGCCTGTTTTGGATGATGGACATGGCCATAACTAAAGAAATGCCCCTAGCATTGACAGCCTTTTCTACTTTCCTCATCACACTGTCTATCATTTGCCCCCTCGCTCTCTTTTTGCCTCTGGGTCTCTATCTCATTGTGCCGAGGTTTTATTCTTACCCGCAGCTTCTTGTCCCTGAACAGCAGTTTGCACCCGGTTTCATTGAGCTCCAGCCAGTCAATCTTGGAGTCGTGGCTGATGGTTCCCAGATTGTAGCCTCCGGCCAAGTCCACTGAGGGGAGAAATAAACCGACAGATTAACTGAGTCAGACTGCCAGTGTCTAGCTAACGCTGGCCTTTTATTCAAGATCACAAATCAGCTAGTTCTTTTATAATTTTCCATAATTCTATCAGGCAGAGCCTGAGCTGTTTCTCTGCTCTCAAAATGTACCTTCTTTGGGATCCAGCTGATATTAGTGTGCTGATGTGAGGCCTATACAGTCTTTTTAATTAAAATGGGGGTTATTGTCCACACAGAGCTAACTGACTTTATACTGCAGTTATTATAGGTATATTACTTTAGGAGTTTAATATTATGGTAAGTAATCATATGGGCTGGCTGAGTTCCTATATGCTATGACTTGGTCAAATACTACCAGTTTTCACTGAGTTGTATTTGGAACAAAAAGGTGGAATTATCCTCTTTGAGGCACAGGTACCTGTGTATGGGCCTCAGTAAAGTGAAGTTCAGTTACATAATGATTTCATTTATGCCTGTTTGCTTTCCTCTTGTGAAGAGTCTCTGCAACCTGCTGTTACCCGTAACACCCTCCTCTGCGTAGCTCTGGGGAGACATTTACTTTTGCGCATAATATATGTACAATATGACTGAAAATGTCAAAAGCAATAATCTAGATCCAATTAACAAGTATGACTTTAATGTCTTATTTATAAATGCTATTAATATATGTTATATGCTCCCCTCAATGACCAGAGGCAGACTTTCATTATGAAGAACATGGCCTTATAACTTCATTTTTAGTCAGCCCATCATACACCATGCTGTCTAGTAGGCCTCCATAATATATTCACCCGCTGCTTAGAATAGTCCCCGAAAAATCTACTGTTTCGTCCTGTTTACATAATATTAGCCTAAAACACTTTTATAAGCACATTTATAAGATAAAACTTTCTTGAGGATGTTTTATGTTTTCAGTACAAACCAAAAGCCTTCAAGGTGTGGGCCAAAGACAAATAATGATTATTTCATGGGAAAATGTAATTAATTTATGAGAACATGAATTACCTTTATGTTTAACTATTACAACTAAGGGTGTACTCACAATATGCAATCTGTACCATGCTGAGCACATCTGACACCCAAAGTTTCTTTAACTGCGACCTGGCCACTGAAAGACTCAAGCACAGTATTCCAATACTTCCTCAACGACAGCCTCCATTAAAATCTCTGTGGTAAATAATTAATAAATATAAAAAGGAATGTGAGAGAACAGCCTGCCATAGCTCACAAAAATGGTCCAATTAAGCCACAAACGCATGAAGCCGTGTGTGCTTTTGAAAGAGACAGACAGCGAGCACAAGGGGGAGGAGCTAACATGCTGAGACTAACTGGGGTGTGTTCAGTCACTGAGCGCAGCGTGAGCTCAGGTCATTGGGGGAGTGGGGAGGGACTATGCCTACTGCAAAAGCACCCTGAGTGTTAAATCCTTTTCTGAACCTGGACAGTCACATTTTGAATAGACACAATTACAGTCTCACTTTCTCTCTCTCTCACACACACACACACACAGAGTTTTTTTCTTACCAATAGCAATAGTCTTTATGTCAATCAGATAAGCGAGCTTCTTGTTGTCTTCAACTCCTTTCTGCTTCCTCTCATTTAGTCGGACACTAGACACACACACACACACACACACTTGGTTTAAATGACATGACTGCATTCAGCGAGATATGGTTTTATCAAGTAATAACCCAGCATTAGTGCAGCGTAACTGGCTTCAGCTGCTCTTCATTATGTTAAATCCCAGGATGAACCTGGTCATGAATTTGTCATGCTGCAGTGTCCAGCCGGAGGCGAGCAGCAGCCAGAGTATCCGACAGCCATCAGTCACAGAAAGGCTGACAGCGCTGACACTTCTGACAGCTCTGAATACATTAACATAGATGTGTGCTGACTAGTTGGTTTAGCCTCACTGACTCCTGCGGACTCCTTACTGTAATGATGCAGAGGATTTCTCCAAAACTCAATACCGCCATCTAATGGTCATGGCTGAAAGCACTTATGAGAACGCATCAGGGTTAATGTTTGTGTCTCTGTTTGTACCTTATGTATATAAATTTGTCATTTTTTTAATTGTTCAAGACAGGAAAAAAATTTGGATTTCTCTTTAGTTTTTCAGTATATTACAAATGCTGTATTCAAAAAGATAATGCATGTTTGAATAATCCAAAATATTCCTGTTTGGAAGTGAGATATTGATTTCATTGCCAATATGCAAAACTATCATTCATTGCAGGTTCAGGCTATTACCATAAATCAATTTTTGGACAATTTTGTAAATGGATGATGAAAGATGTGCTCGTGACACTGCTGCTGAATCGTTTTTGTTGCAGGGCACGGTGACATAAATGTTTGTAATCGCCTGAAATTTCTCCTAGTGTGACTTTTAATCAGAATTATACAGTTGCAACCCCCATCAGCAGATCACTAATACTGCATGCGTGGGACTGTTTCACATCTGTTCCTTAGAACCAAACAAACCGGTTGAGGTGCTCGAGTGTTACTCAACAGACTGCTTCTGCATAATTATGAGGAACGGAGCCAACCTGATGAGGTGGGGGTTCATAAATTCCGTGCGAACTGATCCCAGAATCTCGTTGCTGCTGTACTCCACCAAGCTCAACTCCCCGGCATTAAATATCATGCACACCTGAAAACAGAAACAAGAACAGGGCTGTGAATACAGCAGAGTGAAGAATGTACTTTTATGGACAACATGACAGGACCTGATATATAACCTCCTTCGCCGAGATAATTATATTTACTAAACACTAGGCCTTTGTGCTCCTTGGCAAGCCTCTAAATGTGGTTTGGGGGTTTTTTTTAATAAGAAAACAAAAACAATTTGCACACTGTCTAAATGGTTAGTGTGTACTCACTGTTTCATTTTCAAAGAAGAACTTTTCATTTCCCCCAGAGCCAGTCCAAGGCACCTGGGAGAGGACAGAGAAAGCAAAATTAACTGTAATACAAATATTACAACAATACTGCGAACATAACACAATTACACAGTGTGAAGAACGCATTTACTGTGAGAATCTGACATTAATGTTTGTGAACCACACACTCTTATTGCGCCATAATGATGTGATTAACTGATTACTCATGTTTAGTTGTTAAGTATATGTGACAGAGAACAAAAATTGACAGTTTATGACCAAAAAAATGTAACAGCATGTCAGCTTGCATATTCTCTAGCATGGGGTTGCACGCCTATAAATGTTGGGTCTCTCTAGCCCATTGAACTAAAAGACCTTTTATTAAATGCAGAGACCTAACTTCAAAGCCTTCACCTGAATTTTTGGTCACAATGTTTCCCTTCTCCTATATTATTCCCTTCCAAGAGTACCACTCCTGTTACTTCTTTGTTTTATGGTATATTCTTTTATGGTATAATACTTGAGGTCCAACCTCGCTTAATTTATTTGTCAGGAGATCTCCCAGCAGGAGAGTATCTGATGTGTGAGCCATCAGGTAGCGATCTTTCCCCATGATCTTCACTTCTTCTATCTCATAACCGTAATAGGACTTCAGGACAACCCGAGTTCCTGTGGAGAGGTTCTTTACTATCACCTAGAATTAAAAGAAACAAAACAAAACATATTCCATCTTTACTTACGGTTTTGAAATCCAGTAACAATCGATTCACACACACTGATATTTGATACTTTCAACCTGTTAATCCTGTTAAAACGACAGTCAGTTCAGTGTGGTGGTCATTCCAAGCAGCAAAGTTAATCGCAAGAGACTCCTTCTTGTGTGTGTTCATAATGTGTGTATTTATTGTATAGTTTTAATTACTACTTTGCTTTTGCAAATTAGTGTGGCCTACAAGTAATGTGGTGTGCGGCACAGACTCATGCTTATTCCTATAAAAATAAAAATATTAAATTAAAAACATGGCTTTTTTTTTTAAAGATATTTTCTTAGAATTAGCAATTAGTGTTGTTTTTCCCTATTTTCTAAGGGTAACATTATAAACAACAACAAATTATCTATGGGAAATAATAAAAAAAGGCAGATATATTAATGTTTGATGGCTTAAAAATAATGAAAAACAAACAAGATGTGTATTTCCAGCATGGCTTTTTTTCCAGACTACTGTAAACATAATTTTCTGCTACATTTAATTTGTCAATTAAGAAGAAAATCAGATAAACAAAAAGGCTGGATGATTGTTTTCGGAGCTCATCTCTTTCTTAATCATACAGGGCTGCTTGTTGCACCTGAATTCATTAAGTCTGCATTACTGCTCTCACAAAATCAACGGGGCTGTTTTCACATCGTCTGTTAATTAGCAGAAGAAGGAGAGCAAAGAGACGTCTGAAATTGCCTATTTGGTTGTCTGTTTGTCTAATTTAGTGAAATTACAAACACTGTGGTTCAGCACTGATGATTTTCTTGTTGCCTGGCTGTTCCTACCTGGCTCAGGCCAACGTAGGTCACTTCATACTTGTTCTTGTAGATGGTTCTTCGCAGGCAGCAGTCAAACAGCTCCACTCCCCCACACAGTGTTCCCTGTTGAGACACAATCAACAATTAAACACCTAAAAAACGCAATTTACATTTTCTAATCTGTTTTTTTTTGGTCATTTTCAGATGGTAGCAGCACAGAAATAATAGTTATTGTAGAACATACATGCTTTCAGAGTCATCATAGGCTGTTGGAGTCAAGAGTTGGTGAAAAAAATGGACACCAAAAGGCATCTTAACACAATGTTGAACTTAAAGTCACACTGCAGGTTAAAATAACGTTTTTTTAACCTTTATTTAAGCAGACAGTCACAGAATGCGTTAGATCAAGTATTTACAGCGCAGAGGCGTGATCCGTCTTTCTTCCAGGCCAAGCTGGTGATTGTGTAGAGGTTGGAAATTTCTTTAGGTTTGGCTTCATCCCACATTCCTCTCCTCGGAGCCCAATTAAACACCCGCAACCTGGACAAACATCACAAAGGAAAAACAAACTTAGCAGAAACATCATGATAAACTTTCACTTTAACTGTAAAGCTGCCACACACCGACCGGTCAAAGCTGCCAAACACCACAGATTCCCCACTGGGGCTGGCGACAGCCACGGTGAACTCCTTCTCTGTTCGGTCGCGGCTGTAGTCGAAGGTCTGCAGGATGTGTCCCTCTCTGCTGTAGGCCACCACCTTCTTGTCACAGCCCCCCACCATGATGCTGTTTGCACCCCAGGCTAGAGCGTAGGGTGGGCACAAGTGTGTCAGAAGCTTACCCTGTGGCAAGTAAACAAATGTGTGAGAAGATATGTGTTGAATGGTGTAGAACTTTTAAAATAGGAATAAAAAATGCATGAAGGCAAACAATCTGTAGCTGTGTTCACTCATGCACTGAAGACCTGAACTTTTCCAGACATGCTGGAGGTGCAGTCACATTAAAAATTAAATCTTTTCTAACCCTCCAGCTCATTAATACACACTCTGTGTGACGTCTGATTGCATCAATACGAGAACAGTGCAGGTAATAGTCTGGTAAATTTAAAGCATGTAAGTGGTCATCCTGTTTCCTGCCTCCTGTGTGCTGTATGCAGGCAATACTAGACTAAACGTGCCATGGTTCTTGTTATATCTGTGTCTGTCAGCAGGTTTATTCTTTTAAGTCTTCCTGGTACTTTCTCTGTTTGTTTTTTTCTTTTAGCTACTTCCTGTTTTACTTAGTTTTAGTTTTTTTCTTTCTTCTTTTGCTTCTTTCCCTCCTTCATCATCAGGAGTCTCTTATTTGTGCCTCCTCTTCTTCTGCTTCCACCAGTCGGTGACCTGAAATTCAGTCTGATGTTTACCATGCTGCAAAATCTCTCAATTCCCAAAATGCATCTAGAGAACAGAGGATAACAGAGGAGGCTTGTTGGAATTGCTGGAGGATACACAGGTGTATCCTTCAGGGAAGTGTTTTCATCTTAAGTGTATAAAAGAGGTGTGACACACAGCTGGAATATACGGACCAAGATTATTTAAATGCTTGTTGCACGCATCTTAGATGGGACTAAGACGTGAGCAGAGGTGTTGATGATGTGCAATTTGGGAAATGAGAAAGGGGAATTATTTGCCCCACGCTCATTAGTTCACGTGTTTGACTGTTTCCACTTGTGCCTAGGGTTGATGCGTGTGCATAGATTATCCTGTATTTCTCCTTTTCTTGGGTGTTTCCCAGTTTGCCTCATTATGCTCTGTGTTTTTTCTGTTTCATTCACTTAAAGACTTGATGTTCTTGTTTTTTGTTTTCTGTTCTTTTTTTTTAACCACTCCTTAAAGGCCTGTTTTTTAATTCATTCTGTGTGACTCCTGCTTCTGCTCATGACAAAGCAGAATTTTTCCTATAGTGAGAATGCGTCTGAAAATGATCATTTCCATCAGTGAAAAGAACAACTTTGTACAATGTCTTAACCTGATTTCCCAACATTTTCTGGATTTCATGTGTGAAAAAACAGCTCCTGTAGGTGAATTGTACCTGTGATTCCCCTGAGCCTTCATCATCAAAGAAGTACCGCACAACTGTCCCATCAGCATGGCCCGATATGATCCCTTTACCAGAGACACTGACACAGAGCAGAGATCTTAAAAATGACACGCAGTGCCCGCAGAACAAATGCAGCAAAGCAGACAATTATTTCACAAGCTATACACATGGGAAATAGCTCATAACTTTAATAAGGTCAGCCCACACTTCACGCTGGGACCCTTGTACAACTTTTTGGTAAAAAGAAAAAAAATCTTTTTGATTTTGATTTTATGGTATTTATACAAAGAAATCCTAATCATAAAAGCAGTTTCTGCACAGTAGTTCCTATTTTCAAGTTTATCAGCTCATCTTCAGACTCAATACATATATGTGTGTGTGTGTGTGTGTGTGTGTGTGTGTGTGTGTGTGTGTGTGTGTGTGTGTGTGTGTGTGTGTAAAGATATTTTAAGCACTCACTTTGATGCCAGTGAGACAACCCAGGATTCTGTGGCGTAGATGGTTGAAGATTTGTTTGTCTGAGTGTTGGCAAGCCGAATCTGTAAAAAAACATCAGAGAACTTAAAATATCCTTAAAATATCCAAGTACACTGCGGTTGGATTTAGAGAGGAATACAAAGACTTAACATCCCAACTGGAAAAGGCTGTGAAAATATTTCACATTTACTGCATAAAGATGAAGTAATACAGATTTTTCCCAAGAGGTTTTAATGCATCTAAATTATGTTCTATAAATTCACTGATGCATATATTTCTTTTTACTAACATCTTTGTATTTGTATGTATGGGTACATTTCTAAATGAATTATTTATGATTCTGACAGTTTTTGAACTCTACAGAAAAAAGCTTTGACAAAGAAATCAGACCATGTGGAACTAAAATGTCTACAAAAATCTAAAGGATACAACTGTTATTCTACTACACCCATATATAATTCCTGATACTTTTACTTAATATTAAAAAAAAAACGTGAAATATCCAAGACATACCTTGCCTTCAACTAATCCGTAGACAATAGCATTCTCTGCAGGCCAAAGAAGGCATGTCACAGCACTCTGCAATAAAGATAAGAAAATAACACAACCATGTTGTTGCAGGTGATGACACAAAGTTGAAAGACAGCTGAAAAATGTAATGTCATGTTTATAAGGAAAACAAAACTTATAACCCAATTAAAAACTAATACCAGAATAGATTCATCAACAGCTAAGCCCTGCAAAGTGTATTCACTTTGAACTCTACAAACAAAAAGGTTTCACAACCGAATCAGACCACGTGGAACTAAAATATCACAAAAATTTAAAGAACACAACTATTAGTCTACTACAATTATACACATGCGTAGAAAACAGAACATATCTGATCATTTTTTAATTTTATATGTCTAAATGATTTATAATAAAATATTTTAATCAGTCCTCATTTGTTATCCATGTCTTTGTTTTATGTAGTAGTAGATCGTAGTAGGTGCTCATATTAAACATGTTCAAAGTTTGAAAAAATAAAATGACCACAGTGTGTGTGCAAATAATCCCTGTGAGCCAAAAACTCAGGCTTTAGATTACTATTAACTCTCAGATTCAACAGCACAGAGACTCCATCGACATGCCCTTCAAACCTTTTGTTTGCATGCAGCAGCCAATTAAACACAGCTGGCATAAAGAGAGGAACTAAAACTACTTGCTTCAGAGGTGAGATTATCTGAGACAGGTGGACTAAATGATGATTAGTCTGAACTTTAAACTAAGCAAAGCTACACTGTGCAAAAGTATAAAACCATATGCTGAAAATGAGTTTAATAGATTCCTTTTATGGAAAGAAAAGTTTCAAGTTTTGACAAAAAGTTTTGACAAAAAGCATAGTCACTGCCACTTTTAGCGTGCTCCTCAAGGCAATAACAATGCATTAAATCACGTTTTCTTACCGTCTGAATAAATTTATTGCAGATGACTTTCTTGTCCCCCCTAGGAGAGACGAGAAAACCGATTAAAACTTCTGCTTCGAATTGTACCAAAATGTAAACTATTGAGAAAAATGGAACTAAGCAGAGGTAATTACCAGTCCTCTCCGATTCTGTAGACAAAGATGATATTGTCGGATTGGCCGATGGCAATTTTCGTGGAATCTGGTGAGAAGGCCATGTCATTTACAACATAGCTCTGCTTTCCATACTGAGAAAATAATACATATCAGTAATTATTATTATAGAAAAGCACTATAACATAATAACACACCAACAAACCCACAATGCTCCTGGCCTATAGAAATCTGTCATGGGGGCCCCGCGTGGTAAAACTGTAGGACCTGCTTGGGCAAACACACAGGGAGGCCCCACAGTGTAGGGCCAAGATGTGCCCTACATTTCAGCCCACAGTGGGCTGTCAACAGTGTGGGTTTCTCCACAGTGGCCTCACATGGGCCCCAAGAGGATATGTTTGCTGGATAGATACCCAGTTGCATTTAATATAGATTTTACAAAGCCACTTGGTGTAGGCTACAAATACAAGCACAGAGTTCAAAATAAATGGGTGTTGTCACAATGGCTACACCCATCTTTTATATACAGTCTATGATTCCAGCGACACATTTGGTTAATGGCAAGTAATTCATCATAATTTCTTTACATTATATACAGCACCTCCTTTCATACACACATGCAGCTCAAAGGACAACGGGATTTGTCTCACCTTGGCGTCCACAGGTTTTGTGGAGAACTTGTCCCTGCTCTCTCCATGCTCATCATACAGCAACACCACCCTGTCCACAGTGCAAACAGCGAACTTGATGTTGTTTGGTGCCCATGCCATGCAGGTAACTTTGGCAGCAAACTCCTGTCAAAGCAGGTAAACAAATCAGTCCTAAAGCACTTGTTTTATAGACTTGCTCTTATATGATGTCCTCTTTTAAAATCCTTCTAATGATTGTGTATCTGTTACACGTGTCTTTATGCTTCTACTCTAAATGAAAATCAGTGTTTCTCTCTGTTTTATCTTGTGTTTGGCCCTGATTTCAGTCTTTCTATAAAATCATGCTTTAACTGTCTGCCTAATTGTTGTCTATTTTTTCCAGTAGAGATACTCTTCCTTATGAGCGACAGATAGATGTTAAATTTGATCAGACACGATAGATTTAGGTGTTTTAAAATCCATTTAGCACGTGCAGACTTTTGGCCATGTATTAATCATAAACGCAGCGTTTATGTGCTAGCAAGCCTGGCTAGTGCAAAAATCCGCTTTCAATGACAGTTCAGCGTGGGTCAGTAAAATCAAATTCATGCAATAAATAAATAAATATATCACGAAACTGGTGCGCAGTTTCAGCTTTCTAGTATAAACATTATTATCTGGCTTCCAGAACCAGTTATTGTTAGCTAACTCGCGCTGGCTTCCTAGCACTACTTACCGTTAGCTCACTCGTCAACTTACCCGGGAGGTTAAAAGTGTCTTGATATACTTCAGTTGCATTCTGAGGGAAGCTCGTACACAGAATGGTATTATTACTGCTGGAATATTCCTCAGATTTTGGTCATTTTGCTAGCGAGCCAGAGCTAGCGCAGAGGAGGTTGGAAGTAAACTAACTGTGATCTCCTTAGTTACCGCTGGGGCGGGACTTGCGGTGCGTTCATAACAATAGGAAATGTGAATGTTCTCGGACAGTTTGCCAGCTCTCGCGCTTTTGTTTCTGCAAAAGGATGCCATTAAATAATTAAAACAATTTTAACCCGGTAGAGTCGTTCCAGGTTACGCCACAGGCCGTGAACAGAACTGCTTCGATTATGTGATTTCTATCCGTTTATTCTGTTTACTCTCTAAAGATGCTACGATTTCCGTCATTATATATCAGCCGTCAAATGACAGAATTCCCGGAGCTAAAACATGTCCACGTTTAGTAAGGGAAGAGTTCAGTTTAGATGTGATATTTAAATAGTCACATTTTAGACTAAGATTAAAAAGTTTTGAGGAAATTTCCCCCAAAAAAGAAAAGAAAAAATATGGAGATGCCGGGGATTGAACCCGGGGCCTCATACATGCAAAGCATGCGCTCTACCACTGAGCTACATCCCCTTCCGCATAGGAGCCGCGAATGTAGTATATTTATTCGCATACATCTGCACTATACCCACACTTGCTAACTGTTTCTTCGCTATATCATACTTGTTTAAAAGACAATTTCAATTCCTCATATATTATGTACATTGCTTAAACTTTCTTCAGGCATACCAAACCGTTGAATAAAAATATTAAAGTTAAATAAATGTAAATTTATGAATAAGTCTGGATTGTAGCCCCCACAAACTCAGCCTGCCAGATTGCGCACTTGTGAAATTTGCTGTTAACATCACTTAAGATTTATCTTTTACTTTTCATAATCTCTATATATTATTAGCCATTTAAATGGTGAATACACATCACACATTTTACGTCAATATCAAAATTGTAAGAGTTATAAGAACGTTTTTTCCTGTGCACAGAACAAAATGTTAAATTGCCGCTGCAGATACGCCCCTCTAGCGTGGTGACGTAGAGGTCACGTGGAAGTGTTAATTTTCCAAAGTGTACCAAGGTGTACCGGAAATCAGCGAAACCCTCAAGTGTATGACGAGATGTTGCCAATTTTTATGTCACACAAAATCAGAGACAAACACATGTAAATTGTTTACTAAAATGTAGGATGCATATTGGCTCTAAAACAAAGTTACTCTAAATTTTTGATTCATGTAAACAATTTACTTATTTTCATGACAATATGCATTTTGTTGACTTCTAAAGATAAGAATTTATATACTCTGAATACTTGGCATTGGAACCAACTATTGAAATTATTAAGTTAAAGTATAAAAACTTTTCAAACACCTTCTTCTTATCCCATACTTCTCCAAATTCCACAGTAATTGTGTCAATTTTGTATTGAGGCAAAAACCTTTCATTAGGTTAATAGAAACACTAACACTTATATTGTAAGGTAAATACCGTACAATAATAGTGCCTACATTTTCCTAAATCATGTTCTTTTTAAGGCATAGAGATATAATTTTTTTCATTAATATTTTTTGTAACATTTTTTAAAGTTGAAAGTTCTCTGGTGTTTGGGCGATCAGATCCCAGCAAACTAAACAGGGCACGAACGAATGTTGGACAATGTGGGTATGTCAGTAATGATAAGTGTTAGTGTAATTTATGGGGTTTATTTATTTAAATTATTATTTAATAAATCTAACTTGGGAAAAATATTGCAAACAGCCTAGTCTCAAATTCTACTAAAAGTTGATTCTGTTCATCTGGACGTAGCGTTTTGTGGGAGAAACGTTTCGTCACTCATCCAAGTGACTTCTTCAGTCTCAGCTGACTGCAGGGTTCTCCAAATCTTATAAACAGTAAATTTGCATAATGACTGAAACCAGCCCACCGAGGGAACAATGGGCTGGGAGGTCCGTTCCTTAATCATAATTATGCAAATTCTCATGACTGTTGATCAACAACCACTGACCAAAACCCATTGATCAAAGACCACAGATCAATGGCCATGAGTACCATTCACAGAGAGTTGGGGAATGGCTGCAATCACAGCATTGTAAGATGGCGAAAGATGTACCCTTAGGCCCCCTCCTCGATTCAGAGATGGTCTTTCCCTTTTCACGTAAATGGCCTCCTGGACTCCGCGCTCAAACCAGCGTTCCTCTCTGTCCAGGATGTGTACATCCTCATCATTGAAAGAGTGTCCACTGGCCTGTAGGTGTAAATAGACTGCAGAGTCCTGGCCTGACGAGGTAGCTCTTCTGTGTTGTGCCGTCCGCTTCGCCAGAGGTTGTTTGGTTTCCCCGATGTATAAATCCTGGCAATCCTTCTGGTACTTAACAGCGTACACTATGTTACTCTGTTTGTGTCGGGGGACCCGATCCTTGGGGTGGACCAATTTTTGACGCAGCGTGTTTTGGGGTTTAAAAGCCACAGAGACCTGGTGTTTAGAAAAAATGCGTCTCAACTGCTCTGATACTCTTGACACATATGGGATCACTACAGGTTTTTGCTTGGGCAGTGGTTGTCCTTCTCTCCTGGATTAGCTGGAGCTTTCTTTAGGTGCCTTTCCCGCTTTGACAGAAGTCCAGCTGGGATAACCACATTTACTCAGGGCCTTCTTGATGTGCCGTTCTTCTGCCTCCCTGGCCGCTGTGTCTGTGGGGATGGTGTTTGCTCTGTGTTGTAGCGTCCTAATGACACCCAGTTTGTGCTCCAGTGGATGATGAGAGGCAAACCTTAGATACTGATCCGTATGTGTAGGTTTACGGTACACGTCAGCTTTTAGATGTCCCCCATTCCTGATGGAAATCTCACAGTCTAAGAAGGCTAACCTGCCCCTTTTCATATCCTCCCTGGTGAATTTGATGTGTCGGTCCACCGAGTTAATGTGATCCATGAAATGTAGTACGTCCTGAGATTTGATTTTCACCCAGGTGTCATCCACATATCTGAACCAATGGCTTGGTGGTGTTCCAGGGTAGGATAGCAAAGCCATCTTTTCCACTTCTTCCATGTACAAATTAGCAATGATGGGTGAAACTGGGGAGCCCATGGCACACCTGTGTTTCTGCCTGTAGAACTGACCCTTGTATGTGAAGTAGGTGGAATGAAGACACAGCTCCAAAAGCAAACACACTTGGTCGTTGCTGAGAGTGGTCCTGTTGCTGAGGTCCTGTAATCTCTTACGGACGCTTCTGTGACTGTTTCAGTCATTATACAAATTTACTGTTTATAAGATTTGGGGAAACCTGCAGTCAGCTGAGACTGAAGAAGTCACTTGGATGAGTGACGAAACGTTTCTCCCACAAAACGCTGCGTCCAGATGAACAGAATCAACTTTTGAAGATTTACTTTCCTGGATGATTGAGAATGCATCAAGATGTTATTTTAATGTAATTTTCCTAACCTGACATTTAGCTATTTAGCTAAAATTTGCTTTTATATTCCTATGGAAAAGTCTATTTCTACATTTTTTTATTTTTTTATTTTAATACCAAATATGATTTAAAAAAAACTTTTTCTGTAGACACATCTGGCTTCAGCTGGACTCATGACATCTGTTTTTGAACCATAAAAAATTTCCGAATCTCGTTGTAACGCTTGTATTTTATGTTGAAAATCCCTAGCGGAAACGTGAAGCCTCAGTTCGTCAAACTTACCGTCGCGGCCTGCTGCCCGACTTCCACGCTGCTGGCGGCGCGTGTGGAACACATTGGTCTCATCGTCCCGTCCGAACAAACTCTAAACTGTCAACCTAAACATATTTTCTTTGTTTTGCTTCTCCCGGATTGAAATTGGATTCGTTTCAACATTCAAAGGTTTGTTTTTGGCCACCAGATCTCATGTTTATTGGTGTTTTTTGAAGTATTTTGTGACTCAGTCTCATCTACATCTCTTGCTTCCGCGCGGCAGAACGTTCACGTGGAAACTGGGACTCGTCACAAATCCTTCAGTTATCGGTATCTGCAGTTAGCTTCAGCTGTAATCACTACAAAAAAATGGCAAATATGGCAACCCTGATCCTGGAGGACGGGACGACGTTCAAAGGCCGCCAATTTGGTGCAAGCGTGTCGGTATCCGGAGAAGTTGGTACGTGTTTTATACTGTTTTAATTTACCTCAGACTCTCAGTTTATTATTGTGCATAATCCACCTGTGTATAATATAACTCAGCATGGGTTAAACATTTGCTTTGGTACATTGTGTAATCTGGATGTGTGGTGTGGTTTGCCCCTTTGTTCCAAGACGCTCATGGTTCAGAGTTGTAAAGCGCCAAATCCTCCTAACGTTCCCCCCCCCCCCAGTGCCAAACTCCATTGAAAAAGAGTGGAATTTAGTGACGCCATCACAGCCATGCGCCCACCTCTACCTTCAGCGCCCACCTGTGTGTATTTTGGCAGGCAGATGTGACTAGGAAACTGCTTGCTGTGTCGTAATAAGCATGCCGAATTAAAGATAAGATAATAGTGATTTTGGATCAGGTCAGATTTTGACATTCAGTATGCGTGACTGCAGAGATGAGTCACGCAACGTTAAAATGATAAATAAAAATGTAAGCGTATGCTGGATGGAGGACGTATACCCGGGTGGAATGCGACTGTATTCCAGCCAGGTGTTATAATCCCTTCAAACGTTTATTACAGAAACACAAGTAGGTAGAACACAATAAAATAATCGACTATAGAGATCGAAAAACACATTTCGTTCTCAATAAACAGTCATCATATGTAGACAGTTAAAGATGCCGCATGAGTTCATTTAATCAAATGGGAAATACTGGTAATTAATGCACTTTCTAGTCTGAGTGATCACTCAGACTACAAGAGACTCCACATTTATCTGTATTTTCCAACAGCAACGACTGAAATAATTTTAATATCAGGTAATATGGGATGTCTTAATAATGAGACTGTTTATTATGAACTACAAGAAAAAAATTGGATATCGTCTCATGAGATACAACACTTGAGATACAAAGATATAATTGTACTAAATATGAGAGAATCATAATTATGAGATAAAAAGTCATCCAAGTCCTAAACCATAAGAGTTTCATTGTTATTGAAAGTGCATCAGTGTGCATTAAAAAGAAAAGAACTCAGTTTGCTAATATTCTCTGACTCTAAAGAAAAAACCTAATTATTATTAACTGTCTGGCAGATTTAAGCTCTTGTAGTTGATATGATGTACTCAAGAATGTTTTGTGTGTTTAGTGTTTCAGACGGGGATGGTGGGATACCCCGAGGCTCTTACTGATCCATCCTACCGCTGCCAGCTGCTGACCCTCACTTACCCTCTGGTTGGCAACTATGGTGTGCCAATGGATGAAGAGGGAGAGTTCGGGCTGAGCAAGGTAAGCGGTTATTTAAACTCCAGGTGAAAATTAATTTGCAAACTTATTAACATATTTAAAGTGGAAAAGCGAGTCAGGATTTTTCTTCTTTTCTTCTGTGGGACGGTTTTATCTGAATGAAAGAAGTCTTAACTCTGATAAAACACACTGTCTCATCTGTTGTTGTCTTGTTCAGTGGTTTGAGTCATACAAGATCCACGCTGCTGCTTTGATTATTGGAGAACTGTCTGAAAGTCCCAGTCACTGGAGTTCAGCCAAGTCACTGGACCAGTGGCTCAAAGAGCAAGGCATTCCTGGATTACAAGGTCAGAAACCCAGAATAAAAATGGGCGTAATTTAATTGGAAAACTGCTCAGCATCTGTAATATATATTAATGCATAAAATAATCAGATGCAAGCTTTTCAATTTAATGCTACAAACTGTTTCCATTTTCTTCAGGTGTTGACACCCGCTGCTTGACCAAAAAGATCCGAGAGAAGGGGACCATGTTGGGGAAGCTGATAGTGGACGGGACTCCTGAGGAAAGTATTCCCTTCGATAATCCCGACAAGAGGAACCTGGTCCGAGAGGTCTCCATGAAGGTAACCCACCAGGAGTTTTGTTACAGTCCCATCGAAGCTCTGCCAGCTCTCGAGTGCTAATGGAGGGCGTTATTTATGTTACTGATAAACTAGAAACTTGGAGATTTGATCTGTGGATCTAATTTTGTGAAGGTTTTTTTTAAAGCTCTAAAACATAGGAAAAGTTTAGCGCTCACACTTCAGCTCAAGTAAGAGGTTTTAAACTAAATAAAAAGCTTTTGTCTGTAGTTGTCTCAAAACATATTGTTTAGCAGGTAGCTTGCTGCTTGTTTTGTGCCTGTCAGATATTTAGATGTTTCTCTGTTTGGTTGTCTCCAGGAGCCAAAAGTGTTCAATCATAGCGGCAGCTTTCGTATCACAGTGGTGGACTGTGGCATCAAGTACAACCAGATCCGCTGCCTGGCTCAGAGAGGAGCCCGTGTTACTGTCGTACCCTGGGACCACCCGCTGGACACCGCCGGTCAGGAACACGCGCTATGTCGGGGATTTTTCTTCAGGGGAACTCGTACCACTTTTATCAGTGGTTACATAAATAATTGTTTCTCATCTTTTTCCAGATTTTGATGGTTTGTTCGTCAGTAATGGTCCCGGGGATCCCCAGCTCTGTCAGGCCACCATCAACAACGTGAGGAAGGTGATCTCTGTGGACCAACCAAAGCCAGTTTTTGGCATCTGTCTCGGACACCAGCTGCTCTCTCTGGTCATTGGAGCCAAGACCTACAAGATGAAGTGAGTACCTCAAACTCAACACCTCCGTAACCTGAAAGATAAATTGTTAAACTTTGATTCTTAAGTGATTTTAAACTTTTACCAACGTTTACTATCAAAAAGTAATGGTGCTCCATTATAAGAAAAATGTATTCAATTATTTTCAGTCCTGTAAACTTAACATGATTACTAATTTCTTCAATTTAACACACCTCTTTCTCTTTGTAATAAATTCGAAACCCTTCCGCAGGCTTGTTAGCCAGTGCTTGCTCTGGTGTTGTTAGCTGGAGCTGGACTAAACAGCAAGTGATTTAAAAGCACAAGAAAAAAATATCCTTCATGAGCAACAACAAAAAAAGATCCAGAGTGAAATTTTTGTGAAGGTGGATGGTGTGAAAACATTTTATTTAAATTTGTTTAAGTTACCTTTGCTCCATCTTTTTACTCCGGGCCCACAGCTGCACTGTTGTGAGAACAGCTGGTCAGAAGCTGAATTTCATGACCTTTGGTGGAAAGGGTGAGCACATGTGAATGAAGAACTCACTGTATGTTCTAGTGTAGATGTGGACTTGTCTTAAAGTTGTGAAATAGGACGTCCTCATATTTTGCAAGCCTTCCTGGCAGGATCATTGTGTTCCTGTCGCTGACATTCCAGTCATTGCATGACTCAAGCAAGTATTAATATTGCCTTCAAACTGTTTCTAAGATTACACAACACACATTAGCCAGCCTGAACGCACCTTTTAAAGGTTGAGCTGTAAAAAGTTGAGTGAATCTGTAGTGATGCGTTCACTGACGTCTGTCTTTTGCTGAGCCCTCGGGTGACTGAGGGCACCCTCTACTCTCTCTAGATACACAGGTTTTCACGCTCTCACTTTCTTTGTGAAATGCAGATTTTTGCTGTTCTCAGCACTCTGGCGTCTCCCTTATGATCACTAGAGGGTTGGATTGAGCGTCGTTGTTCTGAAAAAGGCTGAATAAACACGTCTGCCAAATTCTGTAGCCATATCTATTATGGGAGACTCAGCCTGATAAAGCTGCCATCGGCAGAGTCTGAAGGTCGGAGTGGGCAGCATGTGTCCTGCTGGAATGTGGCTGGCATCCCATCAGACAGATTACAGGTTGTTTGTGGAGATTCTTTCTGAAAGACTACAAGTGTCAAACAAGTCGTCCTAAAATGTGCTTTGTCTGTACCTGGATGAACAATCTAAAGGCCAAGTTAATTAAAGCTTCTGCTATAATAATGCCTCATTAGAGGGCACCTTGGTTAAGCTAAATGTATAATTATAGATTTTGTTAACCGTGGGAAATGTCTTTTATCCATCTTTTAATTAGTGTGTTATTTCCTCTTGTTTCTCAGGTACGGTAACCGTGGACACAACCAACCGTGCATCCATAATGGGACAGAGCGCTGCTTCATCACCAGTCAGAATCACGGCTTCGCTGTCGACCCTGACACTTTGCCCAAAGACTGGGACGTGCTCTTCACAAATGCTAACGACCACACCAACGAGGGCATCGTACACAACACAAAGCCTCTGTTCAGGTAACAGTCGGTGAAAGATGGAGTCCAGTGGTGATTCACTCTAGAAGTGACTGGTTCTGGTGCCTTAAGTGCCTCTGTACTGGCCGGAAAAAACCCAATTAAATCATTTGTGGTCCCTTTCATCCAGTGTTCAGTTCCACCCAGAGCACATGGCTGGTCCTACAGATCTGGTCGGCCTGTTTGATGTCTTCATTGAAACGGTGAAAGACCATAAAGAGGGCAACACTGGAAAATCTGGTATTCCAATTTAACTTTCATTTTTTATCATCTTAAATGTTGTGGTGCATATTAATTTATGTCTAAAGTACTTTTGTAGTTTTCAGTAGTAATTGGTATTTAATAGTAGTAATGTAACTATGCCTGTGAAGAAGAGAAACCCTTGTAAGTCTGGCTTGTGTAACAACTAATAAGTAGCAATTTGTGTGATATTTTTCCAGTGAAGCAGCGTCTGATGGACCACCTCACTTTCACTGGTTCCCCAAAGGCTGAAGGGCATGTCAGATCCAAAAAAGTCCTCATCCTAGGCTCAGGTGGACTGTCCATCGGCCAAGCTGGAGAGTTTGATTACTCCGGCTCGCAGGTCTGTGAAACAGGAGCTATTTGGTCTTATTTTGGGCTGTGTGTAAAGCGGAGGGTTAATTCAGGATTTAAAGAAGAACACTTGAACGCAGAGGACTTTTTTCTGTGCCTCCTGATGTTACTCTGCTCTGTTTTCCAGGCTATTAAGGCTCTGAAGGAAGAGAATATCCAGACTGTGTTGATCAATCCCAACATTGCCACTGTCCAGACCTCCAAAGATCTGGCTGACAAAGTCTACTTTCTGCCGATTACAGCAGAGTACGTCACTCAGGTATGGATTCTCTCTGTTGCAACTCTGTGACTGATGAAAGAAGAGAAACTGTGGACACAGTGAAATTTGTAGGTCAACTGTTTTTTGTTTGTTTGTTTTTTCGGATCAGTCAGTATTGACCCCAGATTGTGTTTGTCTAAAAGACTGAGGGGTCTCACATAATCACAGCCCACCAAAGAACACAGAGCAGTTCTGTACAGGTGTGTTTGTAGCTTTGGTGACTGTTGAAGGTAGTTCAGTCTTCTTTTGTGTCTGTATTGTAGGAATTGGGACAGTGGGTTCTAGGACAACCTTTATTTTTATTTCTTTACTGTGGATAAGATACACTTTTACGTGGTCCATCACTTTGTTTGGTTGAACACTTGAATGCAGCACAAGTGTTTAAAAGCAAAGGCAAAACATGAGCTTTGTGTTGCAGCCCTTAAATCCGCGGCTCCATGGAAGTCATCATGTAAGATAAAGGGTGGTGCTGGTGGACTAAAGAGAGCTCGTTGCTCCACTCTGGTTTTTATATAGATGCAATATAGAGACAACAGCCAGTAATTAGTAAGAGGAAAAATAAGAGTGCGGATTAATAATGATAATGAAAAGAAACAAGTTTGAGGACAAATATTCCCTCAGATTTTTACCTTCTTTGCCCAGGTTTATTTAATGTAGTTTATGTTATTATTTTTCTTTTTAAATTTCAGTGTTCATAATACGTTTCTGTAAAAATGTGCTGGCTCAAAGATATAAAAATCCCTGCTCAGCTTTCTACCTGCATCCATCATACGGCAGTATAGAGTGGAAACGAAGAGGCTAAAAGGCTTTTACAGTAAAAAATCAAAGATCACTTAAGCTGCTTTTAGTTCAGTTGCAGACTTCCAAATGTCTTGGACGGGATGAAATTCCCAGTGTGAAATCCACAGAGCTGTTTGTCTCATTTTCATGTGTTGTGAGTGCTTCGTGTCATTACATCTTGTTGTTACAGGTGATAAAAAATGAGCGCCCGGACGGCGTCCTGCTGACTTTTGGAGGTCAGACTGCTCTGAACTGCGGTGTAGAGCTGACCAAGCTGGGCGTTCTGGAGAAATATAAAGTGCAGGTTCTGGGAACTCCTGTTTCCTCCATTGAGATGACCGAAGACAGGAAAATCTTTGTGGAGAAAATGGAAGAGATCAATGAGCATGTAGCTCCCAGTGAAGCAGCTCTGTCGGTAGAACAGGTGAGGAGACGTGTTCGCTTATAAATTAATAGCTTCTGGATTGTTTTTTGCCCCAGTGAAGTCTAAATTTATCTGATTAACTCTGCTGTAGGCGGTGGCAGCTGCTGAGCGTCTTGGCTACCCCGTCTTGGTTCGTTCAGCGTTCGCTCTCGGAGGCCTCGGCTCCGGTTTTGCCAACAACAGAGAGGAGCTGACCTCTCTGGTAACGGCAGCATTCGCTCACACCTCTCAGGTGCTGGTGGATAAATCCCTGAAAGGCTGGAAGGAGATCGAGTACGAGGTGGTCCGGGACGCCTATGACAACTGTGTGACTGTGAGTAAAAGGAGACCAGAGAACAAACGGTTTATACTCACTAAAAAAAAACTGAGGGTGATTTAAAGTGGCTGTTGTTTCCTCTTGTTTAGGTGTGTAATATGGAGAACATCGACCCACTGGGTATCCACACTGGGGAATCCATTGTAGTGGCTCCCAGTCAGACGCTTAATGACCGCGAGTACAACATGCTGAGAAACACGGCCATTAAAGTCATCAGACATCTCGGCATCGTGGGAGAGTGTAACATCCAGTACGCTCTTAACCCCGAATCTGAACAGGTAAGCATATATGTGAAGACCTGGGTGATGAAAAGCACAAATAGGACTGTGTTCACCTATAAAGTGGATCTGTTTTGCATTTCCTTATTTTAAAGCCAGTGACATGCTGTAATAGTACAGAAAGTGTAGGTATATTGAAATAAGCATGGGTGGTAACATGACTTGAAGTATATACAGTTTATATGGCTATAGGATGTACAGAGTGTGCGGCTGGATCTGCAGATAATGTAACAGCCAGGTATGTCAACGGCTTACATTTACTGTTTTGGCTCCAAAACAAGGTTGTAAAAAGTCTTTGCTATGTAAATCCTAGTTCAATAAGTTTTAAAAGAAAATTGTTTTAGGTATCAATGTGACCAAGTTCATTTCATACAAACCAGGAATAGATTTGTATGAATAGGCTTTATGTATCAGAACAGGCCTTTAAACAGGTCTTGTGTGCATGGGGAGCTGGTATTCCTGCTCCTGGTCTAATTCCCGTAATGTCTGTGATTGAATTGTATCTTCTATGTATAATGTGTTGCAGTACTACATCATTGAGGTGAATGCCCGCCTGTCACGGAGCTCTGCTCTGGCCAGTAAAGCGACTGGTTATCCTTTGGCCTACGTAGCAGCTAAACTTGGTCTGGGGATCCCGCTGCCACAGCTCAAGTACGTCTCTCAGCTTAAGAACGGCGGATAATGAACTAACAGGGGCATCGCTGCTTTTACAGAATGATGACATCCAACAAAGACGTTCCAGTATTCTGCCAAACTGAACATTTTTTAAAAGTGGGGTTTAAAGTATTCAAGCTTAAAATCAATTTTTGTATATTAAACGACCAAAAAATAATTGTGATGCATAGATGCCTGTAAAGTAAGGCAGCACAGACTCTCTGCCTTCACTGCATGTGGACCCCACAGTGTCACACAGACCCAGGAAACATGTAGCTAGTCAATCATTACACTTAAAGACATCTGATCATTGAAATTCAATCATTTTTTTTAGTATAAACGTGCTCACAATTTTTCATCAGCAAAGAAATTTGGAAACAAGATGATATTCATCACCTGCACAGCTGGCAGTTTGGTTAATTTGAAGTTATTGTTTTGACAAAGCTGCTTTGAGCAGTTGCAACATAAGCATTGTAGTTTTTTTATTTTTTGGCATAAATGTCTTAACTGTAAAGCGCCTTTAAATTAAGCGATTCACCAATGAAAAATATTTGCACTGCGTCTGTATTTTTGTCCAGAAACTCAGTGACAAACTCAACGACGGCAAACTTTGAGCCGAGTTTGGATTACTGTGTGGTGAAGGTGCCTCGCTGGGATCTCAGCAAGTTCCTCAGGGTTTCCACCAAGATAGGCAGCTCCATGAAGAGTGTTGGTAAGAGGCAAAAGCGAGCTTGGAACAAAAATATGTTGTAACAAATTGTAAATAGGTAGTAGATTTAGTACTGTTAGTATTCCAGAGCATTTTAAAAATACTTAGTTTGGTCTCAGTAAAGCTAACAATAAATTCACATGGTCATTTTTTGCACCTACTATGTTTTTTCTTTCTTTTTTTTATTCTTATTTATTCATTTTTTCTGCACTGCTATCACAGCAGATTTCTCCATGAGGGCATTAAAGTTTTACTCTACTGCTTTATTTCACAGTTTGATTATAAAGTTAACCTTTACCAGTGCGGGCAGAGAAGCCAGTAAGTCAGGTGCTTATTATGGATATTGTGCTCAGTGCTTGAACCTTTTCCTCGACAGGGGAGGTGATGGCTATTGGTCGTAGCTTTGAGGAAGCCTTCCAGAAAGCTCTGAGGATGGTGGATGAGAACTGTGTTGGCTTTGACCACACCATCAAGCCTGTCTCTGAAAAGGTAACCTCCCATAGCTGAAGTCCAGGTTAAATGGTTGTACTGGTTAAAAAATGCCTTGCTGCTGCACAACCTGTTCAGTGCACAGTGTCAGCAAATACTTTATCCCAGGTTGAAAGATTTTTAACCATTTTCAGCCAAACATGCAATGATTTGCTTCATATTTGGTCAGAACACAACATTAGTGCTTTTGCTATGCAATGCCATCGACTTTTAAGGATGAGTGATGGTGCAGCACATTAAAGCATGTTGATCTGTTTTACTACGCCTCTATTAGGATGGTGACCCTATAAATGATTGTGATAAGGACATTTTAAAAGGTCAAAACTGTATTGTTCTGTCTTAACGGGACCAGTAGATGGTGCCAGATCTCCCCTGAGCGATCTACTACTGTAATGCTTCCTGCTTCTGGGTTTTTTGAGGAATGTTTCATTGCATGCTGTTAATCATGTTCTGCTACTATGTGTGTGGCTGATTTATTTTTATTTATTTATTTTGAGAAAATAAGCCCAAATGTCTGAGCTGATGCTCATGGCTGGCAAATAACTAGCAGTACTTTACTTCACAGTTAGTATGTTGTGCTCCCTCTGCTTACCAGGAGTTGCAGACTCCTACAGATAAGCGTATCTTTGTGCTGGCGGCAGCATTCAAAGCTGGCTACACTGTGGAAAAGCTGTATGAGCTGACCAAAATCGACCGCTGGTTCCTGCACAAGATGAAAAACATCGCCGACCACGAGCTGCTGCTGGAGACCTACAATCAGGTAAGGCCGATAAGACATAACGTGAAAAAACTAAGAGCTGTTCAAAATGGATTAAGATGCTGGATTAATTTCCTTCCGTCCAGGATGAGAGCTCCATGCCTCCAGAGGTGATGCTTAAGGCCAAGCAGCTGGGCTTCTCAGACAAGCAGATAGCACTGGCTGTACAGAGGTGGGTAGGAAAGGAAATAATCACTGTCTTAGTTTAACTTAATGGTAACTTTCTCTGTGATTAGGGTATTATCAGCATGAAATGTTATTTTAGATAAAGTGCTTTTAAAGAATCCAAACTTCCTTGGTTTGTCCTCTATCACTGAATCCACGTTTCCCTCTAACAGCACAGAGCTGGCCGTCAGAAAGCTGCGTCACGATTGGTCCATCCTGCCAGTGGTGAAGCAGATTGACACAGTGGCGGCTGAATGGCCGGCTTACACAAACTACCTGTACCTGACCTACCACGGCACAGAGGACGACCTGAGCTTCAACGATCAGCACGTCATGGTGATCGGCTCGGGCGTGTACCGCATCGGCAGCAGCGTGGAGTTTGATTGGTGCGCTGTTGGGTGCATCACCGAGCTCAGGAAGGTAAGGCCTACGTGAGACTTTAATACCGGATGCTCTCTTTATGACTGAGTTAGTCTTTTACCTCACTGAAATTGAATCCAGGGAGCAGGAAGAACCGCCTCCATGTTCAGTTCATCTCTTTATTTCCTTTACTAAACTATTTTTTTTTTTTTTTTTAGCTTGAGAGGATTAATTTACTTATTTATGAAAAAACATACAAATTTAGATCTTTTTTTGTCATTTATTGTGTTGATTATTACACGTATTATTACACCCCAGAGCCAGTAATCCAAATGTTACGAAATAAGCATCAAACCATTTGCAGATGGGCTATAAGACCATCATGGTGAACTACAACCCCGAGACAGTCAGCACAGACTACGACATGTGCGACCGCCTCTACTTCGATGAGATCTCCTTTGAGGTAAGTTTTAGCTGATACGGGAAAGTGTGATTGTGGTGAATGTGACTTGATTCAAGTCTCACATTTTGGGTGAAAGTAGCCTCTGGGCTCTTTGTTGCAAGTCATCCCCTCAAACTTTCTAACACTGTTATTAATTTCCTTGTACACGTATTAATCTGCAGTGTTTCGTGGTTAGAGATGAGTATTTCTATGCATCTTTCAGGTGGTGATGGACATCTATGAAAGGGAAAACCCAGAGGGAGTGATCCTGTCTATGGGAGGCCAGCTTCCCAACAACATTGCCATGTCGTTGCACCGCCAGCAGTGCCACATCTTGGGGACTTCGCCCGAGTTCATCGACAGCGCTGAGAACCGGTTCAAGTTCTCCCGAATGCTGGACACCATCGGCATCAGCCAGCCGCAGTGGAAGGAGCTCTCAGACACTGAGGTACAGCAGACTGACGATGAGCTCGTTTTATGTCACCGATGTCTCGGTCTGTAAAGTTAAAGATGTTTAACCCTCAAATGTTGCCTTAATATGCTAGTAAGTTATATTTACTGTTATTTACTATTGTACATACAACACTAAGAAAAATAGTTGCAAAGCCAGCGTTCGATGACGTTTACGTTTCTTCTTTGCTCTAGTCTGCTGTGAAGTTTTGCGAGACGGTCGGTTATCCCTGCCTCGTTCGCCCCTCGTATGTTCTGAGCGGAGCGGCCATGAACGTCGCCTACAGTGACAGCGACCTCGAGAAATACCTGAGTAACGCTGTAGCAGTGTCCAAGGAACACCCTGTGGTCATCTCTAAATTCATTCAGGAGGCTAAGGTAGTTAAAGACCCGATAATTACAGCAGAATTATTGATTATTATCAAGTTGAGGCTGTACTGTTTATAAATTTCGCAGGAGATAGACGTGGACGCTGTCGCATGTGACGGTGTAGTGATGGGCATTGCGATTTCTGAACATGTGGAGAACGCTGGAGTTCACTCTGGTGACGCCACCTTGGTGACACCGCCTCAGGACCTCAATCAGAAAACCATAGAGAGGATCATGCAGATCGTTCACGCCATCGGTCAGGAGCTGCAAGTCACCGGGCCGTTTAACCTGCAGTTAATTGCAAAGGTAAGAAGTACATGGAAATACTGTTAAATGCTGTTGCTGAGGACGTGAATTTAAATTGTTACTCAATGCTGATACTTTATGTAGCTTTCTTACAGTATTTTCCAGATTCCGGTAATAAACAGAGTCAGATTTAGGGAGACTAGTCTTCTTCTTCTGGCATTTAAGGCTGAACTGGGAGTTGTGGTATAAAAACGTATAGTTTTGTAAAGTTGGCACAGTTGCTCAAATTAGCCAAGCATGATCGACCTTTTTAATCCCCAACCTGCTGGCAGAAATGTCCACCTATTAAAAAACACATATCTCTCTTCAGAACTATGACGCCTAAATAAAAAAACCTTAGTTTATATGGTGAAAAATTATTTGAGAGAATCTTGAAGAGCTGCTGCTCCTCCACATCGAAAGGAGCCAGATGAGGTGGTTCGGGCAACTGACAAGGATGCCCCCTGGATACCTCCTGGGCGAGGTTTTCCGGGCAGACCCAGGACACGCTGGAGAGATTATATCTCTCGGCTGGCCTGGGAACGCCTTGGTGTTCCCCCGGATAAGCTGGAGGAGGTGGCTGGGGAGAGAGAGGTCTGGGCTTCTCTGCTTGGGCTGCTGCCCCCGCGACCCGGCTCCGGATAAAGTGGAAGAAAATGGATGGATGAATGAATCTTGAAAATGAACAAGTCTTCCAGTACAGAGTAAAATGTGAGAGTGAAAATATTGCGTGTACTTAAAACCCCTGGAGGATCTTGGGTCGATTTGTGGCTATTTTCAAATTTTGATTACATGCCATTTGCACAGTGTTGAATGGACTATAGCCAAATTCTCCAAAAAAAAGTTTGATATGATTTTATTTCAAAATTCAAGTCTGACTTCCTTCAATTAGCTTCAGTGGCTAAGCTACAGACAAACTTACACTATTGTGCTTAGTGGTCGATTTGTGCCCCATTGAAACCCATTATAAACGCTATTTTTCACTGCAAATTAATTACGGTCAAAGGGATCGTTGATGTTTAGCGTTCATTTTCATTTTGCAGGACGGGCCTTAGAGTTGTAATTTTTTTATTTGTCCACCGGGTGGCGCCCTTGCTCCACATTTGACCCCGGGCTGGAAAACAGCGGGCTGCTTAGATAGACCTGCGGGACATGAAGCCTCATTTCCGGCGTGCAGCAGCGGCTTCGCCCGCTGATCGGGCGGGACAATTTTTTTGGTCCCTAGGACCGTGAGAGGGTGCTTTTTTTTTTTTTTTTTTTTTTTTTTTTTTTAGTCAACAGGAAATGACGTATTTGTTGTCACGTGTTATCGGGCGTGTGTGCTGGAAAAACGGGTCCCCGGTGATCGTGCCCCGGTAATCGTCGCGACTTACCCCGGCACGATGCACTTATTTCGGCCTAGAGGAGGAGCATTTGCCGCCTGGAGACCATTTTCTGGTCCTGGAAAAAAAAAAATAAAAGGCGATCGAAATGAATGTTGGTGCCAATCTTTAGTCCATCTAAAGGCCTAATTATAATAACAATTGAATATTACCTCAAATGTTTTTTGGGGAAAATATTCAAGTTTTATGTTTTTTGGGGCAAAAAAAGCAGTGCGCTCATGTGACGAAACCGGGATATAAAGGGTTAAAATCCGCGAAATGTAATTAAAACTTGACATGAATATTTCAAGGAGAAGTAGGTCTAAAAGATTGGCTAATTTAAAGTGGAATAAAATATTAATATATAAATTTTTTATAGCACTTTTTTGGGCGTGGTCGATTTGTGGCTCTAAGCCCAATAGTGTATGCATTTTTCTAGGACCCTCCAGGGGTTTTAATAAAAACCTAGAAATGTTTGGGGGTTATTTTCTGGTGTAACAGAAATATACAAGTGCTACATGGATTTTTTTTTTCAGGTGATCTCATTGTTGTGCTCCTGAAGCTTTTAAAAGGCAGCTGGGGTCATTTAAAAAAACAAAAACTATGCGTCAGAGCAGCGGTCCCCAACCTTTTTTGCGCCACGCAATATGACCGACAATATTTTCACGGACCGGCCTTTAAGGTGTCACAGATAAATACAACAAAATAAAACTAGTACCGGTACCAAAAAAAGATTTATTCATAACACACATGAAAAGATCCAGGAAAACAGAGTTAACGATAAAAACGATAACAAAATAACGCTGAAAACTGATTAAAAACCCTGAAAACTATACATTTCACACCTGAGCCTCAACTCTCGCGGCCCGGTACCAAACGACTCGCGTACCGGTCCGAGGCCCGGGGGTTGGGGACCGCTGTGTTAGAGCGAGTACCAAGGACACCAGGAAAGCAAAGATTAATGCAGTGTTAGTTTTTGAGAGAAGCTGAGCTTGGTGCCAGTCGTTCATAGAAGAGTTATGTCATCTTCATGCAGAGCAAGCAAACTAACAAGTTACCTCCATGAAAAATAAAAGTAAATGTGATGCTTTTGCTGTAGATTTGGGAAAACAAGCTACAGATATGTTTCTTCCCGTTTACAGCCACCACAGATGGCATTGTTTGTCCGTTACTTTAAGGTGTTTACATTGTAAAGTACAGACCCTGAAAGTCCTCATTAAGTTGTGAAAATTAAGCTGTGTCAATAATGCAAAGGACAGTTATGTCTTCTATCAACACTGGTCAGAGCATTCATTCACCGCTGTGTTTTTTCTCTCAGGATGACCAGCTCAAAGTGATCGAGTGCAACGTCCGAGTTTCTCGCTCCTTCCCCTTTGTGTCCAAGACGCTGGGAGTGGACTTGGTGGCTCTGGCTACCCAGTACATTATGGGGGAGGACGTGGAGCCAGTGGGCCTGATGAAAGGGAAAGGGATTGTGGGAGTCAAGGTAAGCAGTGTGGAAGCAATCATAAATTTCCCTTCATGTTAAATCACTTTTGTCTTCTCATCTGACTGAGCATCACGGATTGCTTCAATGTCCTCCAGGTCCCTCAGTTTTCTTTCTCTCGGCTGGCCGGAGCTGATGTGGTGCTCGGGGTGGAGATGACCAGCACTGGAGAAGTAGCTTGTTTTGGGGAGAACCGGTACGAGGCTTACCTCAAAGCCATGCTCTCCACAGGCTTCAAGATCCCCAAGAAGAACATCCTGCTCTCCATCGGCAGCTATAAGGTACTTAAAGGTTTCGACTGACAAAAACACAACAGATAGGGATCCAGATGTGAACAGTGAGTTCAGCTCACAAGTGATGCAGCTGGAAGTACGAATGATGCATTTTAGTGGCACATTAAAGGTGCAGATGTTTTTCTGGCTGGTCAGTCACATGGGAATAAACAATAGATTTTATGCGTCTGCTACTTTTCTAACGAGAAAAGCAACAAACCTTGATTATTTGTTTTTGCAGCAGCTGTTGATGATTCCACCAACAGCTGATAACTGTAAATATTATCACCATGAGACCAGATGTAGTTAAACTCGATCAAAACTATCTCAGCAACACAAATGGAATAAAAATCATCGGACCACATTTATTTTTCTGCGGCGTTGAAATATTATGATCTGTTTGAATATAGAAAATATATTCAAATATAATATATTTCCTATATAGAAAAACTATATTAAGGGGCGACCGTGGTTCAGGGAAGTCTAAAGATATGAATGCTGGGTTAAAAAAACAGCAAATGGAACTGTATGAAAAGGCCATCGATGTCAGATAAGATGAGCTGAAACTGAAACTGTCTGTCTACCACAATAGATTTAAGAAGTTTAAGAGTGATCTGATTTTAAGGAGCATCTGCAGAGTGTTCCGGTTGTGTGAAGCATAGTAAACGAAATAGATTTTTCCAGCTTTCAGCACTGATGTTATGATTTTATTGTTTATCCAAACTATTTGCATTGACTTGTGTTTGCAGAACAAGAGTGAGCTGCTGCCCACCGTGCAGGCCCTGGAGTCTTTGGGATATGACCTGTATGCCAGCATGGGCACGGCTGACTTCTACACAGAGCATGGAGTCAAGGTAATTCTTTTAACACAGGCTTCGTTTTTTTGGAGTAACAAACTTTATTTAAATCAAAATCGACTTATTTTGCAGTGGCACATCTGTGAGTGACTCATGAATATGGTCGTGTTTGTGTGTATTTGTTTTTAAATGCTTTAATCCTGGTAACCCTTTACATCTTTATCATTCCTCTTGAATTGCACATTAAACCAAAGATTCCAGATGAGCAGCACTTATACATGGATACAATGTAGCTGTAAAAATGTTTTATTTTGCTAGAGCTTTTGGAAAAACAGCAGAAATGTATTTAGAAATGTCATTGTTCATAATTGTGGCGTTCACTTAAGTACTTTAATACTTAAAATATAGTGTTATTAATCTATGACAGGATGAAATCAGGATAGAAACTTTAAGACTCTTTAAGATATTGTCTTTAAGTTTGTTTTGTCTCCTTGTACAGGTGACTGCAATCGATTGGCCGTTTGAGGAGTACGACAGCGATGAATGTGCCACCAAAGAGAAGCAGCGCAGCATCATGAACTACCTGGAGGAGAACCACTTCGACCTTGTCATTAACCTCTCCATGAGGAACAGCGGAGGTCGAAGGCTCTCCTCCTTTGTCACCAAAGGCTACAGGACCAGGCGTATGGCTATCGACTACTCTGTCCCGCTCATCATCGATATCAAGTGCACCAAGCTCTTTGTTCAGGTACGCGATCTGTTTTTTTTTTGTTGTTTGTTTTTTGTTTTGTTAGGATGTTTGTGTGATGTGGTTCTATGGGAACATGATTAATAAAGGGTGACTCGTTTGCAGGCTCTTCGTCAGATTGGAAGGACTCCACCAGTGAAAACTCATGTTGACAGCATGGCATCCCAGACACTCGTCCGTCTGCCCGGTGAGTGGTCGTAAACGGCAACAACAACACTAATGTCATCTTAGATGTTTGTTTCTGAAACAGGAATTCTTGAGTCTTTAAAGCAAAGTTGTTCAAAAACTGAGGTTCTTTAAACAGTAAATACTTCATCCTACTAAAAGCTTTACCAATTACTTGCACTAATAGTTCAGCTTCTCATTTTAATTCTTTTTCACATAGTACTGTTTTTTTCTAAATATTTGAAGTCGAGCTATGCAGACAAACTAGTACAAAGATACCGGGTGAAGTATTTTGGTTTTTGATTGAATCACAGGTCTGATCGATGTCCACGTTCACCTACGGGAGCCTGGCGCCACCCATAAGGAGGACTTCTCCTCAGGCACAGCAGCTGCTCTGGCAGGAGGAGTGACCCTGGTGTGTGCGATGCCCAACACTTCCCCCGCCATCACTGATGCTAATAATCTGGCTCTGGTGCAGAAGGTAAACCCACGTTTTTAAATTGTATTCGCTTTTTAATCTGTTGGCTGATCCTGTTAATGCAGAAATGTTAAGATTTTTGTTGGCAGTGACCAGAAAGGACAAGATTAGAAATGAGTACTTCAGTATTCAGTAAAATTTGAAGCGATATGACATTGACTCCTGTTATATTGTGTCACCAGTTAGCCAAAGCAGGCAGCCGCTGCGACTACGCCCTGTATGTGGGCGCTGCCACGGACAACGCTGCTGTCCTGCCGCCCATCGCCAGCCAGACCGCCGGTCTGAAGATGTACCTGAATGACACATACTCCACCCTCAAGATGGACAACGTCTCCCTGTGGATGGAGGTAGGCTGGATTTTAAGTGTTGCTGGAAGGCCATTAGAGATGCTTCAGCCCTAACCGTGTGGATCTGTTTAAAGCACTTTGAGAAATGGCCCAAGCAGATGCCCATCGTGGCTCACGCTGAGAAGCAGACGGTGGCGGCGATCCTCATGGTGGCCCAGCTGTACCAGCGGCCAGTCCACATCTGTCACGTGGCCAAGAAAGAGGAGGTAAAGAGCTGTTTCTTATTGTTGTTAATTTTATGCAACTTTTACTTTATTTTAAACTATTTTAGTGGATTTGAGGTATTTTACTTTTAATTAGTTTGTTTTATTATCGATTGCTTCGGCTGTTAAAGTGCATCTTATCTTAATTTTTTTGATTCTTTCTTACAGTTTTAATACTTTTTAATGGTTTTCAGATCCTGGTAATCCGAGCTGCAAAGCAGAAGGGCATCCAGGTCACATGCGAGGTCGCCCCTCACCACCTCTTCCTATGTGAGGACAATGTGGCGCAGATCGGCGACGGTCGAGCGCAGGTTCGACCCATGCTGGGAACACGCGAGGACATGGAGACACTCTGGGAAAATCTGGACATTATCGACTGCTTTGCTACAGACCACGGTCAGAGAGCATTCATTTTCTGTCACGATCATGCAGACAGACTTGTCTTCGACCTTCCTGAACTGTACGGTTTTTGTTTTGTTGTGCTAGCTCCTCACTCTGTAGACGAGAAGAACAGTGAGCGTCCTCCTCCTGGTTACCCCGGTCTGGAAACAATGCTGCCTCTGCTGCTCACCGCCGTCAGTGATGGACGTCTGACTCTGGATGATATTACCAGACGTCTTTATGACAATCCACGCAGGATCTTCAACCTGCCCGTTCAGGAAAACACCTACGTGGAGGTAAACAGACAAACACAATTAAAGGGAATTCATTTTAAGGAGACATTATTTTGATGCAGTAATTAGCAGCCTATCCGTACTCTGATGAAATATGTTCCTAATTATTTATCAATTACGTGTCTTTCAGGTGGACCTGGAGCAGGAGTGGGTTATTCCTCAGGCCATGCAGTTCACTAAGTCTAAGTGGACTCCTTTCGAAGGTATGAAGGTGAAAGGTAAAGTCCGCCGCGTGGTCCTGCGAGGAGAGGTGGCCTACATCGACGGCCAGGTCAGCATTCGTGCGTTTTGCTTTTGAACAAGAAAACAAAGAGAATAAATGTAGTTGATCTAATAAAGTACGTGTCCTGTCTCCTTCAGGTGCTCGTGCCTCCAGGTTACGGTGAGGATGTGAAGGCTTGGCCCACTTCTTCCACCCATCCTCCAGAACCTGTCAAAGAAACTCCAATGGTAATAAAAGTGAATGCGGTAATAATGCAGCTGCCTTTCATGCTTTCTGTTGTAAGATAAAGACTCTACAATAATATTACATCACATTGGTGTTTTGGCCACCGCCATGATTATTTTTGGAGCCAAAATTGACCAGATTTAAGAAGAGAGTGAAGTTATCTGCCAACACTAACACACTTCTTTAGCAGCCATAGCCATGAAGAACGTGCACACAGCAGCAGATATCGGCTAGTTGATGCTAAGTAAACGTAACTGAAAGAAAACACTAGAATTTCATTCAACAAATAGAATAAAAGAACTTCTTAGATGTAATTAGTTTAAAATGCTGTAAAAGACACAGCAAGCAAAATCGAGAGGTTCAGATCAGTGATTAAAGTTGGTGTTTCTTCCATGCCTGAAATGTCTGGTAGGAGGCAAACAGCAGGTATCAACTTGTTCCTTTTGAAATGTGGAGGAATAGCAGCTCCTCACTTTATTTCTAAGAAAGAGGTCTTAGACGCCACCGTTTGGAGGAAGCTCTTTTCCGGTGCTTATATCCCCGGTCTTCTTTCTTATGAGCGTAGATGACATCTAAAAAGTTCACAGAATTTGGTGAACGTACAGCTAACAGAGTTTAATTACAAACAAAAACCTTTAAAGCCTGTACTTAGAACTGTTTTGAGTGTTTCTTGAACTCCTCTATGTGGGGATTACTTCATGTGTTTTGTTTACATTAATTCTGCTCCATCAGACTCCTGAGCGTCGGCGTCCAACTCCACCCCGGGATGGAGTGCGGACTCGAGCTGCGAGCCCACGACGCATTGGTGGAGAAAGCCGCTACCTGCTGCCGCCCCGCATCCACCGTGCCTCTGATCCCGGCCTGCCACCAGGTATTACAGCTCCCAGAATGCTTTGGAACAGCAGATTTTTGTTTTACCTCGAGGGTTTCTCCCAATGTTTCTACCAGTGTATTATCAGCCTGCCTGGCTGTGGTGGGGCGTGGTCTGCGGTGCCGTGCAGGGAGGGCGGACGTACCTGCACGGCATCCTTAATCACGCCCGCCTAGTTAAAAACACGGGGACTCAGGGGTTTGGGTGTGTAGTGGTGAGATGTAAATAAAGATGGCTCCGAATGATACTCCGTGGTCCCGCCGTGCCTTATTCTCGCCACACTGGCCTTAACAGGGGATTTTTAAAGCCTTCTTTAGGCAAAAGGTATCAATAAGTTGAAAGAGGGGTTAAAAAATGAAGCAGATGTTATCATATCATTTCACATGTTCAGCTGGTATGTCCATTAATCAAGTATGTCAAAACTGTTCATTGCCGTATAAAAACAAGTTTAATTAAAGTTGTTTGATGTTCTCCTGCTGATTCTCAGTGAAACACCTTTGCTGTGTTCCAGTCATTGATACACTGCGATTCTTATCCCCACAGAGATGGTCATGCTCCCACCAGCCGCTGCTGTTGACGGGTACAGCCATCCTCCCCCACTGTCCAGGCTGCTGTCCCCACAGTCTGGGTCAGGACAGGTGCCTCCTGGTCAGGTGTCACACCTGCAGATATCTCCTCTGCTTCACCCACTGGTGGGACAGCACATCTTGTCTGTCAGACAGTTCAGCAAGGAGCAGGTACGCCGAAGAAGATGAAACACACTCTGGGAATGCTGACAGGTTTAAAACAAGATCTCGGGTCTGAACAAAAGCTTATTTTTGTGTCCTTCGTTTGTTTCAGATCTCACACCTGTTCAATGTTGCTCACACTTTACGTTTGATGGTTCAGAAGGAACGAAGCCTGGAAATACTCAAGGTATCTCCTAAACGTGCCTCATGTTACTGCACTATTCACTAATTTCAGTTATGTGCTGTTACAATGGTGGATGTTCGTATCAAACATGACCAAAGTTATAGAATGATGAGGTACCTTAAAGTAATCCCTCATTCCTCATGCCTTCCTGTTCAGGGTAAAGTAATGGCCTCCATATTCTATGAGGTCAGCACTCGCACCAGCAGTTCCTTCGCAGCGGCCATGCAGCGTTTGGGCGGCTCCGTCGTCCATTCCAGCGAGGCCACTTCCTCCTCGCTGAAGGGAGAATCGCTGGCGGACTCTGTCCAGATCATGAGTGGCTACGCTGACGTCCTCGTGCTGCGTCACCCAACACCTGGAGCTGTAGAGGTGGATTTTAGATGGATACTTTTTTTTTTTATTAAAAGTTTTCTTTACATAACAGAAAATAAAGACTAATTGGTCATAAAAGTAACTGCAGCAGCACCCTGTTGTGTGTTTTTTGATGCTTGTTTAGTTTGAAGATGAGTTTTTAATATCTTACGCACGTGACTCCTCCTTCTCAGAGCGCGTCCCGTCAGTGCCGTAAGCCGCTGATCAATGCTGGCGACGGTGTCGGGGAGCATCCCACTCAGGCCCTGTTGGACGTCTTCACCATCAGAGAGGAGCTGGGAACGGTCAACGGCATGACGGTGAGCGACATGATTCCTTTTTAATTTAATCTTCAGCCAGAATAAAACTTTACATGAAAACATGTTAAAACTGTGGCGTCTGTCAGATAACGATGGTTGGAGATCTGAAACATGGCCGAACGGTTCATTCCCTCGCCAAACTGCTGACCCAGTACCGCATCACTCTGCGTTACGTGGCTCCCAAAAACCTCCACATGCCAGCAGAGATCGTCAGCTACGTGGCCTCAAAGGGCATCAAACAGGTGAGGACTAAACATGGTTACACAGCAAAGAGGAGTTTTCACAAATATGTACTAAAAACTGCTAATTTTAAAAAACATGTTTGTTTGCAGGAGGAGTTTGACAGCATCGAGGAGGCTCTGCCTGACACCGACGTCCTCTACATGACGAGGATCCAGAAGGAGAGGTTTGCATCTGAGGAGGAGTACAAAGCCGTAAGTTTCATTTCACCGACGGGTTTTATTTTGTGACACAGATACTTGCATATACTCACAGCGCATCTGTAGTTAGGCCTGGTGCTTCCTGCCTCATGCTGGCCCGGTAATCGTTTTTGATATCGTTCAGTTGGTCTCATGGTGACATTTTCCCTAATCCACTATTCTGCACTGCAAACTCCACTGACTCCATCTGGTGAAGCTGGAGTTTGCCTGCATTTGGAGTTCATCTTTAGTGGAAAGCAGCTGATTTGTTCAGTTATTCGTCACAAAGTTCTTTCCAAATGAAATATTTCTAGAGGCAAAACTATTAAATAGAATTGTCTTAAGAAAACAAGAAGATATGCGAGAAAGAAGGCGTTCCCTCACCCCTCTACAGATGTAAGCGTGTGGGGAAATATGGAAGTGGAACCCTTTAGCTAAGCATTCATAGGTGCAGACAGAACCAATCAGCTCAGGTCTCATGTGAATGGATGATCCCGGAGTATTTTTGATCTTTAACTGTGACTCTGTTGTTTCTCTCAGTGTTTTGGTCAGTTCGTCCTCACTCCTCACATCATGACTGGAGCCAAACAGAAGATGGTGGTGATGCACCCGCTGCCCAGAGTCAATGAAATCAGGTGAGACGCGCTCAGTCAAATGTCTGACAACAATATCAGTTCCAGCTGTGTTGTTTAAATGTTGCTTGAGCCCTTAAATGGGCTGCAGAAATGTAACGTTTTGTGTACAATGTCTAATTTCAGTACGATTTCTTTTAACTAACTTAAATTTGAACTGAATTTTATTTTAACCCACCTTACATTATTTGCTATTGTGTTGATTAAGTGGACTAATGATCTGTTTCTCTTTGTTATTTCTCTCTCAGTGTGGAGGTGGACACAGACCCGAGGGCGGCATATTTCCGTCAGGCGGAGAATGGCATGTACATCCGAATGGCCCTGCTGGCCACCGTACTGGGCCGATAACTCAGTGTGTGTCACAGGCTGGGTCTCTGACCCAGCGCTCTGAGTTCATTTTGTATTTGTCTCATTTTAGATATGTGATTAGTTTGTGTCATTCCTATTTAGCTTTAGTTAAGGAAAGGCAGTTATTAATTATTGTTTCCTTGGTTTCTATGTTTGAGTTCTTGTATCGTTCATCACGTGTTAGGTCTGTTAAGCTTGTGTTGTCATGTCTAGTTTCAGTGTTTCCTGTTTTATTTTGAAGGAGTCGTGTGTTCTTTGTTCATTGTATTTAGTTTCACTTCCCCCGTCCTGTCATTAGGTTCATGTCAGTCAGCTGTTCCTCCATGTGTTCCCACTTCCCCTAATCACCTCCTGTGTATTTAAGTCCTGTGTTTTCAGTGTGTCATTGTCAGATCGTCTGCTTTGTTTGCAAGCCAAGAAGTTGCGTCAAGTCTCCTCGCGTCAAGTCCATGTTCCTGTTGTAGGTTTTTAAGTTAATTTAGCTCACCCAGTTTAGTTTATTGTTAGCCTTGCATTTTGCCTTTTGTTTCCGTCTGCATTTGGGTCCACCCTTCACTCTACACACAATCAGCCCTGCTGATTGTGACAGTGTGCTGCTTCTTTGTCCTACAAACTGTCAGAGAAACAAAAATGTATCTTTTCTGAAATCTATACATTTCTCATTTCCTGCCCCCGAGGGGTGCAAGTAGGTTTAAATACTAGATTTAATACTGAGTTAAAGTTTATAACATGCTGCTGTAACACAGAACTTTTTTTTTTTCTCCAGTCACACAAATGTTTACTTGTTTTCTTTCCTGCTGTATTTCAAGGTTCCTTTATTTTTACATGTCTTAAAACCATTAACATAATTAAAATATAGAACCAGAATCTGTCTTGTTTGAAATGGTTAAGAGATGATCAGTGTTTGTGCATCGATGAGCCAAATCGAGGAGCAAAGGGAAGAAATAGGAAGTGGGTGCTACTATCGATGTCTTTTTTACATATATATATATATATATAATTTGCAGCTGCTGCATCTGATTAATGATGTTTAAAGGGACCAATGAGGATGTCAAAGAAGATAAATCCTGAATGCATTTTTACGTTTAGACCAATTTACTGGACCAGCTTCATCAGATGTTTGTTTGGGTTGGCACAGTCCTCTGAAAACCAGCAATGGTGGTTTACGCCTCGAGGTTTTTCAAAAGAAAATTTCTAACAAAATAGAGAAAAAAATATTTTTACTACACCAAACAATCCGATTGATATTTTGTTTTAAAATGAGCAAAAGCAAAACTAAGTGTCTAATATATTTCTAGGTTACCGGAAAACCTTCATCATTCCAGCTCTACATGAGTATAATGGTACGATACGGCTTACTGCACATGTTTGTATCATGATTTCAGTCTGTTTCAGAGTCGTGACATCCTTGGTTGTATGAAATGGTTGTTTCCCTTTCTTCAAATGTGTTGCATTAACTGCAAGTGGAAACGCACAAATATCCTCAGAGCACAGTCTTTGATGATTTTGGGGTAATCTCCGTAACTATCAGTAATTTCTTACACTGTTGACAAACTTTTTTTAAAATCAAAATCCAAACGGATGTTTGTAAAGTGTCGAACGACTTCTGTGTCATGTGGAGAAATAAATAATGAAAAAGGATGTTTCTCTTTGTGGTTGATTTCATTTAATACCCACAAATTATTTCAGAATTTTTAGTAACATAATTTAATGTCTTGTTTGGATCTTGTCGTTGTAGTTACGGATGATTGGTTGTGAGCTCATCCTGACTCAGTACTGGCAAAGGTCATGTCTAAATTGGCCACTTGATTAAGAACAAGTTTCTCACTATGTAAATTATTTTAATACTTCAAAGCTCATTTAACAGCTCAAGGATCCACAAAGGTTTATATCTTCAGTATTGTAGTTAGACTAATGGAAATTGAAAAAAATGGCCATTGGTTTGTCAATGAGTTTTGCAACTAAACTGATTTCGCTTCAGGATGCATCTAAAATGCATTCAGGCTGGCTGTGTGGTGTCGTGGAAAAGTGGTACGTGCAAAAACCTTTTTTTGTCTGTCTTTGAGGGTGGGGGAAGACGCTTAATGTTTTTGTAAGTATGACTAATACTTACAAAAGTATTAGTATACTTTGACTTCTAAGGTATACACACACACACACACACACACAAGAACAACAACATAGAAGAAGAAGAGGGGTATAGTTTACTACACGTCATAAAAACACAATCAATTATCTTCCAACTGCATCTTTCTGTTCTGACTTTAGAGTCCTTGTTTGTTTACTGAACCGTACTTTGGAGTCATACTGTTGTGATACTGGGGAGGAAAGGGTAAGGTGTGAGAGACTAAACCCTCACACACAAAACTTCAAAAATCATGTGTCATTGTAGATAAACTGATCTACAATGTGTTAGTAAAGAGTGACTTGCACTGCAAATTTGTTAAACCATTGCTTAACGGGCCATTAAGCAATGGTTTAACAAATCTCCTTTAACATTCACAGTGACTAAACCAGCTGTCTTACCAGCTGTTATATTCTTTAAACTTAAAATAAACCCCTGAAATTAGAGTTTGGTGTTTTAAGTCACCTATTAAAAAACACGAGTGAACACTTCTTTCTCTCAGCAGCATTACTGAAGTGACACTTTGATGATGCTTCATATCACAGTCTTTATGATGGAAAAAAACATGCAGATGTCTGCACTGTCACTGTCATGAAAATGTCCAGAGCCAGGGTTCAAGCTTCCTCTTCAGTTATCATTGATCATTAATATGGAGGCCATAGAGCGTGCGCAGTGGGGATCGCGTGGCCCGGAAGTGCCGCTTTTTCGGATGAGCGAACGCGCGTGCATCAGTGTGCATGTGTGCGTCCTCGTACGTGCAAAAGGTGCCCTTTCTGGCCATCACTGGTGGAGGTGTGGGGGGCATACCTCCCACCCCCAAAGGTGCCCCTTATATTCTTCTATTGTTAAAATATGTTATGAATACATAGAATAAAGACATTTTCCATCACAGTGTTATTGCTCATCAAGTCAAGCTGTAAAACCAAGAGGGTATTTAGAAGTCCTTTGAGAAAATTCTTATACGTATCAGAGCTTTTCTATTGGGATAACAGAGACTTACAGAACGTCAGGTGGTTTTCATGCTAGTTGTAATAGTGAGAAGAGATTAGTAGTATAACTTTGTAATAAAAAATAATATTAATAAAGAAATGGTTTACAAATATGAATGTTTATTTATGTGCAGAAATAAAATGGAAAACAGCAGACTTAAAAATTGCTCATATTAAAATGTAACGAAAACAAAATTGAGAACTGAATGTGGAAGGAACTAAACAAAACTTAAAGAAGAAACCCGAATCACAAGATCCAACAAATGATCAGGGAAAGATAAAGGAGGACAGGACTTTATATACATCGAGGACTAGTTGAGGTTTAGGATAAACACAGATGAAGACAATATGGGCAGATTGAGAAATAACAAAATAAAAAGTAGGACTAATGCGAGACATGAAAGAAAAGTAAACTTCAAAGTAAAACAGGAAATAAAAAACTGAAGCTAAATTAAAGTGAAGAGCAAGTGTAAGCAGGGTTTAAATGACATTTAACCTCCACATGTCTTCTGCTGAACTAACCAGGAACAACTTTTTGTTGTTAAGTTGCAAATATGTTAATAATGTACAAATGTTAGCGGAAATGTTTTTGTAAAATATAAATGTATAACTATATCTTTAATATCTTTACCAGGCTTATGTGGGTACATTTAGATATTCACACTTCAATCAATCAATCAGAACTTTATTTGTCACATGTAAGTTGCCCTCCAGTGATCACATTCTGGAAACACACTGGTCTGATTTCATAAAGAAAATAAAGTTTCTATTTACATTTATTTATATAGTTTTAATGGAGGATATAAAGACGTGCTTCTGGATTTGAAACCAAATGTTTGTTATAATAATGGTATCTATCTAATAGTTTATGATAATTAGCACGTCGCTATCAATCTGTTGCATGCAAACACAAAATTAGTCTTTAACTTAAATGCGAGTCCTTTTTGTTAACTTGAACTATGTGACTGGGAAACTGAGAGTAGAGTAGAGGCTGCTGGGATCAGCAGTGGCTGCAGCAGAAGAGGAATGAGCCTTCACAGTGCTGTAGGTCACTGCATCACCTTCATCATCACCACGAACCTGGAAAAGTGACATAACACTGTGACCCTGAAGTGGATAAGCGGTTCGATGGAAGTAGTGGAAGGGCGCTTAGAGATCACATGCTTCTGTGTTCAATACATTATTTTTACTTTCAAAGAAATTGTGGATCAAATATTCTTTGTTTGCCCATGCTCAGCCTCTCCACCAACTTCTATGAAGTTCTGTTTTGCAGTTAACAAGTCGCCCATCAAATGTTTTGTAGTTACTCACATGATTGCTGCAGGAGGACTCAGTTAACTATGCTCACATCAGCATAAACAATCCATAAAAACTCTGCATGGTGTAATAGCTGATGTATAGCCCTTGACCTTCAGAGAGGGTTGTGCTCTCTGTGAGCTCTCGTTACTGATGTTACTGAGTAAATAAATACATAAATATAAATATAGTAAATAAATAAATAATACACAAAGACAAAACCTTACCTGAACTTTACAGTTTTTTTTAATTGGTTTGGTACTATTTTCACAACTAAAGTGTGCATTTTCAAATCTCTCAGTACAAAACTCACATTTGATCACATTTGTAACACCACTAGTCATTCTTTCAAATCTGATGTCATGAGTTCATTGTATTTGCACATATTTTCATTCCACTTAATCATTGTTGCAGAACATATGATCATTGTGATATATACTGAGAACATTTGCTTTACTCACCCAAACAAAACAGTAAGATCTTTTTTCAACGTAGTACTTTTACCAATCATTTCATTCAGGAGCAAATAATACAAGGTAAGCGTTTCAAATTGTCCTTGGTGATGAATGAGTGTAACTGAACTGTAAAACTTTACACAGCAAGTATTACACTTATGTTCAGGCATAACAAAAAAAATAAAAAATAAAAAAAATAAAAAATATATTCATATATATATATATACACATATACACACACACACACGAAAAAGGGAGAAAAAACAACAAGTCATTTACATAAGCACAATATATTTTTTATTTTATTTTTTATCACTTTTATACAATTAATCAAGCCGGTTATTAACATTGGGCCATAAGTTTTCATCAACATCCCAGTGGATGTCTTCGTTGTTCAGGCACCGTGGGAAAAATCTCCTGGCAAGACGAATCCAGGCTTGACATTGCTCAGCAGTTATATCACCACAAGCTCCACACATGGCTTGAAGAAGGGAGAAATGCTCATGGGGATGGCGATCATACACCTTCCACCACCATGTAGAGAAGAATTTCTCAATTGGGTTGAGGAAAGGGGAATATGGTGTGTTTGAAACCATTCCTGAACCAGCTGTGCATGGTGGAAGCTGACATTGTCCCACACAACAACATAGACGATGTCTTCTCCCTGACAGGCCTGCTCCAGTTCATTTAAAAAAAAAAATCAGGTGTTCAGTGTTGTATGACCCTAGAACTGGTCTACAGCCTACCACACCATCTTCAGATATAGCTGCACACATGAGATGTTCCCCCCACGTTGTCCAGGGACGTGGATGGTAGCCCAATAAGGTTACGTCCTCTGTGTCTAGTTTTTGCTAGATTGAAAGCGGCCTCATCAACAAAAATATACTTGTGATGATTCACAGCAGCGTCCAGCTCCATCACCCTCTGTTACAGTAATTGCATGCCAGTTTAGTGTTGTACCTGAATATATTCTGAACGCAGTTGTTTCACCTGGACATTGTTCCTCTTAAAAGGAACTTACAAATGACCAGACAACAATCAGTCAAGTTGAAAATCCATGGACATAATGAATGATTCATTGATTAAACATTAAGATCGGTTGAATTAAATGACAGAAAAATGTATTACAGTTTTTTCTGATTGCTTAAGCACATTTTTTGTAACTATTGGCTAATTTTGCAAAACTCTTCACACAAATAAGAAAACCTGTCACCTAATAATCAAACATTGTAGTTCTCTTGCAAAAGCAAACACAGCTAGATTAACTCTTCACACCTTCATAAAAATGGTGTTTCCGTATCAAACAGTACACACAAGCCATCATCTACTAAGCACACAATGCGCCAACTGCACACTGATGGTATGAATACAAAACACATCTGGCTTTTGCTTTCTCTGTGCACAAGGTAGGCTATGTCAGTTTGAGCTCATACTTCTGTCATAGATCCATAAGCATAGAGGGATCCAAACTTCAAGTACTGGTGTTTATTCAAACACATCAAAACAAACACAAGTGTTCATTTCCAAGTATAGGATTATTTGCAATCGCCATAATGACTATATGGGTTACTTGGTCTGCAGTGAACATGCTTCCTCTGCCCCCAGCATCTGGTCATCTAGCAATTCTGTAAAGTAACAATTTCAGTATTTTTACATCAATGGTATTGGTGTGTTTCTCATTGGCATATGGCAGTGCTACAAATCTTTGTGCGAAGTGACTGTGCTAACCGATTCTCATTTCAAGATGTCCTTATGATGCTTGCTACAGTGTAGCGGCTCGAGTTAGGCTGGACCCGTTGGCCAGCTACCCTCAGGGTCATTCCATAGTTGATTACATGGTCCACTATTGTAGCTCTACAATTCTATTTCTTACTCTTCCTACCCTTCCTCTCCCCCCCCCTCATCTTCCTCTCCCCCCTCCTCGTCTTCCTCTTGCTCCTCCTTGTCCTTGTCGTCCTCTTCATCCTACTTCTTCACCTCCACGTCCTCTTCCTCGGCCTCCTCTACTTCTCACTCTTTCTGCTCCCTCCATTGTACTCCGCACACACAGCTTACCTGTATTATAGTGCTTAGGCTGATTGCAAAGTGAACGAATTATCTAAGAAAGTTTTGACATGTGAAAGTGTGCCAGACAGTTGGCAAATTAGTGTTAATGATAGCCATACATGTGTATACTTTGCTAGGAGTGTGTTGGAAATTTGGTAATTGAGTGTTGTGCAGTGAGTTGTGCCTACAGTTTTGCAAAGTGTGTGTTACAAAATTGCAAACTGAGTGCAAAGCAGTTTTTGTGCTTTTAGTTTTGCACACTCAGTGAGTGGTTTTGCTATAAGTCTGAATAGTTTTAGAGATTGTGCTACAGGGATCACAGTTAGGGTTTAAGCATTCAGAAAAAACTGTAAACTGAATGATAAGAGATGCAAATCAAAAATTTTATAGTGACAACATTATGAAAGGCAGTAACTGTGAACGAAACATTTATTTAGATGAAACACTTATTTTGTGTAGTGAAAATGATATTTTGTCATTATGTGTATTGTACTAACACAATTGAAAATATGCTGAAATGTTTGAAAAAGGTGCACTTTTGATGATCTGTTGTGATATAAGTACTAAGAGTTTTGAAAATGTACCAGTTGCTTGTGAAAACTGCGCCAAACCAATTAAAAAAACTGTATTCGTGGTTTTGGTGTAGCGTAGCGTAGGAAACTTCAGGATCTGCCTACGCAGTGAAGACGAGAAGATACATGGACAACAATGATGAGATGATGATGATGATGATTATTATTATTGTTGTTGTAGCTTATAATAGAAGGTGATCACATGTGGGGTATGAAATGCTTTTTGTTTCAGTCTTTGTGACAGTGGAACTGAATCAGCCTGTTAGAGAAAATGGCCAGATGTGGATGCCCAGATACTTGTACCACCTCCACCACATCAACATACTCCATATATTTATTATCTTCCGCTTATCTTTACCAGGGTCACAGAGGAGCTGGAGCCTATCCCAGCTATCATAGGGCGAGAGGAGGGGTACAACCCAGAGAGGTCGCCAGTCTTTCGCAGGGGAAACAGAGACAAACAGAGACAAACAGACAATACAGTTTTTGCCCGTTGCTTGAACACTATAAACCCATGCTTAGACTAAAGTAACACAACGTGAAGCTGTTGTTACCATACCTCAAACACATGTACCCCTACCTTAAACAAAAGCGCTGCTTTGCACCCCAGTACCAATTATGCAACACACCTACTCCCTCATGCAACACACATGGTCCTGCATGCTACACTCTATTTCATACATAAGACACTTCGCTCACAAAATGAAATCTCAGGGTGCCATTCGGAAAACACATGTATCCAAAATACAAAACACATCGGGTAATTGCAACCACTCAAATACACACCTGAAGGCACCTACTTGCAAAACCGAACACCAATTAGCCAACTACAAAAAGCCCTCAGCGTAGCCATTCCAAGAACTTTGCAAGCATGGATGGAGGGAGAGCAAGAGGATATTTACCCCGGTGCCTAGCGGGAGAGGACATTGCTTGCGATGTTGATGAGGTCCTGTGGCCAGACCCCAACAGACGGCGGGATCCATGAGCCCACTTATGCACAATTGTCATGGTTTTTTGTGTTTACAGTATAGTGTTTTTTCTATTGCAGTACTATTGTGTTGTTGTTGTTTTATTTGCTGTACCTGTATTCATGGTACTGCAATGTACAGTATTGAGTAGGTCTATTTGCGTTTATGGTTGTTTGGAAATGTGTCTCCTGTAAATGTGCCTTCTGAATAAACAATGGGAATCAAGGACTGCAGTGTTTTATGTACAGCAGACTAGTGTGTTCCCCCTGATCTGTGAGTGTTTGCATATGGTGCAGGTATGTGTCATTTTGTCAACAGAGTTACATTTTGACAAAGGAATGTTAGGTTTTGACAGCAGAGTTTAGGTTTTGGGAGTAGAGTTCCAATTTGGCACAGATGTGAATGGTATATTTCCCAGTGTTGTGTCATGTGTACTTGTGTGTACAGTTTTGGCACAGCGAGCGGGGTTTTGCAAAATGTGTTCAAGCAGTGGGCAAAAACTGTAATATAAGTAAAATCACATCAAACATTTACTTAAATATTTCAAGTGTGAAAGTAGAATATTGTTTCTCATGTTTACATCAGATGAGAAACATGAAAAACTTTTGTGCTTTTACTTTTTCATTTATTCAGGTGACACAAAAACAACAAAGAATCCAGCCAGAAAAACTGAAATAAGCACAAAATCAGAAACAACCCCAACAATGAAGAGTCCTTCAAAAGCAGGACTGAAGATTAAGCTGGTTGCATAAATATCTGTTTATTTTAAATTTATTTGAGCTTTTGAAATGATATGCAAATGAAAACTCACTTTAACTTTGTATATAAATACTTTTAAATACAAATCATATCACAGAAATTTGCACATTTATTAATAAAATGCTGTTACATTTTTAAAAGAAAGGAATTTACACGGAACAGAAAACTGCAACCAAATAATTTTAATAATCACATTTTTTGTGTTTGACAGATTTTTTGTTTCTTTGAGGTTCATTGTTGTCTCTGTGGGATTAGCAGCGCTTTTAATAACTGCTGCAACAGTCAATATAAGGACAAGACATAAAGGTACATTTAAGATTGAATGATTTTGAATTTTAAAACAAAACTGAAATTGACTTTCTTCTCTCATTTTAGGGAACAAAACTCAGATGGATGAAACCACAGTAAGTACAAATCTCAGTAATCCTAAGGTTGTTATTCTGATCTTGTTATTTGATATTGTCATTGACCCATAACTGTGGATGATGATGTAGAAGTGTCTTTGGATAATGGGATTAAATAAACATGAACCAGCTGTCCCTCTCTGAGGGAGTGTTAACAAAAACAAAACTGCCTTCACAGAGACAGTTTTCATCCAGATATAACTGGACTGTGTCTGTTTTCCAGGGACTGAGTTTAAACCCTGCAGAGACTCAGTCTGCTCCTCAAACCAGCTGGGACTCGGTGTGATCACACACTTCACCCAGAGTTTAGACTACTTGTCAAAGTGTGCTCTGTAAATACAAATGTGTGTGACTCACTGTGAGAGCAGACGAGAGATAAGAAAGTTGGACAATGCAAAAATGTGTTTTAGTGCAACTGCAATTTTGTATTTACAGCTCACTTGTTTCAAAATTCCATTTTTTGAATAAATTGTTTGGATGATTGATGTTTGTTTTTTTTAAATAGCCTCATATTTAAATTTGTTTATTGATCTGAAACTTTCACATGTGAAAAACATACAAAAAAAGGAAATAAGGAAGAAGCCAAAGACTTTTTCACTCCACTGTAAATCAAGTAGTTGTAATCTTGAAGGAAGATTTCATGAATGCTGTTTCAGGGTGAAGAGAGTGTCCGTCATTATCACGAGTTTGAAGCTGGAAATCAAATGGATTATGTTGAAAGTTGTCAGTTTGTCGGCCCCGAAGGAAAAGACTATTTGTGGAGTAAGATGGATAAAGATGGAAATGTGCTAAACAGTGAAAAGAGTGTGTTGGGAAGATGGAACGAGTACTCTGAGGACCTGATGAATGTAAAAAATGAGAGAAAGAGGAGGATGAATGGTCAGTTAAAAGTGTCCAATGTTGGGGAAGTCCTGACGTGAAGGGAGCTTGGGAGCAGTTACAGCAAAGGCAGCATTAATCTGTTTATCAAACATTAGATTAGAGTCAAAAAAACACTCCTAGGTTCCTTGCAAAGGTTTTTATTATTATTATTATGAATTCCTAAAGGGCCAAAGTCACAGCGGTCACAGGGACCAAACACAATCACCTCTGTTTTCTGTTCATTTAGGTTAAGGAAGTTAAAAGCCATCCATGCCATCCTCAACATCCTCCAAACAATCTAGCAAACCCTTCAGACGACTCACAGATTCACGTTTCAGTGGCAGGTAAATCTGTGAGTTGTCTGCATAGCAATGGAATGAGATCCCATGTTTTTCAAAAAATTGAACCCATGGGGAGCATATAAATAGAAAAGAGAACTGGACCAAGATTGGACTCCTTGAGGACCCCACAAGAAAGTGAGGCTTCTGAGGACGATGTTTCCCCCAATCTAACAGAAAAACTTTGGCTGGACAGGTAAGATTTAAACCACTCCAAAGCAGTCCCTTTGATTCTGACACAGTGCTCAAGCCGAGCGATAAGAATCCCATCAAATGCAGCACTGAGGTCTAACAGTATTAAAATGGCAAAATCTCCCAAGTCAGAAAAGTTAAAAGGTCATTAAAAACTTTTACAAGAGCAGTTTCAGTGTTGTGGTGCGTTTTTAAAACCAGACTGAAATACTTCACTAATGCCATTTTTATCTAGAAAGGTCTGGAGCTGAAGAAGGACAACTTTCTTTAGGAATGTCTGGACTGACAACAAAACATATCAAGCTTCTGTGTTTGAGCCAGAGACTGCACTTGTGGGTGAACAATACAAACATTTTATATTTCTTATATCAGTAATGTAACTTGCAACAAAACGTTCTGGGAAGCTTAAACTTAGTTTCAGAATAATTAAATCTGAAACTTTGTTTTATTGAAAAGGTTAATAAAGTTTGAAATTGTATCAAAAATAAAACAAATTATTAAATAACACCGGCTACAATATTGGTAACATATGTGTGTTGTTCAACAGAACTTTTTCCCAGGCTTTTGTTTATATGCTCAGTCGAAAACCACTTTAACATAATTTTCAGCATAATTACTATTTTTTGTGACTATTCAGTACTTGAGTATAATTTATTGAATTATTTAGTAATAAATATGAAGTAAAAAGTTTTGATCACAAATGGGATTTTTCCAAAACTAAGCTTGCTTAATAGTTCTGAACTGTTACTGTAAAGTTTATAATAAAGTCATAATAACCTGATATTTAGAATCTCCATATATCATTTCCTTTATGCTTATATGTTGTCAAACAATGGCAGTAAGAAACATAGTGTTAAAATAGCTCTATATAGCATTATCTAATCTTGAGAAGAGGTCAAAGGTCAGTTATGGGGTCTTGCTATATGCTATGAGACAAACATAGCACAGTTTTAAGTATCATAGTTTCTAGGCTCTAAGGCTTTGTCAGTTTAATAGTGAGCTTTACAAGATTGATTTTCGTGCTAAAAGCTGGCACAGAACTAAGTTCGCTTATGACCACTAGAGCTGGAAACAACCTCAAGCAATCCTAAGGCTAATCAGCACGGCTAGCATTGTTAAATGTTGTCATTGCTAACATATAGCTGTTTAACAGCATAGTGAGTAGCGAGAACGCTAAGTTATTGTTAGCTTTTAAAAGAAAAATGTTGGCAACCGTAACCATGGCCTGCGGAGGGTATATAAATGCTGCACAAGGTTCCATTCGTCCCTTTACACTTGCTATTGGACTTGTTTTGACCTGCTCCAACCTCAGCCTGTGGAAAGTTAAGTTTTCGGAAAATATTTACTGAAAGCGGATTTGACTTGCTCGCCACAACAAGTACTTCATCTTTGGATTGTTTGTACTTGTTTTTCATACAGCAAAGCCTGAAGATGGCTCGTCGTGGACTCGACAGCCCCCTGGACTTCGTTGCAGGTACTTTTAACATTTCTTCAGTTATTTTAAGAGCTACTAAATGACTGTAATAATTTAATAAGTTCCAGTGTGAATATCAAGTTTTAATGTTATCAAAATATGCTTATTCCAAGATTTTTCCCCGTAAATTGTTTGTATGCTTTAAATTTTCCGGGAGAGGTGTAGAAATTATTAACGACTGGTGTATGAATTTGAAAAAAAAGGTGTTACTTTGATTTGAAGGCTTCAAATTTGACACTTTTTTAATGATTTGGTTAAAAATAGCTTAACGGACTAAAATTTGTAAAATGCCCCAAAATCAGTCTCTGTGGTAACAGCATCTTCAGCATGTCATGACGTCAGAACACACAGGTGTAAACACACCAGATCCCGGTCCCTTCCTAACATCCTGTTCTTCTTGGATCAAAGGCTTTATTGAAATAAACTATAACTTTTCCCCTGCTACAAAACATGATAATAAAAAATAACAAAAATAAATGAATATAAAAAAGAATATGAAAACAGTAATCATAGTACAGTAGTAATAATGGTATCCTTATGTTATGCCACTACTATATCTTATTATATAGCAGTTAATGATGTGAACTTAGTTGACTTAGCTGTTTTTTGCTTGCATGAACAAGTAGAAGTGTCATTCAGTCTGACATAAATGTAGCCTAAAATGCTTTTCTCTCATCGTCTGCTCAAACTAACAGATGTAGCTCTGTTCCTTTAGCACTTGATGTTTATTACATTCTTAATGTTATTTTAAACTTGTTTCCTCACAGGTCGTCTCGACTACGTGGTTGAGCGTCCTGCAGAAGAAGGCCTTCCAGAGGTCATCAGGATCCTGGATGACTCTGATACCGAGCGTGTCAGTGAAGGTGAGTATGGTGAGTATATCCCTCTCCCATCCTCACCCTCTTCTCCTGAAGCACAGGATCCTGATGACAGTGAAGAGGAAGGTGAGTACCCTCCCTACATACCTGAGGACGTCGAAGAGGTGAGTGAAGACACTGACAATTCCTCTGACTGGAACAACTCAGAAGAGTGGGCCGATTGGCCTAGTGACGACTCGGGGTATGACACCATGGATGAGAGAGCTGATTCCCCTCTCATCCAGGAGCTCCCTCCAGAGCCGTTTTGGCACGATTGGCAACATCCTATTGCTCCAGGTGCTGCCCCGTTCGCCATGCCGCCTTTCGGCCAGGCCAACGCCCCACTCTTCCCGGTTGGTGATCCTTTAGCTTCTCCTGCTTCCTCTGCTCCTCCCTCAGCTGCTTCCTCTCCTGCTCCCTTAGCTGCTTCCTCCCCTGCTCCCTCAGCTCCTTCCTCTCCTGCTCCTTCTTCCGCTACTCTCTCAGCTTCTCCTTCAACCTCAGCTCTCACCTCCTCAGCAAAGAGAAGCGGAGACGACACCTGCACTGATGAGGTAAGTGCAAAGAGGTGCAAGGTAAGTGATGACAAGTTTTATGGCCCTTCAACATCCTCGGGTTCTGTTGGTGTCAGACGCTTCTGGGAAAGGCCTTTTAACCTTTCACTTGATGACAGCGACTCTGACTAGATTATGTTAGAACTTGTTTTTAAGCTTTAAATGTTTAAGTTGGCCTTTGCAGTGTTTGTAAATGACTAACATTTTTTTCTCAAGCTCTAGCTCACCATGCAGGACAAAGGTAAGTCCGTACTTAATGTCAACACAAATAAGTAGAAAAGGTTTAAAATGATGTCGTGAACTGACTGTAGTCTCTTGTTTTTACATAAGGTATAGCCTGTGGCTCAGGGATCAGAGGTAAGGTAAAAACACATAACAGAAGAAAAGTAAAGTGAACAACTCTGTGATCTGTGAATTCATGCTTTTCTCTTTGTCTTTTTGTCTTCAGGTGCTTTACACTTGTCCTCTCCCAGCATTCAGCACTTCAGACACTCAACGCCCAGGACGGAGCTAACACAGAGAGATACTCCACCCAGAAGACAGCCTTACCCCAACCCGATGAGAAGGATGGATGACCAAATGACAAACTGGAGAGTGGTGCTGTGTTCCAGCTATGTAAGTTATCACCTCACATTGGCTACAAACTGTCTTGAAGACTAAATCCTTCCAATAGCTGGTGTAAATCATCGTCCTACAGTACTGTAGGTTTAAGTTTAGTTATAGTTATTGTGTGTATATGTTGAGTTTAAAATTGCATTTTAACAACATGCTGCAGCTACCAACAATGGAAATGCTGTTTTGTGTTAAAATGACGTCTTTCTCGTGTTATTGCTTTGCAGGGCAGCTGAGAGTGGACAGAGCTGCACAGAGGACCAAAGATCCACTCTCAGCACTTCATACCTGACTGGCCACAGCACCACCCCTCTTCACCCAGGGTGAGGAGGGCCCTGACCCCACCTGCACAGAGGGAGTTGTGAACATGCACTTCTGTGTCGGTGGGTTTAGGAGCCTCCTCACACTCACACGGATGAAGACTGTCACTGGAAGATGTCTCCATTGCATCAGCAGGACGTAAGCATTTGTATAATATTACAGTTTGTGATGTTTTATACATGTTTTTATTGCTTCACTTCAAACTAGGAGATATAAAATAAACCAGTTTTCATAATATTTTCTGTGTATTTAGTTGTTTTCTTAATAAGTTATTTGGAACATCATTGCAACCTGTCAGCTTTTTATTGGGGATTTATAAAGTTGCTGGTGGCTCAAGTGTGTACAGTGGGGTGTTGTTTTTGTCACATGGTAAAAGTGACCTCATAGGGAGCAAAAAGAACAACTGAACAATTTGGGGATTCACAGACTTTGGTAATCATTAAAAGATGAAGAAAAATAGTTTTATGTGATCAGTTTTAAGTAGTGAGCAGCAATTTAATCAAATGCTGGGATGAAATGGGACAAAAGGGTCATGTGACAGCCACATTAGTTCCCTTCCCTCGTTTAACAATGTGTAAGCAGACTGCTTTAACCTGCAATTTACTGCATGTTATTAGGCTGCATGGTACAACTACAGTCTGCTAACCACCTGTGGTGAGCGAAGGTTTTGAGGCATTGTTCGAACTACTGATGAAGCTTTATCAATGCTTGTTAAGTTTCCCAACCACATTTCATCCCGATGGTCCAAGGCTTACATCTTTATGCTCACAAACATGCTTCTGTAATTAACCAGTAACAAATGTATTACTTTAAGTTACAGTGTGAGGGGCACTGATGAACATAAATTAGATTTAACTTGATTATGTGTTTAGGTCAAGAGACACAGACCTTCATCTGTAAGAGGCTTTTCTTAAATGTCTGATCACGATGTTTGTGTTTGTCTGCAGCATCACTGCAGCAGAGAGGGTATAACACAAGGCCACAGTCACGTGGTATTCTGTCCTGCTATTAAGTGAATAAAATACTGAAACTCTGGCAGTAGACTGGAGCGAGGCAAAGAGTATGTAAAGGGACAATAAGAGGAAATGATGGGAGAAAAAAAAAAAAAAAAACAAAAAAAAAACATACATGTCTGAGAAACAAAGGAAGAAGAAAAATAAAAAAAATGGTGGAAAAAAGGATTAGAGCCTAAATTCTAAAGCTGCAGCTTTGCATGCTGGCAGCTCCAAGATCTCACTGACATGTAATCATAGACTGAATAAACATAGGCCAGTGTGATGTCATTGATTTGTAGACTTTAATTTGTAACAAAGGGCAACCTCTGGGTACACACGACACAACACTGGGAAATATACCATTCACATCTGTGCCAAATTGAAACTCTCAAAACCTAAACTCTGCTGTCAAAACCTAACATTCCTTTGTCAAAATGTAACTGTTGACAAAATGACACATACTTGCATCATATGCAAACACTTACAGATCAGGGGGAGCACACTAGTCTACTTTATATAAAACACTGCAGTCTTTCATTGTTTATTCAGAAGGCATATTTTCAGGAGACACATTTTCAAACAACCAAAACAACAAATAGGCCTACTCAGTATTGTACATTGCAGTACCATGAGAATGGGTGAATGACTGAATGTAGTGTAAAGCACTTTGGGGTCTTTAGGGACTGAGTAAAGCGCTATACAAATGCAGGCCATTTACCATGAATTCAGAGAAAGCAAAAAAAACCCAAAAAACACCATAATACAGTAATAGAAAAAACACCATACTGTAAACACAAAAAATCATGACAATTGTGCATACGTGGGCTCATGGATCCCGCCGTCTGTTGGCGTCTGGCCACAGGACCTCATCGACATCGCAAGCAATGTCTTCTCTCGCTAGGCACCGGGGAAAATATCCTCTTGCATGTCGAAACCATCCATGGATTGCTGTCACCTGAATGTCGCCGCAGGCCTGTTCCATTGCCTGCAGAAGAGGCATGCGGGCATGTGGTTGGCGGTCATATACACGCCATCTCCAAGCCGAAAAAAATTCCTGTATAGGGTTTAAAAATGGTGAGTAAGGGGCAAGTATACCACTTCAAGTTGGTTGTGGTTGGAGAACCAGGCCTGGACCAGAGCAGCCTGATGGAAACAAACCTGGGCTGATCTGGTCTGTTCTGTACAACTATGTTATGGAGAGCATCTAGAAATGTGAGTATATGTTGGCTGTTGTATGGACCTAGTTTTGCATGATGATGCAGAAGCCCTCGAAGGCTTATGGCGGCACACAATGTGACATTTCCCCTGCGCTGCCCTGGGACGTGCACAATTGCCTTTGACCAATGACATTACGACCCCGTCGTCTTATTTTGCACAGGTCGAATCCAGCTTCATCAATGAAAATGAATTCATGAGGCTGTGCAACTCCATCCATGGCCAAGAGAACATATTACTGTACTACAGTGCTACACATACAGAACCCCATCACACAGGTACCTGTGTAGCTCTCAGAATGGATCCATGTGGTACTGATATGGTACATATTCAGCTGCTACTAGATTTCACCAATACTGTATTGTACATGTAAAGGACAGTTACACTTACCCGTACATATTCAGCTCAAAGTCCTTTGACCCTGTCACTGTTCCTCTCAAATGGGACTCTGTAGAGCTGCTTCATGGTGATGCTGTGTTTACCCAAGATGCGTCTGATGGTGGTGATGCTCACATGGTTTATGCTGTTGAACACTTGCCTGTCTGCAAGTATTTGCTTTCGTAGCTGGTGGAGACGGATGGCATTGTCTGCCCTCACTAGGTCCACAACGGCAAGTTCCTGCTGTTGTGTGAACAGGCGTTGGCGTCCTCCCCCAGAAGGTCTTCGAGTCAGTCTAGAGAAATACAACCACATATTGTCATCGCTTTGCTTATTTTTCTTACAGTACTTTACTGTATGTACTGTGTCATCCACTGTACTTCAATATAAGTAATCATGCTATGTTTCACAGAAACTACCACTTTGGCTGCAAAAGGAGCCTTAGCACCCTGCAATACCCTGTACACTTGATATGGTAATGGTATATACTGTAGAACAGTGCTATAAAAACCATCTGAGTGGAGTAGAAGGTAGAGAGGTGAAGACAGACCTGTTTTCTAGTCGGAATGTTCTTATTACAGATGCCACTGTGAAGCAGCTTAGATGTGGGTGGACTCTCTGCCCAGCTTCCCTCATAGTCAGGCCATGGTTGATGACATGGTCCACCAAAGTTGCTCTTATATCATCAGAAATATGGGTCCGTGCATGGCCTCTTCGACCTCGACCTCGACCTCGACGACGACGACCACCACCACCACCACCACCTCCTCCTCCTCCTCCTCCTCCTCTTGCTCTCCCTCCATCCATGCTTGCAAAGTTCTTGAATTGGCTAAACTGAGGGCTTTTTGTAGTTGGCTAATTGGTGTTCAGTTTTACAAGTAAGTGCCTTCAGGTGTGTATTTGAGTGGTTGCAATTACCCAATGTGTTTTGTATTTTGTCTGTGAATCCCCAAATTGTTCAGACCACTACGAAGAACCATCACGCCACAGCAGCCTTTTATTTCTGTGACACACAGTTTACACAAACACCCATTATAAAAAAAAACCTGTGGTTATAAAAGATAAGGCACTTTCATGTATACTTTCAGTTATCTCCTAAAAGCAGGAAAAGTTGATTTCAATCAATAAGAGACCCTCTGACTGAACTGTGCTTTATTTTAGGTCCCCTTCAGATATGCGATAACATGCTAAATGAAATATAACTCTCCAAATGATGCTATAATTGACTCTTGCACACAGGATGTAGGGAAGAAAAGTATTTAAACTTCAGTTTCACGTGGTTATTGCTTCAAGAACGTAAAATATGATTTTGTGAGTTTGAAAACACATAACATTGTGTGCTAAAATCCTTCAATTCAGAGCCTGGAGACATGCTTACAGCTGAGTTTTACTAAAGACATTGCCCATATTAGGAAAGAGACATGTGTTTGGCTTCACTGATTATGTAATTTTCTGGCCCTCTTTCAATGTGACAAATCAAATACAGTCCACTCCGGAGCTGCAGACATTTCACAACTCAGAAACCACAACCGAAAAAAAATCTGCTTGATTTATTTATGCACTTTGTAAAAGACATGATCCACTTTGTCTGACTTTCATTATCTGTATCATTGTTATATTATATGTAAACAAGGAAAGCTTTCCCCTCATGGACATAGAAGTACTCCTGATAATTTTATCACAGCTGTGGTAATGTAAGCCACAGCTGGCCAAACAACATGCTAACATGTGAAAAGGAGAATCCACGTCTTCATACACTGAACAAAAATATAAACGCAACACTTTTGTTTTTGCTCCTATTCCCCATGGGATGGACGTAGAGATATATAACCATCCCAATATAACCATCCCTCCCAAACAGTGGTCACAAATCAGTCCAAATGTGTGGTAGTGGGCACATCTGCTATATTGAGATAATCCATCCCACCTCACAGGTGTGCCACATCAGGATGCTGATCTGACATCATGAGTAGTGCACAGGTGTACCTCAGACTGCCCACAACAAAAGGCCACCCTGGAATGTGCAGTTTTGTCTCACAGCAAAATGCCACAGATGCCACAAGCAATGAGGGAGTGTGCAATTGGCATGCTGACAGCAGGAATGTCAACCAGATCTGTCGCCCGTGCATTGAATGTTCATTTCTCAACCATAAGCCGTCTCCACAGGTGTTTCAGAGAATATGGCAGCACATCCAACCGGCCTCACAACCGCAGACCTCGTGTAACCACACCAGCCCAGGACCTCCACATCCAGCAGGTTCACCTCGAAGATCGTCTGAGACCAGCCACCCAGACAGCTGCTGGAACAATTGGTTTGCACAACCAAACAATTTCTGCACAAACTGTCAGAAACCGTCTCAGGGACGCTCAACTGCATGCCCGTCGTCCTCATCGGGGTCTTGACCTGACTCCAGCTCGTCGCCGTAGCAGACTTGTGTGGGCAAATGCTCACATTCGATGGCGTCTGGCACGTTGGAGAGGTGTGCGCTTCACGGATGAATCATGGTTCACATTGTTCAGGGCAGATGGCAGCTGAGAATGTCCCAGTTCTTGCATGGCCAGCATACTCACCGGACATGTCACCCATTGAGCATGTTCGGGATGTGCTTGACCGGCGTATACGACAGCGTGTACCAGTTCCCACGAATATCCAACAACCTCGCACAGCCATTGAAGTGGAGTGGACCAACATTCCACAGGCCACAATTGACAATCTGATAGACTCCATGCGACGATGTGTTGCACTGCATGAGGCAAATGGTGGTCACACCAGATACTGACCGGTTCTGGGTCCCCAGACCCCCAATAGCGCAAAAAACTGCACATTCCAGGGTGGCCTTTTGTTGTGGGCAGTCTGAGGTACACCTGTGCACTACTCATGATGTCAGATCAGCATCCTGATGTGGCACACCTGCGAGGTGGGGTGGATTATCTCAATATAGCAGATGTGCCCACTACCACACATTTGGACTGATTTGTGACCACTGTTTGGGAGGGATGGTTATATTGTGTATCTGGAATGAATTTTAGGTCTCTACGTCCATCCCATGGGGAATGGGAGCAGTAACAAAGGTGTTGCGTTTATATTTTTGTTGCGTGTATATAAATTAAAGTTGAAAATAAAATAACTGTACAACAAAATACACAATACACAATATAGAACTATATAAGAATGTATGAAGAAATCTAAATATAAATAAATATATACACAATAACAGCAGCTGTACAAGTATTAACCGGAAATGAAGAATATAGTGACCAGTGTTGTGCAAAACCAAAGTCCAGAAAGTCCAGTGTGTGTGTAAGAACCACATGTGTGGGTCAGTACTGTGTGGTGGTGTGATTGAGAGACCGTATCGCCTGCGGGAAGAAGCTCCTCCTCAGTCTCTCTGTGTTGGTCTTCAGGGAGCGGAATCGCTTTCCTGACCTCAACAGAGAGAACAGTCTGTTGTTGGGATGGCTGAGGTCCTTCACCATCTTCCTGGCCTTGGTCCAGCACCGCCTGCTGTAGATTGAGTGCAGGTCAGGGAGCTCGGAGCGGATGGTGCGCTCAGCTGACCGCACAACCCTCTGTAGAGCTCGTCTGTCCTGCATGGTGCTGTTCCCGAACCAGGTTAAGATGTTTCCCGCCAGGATGCTCTCTATGGTGCACGAGTAAAAGTTCCTGAGCACCTTGGAGGGCAGTTGGAAGTCTCTCAAGCGTCTGAGGTGGTAGAGACGCTGTCGGGCCTTTTTCACCACGGTGTTGATGTGACAGGACCATGACAGGTCCTGCGTGATGTGAACTCCGAGGTATTTGAAGCTGTCCACTCTCTCCACTGGGCACTCGTTGATGACGGGGGTCTGGTAGTTCCTCTCCTGCTTAGTGCTGAAGTCCACTATCAGCTCCTTTGTCTTACTGACGTTTAGAAGGAGGTTGTTCCTCTGGCACCAGTTCTCCAGATTCCTAATCTCCTTCAGGTAGGCCGTCTCGTTGTTATCAGAGATCAGGCCCACCACGACGGTGTCGTCAGCAAACTTGATGATGGTGGTGGAGCTGGTAGTGGCCACACAGTCATATGTGTACAAAGAGTACAGCAGGGGGCTCAGAACACACCCCTGGGGGGCTCCAGTGCTGAGAGTGGTGGAGGCTGAGACATGTCCGCCCATCCTTACTGCCTGTGGTCTGCCAGTTAGGAAGTTGGCGATCCACTGACACATAGATGAGCTGAGTCCCAGATGCTCCAGCTTGGTGGTGAGTGTGGAGGGAATTATGGTGTTAAATGCAGAGCTGTAGTCTATGAAGAGCATTTTAACATAATTCCCCCTTCTAGTGTCCAAGTGAGTGAGTGATGTGTGGAGGAGATGAGAGATGGCATCGTCTGTGGAACGATTTGGACGGTAAGCGAACTGTAGTGGGTCCAGTGTGTCTGGTAGTGAAGAAATGATGAAGTCTCTGACCAGGCGTTCAAAGCACTTCATCACTACTGAGGTGAGGGCTACAGGGCGATAGTCATTGAGAGAAGCAGGGTGGGGTTTCTTCGGGACAGGAACAATGATGGACTCTTTGAAGCATGTGGGGATCACCGACTGAGATAAAGAGATGTTGAATATCTCAGTGAATATCTAATTTGTGCTTTGGACTGTCACCAGATTTCTTCTAGAAGTTTCTTGCCAGTCAGCAACTATCTTGGCAACACCACTTGAGTTTGTGTGTTGCATGCTAACATCCTTATCATATGTGTAATAATAATACTAAAGCGTCATCTTATGCACACACAAAAAACAAATATGGCTCCTTCGTGCAGGGTTTTCTGGTATGTTCATTTATGCTTCCCAATTAAAAAAAAAAAAAGAAAAAAAAAAAAGAAAAAGCAAAGTTCTTGCTTCTCAGCCACTGCGGCCACATCCTCACCGTTTTTTAGGCAGTTATATAAACATACTGTGAGTGAGTCATAAGCTTAAATACAATAGTTGAAGGAACAAAAACTTAATGTTTAAAAATACCAGTCAAATCTGATTAAAGTAAATAAATAATAAGTATACAATGTAGTTTTAAGACTTCTCAATGTTTCGTAACATTAATGTTCTATGAACTCGTGAGTCCAGAAATCTGAATGTCATGAAAAGTATTATTCGTGTATTATTATTTTACAATACAAGGTTGTTTTTTTCCTGATACTTCATGCAAACCACATTTCTCCAGGCCTGTCCTAATCAGCTTACTCAGTATCACTAGATCCAATGCTGCTCCTCCAGCAGAGCATACAAAAGTAGGAGAGACCAGAGATGCCATGGCTTAGTTAGGAGACTGTTTGCTTCAAGGCCACTAGAGGGTGCTGCCATAAAACTACAATAAATGAATTGACCTTTTGACCTGCTCACACTCTTTTATGCAAAACCCTGCTGATGACACACACACACACACACACAGATTCTAGGTCTGACCAACCGTGGGCAAAAAGATGACAGTCAATAAAATTCTAAAATTTTATTTATAAACACAATGAATAGTAGTTAAAAGTCCAGTGTCCCATTTAGGTACAAAGTAAAAACACACAGTCCAAGGCCAGAGCCAGCTATGCCACAAAGCCAGTTGCACTCCACACGTTGTTCACTTCAACAGGGGTAGCAATTGTCCTCTGAGACCCACCACCCTGTAAGTAGAAAGCCTGCACAGAGCGACAAAATAAGACAATTCACTATATAATTCACAGCCCATCCATCCCAAACATATCAGATCATTAGAGGTTTTGTCACATTACATACCTGCACTGAGAGACAAAATAACACAGCAGTGTTTGTAATGTGGGCTATAAGTAGACTAGCATATCAGTGCAATCAATTACACCTGCCTCCAATTAGTCCAGCCCTTTTACAGTCATTGACTGGGTGAGAAAACACGAGCAAATCAACCCAAGAGACAAGCAGGAAGACTCTCTGAAGGCTCCTGTGGCTGCACAGGCAGTCTTACAATTACGAGGTTGGAGAGTTGTTGTTTCAAAATGTTCACACTGATTTCACATGCTCATTAACTCACAACCAGCTGACCATATATATTTCTGCTGCTGAGCTGCTTTTTGATGGAGATTTTCTGAATTTATTTTGCTACCATAAGAGCAGACTCCATGCTGAAAGCATGTGCACTGTCACTTGCAATGAGTGGCACTAATGACGCTAAATTTAATTACAGGTCATGGACAGCCTTCATAAATGCTCATATTACTCACCCACACTGAATTCCAGCACAGGTTCATCTGGGTCCTGACTATTTCCTGCAAAGTAACACAAACGTCATCAGAACATTAAGTCAGAGAAACAACATTTGGAGCTTTTGTACATGATAAATTATACTGCAGTAGTAAAACAAAGTCAAGCAGCAGTACATTTATTAAAATCACCTTCAGCTGTAATATTTAAACTGATTTAGTGTCAATTTAGATTATGTTGAGATTAAAATGAAACTAGTACCCTTGTAATGTCTTTTTAAATTAGAGGTAAATATTTGTATATTTTTTACATAATATAATTATATTTACTGGATTTTCTCTCTATTGTAGTTTAGTATTATAGTTATTACTTGTTTTTTATTGACTTGTCTTGTTTTTACAATGATTTGCTCTGAATGCAGCCTTTAAAGAAAAGACTATCTGTTCAGTAACTATCCATCAGACTGGGTCCATGTTACCAGCCAAATGGGTAATAATTAAAGTAAGTTTTGAATTACGTATATTTGGGTGTTTAGGTGACACTTTTGCAAAAAAAAAAATAATAATTAGGTTTAAAAGAACTAAACATGTATGTATTTAAAAACAATAAGTGTGTTAGAATTACTACAGCAACAGCTTGTAGCTCACTGTACTATTTTTGAGCACAACTTTGGTGCTTTTGCCTCATTTTTAAATCAGTGATCCCAGTAGCACAGTCTAAGCAGAGACCTCAGTGCTTGGCAAACAATCAATAGAATCAATATAATTATTAAAAAGAAACAAAATAAATGCCAACCATATAAAAAAAAAACATAAACTTAAGGAAAAAACTAAACTTGATTTTGTGTCTTTAGGCTATTGTTAACAGCAAGCATGAGGTTAGTGCATATGTATTATTATTGGAAAGATTACTGCAAAGAAAAAAAGGTTGAACCAGGAGGGGGCGATATTGCTCTTCTTACCATGAGTTACATGCAGGCTATTACTTACCATGTCACTCACATTTATTTCACAAAACAGCTGAACCCACTTAATTCGATTTAATTGTATTTATGCAGAGCTGAATCACAACAACAGTCTCCTCGAGGTGGTATAGATTGTAAGGTAGAAAGTCTACAATTAAAAAGAAAAAACCTCAATACAGTGGGAAGGAACAACTCACTTTTAACAGGAAGCACCCTCTGGCAGAACCACGGTCAGGGAGGGGCGGCCCGCTGCGACCCTTTGGGGATGAGGAGACGAAAAAGGGGACAAAAGACACACTGTGGACGAGAGCCAGAGATGAACAAGAACTAATTATTGAATGCAGAGAGGTGTATAAACACATGGTGGGAATCCCCCAGCAGGGTAGTCCCAGGGTAACTAAGGGAGGATTCATGGTCACCTGATTCAGCCCTAGCTATATGCGTTGGCAAAAAGGTAACTTTGAAACTTAATCTTAAAAGTAGAGATAGTGTCCGTCTCCTGCATTCAAACTGGGAGCTGGTTCCACAGAAGGATGATCCCCTTCTACTTCTAAATATCCTAAAAACCACAAGGAAGCCCACAGTCTGAGAGCAAACTATCAAACTACGAGGTCTTTAAAATAAGATGATTATTCAAGACCTCATGTGTGATGGGAAGGATTCTGAATTTGATGCTGGACCCACAAATCATAAAAGAGAAACACTAACTCACACACACCAGAAAGTGCCAAGAATTATAATTATATGTAATTTAGTTTTGCGTTCCTTTATAATGCTTTCAACTATACAAATAAGACACTTCATGGGGGCGCCTGAGCCTTGTAGACACAACAAATACTGAACAAACCTCATGCGCCCTGTTGTTGACAAAACGATAAAAATGAATGTGTACTTCTGTCTTATTTAGGTCATTTTTGTAGTTTTTGTAGACAGACTACTGTAATTTCTCAATAAAATGTCGCTTATTATCGCTCACTCTCAAGAACAAAAACGTGAGTAATTTCCCAGTAGCTCACCATATTTGGGATCTTCTAACATCCACACTTCATGTTTAAACGGTGGTGCGGAGGCGGTGTACCGTCGCAGGCCGGATGTAGCATTCAGCGCGGTGTGCCTTTTTTTCAGTTGCTAAGCAACAGATTTGTCCCGCCCCTTTCGTTATGACGGGGCGGGCCAGTCCTTTGACTGGTGACGTTTCTTTGTAACGTCACCTGACGTTACAAAGAAACGTCAGGTGACGTTACAAAGAAACCTTAAACCGACCTTATATATAGACCTGGCTGTTCAGTTGAAACGCATTCACACAGCGGGACAGCAGCGCTTTAAACGTTCAAACACGGAGTTTAACACAAAACAACATTTTAGACATAAAAAACAAAAAAGTGAAATGGCAAGCTCGAACTGTAACACAATGACAAATGATGAAACAGTTCAGACCAATGGGGATAATTCTACAGTACATGCTTTGGTATCCCTCTTGGATAACTTGTTCAGTAGTTTTTCGAACAAGCAGTTGGAAGCGCTTACCTCAGGCTATCCGGATTGCTTCACCGCTAAGCGGCTTGTAGGTTTTGTAGAGGACGTAATGGACCTGTGTGCACAGTCACTAGCAGTATCACCGCTGAGGTCTTCCCAGAACTCCCCTGTACATGAAAACTGTTCTGTCCACACCACTACTGGCAAAACGGTTTTGTCACGTGTGAAATTTTTGGACGATTCTGCTGAGCAGGAGTTTGATACAGCACAGAATATAGATGCTAACAGCCAAGAAACAGCTAACACAGAAGAAAGCTGTCAAAATGCTGACCAACACAGTGCTGCAAAAGCAGAAAACAATCCAATTCCAGATCCCCAGCAGCAGAAATCCTGTGTTGAACATGAAGCCAGCATCCCACCGTTAACAAACGTAAGTCAAACGGAGTCATATAAAAAGATACAGCATCACAGATCTTCTGTAGACTGTGAGCCACCTGAAAAAACCTTAGACTTTGAAAGATGGTTAGAGACATTAATTCAGGCTGTGCTTTCAAAGCTTGGTAAACTTTTAAAGTGCCCTCATTCTCACCAAAAACGTTTGTTGGATCTACTCTTGGACAAATTCAAGGGGATGGATTTGCATTTAGACCGAAAAGTGCAGAATTATTTTGACTGCATTGCTAATGCGATTTTCACTGATATTTGTGACAAATTACATAAATTGTCACTAATATCATTGGAAATGGGGAGGAGTGGGGAGGAGGATTCAATGAATTTAATGGAACAACCAATATTTAATATCATAACTACTTCAGTATTCCAAGAACACCTGTTGGAAGTAACAGTTACTGATATACTGGAATCATATGAAAAGAAAGAAAGATGCAGACTTTCAGTGGAAATCTTTGTGGAAGGACTGATTTCCCAGGTTTCAAAAAAATCAGGCACAGTCTTCAGCATTGAAAGTGCTGAAGCTATCTCCAACCGGCTTACCATGAAAATCTGGACTGAAATCAGGGCCGGATACGACAAAATCCCACCAGAGAAGTTCAAGAAACTCAGCGAGAGGGTTTTCAAATCCCTCTGTAAAAGATGGAAGCATGCAGCGGTTATGGTGACAATCTTGCAATTAAACTTCCAAGATCTTGATGAAGATATTGTTAAAACTTTCAAAAGAAAGATATTCCCAGAACCAAGTTGCATATCTAAGTGCTTCTCATCGGTGCGTGCATTTTTTGGGAGGTGTAAGGGAAGAAACAAAGTTTCCACTTTATAGTGACATCGTGATATCAACAGCAAAATATTTTCTAAAACTCACTGGACACTTTAAATGAGCTAGTTTTACATTTAGATCAGATCAAGTCATTTTTGAAATCCCCAGGAATGGTCGCGGCAGATGGCCACCCCGCCCTGAGCCTGGTTCTGTCGAAGGTTTCTTCCTCTTAAAAGGGAGTTTTTCCTTCCCACTGTCGCCTCGTGCTTGCTCAGAGGGGTTTGTTCTTTTGGGGTTTTCTTTTTAATACTGTAAGTTGTTACCTTACAGTGTGAAGCACCTTGAAAACACCATTGTTTCCTTTGGTGCTATACAGATTGAAGTGACTTGCACTGATAACATAACTAAGCTGGGACTTTAATTTAACATCAATAAAATTATAAAAATATTACATCTTGATTTCTGCTTGTTTTCATTGTCTGTGACTTAATGAATACAAATGTGTAATTTAACAGATTTTTTCTTTATGTTAGTCTGACCGGTGATTCCACGTTGGCCTTAGGTGTTGGCGCGGATACGCTGCAGCCCCTGAGCCATTAATGGCCCAGCACACTACAGTAAAAACAAAACAACAGCCATCTGTCCAACTAGGAAAGGAAAATAATAAACTGCCTCCTTGGAGGCAACCTGACCGACTGCAATCACTCTCAGGCAGATTGATGAAGATCTGCAAATAACTGTTGTCTAATTTATAAACGCAGACAGATTGCCAACACGTCTGTTCACAATAGAGGACTGTACTTACATGGTTGCAAACTGGTTATCTTGCTTATATGAAAACATTGCTTTGGAGCAATGAAACTCAAACACATTCATTTTTAAAATGCCTCAAAATGAAATTTTGAAATATTTGGCTTTATGCTTTGAAAGTGCTGTTGTGAGTGGGAGTGTGAAATCCTTACTTGATGTGTTCCCTTTGCCTTTACTGTTTTCAGTTTTATCAGTTTTCAGTTTTATTTGTCATATGCAAGTTAGCACAGGGTCAACATTGCAATGAAATGTGTTTGACGAGCAGCAGTCACTCAGCAGCATGGTACAGTAGAAGAAAATATAATAAAATATAATAAAATAAAATAAAAAATAGAAAAATAGTAAAGAGCAAAATATTAGAGAGACGTGGTAAAAGAGAAAAGATGACTAAATATATATATATATGTATCTATAAATATATGTACACTAGTGATTAAATAAGAAAATCTTGAAAAGAAATATGACGGGAGGTCAGATGGGATATTGCACAGGAATGAGCAGCAGAAAATTACAGTATTACTCAGACTTTTAATAGTCATATTGTCAGTTTTGGCCGACGGTCATGGGTCACTTCCACTAAAATAGCACGAGACTGGAGTAAAATGTACTTTATTAATGAGAACACATGGTGATACAGCAAAGAATCCAACCCTTCTGAAAAGCAAATGGCTTCCTGTTATACTCTACCTGATTCAGGTGAGCATCTGGAATAGACCAAGTCTGGGGGTCAGCAAACCAAAGGAAAACAAAACCCTCCCCATAAGGAAACCACTACAATATAACCAACACGATATAACACATCATAGACATATGAAGATTTGTAACAAGTCCTATAAATAACTCCATAACATATAAACTTCAGTCTCTTCTATATACATTAAAACAGCGGTCCCCAACCTTTTTTGCGCCACGGACCGGTTTATGCCCGACAATATTTTCACGGACCGGCCTTTAAGGTGTCACAGATAAATACAACAAAATAAAACTAGTACCGATACCGGAAAAAAAGAAGATTTATTCATAACACACGTGAAAGACCCAGGAAAACAGAGTTAACGATAAAAACGATAACAAAATAACGATAAAAAACGATAAAAACTCTGAAAACCATACATTTCACACCCGAGCCTCATCTCTCGACCAAACGACGGTCCGTGGCCCAGCGGTTGGGGACCGCTGCATTAAAACACCTTAACCACAGTTAGGTTTCAGCCCTCGCTGACTCAGAACAAAGTAAGACAATCAGAGTTCGATTGGTTTTTACTTGTGCAGGGGAAGCCTGGTCGGATTCTCAGAGTTGCAAGCTCTACACCCAAACTCAGACAACTCCAACTCCAGCCTCCACTCGCAGCCTTTTATTGAATGAAAACAGTTACACAACCGCCCATTGTAAACCCCATATGTTGTGGGGTGTCTGTATACGTGACTTCCTGCTTACAAACGTTTTAACCGCATCTCTAGTCATAAAAGGGTCATCTCCCCTCAACCTCGTATATGGCTTAACCTCTCTAACAGTCCACCATTTACATGGTGAGCCCATAAAGGGCAGGAAGTGAACATTCCTTACCAAATAAGGAAACCAGAATCTTACATAGATTGTGCCTGCAGTTGAAAACTATAGCTAGTAACATCCCCAACATCCTACATGTGGGGGAGGAACAGAAAATATCTGAACATACAGTTCAAGACAAGGTCCAAGCACAATAATGACAACTTTTAACAAAATCACTCCAACACACACTCCCCTAGCCTGGCACATTGGTTTTCTCCAGGAGCTCATAAGCAGGTGATTGAGCTGCTTTTACTCTTTACAAAGTGAGTACTGTTAACACTTCTCTTTTTACATATACAACTAATTTAGGTTACAGACAAATGATTAAATGTGAACAGCTCTAACACGGGTTCTTTTCCTGACACAGGTAGGATGGCCAGTCCCCCTGTCTCTTCACCTTTAATGAGTCACTTAAATAACAACCCAAAAAGCCTAATAAAGAATCACAATCAACCAGTGTGTGTTTTTCTTCATTACGGTTTTTAAATACAAATCAGTCAGTCAATTAATAAAAATACAAGTAAGGGTAATGGAACCCCTGGTCTCCATTACACACATAAATACCATAAAGACACTAAGTCGTAGAGCTCTGAACTCCTTGCTTCTATGATATTTACACTTCTTCTTGGCCTTCTCCTTCACTCTGAGTCACTCCAGGATAAACGCATCAGCTCAGACATACAATAATTAAAATATGTGTAGGTGACCGTTTGGCAGAAGACGATGTCGAGGCGGTACTGCAGTGACACGTCCGTGGCTATCGTCGGGGCGGTGTCCTGCATCAGAAGGAAGTCAATAGACTTCTTGGCTTTGTTGCTCATCATGGCGCTGTAGTCCGTGGGCGTGGCCTGCAAAAAGTGTAAATAAACCATCAGAGACCAAACACAAATATGCCTTCCAACCACTAGTTTAGACAACATCTTGCAAAGAGTGTGTATTTCAGAGTGCAGTTGTTTTTAAATTTGACAGAAACAGAAATAAAGACGGAAGAGAAGGACAACAGGGAAAGCAGAAGCACCGACACACTGAAATCTTTTAGGGTCAAGCTCCAGAACTAGCCACAAATCCTGCTGGAAAGAACCTAAAAATACTTAAAAATAATTGCAGAGATCGAATGGAGCCGTTAACTCAAAAGCCTGGTGTCAGGCATGTTCTTTAATAAATAAGAAACGAGCTGATATGTTACAGACCCCAGTCTTTACGTAAAGAAAAAGCTGACATTTAGAGCGGTCTCGCAGCAGATTTTAAAACAGTGACACTGATTTGTGGGGTTTTTGGGCACAAATTTGAACCTTTTTGTTTTATCCATGTCCTTGAACACAGCTCGTGACTTGGGCGCTTTCATATGTACCGATTCATTTAGGTTTGTGCACTGAGGCCAGATTTAGGTATTAAAAACGAGTCAGTCATAACACTTCTTACATTAGTTAAAAAGCTGAGCTTACACTAAACCAACATTTAAATTTCCCCTTGTGGGACTAATAAAGGTATATCATATCATATCATATCATATCATATCATATCATATCATTACTAAAGTATTGCTGCAACATTGTAAAGACAAAGATGACACACAGACCAGACATAAAACACTGAACACTTTTTAAAGACGAGTCATTTAAGAGTATTTTCTCATAGAATAAAGTCGGCTGATATGGTGAAGGAAAAATCTGCTCACGAATCCTCCAACTTCTTAAAAGTAAGGAGTGACCTGAGCTGGAAATCAACATGAGAGGGATGACTCAAGAAGAAGAAGAAGCAACAAGAAAAGAAAAACAGAGTTCAGAGTGTAGTTAAGATATCAAGCTGTATCCACAATGTGTGCCAAGAAACTAAGCTTGTCTGTTGTCATGCTAAAGAAATAAAAAATCTGGAATCAGAAAACAGCCAATAACTGCTGATCAACTCACCCACTCCTCTTCGTGCCAGTCCACGTGCAGTGACGACTGGCTGTTGTGACCGCTGTACTTTGCTCTCAGCGTATCCTGGTCATTGCGGAGCACTACTTGTTCAGACTCAGCGGAAGGAGAAGCTTTGGTTGCGATGTACTCGTACTGCGTTCAGGGCCTAAATAGCTGAAGCTAGCAGCTTGCAGCCGCACACTGCCACCAGCTGACGGGTCTGAAAGGAAGAGGGTATGAATGAAATATGAAGCGTCCCCACGTAACGTCAAACACTTTTAGTACCTTGTCAACCAGACTGGCGAGCGTCCACTCCAGTCCGCTGGCCGATTGGTCTTTGGCAGCTTGAGACAGCCTCTCTGCGTAATAGCTGACCTGAGTCTTCAGCGTGTTGACGTAGGCGATGATCTCTTTGGCTCGGACAGTGTCCTGGGGTATGTGGATGATGACTGAGCTGGAGAGGGCACTACTGCAGGGAACAAAGACACACCGACACATCTGTATCCGAGCTGGGACTGAGGACACTCACCAGCCACTTTATTAGGTACATGTGTTCAAAAGCTTGTGGCAGCAATTTAGTGCATTTAGTCAAATAAAGACAATAGAGTGGCCTGCAGGTGTATATTTTTGTAATGTTTCTGTCTTATGCCTGAAATATGCTTCAGCAGGAAATATACGCTGTAACTGGAAACAACAGCATGATGGACCGGTTTAGTGTTAAGAGGTGTTACATCTGAAGTTAGAACGTAAATTTCCTGCAGAAATCTAAATCAAGCTTCAGAGGTACTGTTCCAAAAATATAGGGAGGGACGTTACCCACCAGATGTAAAAACAAACACTGTCTGCATGCACATGCCTGCTCTCAATGAGCCTAATCGTGGCTGCAAGTCACCGGGCCGTTTAACCTGCAGTTAATTGCAAAGGTAAGAAGTACATGGAAATACTGTTAAATGCTGTTGCTGAGGACGTGAATTTAAATTGTTACTCAATGCTGATACTTTATGTAGCTTTCTTACAGTATTTTCCAGATTCCGGTAATAAACAGAGTCAGATTTAGGGAGACTAGTCTTCTTCTTCTGGCATTTAAGGCTGAACGGGGAGTTGTGGTATAAAAACGTATAGTTTTGTAAAGTTGGCACAGTTGCTCAAATTAGCCAAGCATGATCGACCTTTTTAATCCCCAACCTGCTGGCAGAAATGTCCACCTATTAAAAAACACATATCTCTCTTCAGAACTATGACGCCTAAATAAAAAAACCTTAGTTTATATGGTGAAAAATTATTTGAGAGAATCTTGAAGAGCTGCTGCTCCTCCACATCGAAAGGAGCCAGATGAGGTGGTTCGGGCAACTGACAAGGATGCCCCCTGGATACCTCCTGGGCGAGGTTTTCCGGGCAGACCCAGGACACGCTGGAGAGATTATATCTCTCGGCTGGCCTGGGAACGCCTTGGTGTTCCCCCGGATAAGCTGGAGGAGGTGGCTGGGGAGAGAGAGGTCTGGGCTTCTCTGCTTGGGCTGCTGCCCCCGCGACCCGGCTCCGGATAAAGTGGAAGAAAATGGATGGATGAATGAATCTTGAAAATGAACAAGTCTTCCAGTACAGAGTAAAATGTGAGAGTGAAAATATTGCGTGTACTTAAAACCCCTGGAGGGTCTTGGGTCGATTTGTGGCTATTTTCAAATTTTGATTACATGCCATTTGCACAGTGTTGAATGGACTATAGCCAAATTCTCCAAAAAAAAAGTTTGATATGATTTTATTTCAAAATTCAAGTCTGACTTCCTTCAATTAGCTTCAGTGGCTAAGCTACAGACAAACTTACACTATTGTGCTTAGTGGTCGATTTGTGCCCCATTGAAACCCATTATAAACGCTATTTTTCACTGCAAATTAATTACGGTCAAAGGGATCGTTGATGTTTAGCGTTCATTTTCATTTTGCAGGACGGGCCTTAGAGTTGTAATTTTTTTATTTGTCCACCGGGTGGCGCCCTTGCTCCACATTTGACCCCGGGCTGGAAAACAGCGGGCTGCTTAGATAGACCTGCGGGAAATGAAGCCTCATTTCCGGCGTGCAGCAGCGGCTTCGCCCGCTGATCGGGCGGGACAATTTTTTGGTCCCTAGGACCGTGAGAGGGTGCTTTTTTTTTTTTTTTTTTAGTCAACAGGAAATGACGTATTTGTTGTCACGTGGTATCGGGCGTGTGTGCTGGAAAAACGGGTCCCCGGTGATCGTGCCCCGGTAACAATGGCGTGTCCAGCGGGGTGGCCTGGGGGGGCACAGGCCACCCCCCAAACCAGACTGGCCACCCCAGGTGCCACCCCAAAGGCAAAACAATAAAATTCAATCAAATATCAAATGTCCGATTATGTTTTCACGGTGACGCTCAGATATCCGAGTGTAAGTGAATGCAGCATCGCTTCTGCGCTATGCGCATCACGTTAGCAAAGGTAGGAGAGCCAAGCGCGAAAGATGGCACTGCAGGAAACAATTTTTCGGTGAAAGAAAATGAGGACAGAATAAATGTCCCGGTAAGTAATATCAAGTTTGTTGAGTTTAGTAAACTTCGGTGAAATTAGAATACCAAGGAAAAAAATAACACTTAAAGAATTAATGCAGCTGTGGAATATTTCAGACAGTATGCTACTGAGGGCAGCTAACATAAGAGTTATGCGTTATAAGATATAATCTAAGTCGTAACATTGCTGTATGGAGCTGCAGATTTGGTTGCAGGTTAACATAGCTGGACTGGCCATCGGGCATACCGGGCATATCCCCAGTGACTTATTTTTTATTTTTTTTGTAATGGCATGAACAATGAGAGGTGGTGGATTGGCCAGATGCAGGTCGATGTGTAGAAATAACTCCGTTGTTTGGTGGTGGCTATGACGGGGCTTCCACAGAGGCAACAGGTGGATGAGGGAAGGGGAGGCAGGAGGAGAGACCCGAAGCAGCCACCAGTCCGAGTGTCAGGTGAACTGAACTTCAGGTAAGAAGTTATGACCTGCAGTCTATCTGGGTCAGATATAAACCAAGTTTAGGTGGAGTTTATTTTCATGTTGCTGACTTTTTACTGTCAGTTGCAATAACTCATACTGCGTTCTAGCCAGTTTGACGGAGTTTTTATACAGCTGGGTGGGTGCTATGATGTTACTGATAGTGAACTTTATTTTATTCATAAGGTTAGTAGAGTTGCCAACGGCTCCTTAAAAAAATGGAATGGTCCCTCATTCAGAGAAAATATTACACGTTTCGTATTGAGCTGAGAAGAGACGCAGTTTGTCCCGGACTTTAGCTAGAATGGAAAAAAGACACAAAGCTGGATTTATTCTGTCTTTATGCTGCACAGCTGCCTCTTCTCTCATTCTCTCCCCCTCCCTCTCCTGTTGCTACTTCAATCATGAAACTGATCAATGATCAGCTGATCGGCTTTTCTCTCTTGTTTATCGCCCACTTTGCGCCAGAAAGAGGAAACCAGCAGATGTTGCGCTAAACAACAGCAGCACGTTTAAGCTTGATCGGCTGTTGTTAGAATGTATTTAATATTAATTTCTAGTATCAGCTGATGTTTGCTGGAGCCACAGCTGTAAAGCTGCTGGTCATGATGTCTGTTTAGATATGTGGTGAGAGGGAAACATGAAGATGAAACCAGGAGATGTCCTTACTGAACCATCAGAGCTGAACAGGTGATGGAGAAACAGGTTTACCTTTTAGGTGACATGAATGAGTTGAAGGGAAGTTATGAACTGTTTCTGAGAGACAAATAACACCAGGATCCTTTTTTATGTAGCAGACAGCTGGTAACTGTGCAGGGGCGGGTCTAGCAAAGTTTTGCCAGGGGGCCAGGTAGGGCATTAACAGGGAAAGGTGGGCACAAAGAAATACTTTTCTTTCTTATTCTCATTTAAAATACCTAGTTTTTATTAAATAATTATCTAAATCTTACAACCAAAGTTTTTATCTGACGTAAAATGTATAGAAATCATACATATACCAACAAGACTGTACATCACTGTCACAACAGGGTTTGTTTTCAGTCAAAGTCTTTATGGCTTTACTACCTGGTGGGTCGGTCTGTAGTAAAAATGCCCAATTTTTTTGTCCCAGTCCAGCCCTGCAGGTTAATACTGGCAGTGTCACCATGCCAGCTGACTGTATTTTATCATCAGCCAGTGTTGTTCTTTATCAATATTACCAAAGTTTACGATAAGGCAGCATAGAAAGTATTTACTTGCTTTCAGGTTTCATTCAAATGTTAGTCTTTTCAGTTGTTTCCCCACTTTTTTCCTGTTTCAAAATCAAACACCAGTTTGTGAGAAGATTATCTTCTTTTTTTAACAGGCAGATAAAGTTTTGCATTGGCATTGGCTAATTTGTCAATTGTTTGTTACAAATGTTCGTATTTTAATTTTCAAAAATGTTTTTGCCCAAAACATATGTGCACTATATGTCAGTAAAAATACTATGCAAATATTGTTGTCCTTGACTGCTGAGTAAACACTGACAAAGCACTGATTGTATCTCTTGTACTTTATCAACGCAGTATCTAAAAACTTTGCACCGTAGTGGTTAAAATCTCATTCTAATAAGAGTTAAAAGTGCATTTGGTTATTAGGTTTATAGGATTATTGAATTATGGTTAAGGGTTGGTAGAATTTTTTTTTAAAACATTATCTGCCAATTAAATCTGCCACCCTTCTCCAAATCTGTGCCCCTACCTGGCCCCCCCAACAAAAATTTTCTAGACACGCCACTGTACACAGATGGTCTGAATTTGTGAAGCGAGTGGTATCGCATTTATCGAAGTCGGCTCCTCGTTGTTTTTTCTAAGCCACGATTAGGCTCATTGAGAGCAGGCATGTGCATGCAGACAGTGTTTGTTTTTACATCTGGTGGGTAACGTCCCTCCCTATATTTTTGGAACAGTACCTCTGAAGCTTGATTTAGATTTCTGCAGGAAATTTACGTTCTAACTTCAGATGTAACACCTCTTAACACTAAACCGGTCCATCATGCTGTTGTTTCCAGTTACAGCGTATATTTCCTGCTGAAGCATATTTCAGGCATAAGACAGAAACATTACAAAAATATACACCTGCAGGCCACTCTATTGTCTTTATTTGACTAAATGCACTAAATTGCTGCCACAAGCTTTTGAACACATGTACCTAATAAAGTGGCTGGTGAGTGTCCTCAGTCCCAGCTCGGATACAGATGTGTCGGTGTGTCTTTGTTCCCTGCAGTAGTGCCCTCTCCAGCTCAGTCATCATCCACATACCCCAGGACACTGTCCGAGCCAAAGAGATCATCGCCTACGTCAACACGCTGAAGACTCAGGTCAGCTATTACGCAGAGAGGCTGTCTCAAGCTGCCAAAGACCAATCGGCCAGCGGACTGGAGTGGACGCTCGCCAGTCTGGTTGACAAGGTACTAAAAGTGTTTGACGTTACGTGGGGACGCTTCATATTTCATTCATACCCTCTTCCTTTCAGACCCGTCAGCTGGTGGCAGTGTGCGGCTGCAAGCTGCTAGCTTCAGCTATTTAGGCCCTGAACGCAGTACGAGTACATCGCAACCAAAGCTTCTCCTTCCGCTGAGTCTGAACAAGTAGTGCTCCGCAATGACCAGGATACGCTGAGAGCAAAGTACAGCGGTCACAACAGCCAGTCGTCACTGCACGTGGACTGGCACGAAGAGGAGTGGGTGAGTTGATCAGCAGTTATTGGCTGTTTTCTGATTCCAGATTTTTTATTTCTTTAGCATGACAACAGACAAGCTTAGTTTCTTGGCACACATTGTGGATACAGCTTGATATCTTAACTACACTCTGAACTCTGTTTGTCTTTTCTTGTTGCTTCTTCTTCTTCTTGAGTCATCCCTCTCATGTTGATTTCCAGCTCAGGTCACTCCTTACTTTTAAGAAGTTGGAGGATTCGTGAGCAGATTTTTCCTTCACCATATCAGCCGACTTTATTCTATGAGAAAATACTCTTAAATGACTCGTCTTTAAAAAGTGTTCAGTGTTTTATGTCTGGTCTGTGTGTCATCTTTGTCTTTACAATGTTGCAGCAATACTTTAGTAATGATATGATATGATATGATATGATATGATATACCTTTATTAGTCCCACAAGGGGAAATTTAAATGTTGGTTTAGTGTAAGCTCAGCTTTTTAACTAATGTAAGAAGTGTTATGACTGACTCGTTTTTAATACCTAAATCTGGCCTCAGTGCACAAACCTAAATGAATCGGTACATATGAAAGCGCCCAAGTCACGAGCTGTGTTCAAGGACATGGATAAAACAAAAAGGTTCAAATTTGTGCCCAAAAACCCCACAAATCAGTGTCACTGTTTTAAAATCTGCTGCGAGACCGCTCTAAATGTCAGCTTTTTCTTTACGTAAAGACTGGGGTCTGTAACATATCAGCTCGTTTCTTATTTATTAAAGAACATGCCTGACACCAGGCTTTTGAGTTAACGGCTCCATTCGATCTCTGCAAGTATTTTTAAGTATTTTTAGGTTCTTTCCAGCAGGATTTGTGGCTAGTTCTGGAGCTTGACCCTAAAAGATTTCAGTGTGTCGGTGCTTCTGCTTTCCCTGTTGTCCTTCTCTTCCGTCTTTATTTCTGTTTCTGTCAAATTTAAAAACAACTGCACTCTGAAATACACACTCTTTGCAAGATGTTGTCTAAACTAGTGGTTGGAAGGCATATTTGTGTTTGGTCTCTGATGGTTTATTTACACTTTTTGCAGGCCACGCCCACGGACTACAGCGCCATGATGAGCAACAAAGCCAAGAAGTCTATTGACTTCCTTCTGATGCAGGACACCGCCCCGACGATAGCCACGGACGTGTCACTGCAGTACCGCCTCGACATCGTCTTCTGCCAAACGGTCACCTACACATATTTTAATTATTGTATGTCTGAGCTGATGCGTTTATCCTGGAGTGACTCAGAGTGAAGGAGAAGGCCAAGAAGAAGTGTAAATATCATAGAAGCAAGGAGTTCAGAGCTCTACGACTTAGTGTCTTTATGGTATTTATGTGTGTAATGGAGACCAGGGGTTCCATTACCCTTACTTGTATTTTTATTAATTGACTGACTGATTTGTATTTAAAAACCGTAATGAAGAAAAACACACACTGGTTGATTGTGATTCTTTATTAGGCTTTTTGGGTTGTTATTTAAGTGACTCGTTAAAGGTGAAGAGACAGGGGGACTGGCCATCCTACCTGTGTCAGGAAAAGAACCCGTGTTAGAGCTGTTCACATTTAATCATTTGTCTGTAACCTAAATTAGTTGTATATGTAAAAAGAGAAGTGTTAACAGTACTCACTTTGTAAAGAGTAAAAGCAGCTCAATCACCTGCTTATGAGCTCCTGGAGAAAACCAATGTGCCAGGCTAGGGGAGTGTGTGTTGGAGTGATTTTGTTAAAAGTTGTCATTATTGTGCTTGGACCTTGTCTTGAACTGTATGTTCAGATATTTTCTGTTCCTCCCCCACATGTAGGATGTTGGGGATGTTACTAGCTATAGTTTTCAACTGCAGGCACAATCTATGTAAGATTCTGGTTTCCTTATTTGGTAAGGAGTGTTCACTTCCTGCCCTTTATGGGCTCACCATGTAAATGGTGGACTGTTAGAGAGGTTAAGCCATATACGAGGTTGAGGGGAGATGACCCTTTTATGACTAGAGATGCGGTTAAAACGTTTGTAAGCAGGAAGTCACGTATACAGACACACATACACTCTCTCTCACTCACACACACACACACACACACACACACACACACACACACACACACACACACACACACACACACACACACACACAGTGCCTTAGCTTTTACCACACAACATATGGGGTTTACAATGGGCGGTTGTGTAACTGTTTTCATTCAATAAAAGGCTGCGAGTGGAGGCTGGAGTTGGAGTTGTCTGAGTTTGGGTGTAGAGCTTGCAACTCTGAGAATCCGACCAGGCTTCCCCTGCACAAGTAAAAACCAATCGAACTCTGATTGTCTTACTTTGTTCTGAGTCAGCGAGGGCTGAAACCTAACTGTGTGGTTAAGGTGTTTTAATGCAGCGGTCCCCAACCGCTGGGCCACGGACCGTTGTTTGGTCGAGAGATGAGGCTCGGGTGTGAAATGTATGGTTTTCAGAGTTTTTATCGTTTTTTATCGTTATTTTGTTATCGTTTTTATCGTTAACTCTGTTTTCCTGGGTCTTTCGCGTGTGTTATGAATAAATCTTCTTTTTTTCCGGTATCGGTACTAGTTTTATTTTGTTGTATTTATCTGTGACACCTTAAAGGCCGGTCCGTGAAAATATTGTCGGGCATAAACCGGTCCGTGGCGCAAAAAAGGTTGGGGACCGCTGTTTTAATGTATATAGAAGAGACTGAAGTTTATATGTTATGGAGTTATTTATAGGACTTGTTACAAATCTTCATATGTCTATGATGTGTTATATCAGCCCGTTCTCACTCCCGAGGCGTAACATGTCGACGTTTTGTCACGTCCCGCGGCGTTCCTGAGGAACGTGAAAGGAGACCTTCGGCGTTCTTATGGTACGCGGCGGGCTATGGCTGGAATCCAGTTCAATGACGCTCCCGCGGTAATAGACGTTCCAGCCCTGTATTCCAGCCCTAAACCTAACCTTATCCCTAGCCCTGACCATAACCTTATTCCTGACCTTAACCAGGACTTTAATGATGTTAAATAGCGTGTTTCTAAGCGATTTGAAGAAAAAGAGCAAACATGTGTAGATTCAGTCCAGACAGTTCTCATATTTCCTCTTTTTTCCGAGGTCGTCATTTAGGAACGTGGTGGGTAGCCGAAAACGTAATATGGTGACGATTTGTCACCTAGCGTAAAATGTTACGCTTTGGGAGTGAGAACGTGTTGGTTATATTGTAGTGGTTTTCTTATGGGGAGGGTTTTGTTTCCCTTTGGTTTGCTGACCCCCAGACTTGGTCTATTCCAGATGCTCACCTGAATCAGGTAGAGTATAACAGGAAGCCATTTGCTTTTCAGAAGGGTTGGATTCTTTGCTGTATCACCATGTGTTCTCATTAATAAAGTACATTTTACTCCAGTCTCGTGCTATTTTAGTGGAAGTGACCCATGACCGTCGGCCACAACTGACAATATGACTATTAAAAGTCTGAGTAATACTGTAATTTTCTGCTGCTCATTCCTGTGCAATATCCCATCTGACCTCCCGTCATATTTCTTTTCAAGATTTTCTTATTTAATCACTAGTGTACATATATTTATAGATACATATATATATATATTTAGTCATCTTTTCTCTTTTACCACGTCTTTCAAATATTTTGCTCTTTACTATTTTTCTATTTTTTATTTTATTTTATTATATTTTATTATATTTTCTTCTACTGTACCATGCTGCTGAGTGACTGCTGCTCGTCAAACACATTTCATTGCAATGTTGACCCTGTGCTAACTTGCATATGACAAATAAAACTGAAAACTGATAAAACTGAAAACAGTAAAGGCAAAGGGAACACATCAAGTAAGGATTTCACACTCCCACTCACAACGGCACTTTCAAAGCATAAAGCCAAATGCTTCAAAATTTCATTTTGAAGCATTTTAAAAATGAATGTGTTTGAGTTTCATTGCTCCAAAGCAATGTTTTCATATAAGCAAGATAACAACCAGTTTGCAACCATGTAAGTACAGTCCTCTATTGTGAACAGACGTGTTGGCAATCTGTCTGCGTTTATAAATTAGACAACAGTTATTTGCAGATCTTCATCAATCTGCCTGAGAGTGATTGCAGTCGGTCTGAGTTGGACTGCAACTGTTTTGAGTCAGGTTGCCTCCAAGGAGGCAGTTTATTATTTTCCTTTCCTAGTTGGACAGATGGCTGTTGTTTTGTTTTTACTGTAGTGTGCTGGGCCATTAATGGCTCAGGGGCTGCAGCGTATCTGCGCCAACACCTAAGGCCAACGTGGAATCACCGGTCAGACTAACATAAAGAAAGAATCTGTTAAATTACACATTTGTATTCATTAAGTCACAGACAATGAAAACAAGCAGAAATCAAGATGTAATATTTTTATAATTTTATTGATGTTAAATTAAAGTCCCAGCTTAGTTATGTTATCAGTGCAAGTCACTTCAATCTGTATAGCACCAAAGGAAACAATGGTGTTTTCAAGGTGCTTCACACTGTAAGGTAACAACTTACAGTATTAAAAAGAAAACCCCAAAAGAACAAACCCCTCTGAGCAAGCACGAGGCGACAGTGGGAAGGAAAAACTCCCTTTTAAGAGGAAGAAACCTTCGACAGAACCAGGCTCAGGGCGGGGTGGCCATCTGCCGCGACCATTCCTGGGGATTTCAAAAATGACTTGATCTGATCTAAATGTAAAACTAGCTCATTTAAAGTGTCCAGTGAGTTTTAGAAAATATTTTGCTGTTGATATCACGATGTCACTATAAAGTGGAAACTTTGTTTCTTCCCTTACACCTCCCAAAAAATGCCCGCACCGATGAGAAGCACTTAGATATGCAACTTGGTTCTGGGAATATCTTTCTTTTGAAAGTTTTAACAATATCTTCATCAAGATTTTGGAAGTTTAATTGCCAGAATGTCACCAAAGATGCATGCTTCCATCTTTTACAGAGGGATTTGAAAACCCTCTCGCTGAGTTTCTTGAACTTCTCTGGTGGGATTTTGTCGTATCTGGCCCTGATTTCAGTCCAGATTTTCATGGTAAGCCGGTTGGAGATAGCTTCAGCACTTTCAATGCTGAAGACTGTGCCTGATTTTTTTGAAACCTGGGAAATCAGTCCTTCCACAAAGATTTCCACTGAAAGTCTGCATCTTTCTTTCTTTTCATATGATTCCAGTATATCAGTAACTGTTACTGCCAACAGGTGTTCTTGGAATACTGAAGTAGTTATGATATTAAATATTGGTTGTTCCATTAAATTCATTGAATCCTCCTCCCCACTCCTCCCCATTTCCAATGATATTAGTGACAATTTATGTAATTTGTCACAAATATCAGTGAAAATCGCATTAGCAATGCAGTCAAAATAATTCTGCACTTTTCGGTCTAAATGCAAATCCATCCCCTTGAATTTGTCCAAGAGTAGATCCAACAAACGTTTTTGGTGAGAATGAGGGCACTTTAAAAGTTTACCAAGCTTTGAAAGCACAGCCTGAATTAATGTCTCTAACCATCTTTCAAAGTCTAAGGTTTTTTCAGGTGGCTCACAGTCTACAGAAGATCTGTGATGCTGTATCTTTTTATATGACTCCGTTTGACTTACGTTTGTTAACGGTGGGATGCTGGCTTCATGTTCAACACAGGATTTCTGCTGCTGGGGATCTGGAATTGGATTGTTTTCTGGTTTTGCAGCACTGTGTTGGTCAGCATTTTGACAGCTTTCTTCTGTGTTAGCTGTTTCTTGGCTGTTAGCATCTATATTCTGTGCTGTATCAAACTCCTGCTCAGCAGAATCGTCCAAAAATTTCACACGTGACAAAACCGTTTTGCCAGTAGTGGTGTGGACAGAACAGTTTTCATGTACAGGGGAGTTCTGGGAAGACCTCAGTGGTGATACTGCTAGTGACTGTGCACACAGGTCCATTACGTCCTCTACAAAACCTACAAGCCGCTTAGCGGTGAAGCAATCCGGATAGCCTGAGATAAGCTCTCCCCACTGCTTGATCGAAAAACTACTGAACAAGTTATTCAAGAGGGATACCAAAGCATGTACTGTAGAATTATCCCCATTGGTCTGAACTGTTTCATCATTTGTCATTGTGTTACAGTTCGAGCTTGCCATTTCACTTTTTTGTTTTTTATGTCTAAAATGTTGTTTTGTGTTAAACTCCGTGTTTGAACGTTTAAAGCGCTGCTGTCCCGCTGTGTGAATGCGTTTCAACTGAACAGCCAGGTCTATATATAAGGTCGGTTTAAGGTTTCTTTGTAACGTCACAAAGAAACGTCACCAGTCAAAGGACTGGCCCGCCCCGTCATAACGAAAGGGGCGGGACAAATCTGTTGCTTAGCAACTGAAAAAAAAGGCACACCGCGCTGAATGCTACATCCGGCCTGCGACGGTACACCGCCTCCGCACCACCGTTTAAACATGAAGTGTGGATGTTAGAAGATCCCAAATATGGTGAGCTACTGGGAAATTACTCACGTTTTTGTTCTTGAGAGTGAGCGATAATAAGCGACATTTTATTGAGAAATTACAGTAGTCTGTCTACAAAAACTACAAAAATGACCTAAATAAGACAGAAGTACACATTCATTTTTATCGTTTTGTCAACAACAGGGCGCATGAGGTTTGTTCAGTATTTGTTGTGTCTACAAGGCTCAGGCGCCCCCATGAAGTGTCTTATTTGTATAGTTGAAAGCATTATAAAGGAACGCAAAACTAAATTACATATAATTATAATTCTTGGCACTTTCTGGTGTGTGTGAGTTAGTGTTTCTCTTTTATGATTTGTGGGTCCAGCATCAAATTCAGAATCCTTCCCATCACACATGAGGTCTTGAATAATCATCTTATTTTAAAGACCTCGTAGTTTGATAGTTTGCTCTCAGACTGTGGGCTTCCTTGTGGTTTTTAGGATATTTAGAAGTAGAAGGGGATCATCCTTCTGTGGAACCAGCTCCCAGTTTGAATGCAGGAGACGGACACTATCTCTACTTTTAAGATTAAGTTTCAAAGTTACCTTTTTGCCAACGCATATAGCTAGGGCTGAATCAGGTGACCATGAATCCTCCCTTAGTTACCCTGGGACTACCCTGCTGGGGGATTCCCACCATGTGTTTATACACCTCTCTGCATTCAATAATTAGTTCTTGTTCATCTCTGGCTCTCGTCCACAGTGTGTCTTTTGTCCCCTTTTTCGTCTCCTCATCCCCAAAGGGTCGCAGCGGGCTGCCCCTCCCTGACCGTGGTTCTGCCAGAGGGTGCTTCCTGTTAAAAGTGAGTTGTTCCTTCCCACTGTATTGAGGTTTTTTCTTTTTAATTGTAGACTTTCTACCTTACAATCTATACCACACTCAGAAAAATAAAGGTGCCAACTGGAACCAAAAGTGGTTCTTTAGACTGATGCCATAGAAGAACCTTTTTTGGTGCCACAAAGAACCTTTCAAACAATGGTTCTTTGAAGAACCATTTCTTTCAGTGGTTCATTGAAGAACCTTTAAAGGTGCCCCAAAGAACCATCAAGAAATGGTTCTTTGGGGCACCTTTAATGGTTTTTCAAAGAACCATTTTTAAAAAGGTCCTTCAAATGGTTCTTTAAAAGAACCATTTTAAAGAACCTTTTTTGAGTGGTTCTTTAAAAAACCATTTTAAATCTTTCAAAATAAAATGCATCATAAATTGAATTTGAGTAGGGTAAAATAAATACGAGCACAGCATAGACATATATTAATGGTTTATTGTCATTTTGTAGTATACCAAAAGACAAAAAGGCATTTTAGCCCTCAGCACAACATCAATACTAATACATGTCACATATTAGTGTTTTAAACAGTAATAATTAAATATATTTGCTATACTATAAATAAATATATATAAATACTATAGCTACAGATAACACAACAAATAATACATGTATTGTTTAATTAATAAAACATCAGAAAGTGATAAAACACATTAGAAATAGCAATAGCTTCATAACAGACCAATAAATCAACACATTTTCATCAGCAGATGTTTGCATGTTCAGTAAAAATATTTCAACAAGTTTATGATTAAAATGATCAATGAACTTTAGCATTACACCATGTAATTTACGTTTCATGTTGTACTCATGGTCCTTTGTTAGTCCAGTTTAGGACAATGTCTCTGACGTATGTTTCATATCAAACATATGTCATATCAAAACAAGCCCACACCTGCAGTTGTTTCAGTTTTTCACTGGTGTTTCCTGTCAGCTGGTCAACCTCACTCAGGCAGACATCCATATCAGCCAACCAAACGACAAGCTCCTCCCTTTGTGCTTCAAATCCCTCCCACTCTGAGACAAGGAGCTGAAAGAGAGAGAAAAGAGTCAATTATAAAGAAGAGAGAAAAGTGAAACCCTCCTCAGAAGGTCTGACTCGCATACCTGCAGTTGACCTGTGATGGACTCCAGTTTGGCGTTCACGTCATCCCTCGCCGATGCCAGCAGCCGAGTCTGCAGGGTGCCCTGGAAGAGCTGAGTTAATGTTCGACTCCTCCTGGTCAGGCTCTCCAGCTGGATGAGCCGAGGTCTCCCCTCTCGCCGCTGCCTCTGAACACAGAAACACAAATTGCATCTGAAGCAGGAGGTGCAGATTTTTTTTGCTATTCTTTTCTAAATCCAGGCTAGATCACGTGGAGGTATTTGGAAAACTTTTTTGGCCAGCGGACAACTGTTGTCTTGCAGAAAGTCAAATCAAACATATGCGATACACAATCAATTCACAAGAACACATAAAAAAATAAGTCCAGTTCTTGCCTGATTTCAAGTGAAATCTGCATCAAAACAGGGTGACAGAAGTAAAACGAGAGCACAAAGCCTCACTTTGTACAAGCCTGCTATTACAGTTCTCCTCTATGCAGATGACTTTCCTGTTTTCAAGGCACAACTTGGATCTGCTGTACGAATCTTATGGATACACACTAAATGAAACAATAGTGTGCATGACTCCAGATTCTGATCTCTCATCCTAATATGGTCCCAACATAGCAACAGCAAGAAAGCAAATGTTGAGGCTTCAAAATACAAAGTCCATAAACCAATGGCTGACATGGGTTTTATCATAAGGGTGATAAATATACAGATTTCAGTCTGTCTTAGAGATTTGATGTTCATTTACCTGCAGATGCACTATACGTACCTGCTCCATGGTTTTTCACAACATTTTGCACACCACTATTAAATACAGGAAGTAGGTGAACTAAAACAAGTCATCTTTCTTTGTGAGAGGACCATATTAATGAAACAAACCTCAATGACATCATAGGGATCCCTAAAGATGCTCCTGCTGCTTCTCTTCCTCCTCATCCTAAGCTTCCTTCTCCTTGTCCTCGCCTTCCATCCAATTGTAATTCAACCTAATTGTGTTTCTCCCCCTCCTCTTCCTCATTTTGTTGGAGCTGTGAACACAATTAATGTGAATCTGGATTAATTTGTGCAAACAAGAAAAATCTACAGCTTTTTGGTCAGAGGTGCTCTTGTGATTTAAGCCGGGTAGAGTAGATTTATGTGTTGATGCTACCTGCTTCAACTCTGGCTGCTGAGTGACATTTACACCCTGGCTGGATTACAAACTTTAACCATGTGCTGAACTTTGGCCCGGCGTTGATACCTCTTGTTAGTATAACGACCTCTTCTTAGCTTGTATGTATGATGGTGGATAAATGAAATATACAAAAAAATTAACTATATTACAAAAGAACATCTATCTTGGAAACATCAACTGACCGGAGCATAACTTGTCAACTAGTCCGAAACTAAGTTATGCAGGAACAGTCAAAGACACACCTCCTCATGTCACATTTCTATTCATTTCTATATAATTCGATTAGACAATGAAGAGTTATCTAATCTAATTATTCATTCAAAACTCTTATGCATAGCTGTATTTTATACAGCTCATACAGAATTCAAAGTACAGGTTCATGTGAGTATTTAATGTACGGCTCAGATCTACAGAATTTCAAGAGTTTCTAGGGCAGACACAGAGCTCACGTCACAACAGGCTTCAGGCGCCATTTTAGTGACTTTAACAATATATTACATTTTAATTTCGGTCTAGCTGACATTAGGTTATGTACGCAGCACGCAATTGAACCACATATTTTAGAAGCCAAAGGTTCAAATTAGCTGGGAGCACCTTCACTTAATTATAACAGTGGTTTTGTTAGGAAAACAGTTGGATACTAAATTGCGCTGACCTCAACGGCTAACGTATCTAGCTAATCGCTACTGTTAGCATAACATTAACAGCAAGCTACAATGACGAGTAACAAAAACAAAACAGTAATAAGGTTTTAATGAAAATGTTTTACCTTTTCTAACAGTCCCAGAATCCACAGCTTCAAAGTCCAGCAGGTACTGAAGACTGTTATCCGCCTCGCTGTCACCGTCCGTGAGTTTTTTCCCCCCGAAAGGTCAAGGCCCGCCGCTCGCGCACTCTGTCTGCGCATGCGCATCCCAACGACTGACCCCCTCCGTCCGCTCCCGGGAGGTTATAGTATGACGTGTTCTGACGTCACTCTCTGAGTGTACACACATTTGATGGACTAACAGCTTGTTCCTTCATCTCCTCCATCAGGAACAGAGCCCTCTCTCCCAGAGAACTGCAGCCACCGCTGAACAGCATCATTCCCAAAGTCAACAAGCTTTGCAATAGCTTTAAATGTCTGCATTAAAATGGGAAAGTCTGACACCATTATCCTCAGTCAAAAATCCTTTTTAAGCTGCTGTTTTTCCTAGTTAAGCCTAATTTGTGTGCCCAGGGACATCCAATGTATATTAATAAACATATCTGTGACAAAAGGGATGCTGCTCTGTACAAAAGATTAAAAAAAAAAGTCAAAGTAAACATCTGTCATTTCCGCTATATACAGTATAGTATATAGAGAGATGAGACTACGAGGCTCCAATTACATCAGTGCAAAAAAAACAAATAGATATAAGAAAAGTAAGAAAATAGATATACACTTTATACACTAAATATAAACAAAAGTACGTCTTTGTGTTTCCATTTAAACAGAAAAAAACTTGGCACAGAAAACAGACAGATGAAATGGGATGGAGAAGGTGTACATAAATTATACAACATACCACAGTACATTGCACATAAATATTGTTCCTATAAAACACAACATATTTTGTTTTGGACAGCTCTGTTAATGTAAAAATGTTTTAGAGATCCTATATTATTTGAAAGTACGTATTGTGACTCTGTGGAAAAGCATCAGAATCAAGGAACTAATGTGAGCAAGAAAACACCGTACTGTGGTCGAAACTTAAAATAAGCTGTGGTCCATTGACACCAAAAGTGAGTCGGGTGTTACTCCACCTGTTTATAATCTCTCACACCCAATAAAATATGTTAAACAGGGGCAATGTTGCAGTGACACCAAACTCATCATGCAGCTTTAACCTGTAACGTGCAGTTTACCTGCATAAAATGGCAAGAAATTGGTTTCACATGCTATGTGAAAGAAAACTAAGCTTTTAAGAAAACCGACTCATAGCACTAATAGTAATAAAGATGAGCAGGATTATTTGCTACTTATGCAACAGTCAGCAAGCTAGTTGATGACATTTTAGAAATCAATTCTTAGTTAATGACATCGTCTTCCATCTTCTCAGTTATAATTATAGAAGATGTGTCTCTGCATGACATAAGATGGAGTGTAAGGAGCTCCTCCAAGAGGACCCAAACACAGGACAAACACCTCAAACCAACTGTCAAGCATGCTGGTTCAAGGATGGTGATGTGAGCTCGTCCTGCAGCCACAAGAGATGGGCACCTTGCAGTCGATGAACTCCTCTGTATGCCAAAGTTTTCTAGAGTCCAAAGTGAGGCTGTCTTTCTGACAGCTAAAGCTTCTCCTAAATTACACCATGCAACATGATAATGACCCCAAGCACCGCAGCAAATCTATAGCATGGTAGTCCAGTCCTTAACCTGACTGAAATGCTGTGTTTAAAGGAATGCTTGCAAATGTCAATTAATTTAAGCAGCTGAAGTTATTGCTGCTAACTGCTGGTTCTGTAAACTAATCATAGAATGATTGCGATATTGAACTAAAACAAATGCCTGAATCCTAAATTGTGGATCACTCATTGTGGTAATCAAATCACTAAATGTGATTCAGAATTTTTTCTTTTGTATATATTATTTTACATCCAGCGGTTAATAAGAGAGTAGATATTTTGATTATAGTTAGCAAAAATTCAGACTAAAGTCTGGATTTAGATACATCAAAGCCTCTTATTCATTCTGTGCCTGGCGCTTGCATTTCTGTACCGTCACATACGCTAATCCCAGTTTCTCAATGATTGCCTGACACTGTTCTGGTGAAGTGATGAAAAACTCAGAGGCAGGTTTCACCCATAGCAGAGGATCTGTGTTGAATCAGCAACTTGCAAAACTAAATCAAAACATGGACTATTGATTTAAAACAGAAATTGCAACAAAGTTCAACATTTACTTCATTTACGCAATTAAATCACCTGAGCAGCTTTACTCATGAAATTATAACAGTAAGCTGAATTTATATGCAGTGAGATTTACTGATCAATTACCAAAGGAAAGATTTATGCCTGTAAAGAATGGCAAATGGCCGCCCTGTTACAATGCCATAAAAAAAGATTGTCATGAAAAGTAGGTGGCATCTGATCTACTGTAACCTGTTGAGCAAAGCTGTCTTTCCAGCCCCACTCTCTGATTTTTCTTTTCTTAAAAAAAATCAAACAAAAAAACATATGTTTTCAAAGTTATTTGGTTACAAATGTATTTTGGAAATATTGAGCAGTGCGAAAACCTGCACTGATCTGACCTAATTTCTTCCTCATCCTGATTCCTGACCTGGCTAAGGTGGTTCTGGCATCTGACAAGGATTCCTTCTGGGCGTCTCCCTGGTGAGGTGTACTGGCCGTGTACCACCGGGAGGAGGCCCTCGATCAGACCCAGGACCTGAAGGAGTTACCATGGATAAGCTGGAGAGGGAGGTCTGAAGTTTTCTGCTTAGACTGCTGTCCCCGCGACCCGGTCGCAGATAAATGAAATGGGTAGAGCAAGTTTAGTTTGTAAAGCATGCAATTGTTTCCATGCAGGAAATTTATAGCAAAAAGAAGAGATGAGCCCTTCGTCACAGATGGTGTGGTCACCTGCAGGTTCAAGGTTATTGCATCTCCAACCCACATCGATAGCCACTGTACTTGAGGGAAGTTTGGACAATGTTAAACACTTTCTTCAGGCAATTGTATTTGGATCACCTAAATCAGGGGTCCCCAACTCCAAGCCTCGAGGGCCAGTGTCCTGCAGTTTTTAAATGTGTCCTTGATTGAACACAGCTAATTCGAATGGCTAAATTACCTCCTCAACATGTTTTGCAGTTCTCCAGAGGCCTGGTAATGAACTAATCATTTGATTCAGGTGTGTAGACCCAGAGTGAGATCTAAAACCTGCAGGACACTGGCCCTCGAGGCCTGGAGTTGGGGACCCCTGACCTAAATTCATGACAGTAATTCAAGCAGTAATGCCTAGACGGACAAACAAACCATCCTTAACCTCCTTGGACCTGACGTCCACATATGTGGACATCACATTTTGGGTTATTTAGACCAAAAAACTCAACACCATCTTACCAGATAACACCAGCTACAATATTGGTAATATGTGTGTTGTTCAGCAGAACATTGTCCAGTATGTTGGCTGATATACTTTATTTACCTTTGAAAATAAAAGTTGATCTGATTTTAATGAATTACAAGGAGTGTTTTTAATTATTATCTTTGAAATAAACATACAGTGCTTATATTAACTGCTGAATTAGAAAAAATAATGTGCTCTTAAAAACACTCATCTATTTAAAGACTACACAAGCTGTGTTAATTATAGTTATACCATAATCCTTTGTGTCAGCATGTGATGTTAAATATACATAAACAGTATGTGTTATCAAATGAAAGTGCAAAACTCTTTGTTAGGAATCTCTACCTCTGATAACAAGTTTCATGCTTTTTCTAACTGAAAAATGAACTGAACTATGCATGAAACCACAATTCCTAAAACATGGATAACAGAAACATGAAACTCAAATAATAATCATCACAAGCACAACAAGAGAACAAGAAAACAATCCATGATGCAAAATTAATCCAAAACATAATAAACTCAAAATACTGGGTCCAACGGACACAGAACCGTGACAGCTACATAGTACTTCAGTTAGAGTCATTGACCTTTTTTTTTTTTTTTAAACAATGTCCATATCTACTCCACTGATTAAAAAGGAGCATAGCCTCGAATGAATAGCCAATTATATGCCCCTTGTCCAACATTTAATGGTTCAATTCATTGCCATTTTTTCCCCATTCGCAGTTTTTTATATAAATTTTATAAATTAATGTGCACAGTTTGTGTTGTTAGTGTCTTTGTTAATTATCCCGTTTGTCTTTTAACCCTAACATGAAGCACTTTAGTCTTTCAATCAGTTTTTGTTTTCTCAATCTTATAGAATATTTCTTACACTTAAACACAAAACTTTAGGCTGCTTTGGGGATGAAGAGCCATACAGAGAGGAATTAGGCTAGTAACAAATGTGCAAAAATGACCCATACAACTCATGTGCAGTGATTTTTGTGTAACTATTATTAAAAATTGACACATCACCAACTAATTAAACATGAATGACTCAAACAGATTTTACACAGATGTGATGACTAACTGCTAAAAGGTTTTCTGTGGATACAAATGTCTACAAATATTTGTGACATTCTTTTCTTTCACTTACAGATTGGTAAAAAATGTGTGCACGGGTTACCAGACACACACAGGTTACATTATATTTGTGTGCAGTTTTAACATTATATAGTATATTGTTATTAAAAATTATCTAATTTAGTAGCCATAGCCACTACCTTAACAAAACAGACAGGTAAAGTGGCTATCAGGTAATTGCTAATGAGCAGCCAGGTTAACATTTATGTTAACTCTTCAATATTTCAACACTATTAAAACAGGAGCTTTACTCACTGCTGAAACCTCACTGTTTAGCTGCTAGTGAGGGGCGGGGCTGTGTGCCTGTCTGTGGTGATGTGTCAGTTGAAGGAGGCGCTGTTGGTCTTTTTAGTATCAATTATTATCTACTGACTTTTCTTTCTTTTAAAAATCCTCTTTTAAGACTCTGACTGTGCAAGCTTTGTTCAAGTGCTGTTGGAAAACTTGGACATCTGAGCTTTCCTGTGCATTTATGCATAGTGAACTGGTACTTATACAGAACCTTCCTATATTCAAGTTGAGCATTAAATAGCTTTCTACTACAAGTCATTATTCTACCAGTCACACACATTTCTGCAGTGCTCTAATCTGAGCATTTTTATCTGTTCACACACACTCACACTATAGCCTATAAAGGCAAATTAATGTTTTGGATAAGTTAAAGTAACAAGTTGTTCTTGTCAAGAGAATACAGCCAGTCCAAAATGTAGTGCACAGACCACAGAAGACAATTTCTGTTGGGGGAAAACTCTGTAAAAAACCCAGGAGAAATAAAGACACAATGAGACAAAGTTACTTTCTTTATCAAACGTGTACACGGGTGAGCTGCTAAGAACAACTCACACCATGCACAGTGGCTTGGTAATTTTTATAGGCACAGAGCACAGAGACAGTGAGAACAGGATAACAAATAATAAACAGATAAAATAAAACAACTCCATATATGGTGCTAGTCTCGTCAGCAGAGAGCTAGGGAAGATAAAACAATCTAAAACAATGTGTCCCAGAAACAAGATGTCTTTGCTGGGAAAGTCTAAAAAGATAATTCTAAACTAATCTAACCATAGGCAAAGGGCAGACAAAAGGCATCTTTGTACATTTAAAAGAAGGTAAAGAAACATAGAATCATTTTTTCCTGTAACACTTTCTGTCTACAGAGTGTAAATAGAAATGGTTGAATGAAGAAATCAAACAGTAGTTTCTCTGATAATCAAAGCAACAATCAACCAAAAGCTTCAGATAACTCATACTGACTGCAGTAAACAGAGTTACTTTGGAAGAAGAGAAAGTGGAGTGGCGGAGTCTTCATTGTTTTCTGTGCCAATGTGGAACAAACCTCTGATGGTTTTCAGCCATCCCTCTGCAGAGGAGAAACACAACAGTGAGTCAGATCACAGAGTCCTGGTAAATGCATGAAGTCACATGACTCCGATTAAGGTGACTGCTCTGTTTATTTTCTGTCAAAGTATACATCAGTTCTTGTGTTTTTATCACACTAACAGCATTTTCATGTGAGGTCACTAACCTTCACAGAAATATAACTGTCAATATTACTAATGGACATGAATGTGTTCAGCAGGAGCTTTTAGGTCATATTCTCTTATACTGACCATGAACCAAGAGCACCACCACTTGCTGCTCCAGGGTCTTTCCCTCATTGTCGCAGACGGTGCAGATATAAACACCTCCATCTTCACAGCTAACATTTCTCAGAGTCAGACTGGCATTTCCTGAAGTCCGTGGGTCTTTCTTCATCTCTGTGTGGCGTCGGAACGATTTGTTGTTTTTATGATGCTGTGTCCGACCCTGCTCATATACGATTGCCTTGACTTCTTTATCTTGGATACGTTTCCACTCCACTATGATGTCCTCTCTCTTACATTTTTTGGATTCAAAGGGCAGCAGGACACTTTCTGCACCCTCTGTCACGTCCACTGCTTTGAGCTGGCAAACTGAGAGAGCAGAGAAGAACATCAACTGTAGCAAACAGCAGCAGTAAATCACTTTTTTTTTAAAAAAAAAACGTCTTTCTATAATGTGGATAACAGCAGGCTGTGTGGCTTAGTGGAGCTCACATAATCACCTATTGCACGGAAGACTGGGAGGGGATAGAGATCTGTGGGAAGACTGTTTCAGGAAAGGCGTGCCAAAAATCTGTTAATCAGATATGTAAAAAAAAAACAAAATGAAAGAACCATAACCAATGTGTTAATTCATCCTATCATATATTCAGGTTTTATGTGTGAAGATAAAAGTATAGGATACATATAATGCCTGACTGGTGCTGGATTTATTGATATCTGACAGAAAATGTCTGTCTTCTCCATTCAAGGTTAAAGACGTCTTTTTTTTTTTAGTTTGAAATTTATTTTTTTCCCCACTTCATTCTACATGTCTTTGACCTCTTGTAGGAGATTTTTATCAGTATAGCATTCCTCCATGAATATGTTTGCTTCTTATCAAGGGCAGCTTTTGTTCTTTTGAAGGCAACTGCACGGACAACATTCATAACTTGAGAAACAACATCAGTGAGGAACTGAAGGCTGAGCTTTTGGGTATAAATTAGTCTTCTTCCTTTAGGGGTCTCAAAATGGATCATCTGCCTCTTACACCAAACACCACATCTATAGCACTCTCTCTTGGCATGAAGTCCTACTGCTGCTCACTGATCAACACTCTTCTTCTTAGCCTAGCATCAACAACTATTTCCCATATCTTCATAGTATCGCTCTGTAGTTACTGAAGCTCTGCACATTTCCATTGTTCCTGAAAGTCAGTACCAGTACGTGTCATCAGATTTTAAACTGAAACTCTCAACATCCCCACAGGAGCCGGCCAGGTCTGCAACACACAAACACACACACTACCTGCAGTTTTCTTCATCCTTTTATATACAAGGCTCATGAAGACAGCAACAGCAGCAGCCAAGAGAACCAGGGGAATCAGGACAGCTGGGACAACTTTGACCCAGACTGGAGAAGGTCCTGTAAAAAACACAAGCAACCTGAACATCACCCACAGTAGTTTCACTTGTTCCAGCAGTATTTTAGATTTCTGAAATTTTAAATAATGATTTTTCAGATTCGATAGGGAAATGTGGCATCCTGCAGGATTCCACTTTGGGACCTATTTTGTTTTGTTGTTTTGACTGCCAGCAAGAAAAAGGACTGGCATGTTTTTGTCTAAACTTCTAGCTTACTTATCAGACATGTATATTGTCTGTTTGTAAATTATATCGATGAACACTGATTTGTAAATTATTATAATGCATTAAATGATCAAGATTAAATGTTCTGCTACTCTGTTCTTTTTGTAAGGCTACTGTTTTGTTTTTTGCTTTTTATCACGCTTACCTCTTTTATTCAGAGGTAAGCATGATACGCGAGTGTCTGGTTTGAGACTTATTGCACCATGTATAAGCTATCTGAGACGAATGAGAATCCCTCCAAGAATCGACTAAGTTGAATCTTTGTGCAAACAGTCTTATGAATGAGTTAGAGTCTGAACTTCTAGAAGGCCATCTGTCTAAATAGCTGTTAAACACTGTATTAAAGTCTCCACCAAAAATAATAAAAGAATTGGGATATTTAGATAGGCAGCACGATGGCACGGTGGTTAGCACTGTTGCCGCACAGCAAGAAGGTCCTGAGTTCAATTCCACGATCAGGCCGGGGTCTTTCTGTGTGGAGTTTGCATGTTCTCCCCGTGTTTGCGTGGGTTCCCTCCGGGTACTCCGGCTTCCTCCCACCGTCCAAAGACATGCAGCTTGTGGGGATAGGTTAATTGGAAAATCCAAATTGCCACTAGGTGTGAATGTGCGAGTGAATGTGAGTGCGAATGGTTGTCTGTCCCTGTGTGTTGGCCCTGCGACAGACTGGCGACCTGTCCAGGGTGTACCCCGCCTCTCGCCCTATGACAGCTGGGATAGGCTCCAGCGCCCCCCGCGACCCTGAAAAGGATAAGCGGAAGCGAATGGATGGATGGATGGATATTTAGATAACCAGCGCAGTAGGCGCTCCTCCAACCTATCAAAATATAGTTTATTCTCCCTCTGACAGTTAAAACTATACACATTGACTAAAACATAGATAGAGTGTGCAGCCTCAACTATTAGAAAAATGTAATGACCATCTTTATCTATGTCAGAATTCAAGATTTTACCATTAAATCTTCCTTTAAGTATGCAGACACCAGCAGCATGCTCTGTACCATGGGACATCCACAGATCATCTCCCCATTGCGATCTCCAAAATGTTTTTTCTTGTTCTGTTGAGTGAGACTCTTGTATAAAACAGAAATCTGAATTGAACTGCTTGCAAAACAAAAAAATAGCCTTACGTTTAACATTGTTTCTTAAACCTCTTGCATTTAAAGAAATAACAGACAAAGACATAATGATAGTAACAAAAATTAAAAGTGACAAATAAGAAAAAGCTTAGACCAAGTAAATGAAGAACAGTTGAATTGGGAACCTGGTCACTTAAGAGAGTCCTATATAAGATGAGAACTGCAACCCCTGAGTAAGGAAATTGTGAACTTGAATAATAATAGGAATACAATAGCCTAAAACAATAAAACCAATGTGGTAAAAAATAAATAAATAAAATAAATAAATGCTTCACATATGAGCATTGAAAGGGAGCTTAATAGAAATTTTCTTGCTCCATTTAAATAACTAATTGTTTTTTTTAATTCTTTTTTTGAATAAACAAACAAAATAAAATAAAAAGAAGCTTATCCAGCTTGCTCATAACATTTTCAGCAAAAATATTGCAGCCAAACTGAAGACCAATAAACTTATAACAAATAAACTGCATCAGTTTAACTCTGATCGATTTATCAGTCCAACAACAAAAACAAACAAAAAAAGAACGGCAGTGAAACCAAGTTAATCTTAAGATACTTCAGTTTTCACCTCAAAATACCTTGGATCAAGTTATAGGGGTGGAAAAATCTCTTTTCCCTCCACGAATGCACGACCTCCTACGAAGAACGCCAGCTTGTTTTCTTTGCGCGCAGCTTCCACAGACGGCCAGAGTCTGTTTCTTCGGGCGCGGTCGTCAGGAGACAGATCCTCAGCCAGCTTTAGGTTGTTACCTTTCAGGTAGGTGGACTTCTTAGCAGCGCGCCAGACAGCATCGCGGTAGATCCTGGATGTAAACTGAATGATGATTCCCCTGGGTTGGTCGTTGTTGGACTTCTTGGGACCGATGCGGTGGACGGTGTCAACGACGTCGGGGAATTTATCTTGCATCTCCGGCAGGACTGATCTACAGACTTTGAGTACCTCCTGCCGCACGTCCTGCTTGTCCCTCTCGGTCAGACCGTAGAGCTTCAGATTCCAACGGCGTGAATAGCTCTCCAGGTGAGAGATGCGCTTTTCCTGTGCTTCAGCGATTGCTTTATATTTTTCGAGCTGTGCCTCAACACTGACAACTCTGCTCTTCGTATCATTTAACTCAGCACAGACAGCATCAAATGACTCCTTAACAGCTGTGATATGTTCAGTGTTCTCTTGGACAGCTTTTTTCATCTCGGAGATGGCTATGGAGTTGTCACTCACCATTTTTTCAAGAGTATCCGACCTCGAGTTAATCAACATGGTAAGTGATGAGAGCTGGGAGAGAACCGTAGATGTCTCCGTATCCGCAATTTTTCTTAGCTTACCAGCGGGAGAGGCGCATGGAGTGATAGGGAGAGGGGGAAACTCTTCTTCCATCCGTGAATACTGAAGCGGTTCGGAAACTGCCTCCAAATAGTCGCGCATGGAGTCGATGAGAGTATTTTTAGTGTCGGCGGGCATCTCAGTGGCGAGAGAAGACTGAGCAGCTTGGCTAACATTAGCAAGCTTGCTAACGGAGCCGCTGTTAGCATGCAACTTCTTAGAATCGGTCTTTCTCGGTTTGCTCATTTTGGTTCACAAATAGATACCAAAATGAGAAGTAAAGGATGACTATTGCGTAGGCGTAAATAAAGTCTCTGTTCACTGTGTGTAATATATATTTTAAAAAGGCCAGGTTCGCAGAGCTCAGCGATACGTGACTGCTCAGAGCGCCATCTTGGGGGTCTCTCCATCACTGGGTGTCGTAAAAGGGGCTACACATCGATAGTAGAAACATTGATCGGCAACCCTCTGATAGGTCGGCGAAAATGTCGAAGGAGAGCGCTCGGTATTTTTCGGCAGCAGAGCAAGAACTCTTGAGTGAGGGATTTCAGGAGTTTCAGAGTTTATTTAAAACGCAAGGGAACACTGCAAAGGCTGCAAAAGCAAGGAGAGAGGGCTGGCAGAAAGTTGCTGACAAATTAAACACGTAAGTAATTTAATAATAACAATAATAATGGAGTGGATTTATATAGCGCTTTCCAAGGCACCCAAAGCGCATGACAATGCCACTATTCAGTCACTCTCACATTCACACACTGGTGGAGGCAGCTACGGTTGTAGCCACAGCTGCCCTGGGGCAGACTGACAGAAGCCAGGCTGCCATATCGCGCCATCGGCCCCTCTGGCCAACACCAGTAGGCGGCAGGGTAGCCTTGTATTTATCCTGTGCGCTCTCTTCTGTTTACATGATCATATGTCAGACACAGTGCCAGCTAAAGCAGTCAAATTTGACCTAGCAGCAGCTGGACTTGGAGAGAAACGGATTTCATTCCAAGGTGATGCTACATGTCATTTGTTAATATTTCAAGATTCAGTTTAACTACATTTTTACTCTTATATGTACCATTTTTGTAGTAATGTACAGCAAGTAATGTGTTTTACAGGAAGGGATGATGACCCAGAAGTGGTCAAGGCAATGATTGAGGATACCTTCCCTCAGCTGAAAGACACAGGAGGGTTTGAACTGCTGAGAATCTCGGGTACAACACGAAGCCGTAACCTGTGCACAATCCCAAGCCCAGACACTGGATATACAGTGCGATATCTCCGCAGTCCGTTGAGTGGAATTGGACAAGCTTTGATCTATATAAGGCCACTGCAGAAAAGTATTGATTTGGAAGACGTGAGTAATGACTAGGGTCACAATATGTTATTTGCATGTATTAATAAACTAGTTCAAATGGCTAGCTAAGCTCAACTATGTGTCAAATCACTTTAGCTGTCAGCTGGTTAGAAACATGACTGCATATGAGTAATAATGGTTCTGAATGTGTATGTAAGCAATTGTTAGAAAAGGTTTAGAAGGAGATATGTCATTTTGTGTTTACAATTTGTTTCTGCTTCTCATGTTGGCAAATGCGATTGCAGAACTGTCAAAATATTTTTTATCACAGTATGCACCAAATGTATATTAAATATATTTTTTATCTCCATATTCTCTGTAGAGCCTGACAACCCTCCAGCAACAAGGACCCCCCACAAAATGCCTGAATTGTGACATTAACATTCCTTTAAATAAAATGAAAAACCACATCACTAAATGCACAAGGTAAGGAACATCTTTGATTTTCTATATATTTTAGTATATAGTGTGGAAACTAAGTAAGTCCACTTTATATATATTGGTGATGGATGCTGAAATCTCTGCCAATCCCTCTCACAGTTCATTGAGTGGTGCTGAACCTCAGTCTGTTACTGAAAGTCAGGCTAGGCAGACTCGTAGTACAACAGCAAGGTCAGAGGTCCCATCCTGTAGCAACAGTGATGCCTGGAATCTGTCCTGCGGGGTAGAGGAACCAGATAGTATCATCTTGGAATCCACCATAACCTCAGCAAGAGCAGAGCAATCATCAAGTGATATGGTGGTAGTGCAGGAAGATGCATCTCATCAAGATGAGGAAAAGTCACTTCTAGGGGAAAAACCAGGTAGTGACAGGAATTAAGTTAGGAAGATACCAGACAAATGGCAAAAAATACATATATTTTATTTCTTTTGATTCATGTGATCCATACAAATGTGTACCTTTCAGAGTGGAAATGTGAACAAGATGCAACCAGAGCAGCCTGGCTCTACAAGTCCGAGTTACTTTCAAAGTATGAGACCAGAAAGGCAGTAGTCCTGCAAATGGACTTGCGGGAAAGTATTGTGGATCAACAGAGATCACTTATCTCCCTCTACAAAGCTCCAAAGGTAGAGTGGGCGGGCCCTGTCAGCTGCAAACTGGAAGGTATTTTTTCTGTATTGTGAAAACATTAGAAATCCAGTGACTGACTAATCCGAAACTTCACAAGTTCTTTTCTTCTTCTTCCTTTTAGGGGATGTTGCTGTTGGAGAAGGGGTGAAGAGATTCTTCTTCTCAAAGGCAGTTTCTCTAGTACAGTCTGGTTTGCATTTGAATTTTGGTATGTATGAAACTAGACTGGGCACATGTATAGTGGATTAAATAAGAGAATATTTCATCATGTAAAGAAAATGTATTTGTTATGTAAATGAGTTAATTGTGTTAAAATTACTGCCTGGATTTCTCATACTCACCATAACCTAGCTGTACTCTTTTCAGGGAACACAGATCTTACAAGACTGTTTGACGGTGAGCCAAAACACTTGACTCCGTCCACTTCTCAGACCTTGCTTGAGAGTGACATGTTTTTGGTGGCAGGTAAGAAAGTTATGTACAGAAATAAGAGGAATAGTAATTTAAAATAATACATGTGCAGCACTAAAGGAAAAAGCATTACTTGTGTTACATTATCCTAACTGTAACCGTAAAGATGAAAACTAGATTGAATACAGTTACAAAACTGTTTGTCTTTACCCCCATGCAATGTTAGGCTAAGTGAATTTATTATGTTTTATTTTTATTATTTATTATTAGGAAGAATAATGGGACATTCATTCATTCATGGTGGACCGTGTGTGTCTGGTATAAGTCCTGCAATCATCCATGTCCTTTTTGGTGGCTCACCTGAAACAGCTACAGTTCAGATTGAGGATTGCCCTGATATTGATATCCGCAGCACTATTCAGCTGGTTTGCATTTTTGTACCATTATTTTAAAGAATTACTATTTCACTAAATATTAAATTTAGAGACAAGATTGAATAGCCATCAGTACCTACTACTGACTAATTTTCCCCCCCCTCTGTCCTAGCTTGATGGCACTGCTGAATTAACAGAACTGGAACGAAGAAATGTTCTCGAGCTAGCCCTGGCTTGGGACCTGCCAGGTGTCACACAAACCAATAGAAAGTGGCTGTATGAACGTCTGCTATTCCACGCTGTGAGTACGGACTTACTCTCCCCAATAAATGTAAATTTTAAATAGAAAAGCAAATCAAACCTTTGGATGTGAATAAGTACATTTTTCATATACATTAAAAAAATCTCTTTGGAGGCCATTTGAAATGCTTTATCAGTACAGTGGATGTTCTTTAAGTATTTAACATTTAAAGTGTGTTTTACTTTACGGACTCACACTTCAGTTTTGGTTTGGTCTCACTGTTGTAGGTCATAACACGAACAAGCCGTCAAGTCAAGCAGCTGAGGAAAGGGCTTAAGGAGACCATGGTATGGCCGCTTCTGACAGCAAGATCAGACATGCCACAGAAGATGAAGATGAGGAGGAAGAGGAATGCTCTCTTGAGGATAAATGCAGAGTGGCAGGCTACCTTCGGTCCTTCATTGAAAATGGTAAGTCTGCTGCGATAGGTATTTTGCTATTGGTTTTCTCTGATTATACTTTGGTAAATTACATACAGTCCAGTGATCTCGGGTCATTAACAAAGTACACTATAGTATAATTTTGTTTTCTTATTTGCTCCATACTGCCTCCATGCAATACATAAAAAACAGAGTGGTGGCATTATCAGTTGCATTATAATTGTATGCAACTACTTTTAGCTTTGTTACCATAAAAATATCTATGACAGCTACAACAGCAATTTGAGTGGGGCAAAAATGTCTTGTGCTCTTTATGTAATTGTTCATCTTTTAAGGTATTTCTCCATAAAAGACTCAAAATAATGAATATAGGATGTCATTATAGCTCAAAACAATGTTCCATTGCAGCGTCTTGTGCACAACGAAAAGCCCTCATCAAGTTTTGGACAGGATGGGAAGTCTTGCCGAGAGAAATGACTGTGGAAGTGGTCAACAGCAGTCTTCCACCTGTTTTGAAGTACTACGTCTTCCTGCACACTACTGTACCTATGAGTCATTTCTAATGGACATTCAGGTGTGTCTCAACTCTACTGACTCAGGTTTTGGTCTGATTTAGGATTGATTCCATAACCACATGGTAAGATTAGACCATTTTTCTTTCTTGCATCACTTTACTGTATTCAGTGTTCAAAGAAACGGACAATCTAGTGAGTTCTAGTTCCTTTAATACACTTGACAGTGTAAAATACACAGTACAGGTGAGCATTTATTGCTTTTTGTCAGTTTATATTAAAAAGAGTTTAGAAAACAAAATCAGTTCACTGTACATTATAAATTACACAGTATGTTTATTTTATTCTCGCTACTGGAAAATTTATTTGCATTAAGATTTTATACTACTGTACCGTGTGCATTGTATTAAATCTGCTCAGAGTTGACATGTACTGTACATCCAAGAAATGAATATCAAATCACTTATTTTATTGTCACTTATTTTTATTATTATTAAAGTGACAGCTGTGTAAAACAAATCCTGTTTTATAGCCACTCACTGTTTTGTTGAAAATGAAATTGGTTATGCTGTTTTGAGTCAGTATTAGCTACAAAGCCATAGATGTAGAAACTTAAAAAAGGGGTGTGAACATATTGCACCTGCTTACTTTGAAGAGTTAAGGTGTGGTATCAAACATAAGTTTGAGTGACTGAACAGTTTCACAGTAGGCATCCAAAGCTTGACTGAGTGAAACGTTGCTGTTTGGTAGCACAGCAAGCTCTCGTTCACTCAGTGCACGTGGGAGCTGAATCTCAGGAATGGTGATCTCATTTGATGGGCGGTGATTATGTGGTCCTGTCCAGTCCACACCATAATCCTCATCAACCTGAAAGACCATGCACATGTTTTAAATCTAAACTGAAGAGGTGTTTCCTGCAGCTGTTCCTAGATGGACTTATTGAGTCTGTCAGGGCCTATTCGAGTTTTTTAGGCATAATTATTCATTCACCCATTCTAGGTCAGGATTGGTTCTCTTCAGGTATAACAAATTTAACTTTGTTTAAAGTATTGCCATCTATACCTGACAGATGGAATAAAAGGAGAGAATGGCTTGAGAGACATTTTCACTTACAGGAGAAATATTTGGTACACCAACTCGAACAGTAGAACTCATCTCAACTACAGATAGTAGAGTTTTACATAGAAGAACAAATACGGATCAAATAGTCATGTACCTGTGACAAATCTTGTCCCTCCTTTCTGTGCAGCAACCAGAGTTGCAGAGGTGAATGGTTGTTTGCTGTTCTGAGTCCGTGCTGATTCCATGCTTCCTGGAATGACTGAAGATGATGTTGAATGTGATGCAAAAAGCATCTGTGCAGTGCAAACAAGTCAATTTCTTCACCAGGGTTGAGCAGTCCTTGAATCTCCAGCTGGGTGAAGATTGTGTAGAAAAGGTCAAGGACGTTTTCATATACATCCCTCCACAGGCGCTCAATGCTATAAGACACAGTGAAAACCAGTCAATTATGCTCAGAAACCATTTGTTTTATTACAATTGCATGTGTAAAAAAAAAAAAAGTAAGACAGACAATCAATTTACTTGTCCTTACCGCTGGTTGTGAACACTTCTGCCTGTAATGTGAGAGTTCCTGTTCTCCCCCATTGTCTGCACCATGAAATGTGCAACCTTCACATTTTCCCCTCCTTTGTCTGACCTGGAAAAAAAGTAGAGAAGTTTTGATCCGAGTCAGTGAGAGTAACAATCTGAATATAACTACTGTCCAATACAGAGTTTTTTGACATACTGTATTTGTTAAACACCTCTTACCGGACTCTTGATGGTATGCCATATTGTCTGATTGCTGACAAGAAACCATCAAAAACTGTTGTAGCTTTGTTGTTGGTGGCAGCTTTAAGGTAGACAATTAACCTAGAAAAACCATCTATCCCACCATATTTCTCACATATCATTCTCACATTACATATCTGTGTCTTATTTATTCACATAGTTATTTATTTCATCATGACTTATTTATTTATTTAATTTTGAACACTTTGGAGTTCCATATGTAACACGTACGTAATCCAATTCCACAACACGATGTGATGGGGGAATCAGCTGTGTTTTGCTGCCCATTTTATTTCGAATCTGGCGCGAACCGGTGAACCAGTTCCCGAATCAGTCACGTGGTACGGACTGCCCGCGAGGCCTCGAACGTCACTGCATACGTAATCAACGCAAGCCTCGATTCGCGCTTCAGAAAAACGCCCCCGCGATTACCCGACGCGCGATTCGAAGCTTCGACACACAGGACACATCACTACTTTTAACCGAACATAGCAGCCGTTTTAGCTCGGTTAGTGTTAGGTATTTTAGTACCATGGTAGCATTTACTGGATATTGTTTTATAGTGACATTATGCAGGAAAACTCTGTCATTCAATAAGGCCCCTTTGTTTTAGTTATTTTTCTCTTTGACCCAAGAATTGATGTGTGAGAATCACAGGCTGGTACAAGGTTGAAATACCACAGAGATCACTCCCTCAGCTACATTAGTTTCTTAATCTTTTAGACGCCTGTTGAAGGCCAAATGGTTTGTTTCAGATTTCACTAATGAAAGAACTCTTTGTTTTGTGCCTTGAAAATATGTCGCTGAGATAATCACAATTGTAGCTGAACTAATAAACTACACAAAGGATGCTTCTTCACCCAAGGGCAGGAAGACGCTCCCTTATCTTGGTCTGTACTGGTTTAAACTGATAATCTGCTGTCTCATGAATTTTACCCTCTATATAAACTGTTGTACTTGTGAATAAAGTTGAGTCACTTTGGGAAGACAATCTAAAGCAGTCTCTGTTTTCTTGTTCTCCCAAGCTGCTCCCGAGCTCGTACTAACACGCTGAATGGCATGCTTGAATATTACTTGAGAATATATTTCAACATTATGCACTCCACACTGTATATAAATGCCACTTGTTTTGCACATATTCAACTCTGTATATTTTATATATTTTATTATTATTATTATTATTATTATTATTATTTTATTTTATTTTTTTACTATTTAATTTGTAAAAATGTGTATACACACACACACACACACACACACACACACACACACACACACACACACACACACGTAGGAAAATATTTAGTATACACATCCAGAAATGCATACACTATTATATATTGTACATATATTTATTAGTTTCAGGTTGGCCATTCTTGTATTTTGCTCGTTTGTGTTGTTGTGTTTGCACATCTCTGTTGCTTGTGGGGCTCGCACACAAGAATTTCACTCGCATGTGCTGTGCCAGTGTGCCTGCACATGTGATGTGACAATAAAAAGTGATTTGATTTGATTTGATATTTGACTGTGTTACAGACTAAGGGACATTCTCTGCTGATAGGTGAAGGTACATTCTCTGCTGATAGACGTCCACGCCTCGAAGGAAGTCGATCCACGGATTAGGCCCTGGAAACCGTTTCCTTCAATTTTGGTGTCAGAAGTGGGATCCTGACGAAGGTAGGCACTCGTCTTTTATTTTATAAGACTGTGTTATGCCTTTCTCAGTGATCCACATAGAAACGGGATACGCTGACGAGGCCTTCTTCAGTGGCCCACATAGTAACAAGTGGGATACGCTGAGGAGCCTTCGTTAGTGGCCCACATAGAAACACAGGAAGTTGCCTGTTGTTTTGTAAATAAAAGCAGAAAGGACACAGGAAGTTGCCTGCTGTCATAAACTAAGAAGTTGCTCACCAGCAGAAAGGACACAGGAAGTTGCCTGGGGTCATAAAACGAGAAGTTGCTCGTTAAAAAGTGAGAAGTTGCTCACTAAAAAGATAAAATTGCTAGCAAAAAAATCAAGTAACCTCAGGTGTGCCACAGCAAAAATAAAAACTAACTTAAATCCTTCAAAGCGTCTAAACCCCTCTGGAAATCACTGACCATGGGTCAGAATAATTCAAAGACCTTAGACGGGTCCGATAAAAACTCAAAATTAACTGTAAAACCGAAAAAAAATAAAATATAAAATCACAAATAGCGGCTCAGTACGACTCCCACTTCCGGTTACGTTTAACCCACGCTCGCGAATCAATGAAGACTTCCATGATTACGTATCCAGAACATGCGGAAGTGCTTACGTGACTGATTTCGTCTCGAACTTAAGAACTGTAAGTTTAATGCATCCTAATGTATTTCCGGAGCCCTATCCCGAACGATTATCGCCAGAAAACAGGTCAGTAGAAATGTTAAATACTATTTGTGATAAGGAAAGTAGGCTGATTAAAAAGTCCTGTAAAAAATATATGATAGAATGTCGTGATGTGACCAATCGCATGCTACCACTATGGAAAAAAGGACCCGAGCCAGACGTAAATGCTTTAAATCAAGCCAGTGTAGGCTCTAGTAAATCCACTGCAGAAAAAACTAGCCTTATATGCCCATCCGTTCAACCTACGGCTCCGCCGCCTTATGATGAAAAGACAGAATTAATAGCTGCTGCGGCGGCTGCACGTCATCAGCGCGTATATCCTGATATAACAGCAGAATCCCAAAAGAGTGAGGAAGGCACTGAAATGACACCTAAATCAGAAGAAGATGACTGGTTTAACCTAGATCAAAGACAGGAACGAGAATACACTGAACGAGAAAGAGAGTTACAGGAACATAAAAAGCAAACAAAACAGTTAATGGCAGAGTGTGAGGAAATCATGAAAGATCCTTTAACTGAACGTACGGAAGCTGAACTGCAGCAAGCAGTTTCCGTCATAGATAATCATGTTCAGCGCCACACTAGAGTAGCAAATGGTTTAACTGTGCCAAAAGCAATAACTAACACCAGAAATTTAATAAGGAACTACTTAAAGCAGAAAAAAGAGGAAAAAACTCAAGAGGGCCCCCACAAAAACACCCGTTATAAAGAAAAGCAGGGATCACAATTTAATGACGTCAGCCCCTCCCTTCCGTTCATGATAATAGGGGACATGTGTTGCATTCAACCCCCTAAAATTTCAGAGTTAGCAGCAACCATTAAAGAACTTCCCGATCCTCTACAAAATCCTACAGCCTTTGTTTCTGCATTACAGAGAAGTACCAGATACCACCACTTGGGTGGGCCTGATTATAGATATATATTATGTCAACGAATTCCAGGTGTGACTGAATCTCAGCTTATTGAAGAAGTAGAGGAACTAGACCCTAAAAATGACCAAGCAGCCAACACCACCTCGTTTTTGTGGATAAACGATGACAAAATCACAGCCTTTTTTCAAAATCTAAAGAAATTTCTGCTCACAATGTCTAGAGATAAAATTGATTTAAATGCAGTAACCATGTGTAAGCAAAAGCCAGATGAATCCATTCTAGTTTTTATGAAACGTTTCACACACTGCTGGACTAATGAGGCATGCATGCCTGAAGGAGGAAATGATCAGATTTTCATAACAACATTCTTAAACAATATTCATCCAGAATGTTCACAACTATTGAAGCTGACTGCCACTGATAATCTCTATGACATGAAAATAAAGAACTTTATCACACTTGTCAAAACAAAAGCTGGTGCAGATCTTTTCCCCAACAGCACGAAGGCTAAAAGTGTTAAGATTATGTTGAATTTTGATGTTGAAGGCTCAGAGGAAAGTGAAAAAATGATGTATGCAGGGGCCCCGCCCCCTCAACAAGCGCAGCAGGGAGATTTCAGAAGGAGAGATAGGAGTGGAGACGTATGTTTTTACTGTGGAAAAATAGGACACTGGAGGAGGGAATGCAAATCAGCAGCACATAGGTCTCAACCACAAAACACAGGACCAGCTCCTGCCACTAGGCGTCAGCAGAGCTCTTACAGACAAGGTAACTGGCAACGCAGACAGGAATCACATCAAAATAATGGCCCCTTTGCACTTAGGGAGCAACCTTATAATCCACATTTTAATCCCCATCCATATGATAACGAAAGACTGGACCAACCATAGGGAGGCCCAGGTGAAGATGAGGGACAGTGTGAAGCACTACACACGATGCTGCATTTGCAATTGTCCCGTAACACAGAAAGCTTGCCCATGTTAGATATAGAAATAGGTGAAAAGATTTATTCCTTTTTAGTTGACAGTGGAGCCACTAAAAGTTCACTGTCTGGAAAATTCTATAGTGGGCCTGTTTCCTCTGTGTGCATCAACACCATGGGAATAAACGGAACTCTAGTGCAATGCCCCAAAACTCATTCTCTAAAGACACGCTGGGGCCCAAAACCAGACGAAATTACATATCATCCATTCATAATTATTCCAAACTCGCCTGTGAATCTATTAGGCAGAGATTTAATGGCAAAAATGAACTTGTGTATTTCATTTAACACAAAGGGTGAAATGTTTGCAGATACTGATAACAGCTATGTTTTCTCTGCCCTATGCACCGACACCATGGAGAAGGAACAGCCTCTGTGTCAGCTGGACGCCTCAGCGGAGAATGAACTCAATATCCATCTGACTGGTATCCCACGTCACACTCTGTGTCAAAAACATGTGCAAACACCGTTACCAGGTAGCCCCATGCCTGGAAGCCACATATTTGTTTCTCTCACACTGTTCAACAACATGATAACTGCACACACCAGTGAAGGCCGAACAGTGGTTTTGTCACATAACTCAGACATAGGCTATGACATTACTGCACCATGTCGACACACAGATCTAACCTACCCCATACACTGTACTCTGCTGTCACATTGCCAGCTGAATATCAAAACATGACATTATGGTCAAGAGGTGAGAATGATGTAGGATTTATTGACTGTACACCTTATCATGCTCAGCTGAAAAACAACAAGCCGGTATATGTCAAGCAATATCCCATTTCCACTGAAAAAGCCGCAGCCTTAGACATCATCATAGGAGATTTATTGACAGCTGGAGTAATAAAGCCCACAGTATCTCCATATAACACTCCTGTCAATCCTGTGCCAAAGCCTAACAAACCTGGCGTATGGCGTTTCACACAAGACTTAAGGCAAATTAATGCAGTCATTATGCCTCTACCTCCTCTTGTCCCAGATGTCCCCAGCATACTGACATCTATTCCAGCAACAGCCACACATTTTACTGTGGTGGATTTGTGCTCCGCCTTTTTCTCAGTACCTGTGCATGAGGACACACAGCCGATATTTGCTTTTACACATAGAGATAAGCAGTACACATGGACTCGCTTACCCCAAGGCATGGTAGACAGCCCTGCGGCTTTCTCAATGGTGGTACGTGCTACCCTGGACGGCTTCATTCCTCCAGAGGGCTGTACTCTGATCCAGTATGTAGATGATCTCCTCCTCTGTGCTGAAAGTGAAAAACTATGTCAAACTGCCACACACATGCTACTCTAGCACCTCCAACAGACTGGCCACAAAGCATCAGCAAAGAAAATGCAGTACTGTCAGACTTCTGTTCAATATTTGGGATTTACACTGTCTCACGGACAACGTTCCATGACTACAGACAGGGTCAAAGCTGTGACCTCTGTCCCTAAGCCCACTACACAGAAGGAAATGCTGTCTTTCCTAGGCATGGTGAACTATTGCAGACAGTGGATACCAGACTGTTCTTTTCATGACCACATTCTGCGTGAATGCTGCAAAAAAGACAAGCCTCCTCGAATACTGTGGTCCACAGAAATGACTGCCTCTTTCAATGCATTACAGGGAGCGCTGACCTCCGCCCCTTGTTTGGGTCTGCCTGACTACCACTTACCGTTCCACCTGTACGTCACAGAGAACGGCACAACCTGTGCAGGTGTATTGGCCCAAGAGCATGGCTGTGGCTACCGTCCAGTAGCCTTCTACTCAAAGGTGCTGCCAGCAGTAGTTCAGGGGATGCCGGCCTGCCTGAGAGCAGTAGCAGCTTGCTCTATCATGATAAGGGACTGCGAGAAGCTCACACTCTCACATGACACTATTCTACACACCAATCACCAGGTCACGACCATTCTAGCAAACATAACTACACAACACATGACCGCACAACGTCGCTCAGGTTATGAAGCTACACTGACTTCAACAGCAAATCTCACTATAAAAGCAAGCAGCACACCCAATTCGCCAGCACACTTACTCATTCGTATGCTGTGTTCCTCTGACCGACAGGATGGTTCAGACGACCCTGACGATCATGATTGTATGACACGTATACAGGAATCCACAGCACCACGCCCAGACTTAGAGCAGACACCAATCCCAGACTCAGTCGTTGTTTATGTGGACGGGTCCTGTTCAAAACCAAATGACAACTCATTTCTTTGTGGCTATTCGGTGGTGACATTGCCTGACATCATACTAGAGGCTCACTCATTACCATTTCACTCAGCACAAAAAGCAGAGCTCATGGCTTTAATACGCGCCTGTGAGTTACATGTGGATAAGCGGGTAACAATTTACACTGATAGCCGTTATGCATTCGGTGTGGTGCATGACTTTGGCACATTGTGGAGACAAAGAGGATTTAGATCTGCTGATGGAAAATCGATCGCTAATTCTGACCTTGTTCAAAGACTTTTGCAGGCTATACAGCTGCCATCGGCAATTGCAGTTGTTAAAACGAAGGGGCACAGCACGGCTGACACAGACGAAGCAGTGGGAAATGCTCTTGCAGACGTAACCGCGAAAGCAGCTGCTGCCTCACAGCAACCACCCAGAAAGGAAGTATTATCTTTGCCTTTACAGCTGCCACTTGTCATGCTCCCAGACTATTTAGAAACAAATGTTGACCTAAAATTCATACAAGAGCAAGCCTCTGCCTTAGATTACACTTACTGGGAAAGTAATGATTGTACCTTAGATAACAGAGACGGCTTATACAAAAACCTTGAGGGTTTGATTGCCCTCCCATCTTCACTACTGCCAATCCTTGTCCGCCATTTTCACGGTGTGAGTCATGTCGGACAAAGAGGGGTAATAGGAGCAATAAAATCAAGATTTGTAATCGAGAAAACATCACACGCAGTAAAACGCATATTAGCAACCTGTCTAACATGTGCACGAACTAATGTAGGAAAACCAAAAGCAAAACATCAGCATTTACCACAACCAGATTTCCCATTTCATACATTACAAATTGATTTTACACACATGCCAGCACAAGGAAGCATCAAGTACTTACTGGTAATAGTGGATCAATTTAGTAAATGGGTAGAAGCTTATCCAACATCAAAAGAAACTGCAGAAGTAGTCTGTCAAAAGTTGTGCAATGAAATAATACCCAGATTTGGAATACCTCACCAAATTAACAGTGATAGAGGACCTTCATTTACATCAGAAGTAATTCAAAAGTGTGCTAAAACTCTAGCAATAGACTGGAAATATCATGTACCATACCATCCTCAGAGTTCAGGAGTTGTAGAAAGAATGAATAGGACCATAAAAAATCGCCTGACTAAAGCAATGATAGAAACAGGAATGACCTGGATCAAACTACTTCCTCAAATCCTCTGCGAGATTAGAATGACTCCATCCGCAGCAACCAAATTATCTCCATTTGAAATAATCATGGGAAGACCGTTTCCAACACCATGGTCAGCCTCCAGAGGGGCACCGCTATTGGAAGGGGACATAGACACTGCATTGTCTGACTATGTTCATAACCTGGTAGAAACACTGAATAATAACTATCAGAAAGTTTGTCTCTCTCAGCCTCTCCCTTCCATAGATCCAACCCATCCGTGGAAACCAGGAGATGCGGTGTTGGTAAAGTCGCTAAAACCAAGGGCACTCGGGGAGGCCGCGTGTTCCAGCCCCCAGACTGTACTTGCAGTGACGAGAACCAGCATCCTAACAGACGGACAACCTCAGTGGATTCATGCCAGCAGGGTTAAGACCAGCCCCACCAAACCACCTAAGGCGTCGGATCAAGTAGATGACGACTCAGGCGAGCCAACGCCCGGATCCAATCCACCTACACACACACAATCACTGATTAACACACAACGCCTGAAAGAACAACAACAAGGTACTCGAACATCCAGCAGGAACAGAAAGCCTAGAGTACCACACAATGTCTAACCTGATAAAGATAGACTCGTTTCATCCTGATAATGGAGAAAATGAAATGCCCATTGTCATCACACGACGCTTATACGGTGTCTCTCGAACCTGGGACCAGGCCAGGAGACGACTAAAGAACTGTCTTTTTTATATATTTAGGTTATTAATCATATCTACTGCATTAACCTTAGGATTTTTATTTACTATTTCGTATTGTAAAGTGCAACCCTGTTCACATTTCTGCAAGCCACATTCTCAATGATAACCCATATAGCTACTAGTACAGCTACTTCAATGTATTTGCAATTAGCACAAATTGATCCTGAGGATGTGCCAGATGTTACCAATGATGTTCCTGATGTGTATATTGAACATTAGGTTGTGAACTATTACATTTTATGATTTGCTTTTTATATTATGTTATTACATTTGTGATTTTTCCTTTCTATTTGAGTTATTATTTTTAAAAATAATAAAAGAGGGGAACTGTTAGGTATTTTAGTACCATGGTAGCATTTACTGGATATTGTTTTATAGTGACATTATGCAGGAAAACTCTGTCATTCAATAAGGCCCCTTTGTTTTAGTTATTTTTCTCTTTGACCCAAGAATTGATGTGTGAGAATCACAGGCTGGTACAAGGTTGAAATACCACAGAGATCACTCCCTCAGCTACATTAGTTTCTTAATCTTTTAGACGCCTGTTGAAGGCCAAATGGTTTGTTTCAGTTTTCACTAATGAAAGAACTCTTTGTTTTGTGCCTTGAAAATATGTCGCTGAGATAATCACAATTGTAGCTGAACTGATACACTACACAAAGGATGCTTCTTCACCCAAGGGCAGGAAGACGCTGCCTTATCTTGGTCTGTACTGGTTTAAACTGATAATCTGCTGTCTCATGAATTTTACCCTCTATATAAACTGTTGTACTTGTGAATAAAGTTGAGTCACTTTGGGAAGACAACCTGAAGCAGTCTCTGTTTTCTTGTTCTCCCAAGCTGCTCCCGAGCTCGTACTAACACGCTGAATGGCATGCTTGAATATTACTTGAGAATATATTTGACTGTGTTACAGACTAAGGGACATTCTCTGCTGATAGGTGAAGGTACATTCTCTGCTGATAGACGTCCACGCCTCGAAGGAAGTCGATCCACGGATTAGGCCCTGGAAACCGTTTCCTTCAGTTAGTTAGCTTTTTTGCTAACTTTAATAGAGACACTTGGAGAGCTTGCGCAAGACGCCTTAGCGAATCATCTCAATTGTAAAGTTCCGTTAACATCTCACCATGGGATCCATAGTGTCCAGATTACTCAGCAGATTACTCAGAGAAGAGGAAATTGAGGACATTGAAGAAATTAAGAAGGAAACTGGCTTTTCCCACAGGAAGATCACTCACCTGTACAGACGTTTCACCAGCCTGGATAAAGGGGGAAACGGCACCCTCAGTCGAGATGATTTCCATAGAATCCCCGAGTTGGCCATCAACCCTCTGGGAGATATAATCACCAACGGATTCTTTCCTGAGGGAGAGGACCAGGTAAATTTCCGGGGCTTCGTGCGGACCCTGGCTCACTTCAGACCAATCGACCAAGACAACGAGAAGAACAAGAACCCCTCAGCTACAGAGCCCCTGAACAGCAGAACAAACAAGCTGCTTTTTGCTTTCCGTCTATATGACCTGGACAGAGATGGCAAGATCTCCCGAGATGAGCTCCTGCAGGTCTTGCGGATGATTGTTGGAGTCAACGTTTCAGATGAAGAACTCGGCAGCATTGCTGATAGGACCATCCAGGAGGCTGACACAAACGGAGATGGCTGCATTTCCTTCAATGAGTTTATTAAGGTCATGGAAAAGGTGGATGTGGAACAGATGATGAGCAGCTGGTTCCTGCGATAAAGTTTCATTATTGTTATCATTTTTTTTTTTGTAATTTGTTTGTGATAAAGTTGTATGAAAGAGTTAGGATAGAAAGTGTTACACAAGTTATTTGAATGTTGCTATTTAAACTATTTTGTACATTTTGTAAAGCATCTCGTACCTCTGCTTTATTGCTGTTGATGCCAAAGAAACACATCAATACATACATCTACATTCAATGCTGGCATTTACAACTTTTAAGGTGATTTTAGACCTTGTGATTATGTTTGTTTGTTTGTTCACCTAAATGAAAAAAGAAGATTCAGTGGCCCTTTCACTAATAAATTGTCTGTATAAATTGTCTGTCAGTTAAAACTTTAAGTTGTTAAAATAAGCAAATAATGTGAAGTTACTTTCAAAATTTTATCATAATCATTAAAATCTCTCCTCCTTTCTTACCTGATGAATGAGGGCTGAAGGTAAAAAGCTGCTCTTTGCCATCTTCTGTTGTTACGTTACACTTAAAGTCAGAGTTAGATATGTGACTGTATAAAGAATTTACAAAAGTCACAGTAGCAGAGCAGGACGACTGTAATGTTTTTATGTTTGAGTAATCTCTATTCAGACCTTCACTGTAATGGATCCACTTCACTTTGTGTTCACAATGTCCATGTACCTGCACAGAGCAGTTTAAAGTCACCTGATCCCTGCTCTTCTGTTCAGTCACTGGTGAAGATAAACGCAAGAAGAATTAAAAAGTATGAATACATTTCTTTTCACTAAATGTAATGTTTTATGATGTTGCTCTAACAACACAGTTTGAACTTCAACATATTGTGGTGTAAATACTCACTGATGACATCAGACAGATAAACCACAGCATCTGGACCTTGCTGTTTCCCTGGATTGCCTCTAAACTGTCTGCAGGTGTAACGACCAACATCCTCAGCTGTGACCTTCTTTATAACCAGTGAACATTCTGCTGTAACACTCAGTCTGTCTGATTTGACTGTTTCTTTGATTTGTCCAAGATTAACCAGCTCTACTGCTGCTTTTCCTCTTGAATCAGTGAAGAGCCAGGTGGTAGTGTCACAGCTGTGATGGTTTTTGATCATGTTTTCACAAGGCAAAGTGACTTTATCTCCATCTCTGACAGTGAAGGAGAGTGAAAGATCTCCACTTAGATCTCCTGAGAATATAACAGAAAAAAAAACAATAGTTGTCTGAACGGAGACGATTTACATTCTTATTACAAAAGAACTAACAAAAAACTTGATTTGGGTTGTCAAACAAAAGCACAGCTCTCTTGGATTTCAAAATAAAGTAAAACTCAAAAGAAGAAAAAAAATCTCTTACGTGTTACATGTATCCTTACCTTCAAACTGAAGCACAAATATAAAAAAAACACAGACCTTGTAATACATCTAGATACACGGAGAGCTTCCTTTAATTAGTGAATCATAATGTCCTCATAAAGACTTTCAGCTTACTCTTAACAACCAGTTCAAAACAACAAGTTCAGCTGATTTGCTCCACAAAGACTCCAAAGGAGGAATATAAAAATAAATGCAGAAAGCAAACAGAAAGTATCACAGCATAAAAGCTAAAGTAGGTAAAAGAAAATTGATGTAGAAATTACACCTAATAATTGAGACAAAACAAGAGTTTGGTGACTATTGTAACTGAACATACTTATCAATATCAGACGTCTATCATTAAGACAGTGAATTATTCAAAACTACTTCATGCATCTGTTAATCTTAACAATAATCTATTCAGTAAGTTAGATGCTGATAAAGTGTTACAGTAGGAAGAGGTTTTCAAAGCTAATTAATTTTCATATCTGAAAATGTGTGTTTGAAATTTGTTGTTGAGATTAAGTAAAATAGCAAAAAGGTTTTAGTTGTAAATAAAGGTTTCCTTACCTGAAAAAAGAAGCAACAGAAACAGAGAAATGTTGAAGAATTTGTGTTCAATCATCACGTTTTGTTCTGGTTTTCCTTCTCATTTTGTCACATCTATAACTGGCAAACTCTGTTGTACTTGTCAAAGACACATGCCTATCTAGTTTACTTCCTGTCTCCTCCTCATTCAGGCTGTGGTCATTTTCAATGTTATGGTTATTTCTTGTATTTATTTTTTAATGTAGATCATATGAATTCCCTCAGTTTTTCAAATGTGTAGACCCCTTCTCAACCAAACTGACACTGCAGTCTTACTAATTTTGGTGGAGGTAAATAAGAGTAATTTTATAGGATATTAAATAATGTGTTGTAGAGTTTTATCTCCACTAAAGCCACAGCACACTTCCTGTCCACTGCCATATATCAAAGTATGTATTTGTACCAATTGTCTTGTGCAAACTCATATTGCTTGTTCAGTGTTTAACAGAATCCATGTTGGTGATGGTAAGCAAGACTTTGCTCTTAATGATTTAGCTTGTTTAATTCATTTTTAATGAGCAGCAGCAGAGCGGGGGAGGTGTTATCCACAAATGACCAGAATAAACATAAGTGGGAATATTTTGTATTTTAGATTGCTTTACTTTCTTGCAACCTAAAAAAATGTATTTAGTTCTCAGGTCCTAGTTGCTTTGGCTTTATTCCTCCCTTAGTGTAAAAGCTAGTTCTGTTCATGTGGATGCAGTGGCAGGTTTTCACATTTTCAGTGCCACTCATTCAAGTGACTGCTTTAGTCTCATCCTTTCCCCATCCTTATAACACTGGATTTGCATAATGACTGAAACTAGCACCCCTGTTTACCTTTCTCATTTCCTGTCTTATTTTGTTGAGCATGTGTTTGTATAGGAATTTCTTTTACTTATGTATTAATCACATTATTTTATTGTATAATGCCTTGGTGCCACTGGATTTTAACATGTCTGACACCCATACTGTAAGACAAATGGTGGAGGTGTTGTAAGGAAGTGTGAAGTATCTTGGTGTCCACATCTCCTCAGACCTGACATGGGCTGCCCACATTCAGGTCCAGACCAAAAAGGCTAGGCAGCGCCTGTATCACCTACGACAACTGAGGAAGTTCAGGGTCTCTCCAAAGATCCTCAGGATTTTCTATACAGGCGCTGTGGAGAGCATCCTCACACAGAACATGACATCGTGGTTTGGGAACAGCTGTGTGAAGGACCAAAAAGCTCTCCAGAGAGTGATCCGTACAGCAGAACGCTGCTGCAGGATTGCTCTCCCCCCGCTTCAGGACACCTACACCAGGAGATGCCGGACTAGAGCAGCGCAGATACTGAAGGACCCGTCCCATCCTGGCAACAAACTGTTCCAACTTCTGCAATCTGGTAGAAGGTTCCGCATCTTCCAGGCAAGGACAGAGAGACTCAAGAGGAGCTTCTATCCCCAAGCCATCCGTGCCCTAAACACACACACCCGCCCTCTCACATCATCTATAATTGACTGAGACAGGACTCTTCCAGACACTAAACCAAGGCACAATGTACATTTCAATTCCTTTAATTTTAAATATGTTTATATTGTCTATCCTGTAAAATAGTCAGATGTCTATTCATATTAATGTACAGAATTCACCTGCTTGCTGCTACTACTGCACATTCACCCAATGTATATATATATATATAATGTTCTTCCTCTACATCCCCCCCCCCCAATTTTTGCACATGTCGAGGAGCGTGTCAGGCTACATTTCACTGTGTGTTATACTTGTATAACTATGCATGTGACAAATAAAGAACCTTGAACCTTGAACCTTGAAGGGAGTGTGAACCTTAATGTGTGAAACAGCTGTGTACTGCCTTTTGTTCCTGAAGAAGGTATTTAACTGAGAGCCATGCTAGGCTCAGTGAGACTCTGCTGACCTGCCCCGCGGTCATGTAGGCTCTCCACAAGCTTGGTTTTCTGTTCTTTGTGTGTTTGGATTAAAGAATGTTAGCTACCGCTCACCGCTCGTCTGCAGGCTTTATTTAAATGGAAAACCTCCACAACATGTTCCATGTGTGCATTGTCTTGGGTTTTGCTTCCTTTGTTCCTTTGTTTTCCTTTACTCCAAAGTGACCTTATCTCCGTCTCTGACAGTAAAGGAAAGAGAAAGATCTACTAAGAATATGCCAGAGAAGTAGAAATGTCACCATTACTTTTCAGAGTGCAGATTAATGACATACTTAAGCAGAGAGAGTTTGAATTTGGATGTTTATTTTTTCATCTTTTGGACTGCAACTATTTTAATTTGCTTTGCTTAAAGAAACATCACTGGCGTCTTATTTACATAAAGAACACTCATTTATGAAAAAATAAAATATGAAAAAAAAGTTCTTCATTTTCTATTGTATTGTTTTTTTAAACCAGTTAGTGTATGTGTCTATTTGGTAGCTTAGTTTCTTGCAATTATTATACAGCACCCCCTTCTGGACAACAGTAATTGTTACAAAAATAAATGAAGCTGGTTGTTACATGGGGAACTTCAGCCTAACATCTTCCATTATACACTCCAGTAGACATAAAACTAATAACAAAACAGTGATGTTGATTGAAAAGTGTGTATCCAAAACAAAAGCCAAACTTTTATTGGGGCAAGGAAAAAACCAACAGGGACCAGATAACAATATCCATCAAACAAAGCTGAATATACAACAGGAAATCTCATAAGCAGACAGACAGTAAGCATCGAACAGAATGAGTGGTTACACCCACAGGAAATGAAAGGGAAACAAACACTGCCGCAACTAATCGATTAAGCAAGTATACACTCCAGCAGCAACGTGTGTTTAAATACACAACAGGTAATGAAGGAAGGTAAACTAGATGGGAAAACAAACACTGCTGCGACTAATCAAGGAGGCAAATACAAAGGAAGTGAAATTTATTAGAAAGTGCAGGCAACAAAAATAAAACTGTAAATAAAAGAGAACAATCCAAAAAAGACAGAACAGAAAATATAATAGAAAATATAATATATAAATCTAAATAATATAATATCCAATATAATTCCAAACTGAAAACACTGTTGTTGGGTTTCCTATTGTTGTATTTTGTCTATACACCCTTGTGGTTAAAAAAACACCTAAGGTCCAAAAACGTTTGCAGGTTCAGGGAAAGTTCATTAGTCCTGGTTAAAGTAATATACTTGGGTATGGTTGTGGTCATGACTGTAACTTTACTGAACAACTGTTTTCACTGACTTCACAGATGACAATAAGCTTGTCATGTAATGAAATAAATGTATTTGTTCAATGTTATTGATCTGATCAAGGTCTAAATAATCCAACACTAAACTTTGATCGGAGCAGGTGCTTAAATCTGTTCAACACTGACCTGTGCTGTTATTTACTTTTTTGGGCCACTCTCCAAGTCAGTCAATGGGAAAAACATCCACCGTCCACCTTTTCCACCATGTGTCACTTTGCACTTCAAAATCTCCAACAATTGTTGGATTGGTAAATATGATCAGATGTTGTAAAGGTCACACTAGCTGAGCAGGTAGACTGTGATATCCACACGCCATTGTCATTGTTATATAGTCATTTCACAGTGTATTTGTATTCTTCATATGTGGACACAGAGCAGTTTAATGTCACTGTGTGTGTAGCCTGTGTGTCCTTTAGATATTCTAAACTTGCAGTGGATATTGTCTCCTTTCACTTTAACTCTCATATGTATGTGTCCTGATTTATGATCAATCTCAGGTGTCTTGAACTGAATTTCTTCATTTAGATAAGTTTAAGATAAGAGATAAGATAAGATAGAACTTTATTAATCCCTCGGGTGGGTTCCTCTGGGAAATTCGACTTCCAAAGAAAAGCACAGCAACGACCGAAGTTACAGTTACAAAAAGAGAATTGTTATATATATATACACACACACACACACACACACACACACACACACACACACACACACACACACACACACACACACACACACACACACATATATATAAATACAGAGACAAATATAAATAAAATATACAAAGGGGATAAATAGAATAAATAGGAATAAAAAAAATAAAAATACAAGTGAATTGCACATTTCAAGTATTGAGTCTATTGCACCGTTGACTATTTACAAAAGTATTGCACAAAAGGTATTGCACAGTGAGGTGAAGAGGCACTACAGCTTAGTTGTTCCCCCCTCCTTTGTCCTCCTGTTTCCCCTCCCTCTCCCCTCCAGAGAGGAGTTAAACAGTCTGATGGCGTGTGGGACAAAGGAGTTTTTAAGTCTGTTAGTTCTTGTCTTGGGGAGAAGCAACCTGTCACTGAACAGACTCTTCTGATTGTTTATGGCCGTGTGCAGAGGATGCCCAGCATTGTTCATAATGTCCAGCAGTTTCTTTAATGTCCTTTTCTCTGCCACTGTCACCAGAGTGTCCAGCTTCATGCCGACCACAGAGCTAGCCCTCCTGATCAGTTTCTCCAGCCTGGATGAGTCCTTCTTTGCTGTGCTGCTCCCCCAGCACACCACAGCATAGAAAAGTACTCCAGCAACCACCGACTGGTAAAACATCCTCAGGAGCTTCCTGCAGATGTTTTTTTTTTTTTTTTTTTTTTTTTTTTTTCTGCCTGTCCCATTTGGTTCTTTAGCCATCAGAATTGTTGTCTGAAGACCAACAAGGATACCCAATGGATTTACTTTGCCAAATGGATCATCGTGGCATTGCCGTATTGGTCCATTTGGTCGATCTTTGTTTTTATTATTTATTATATTTTATTTTCAGATGTTACAGACGGGACAGACATGAGTGAGGGATAGGAAAGGAAGAAAGAAAGAGGAAGGAAAGGAAAAACAGAAGGGGAGAGGGACAGTGAGAAAGGGGGGGAGAAAAAAAATAAAAATCTCCTGGATCACCTGTTGAGAGAAAAATAGAAAACAAGCAAAAAAAACAAAGCAACATACTAAACACAACACCATCGCATTAATCTAGCTAAGTGTAAACAGCAGTAAATACTAAATATTCAATGTTGTTGTGCAGCACGCAGGACAGATGTGCTTCGAAGTAGCGGCCAAGAAAGGTGTAATTTGGGTCTACGAGCAGTGAACACCCGTGTGTACACCTGTGTGGATCAGCATGCTTGTATTCCAAAGGTTTCTCCATGTAACGATCTGCTAGGGAGTGTGGGGGGGCCACAGCCCCGTCCTCCAGGGTGTGAAGCGGGTATGGAGGAGGTCAAACTCTCGACATCCAGAGGCCCCCAGAACACAAGAGACCATGGAAGACCAACAGAGGGGCAGCCGCGGAGCAGAAGCCAGGGGGAGTTGCAGTGACGCGCCCATGAGCTCCGCCGGCCCCCAGCTGCGCCTGAGTGACCGAGCCCCAGGCCGAGAGGCCGGGGGCACCCCACCTCCGAAGGGGCCCGAGCGAGCCCCAGGCTCCAGGCCCCGATAAGCAGCCGCCAAGGAGTGAGCCGGTGTGTACCTGGACGCCCACCCCCAGACACAAAGAACCACCAACGCACCGACACCTGAGGGAGTCCGCCACTGGCAGGGGAAGTGGTGGGGGGAGATAGGCCTCCAAACCTTGGAGGGCCTGAGGTGTCCCCAGAGAGGTGGCGTCTGATACCCAACCTGACATATAGACCCAGACATACAGGCACACACAGACACAAACATTCATTCCCACCCTCATGCTCTCATGTGCACTTACTCCACACTCAACCAACGTGGAGACAGACATAAAGAGACGCTGTACACACGATCACACTCCCCAAGCGTACTCTACAAACCGGGTCTAGGTACCCTTGCCCCTGGAGGGGGGAACTGCACCCAGACCCAGGTGGTGTTACCCTTTTCCCTGCGGTGGGGAGAGGCAGACCACCCCGACTCCGTAGCAGCAGGGAGGCCCCACACCCCAGACCGCAGTCGGACGGCCAACTCCTCCTAGCCCTCCCGCTCCAGCAGGCCGCAGAGAACGGGGGTGGGAGAAGATTCCAAACCTCCCTCCACCCGCTCATTGTAGTGTTGATGCATGTGTTCTAAGGTGCAATTAAAACCCAGGAGGGCATGGAGCTACCTGCCAAGGAGCAGCAGGTAAGCGCATGGTCCCTCCTGCTAGCCCTCAATGTCTAAGTGTATTTAAAATTGAGAGGTGGGCAACGACGCCAGGGGTGAGGTGTACACCCTGATGGTAATTTGGACTCCGTGATTGTTCCCACCCCCAAGATCCTAAATGTATGTGTAATGAGAGTGTGAATAATGTGAATGTCTAAGTTGTGGGATAAAATTGAGGCAGAGGCAGCCAGAAGGGGACGGGGGGGGGGGGGTAGCCTCCTCCGCACCCTGGTGACATACCCCTACTCCAAGGCCTGCATGTGTGGGTGGTTGTGGTGGAGCGGGAAGAGGGAGGCAGCTGGAGATGGGGAGGGAAGGAAGGGAGGGGCAGGTAACCCCTCCCTGGGGCCAGCTCCCCCGCTGACCCCAGTAGGCACTCCCATACTCCGCGACCCGCCAGGGAAAGGGGGCTCAGGCCCAACCAGACCGGGGCCCAGTGCAGCAGCGCCCCCCGGCCCCACAGAGCCCGGGACAGTCCACCCAACCCCACCACAGAGAAAACTGCACCCATCCCACCATCCACTCATCTTCCAGACTACATAAGACAGTAAACGCCCAGGCTGAGATCTTCCTCCACCTCTCCTGTATCTCCCCCTCCTGCAGAGAGAGTTCCTGAAGAGAGGAGAGCTCCTGCAAGATGTGACCATCTCCCCCACCAGTTGAAGAGCCCCCCAGGTGGCTCGACGCACCGGCGGCACCCTGCTCCAGGGCCGGGCCCCCATGCACCCACCCGCCCACAACCCCGGCAACACACCAACCAGGACCCAAGCCCCCAAGGCCCGGCCCGGGCCCCGGCCCAGAGACGGAGCACCCCTAGAACCTCACGCCCATCCCGGACCCACCCAGGGCCAGCCAGGCTACCAGGTCAGTAACCCACGTCCATCAGCACAGACCCTCCCCTAGCCCCGCTGCACGCAGCCGCGAGGAAACAGTCACCTGAGAGCCAACAGAGCCCCCAACCGGACATGACCGCTACCCCGGGTTGAGCCCCCCAAGGAAGTTGCCTCCGGGGAACCCCCCGACGCCCCAAGCCTGTCCCTACCCCCACACCGATCACAACAGTGAAGGCGGGACCAAACTATGACCCCCCACCCCCACTAGGTGATGGAGCTGATAAAAGGAGCCCAGAGCAATTGATCTGATGTGGTGGCAGAGGCTGTATCAAGACTAATGTAATCTAATAGATAATTTCTATATTGGTTAGAATTAAGATTATTTTTATTTTTCCAGTTCATGAGGACTGTTTTCTTGGCTATGCATAGGGCAGTGAAAATCATATGGGCTATATTCTTTTCTGAAGTGACATTATCTAAGCTGCCCAGTAAACACACTAAGGGGGAAGTTGGAATGTTACATTTCAGACACTTTGATAAGTCTTCACATATCTCGCGCCAAAACTTTTGCACTGGTGGACAGAACCAAAGAGCGTGGATGTAATTGTCTGGTGTATTGCCTTGACAGTGTGAGCAGTTGTTGGAAGATGTAAAGCCCATCTTGAACATCTGATGACCTGTATAGTGCACTCTATGTAGTATTTTGTATTGTATTAATTGCAGACTGGGATTTTTAATTAATTTAAAGGTTTTTGAGCAAATCTGAGACCAGAAGTTTTGGTCTAAGCTGACTGATAAATCTGCTTCCCACTTTGCAATAGGAAGGGATATTGATTCATCTAATTTAGAAAGTGTTCTGTATATTTTAGATAATAATTTGGGGGATTTAAGAGTAAGAAAATGTGCCGCACTTAGTGGTGTTTGTAATTCAACTTGACTGAGGTTAAATTTTTTTTTTACTATGGATTTAATTTGTTGATATTCTAAAAATCTTGTCTTGTTGATCCCATATTGTGCAACTAGTCTGTCAAATGGAATAAATTCTGTTCCCTCTAATATATGTTCTAAGTATTTAATTCCTTTACAACTCCATTCTGGGAAATTAATCATATTATTGTTTTGTAATATGTCAGGGTTATTCCAGATAGGTGTACGTTTGCATGGGATTAATGAAGACTCCGTTATTTTTAGAAACTCCCACCATGCTGTCAGAGAAAAGCTGATGTTGATACTTTTAAAGCATTCATGTCTTTTGATGTTTGAGCTAATAAATGGTAGGTCTGAAATCTCTAGATCCTTGCATAGTGCCTGTTCAACATCTAGCCAAGGCTCAACTAAGAAGGTATGTTTTAACCATTCTGAGATGAACTGAAGCCTGTTGGCTAAGAAGTATTGATGAAAATTAGGCAGATCTAATCCTCCTCTATCCTTGGTTCTTTGTAGCGTTTTTAAGCTGATACGCGGGGGTTTATCTTTCCAAAGGAATTTGGAAATATATGAATCCAGAGATCTGAACCAATCTTGTGATGGTTTGTTAGGGATCATCAAAAATAAGTAATTTATTTTTGGCAAGATCATCATTTTTATAGTGGCGACCCTTCCCATGAGTGATATGGGTAAAGATTTCCATCTAGTCAGATCGCCTTCTACTTTCTTTAGAAGTGGGATGTGGTTTAATTTAGTTAAGTCTGAAAGCTTAGAAGAAACATTAATACCTAAATATTTAATATTTCCGGATTGCAGTGAGGCAGAGGAAGAATTATGGAAGGAGCAGTTAATGGGGAGAACTGTAGATTTTGGCCAGTTAATTGAATAATCTGAAACTCTTGAAAACCAGTTTATTAGAGTAATTACCTCAGAGAGGTTGGTTTGTGTGTTTTGCAGAAAAAGCAACACATCATCCGCATAGAGACTGATTTTATGTTCTATGTTCTTACATTTTATGCCCTTAATTGTTGTAGCCTGTCTAAATGCTGCTGCTAGAGGTTCGATAAAAATTGCATCCCTGTCTGGTGCCCCTCAGGAGACAGAAGCTGGAGGATGTCTGGTCATTTGTTCTGATACGAGCTGTTGGGGAATTGTATAATATTCTTATCCAGTTTATGAAAGAGTTTCCAAAACCAAATTTGTGTAAAGTTGCGAATAAAAATTTCCAGTTAACTCTGTCAAATGCTTTTTCTGCATCTAGAGATAATATTATGGCTTCGATGTTTTTATCGTATGAGTAGTCTATTAAATTAAGTAATCTACGAGTGTTTGTTGAGGAGTGCCGACCTTTTATGAAACCAGTTTGGTCAGGATGAATTAAGAGGGGGGTCATTTTCTCTAATCTCTTTGAAAGAGCTTTGCAGATTATTTTAAGGTCTACATTTAAAAGAGAAATTGGACGATAGCTTGAGGGAAATACAGGGTCTTTCTGCAGATGTTTAAAGACCTCAGCCTCCTGAGGAAGTACAGTCGGCTTTGGGCTTTTTTATACAGGTGCTCTGTGTTGCATGACCAGTCCAGTTTATTGTCCACCCACAGCCCGAGGTACTTGTACTTGTTGACCACCTCCACCTCCTCCCCATCTATCTGAACCGGCAGTGGACCTTCTCTGGACCTCCCGAAGTCCACAACCAGTTCCTTAGTCTTTGAGGTGTTGAGTTGCAGGTGGTTTGTGTGACTCCATGCGACAAAGTTCCTCACCAGACTTCTGTACTCCTCTTCCTGATCATCCCAGATACACCCCATGATGGCCGTGTCATCTGCATCTGTTTAAGCCCTTTGTGAAAAAACCTGCTCACCAGAGGGAAGGTTTGTTGTCAGTAGAGAAATGCAACCAACATAATAAAACTTTCTCATTCATTCATGTAAAATTGTGTTTTTCATACAGGTAAAGACATATCCTCCCACTCTGATGCCTGATTCCATTTAATCCTGCTTTTGATGCTTAGAGTAATGAGACACAAATGTTTGAATAATTGTTTATGGAAAAAATGAAACTAAACTTATAAATTACTGCAGTTTTAGAAAATTTACAGGCAAATAGCAAAATAAACACATCTATGTACATCATTTCAAAACTTTGAACAAAAGATAAAATAAAACTGAAAGCCTTTCAAATGTTACAAATTCTGCTCTTTAAGCACTCACACAACTGCTTCCTCCTTTTAAACTGAGCAAACCGATAATTCTTATAGGGACGAAGCTTTTTCACAGAAGCAATGACCTGATGATTAAGTTTCCTTTTTGTTTACTCTATGGTAGCATAGAGGCTGCTGGGATCTGTGGAGGAAGCTTTCACAGTGGAGTAGGTAACTGTCTCATCACTCTCACATTTATCCCGAACCTGGAAGCACACAGACCACAGGATGTTTCACCACATGTAACACAACACAGTGAAAACATCATTTACTAATGCACCGATGAAGCCAGAAACATATCATATGCATTACTTTATTTTCACTGTTAGCCTTGTTGGTGTAGCTGATGGAGATGTAGGAAACACCATCTTCATGATCCGCCTACACAGTAAAGAAAACATGATTACTGCCCTCTGAGATGCAGGAGGATCTACACTGACCCGTCTCTGCCAACGATGTCAAAATTTGTTACCACTTCTTTTGGCTTAGTTTGACAGCAACAGTTCACTTCCCTTCAGTTTGAAATCTATCTCTTGCACAGTCTCATGTTGTAAAGTTAGTTTTATAATGTTGAAGAACAAATGCAAACAGCAGAAGTTGTGAGTTTGACCTTATTATTTTCTAAATGACTGAAGGATTTGAAGTCAAGCCTGAATAAATATATGCATTACATCAGTGCAACTTCCAGTTACTTTTGAGTGTTTAAACATCTGCAACAATCATAGATAGATAATGACATAAAACACATAAAATGCAACACAAAAGTCCAACTACCAGTACCATAGGGTCTTTTTTGTGACCAGAAAGGACTTTGCACATAGGCTGAGGTCATTTTTGGAGTTAATAATTATAAAATCAAAGCAAAAATGAATTTTGCACCCTCTTTTTTCTTTTCTTGATCTTTTGCTGCACCAACCACTGCATCACTTCTGATCTAGAATTAAAATGTTTAGTAAAGATTATTTTTAAACTCACATTTTCATTGGCTTGTGTTTTGGTCCCTGAAAAGAAAAGAAAAACAGGATTACACACTTGACCACAGAGAAGATTCAGCTTTAATATTTAATGTGGGATTTTCTCTCACCTCTCTTCAGTACAATCAGTTTCACAGCAAAGATTAAAAGTGCTGCTGAAATAACAGCCACGAGGATGTACGGCCACACCAGAGCTGCACCTGAACACAAATATCTGAAGCTTTTCATTTACTGTTCAATGTCTAAGAGGTAGAAAAGTTGCAAATATGACATGCATGTGACTTAACAAAAAACTATTCAATCATTGCTTTGAACCCCCCCCCCCCAAAAAAAAAAAACAAAAAAAAAAAGAAAAATCACCTGGGTCATCAGTCTGTGATGTTGTTCTTGATGTTCTTGTTGTTCTTGTTGTTGTTACTTTTCTTGTTGTTGTTGTTGTTGTTGCTGATGTTACTGTATCTGTCACAGGCTGGGTCTCCGACCCAGCACTTTGAGCTTTCTTTGTATTGTTCTCATTTTTTGAGATGTTGTTAGTTTTGTGGTATTTCCTATTTGCCTTTAGTTTAGGCAGTTATTGTTCCTGGGTTTTCTGTTTGAGTTCTTGCATTATTCATCACGTATTTGGTATGTTAAGTTTGTATTGTCATGTCTAGTTTTAGTGTTTCCTGTTTTATTCTGACAGTGTCATGTGTTCTTTGGTCATTGTATTTAGTTTCACTCCTCCTGGTCCTGTCATTAGATTCATGTCAGTCAGCTGTTTCCTCATGTGTCGCCACTTCCCCTGATCACCTCATGTCTGTATTTAAGCCTTTTGTTTTCTTCATGCCATTGTCAGTTCGTCTGTTTATTCTCACCAGAGTCATAGCCTGTTTATTTTTCCACCTCGGTCATAGTTATAGTTTTTGGTCTTAGTACCTTTAGTGTTTTGTTTCTTAGTGTTTTGTCAGTTCAGTGTTTTGCTTCTTAGTGTTTTGCCTGTTTGCTTTGGTCTCTTGGTTCATTTCCTGCCGTCATCGCAATAAAGGTTCACTTTTCTGTTAATCATTACTATTCCTCGTCATCATCTGCTTTTGGGTCCTGTTTCCGCACACATCGGCGCACCCCGCCGTGACAGAACGAACTGACCAGTCATGGACCCAGCGGATTCTGCTCTCACCGAGTGTCTGGAGGAGACTGCTCGGATCCAAGCGATCCTCGACCGCTTCTTTACAGCGCCCGATTTGAAGAGCAAGCTAGTAATGATCAACGCTGCTGAAGCTATTATGGAGAGGGATCCCCGCCTTCTCCAGCTCCCGGACTCACCTGCCATCGTTGATGCCTTTACGAGGATAAAGGAGATGCTGCAGGCCCAGGGACTGTCGAGTCAGGAAATGGCTTCCAGCACCCACCAGTCACAACAACCCCACAATCAGTCATCTCCATTGCTGCCTCCGGAACCTGAGTGTGTTCGTGTCGGTTCGCTGAGATTCGCCGCAGCGTCACCACCTCTCAGCTCACCAGTTTCCACGCCCTCATCACAGTCTCGCCATACTCCTGTCACAGTTCAGCGCGAGGAAGCGCCGCACACCATAGACTTGGACGACAACGAGCGCCAGTCTATATTCTGCGCTCTCTTGGAGGAGGAGCTCCGGTGGAAGCCGTGGCTCATTCCGGAGCACGAGCACTCTTTCCGGGGAACTCGACTGGCTCTCGGGGGACCTCGGAGTTACCAGGGACTTCCACCCATCGCTCCGCCGTCTTCCACTCCTAAGAAAAAGCGGCGTGCGCGCCACCGACGCTCCGTATCACAAACGCAAGTGAGTGATTACATTTTGGCTCCTCATGTTTTCTCTCAGGAAGTTGTTGAAATTGACACTACTTTTCCGGTTAATGAGCCCGGCTATACAGAGACTGTTTGCCCTGGAAAAGCTAGCCATCAGGCTCAGCTAAGCTGCTGTGGTACTGCTATCCAGGCCGGTCTGGAGCCAGAGACGGGGGTACAGCTGGTGCGGCCAATTTCAGTGTCAGCCGGAGGGCCCGGGGAGCCCGTCCGGCCTCATGCTTCATCTGCTGGAGGTTCAGGAGAACCCAGCCAGCCTCATGTTTCGTTTGCTGGAGGTTCAGGAGAACCCAGCCAGCCTCATGCTTCGTCTGCTGGAGGTTCAGAAGAATCCAGCCAGCTTCATGTCTCGTCTGCTGGAGGTTCAGGAGAACCCAGCCAGCTTCATGTCTCGTCTGCTGGAGGTTCGGGAGAACCCAGTCAGCTTCATGTCTCGTCTGCTGGAGGTTCGGGAGAACCCAGCCAGCTTCATGTCTCGTCTGCTGGAGGTTCAGGAGAACCCAGCCAGCTTCATGCTTCGTCTGCTGGAGGTTCAGGAGAACCCAGCCAGCTTCATGCTTCATCTGCTGGAGGTTCAGGAGAACCCAGCCAGCCTCATGTTTCGTTTGCTGAAGGTTCAGGAGAACCCAGCCAGCCTCATGCTTCGTCTGCTGGAGGTTCAGAAGAATCCAGCCAGCTTCATGCTTCATTTGCTGGAGGTTCAGGAGAACCCAGCCAGCTTCATGTCTCGTCTGCTGGAGGTTCGGGAGAACCCAGCCAGCTTCATGTCTCGTCTGCTGGAGGTTCGGGAGAACCCAGCCAGCTTCATGTTTCGTCTGCTGAAGGTTCAGGAGAACCACATCAGCCTCGCCATGTCCAGCCTCACGCCACGTCTGCTGGCGGGCCCGAGGAGCCCGTCCAGCCTCACGCCACGTCTGCTGGCGGGCCCGAGGAGCCCGTCCAGCCTCACGCCACGTCTGCTGGCGGGCCCGAGGAGCCCGTTCAGCCTCACGCTTCGTCAGCTGGAGGGCCTGAGGAGCCCGTCTGGCCACCTTCTGCTTCACCACCTGTGGCTGCCTCACTGTCACCTGGTTCTGCCTCTGCTACGCCAGGACCAGCTCCAGCCTGTGCTTCGTCAGCCGCAGCTCCAGCCTGTGCTTCGTCAGCCGCAGCTCCAGCCTGTGCTTCGTCAGCCGCAGCCTCAGAGTCTTCGTCCTCGCCTGGTCCGGCTTCAGCCTCAGAGTCTTCGTCCTCGCCTGGTCCGGCTTCAGCCTCAGAGTCTTCGTCCTTGCCTGGTCCGGCTTCTGCATCAGCTGCTCCTGCTCCACCTGGTCCGGCTCCGGCATCAGCTGCTCCTGCTCCACTTGGTCCGGCTCCGGCTTCAGCCTCAGAGTCTTCGTCCTCGCCTGGTCCGGCCTCGGCTTCAGCCTCAGAGTCTTCGTCCTCGCCTGGTCCGGCTTCTGCATCAGCTGCTCCTGCTCCACCTGGTCCGGCTCCGGCTTCAGCCTCAGAGTCTTCGTCCTCGCCTGGTCCGGCCTCGGCTTCAGCCTCAGAGTCTTCGTCCTCGCCTGGTCCGGCTTCTGCATCAGCTGCTCCTGCTCCACCTGGTCCGGCTCCGGCTTCAGCCTCAGAGTCTTCGTCCTCGCCTGGTCCGGCTTCTGCATCAGCTGCTCCTGCTCCACCTGGTCCGGCTCCGGCTTCAGCCTCAGAGTCTTCGTCCTCGCCTGGTCCGGCTTCTGCATCAGCTGCTCCTGCTCCACCTGGTCCGGCTCCGGCTTCAGCCTCAGAGTCTTCGTCCTCGCCTGGTCCGGCCTCGGCTTCAGCCTCAGAGTCTTCGTCCTCGCCTGGTCCGGCTTCTGCATCAGCTGCTCCTGCTCCACCTGGTCCGGCTCCGGCTTCAGCCTCAGAGTCTTCGTCCTCGCCTGGTCCGGCCTCGGCTTCAGCCTCAGAGTCTTCGTCCTCGCCTGGTCCGGCCTCGGCTTCAGCCTCAGAGTCTTCGTCCTCGCCTGGTCCGGCTTCTGCATCAGCTGCTCCTGCTCCACCTGGTCCGGCTCCGGCTTCAGCCTCAGAGTCTTCGGCCTCGCCCGGTCCGTCCTCGTCAGAGTCTTCGGCCTCGCCCGGTCCGGCCTCGTCAGAGTCTTCGGCCTCGCCCGGTCCGGCCTCGTCAGAGTCTTCGGCCTCGCCCGGTCCGGCCTCGTCAGAGTCTTCAGCCACGCCCGGTCCGGCCTCTGCCTGTGCTTCTGCTACGCCCGGTCCGGCCTCTGCCTGTGCTTCTGCTACGCCCGGTCCGGCCTCTGCCTGTGCTTCTGCTACGCCCGGTCCGGCCTCTGCCTGTGCTTCTGCTACGCCTGGTCCGGCCTCAGCCTCTGCTTCTGCTACGCCTGGTCCGGCCTCTGCCTGTGCTTCTGCTACGCCTGGTCCGGCCTCAGCCTCTGCTTTAGCGTCACCTGGTCCTGTGCCCTCCAAGCCTCGGCCGGTACGCCTGACACTTGGGCACCGCCGCCGCCTTCCGCACGGCCGGCCACCTGAACTGTTTCTACGCCGTTGCCGTCCGCACGGTCGGCCGCCTGAACTGTTTCTACGCCGTTGCCGTCCGCACGGTCGGCCCCCTGAACGGTTTCCATGTCGCCACCATTGCCGTCCGCACGGTCGGCCCCCTGAACGGTTTCCATGTCGCCACCATTGCCGTCCGCACGGACGGCCCCCGGAACTGTTCGACCATGGACTTCTGTGCCGTCGGCCTCCGGGCCGGCCCCCTGATCACATGAACTATGATTTTCTGGACCGTCACCCTCCGGGTCGGCCCCCTGAGGAGTCATGAACTGTTCCCTGCGCTCCTGTGATTTTGATGGACGTTTTGTTTTTGGTTTTTTTTGGCCTTGTTTCTTAAAGTCAGAGTTAGATATGTGACTTGTGGAGCAGGGAAATTATTTTACTGCTATTGTTAAATAATCATCATTACCATTGCATTAATAATAGAATCTGCAGCATTAATATTGTATTCAGAGGTTTAAACAGTGTGTGTGTTTTAGAAAGAATAAGTTGCAGGCTGACAGGAAGTTGCAGAGAGTTTGCAGAAGGGAAAGCAGAAGTGAAAGCAGAGTCTAAGTTATTCTGAGCAGGTTAGATGAGGCTATTTGAATTACTAGGTTATTCAAATTGTCTGTTATACTTTTATATTCTTTTATTAAGCTCTTAGTAGAGGTTCTTGATTAAAACATTTATTCAACATAGTACATGTAGTTTCAGTTAGGTTATTACACATAAGGATGAGCCTCTGGTCTGGTAAAAGGTCAGAAGTGCAACGGGTGAGATGAGAGGGCATGTAGGGTCAACACATACACACACACACACACACACATTAGTAGACTCATTTATAGGTGAGAAGTTGGTCATGTTTGTCTCTGGAAAGAGGAACAGCGTCTGGCAGGATGTGGGGCTCGTGTTCCAGACGAGACGAAGACAACGTTCTTTTAAACTGTGTTAAAACTCATTGTGATTTTGATTTGACGTATGTATATATCCTGTCTGTGACGTATGAAGGGGCGTCATTAATTCAGACCCTGATGCTATAAAAATCTGTGTATGCTTTGAGTAAGTCGAAGATCAAGTGCTGTCTGCGTACAGACTGGTCTTCCCACGCGTGTATTCATTAAAATCATTGTTTGACCAAGATCTTCTGGACCTGGTTGTTTGTACTCTCCTTCCTCAATGTTTGAACCTTAACAGACTGTATGATGACTTTATAAAAGTAACAGCAGCAGAGCAGGACGACTGTAATGTTTTTAAATTTGAGTAATCTCTATTCAGACCTCCACTGTCATGGATCCACTTCAGTTTGTGTTTACACCGTTCATATGTCCACACAGAGCAGTTTAAAGTCACTTGATCAGTGTTCTTCTGTTCAGTCACTGGTGAAGATTCGAAGAAAAAAGCAAACAAACAAACATTTAAAAAAAAAAAAAATGTAAGGTGTTAGCATATTGTTTAGTTGTTCACAGCTTGTAAGTACTGGTGGTCTGGTGTGGTGTAAATACTCACTGATGACATCAGACAGATAAACCACAGCATCTGGACCTTGCTGTTTCCCTGGATTGCCTCTAAACTGTCTGCAGGTGTAACGACCAACATCCTCAGCTGTGACCTTCTTTATAACCAGTGAGCATTCTGCTGTAACACTCAGTCTGTCTGATTTGGCCTTTTCTTTGATCTGTCCATGATTAACCAGCTCTACTGCTGGTGTGCTTCTTGATTCAATGAAGTGCTTCTTCAGAGCTTCATGTCTGGTTTATCAACCCTTCTTGCTTATGTGTGAACATTCTCACCAGCTCTTGTCCAGATGTTGATGACCACAACAGCTGCTATAAGTGCTGCTAAACCCAGAGGCACTATGATGAGCCTGTACCAGCATGAGCCTGGAGACAGAGCATGAAAAGCATGAAAATAATATTTTAAATGTCATTTTCTGATTGTTTTTGTTTTTTAATGTAGATGAATACAGAGGAAAAAAAACATGTATCTGAAATTAAAACATTTCATTCTAAAATATAGAAATATTGAAAAAAAAAAAGCTGAATATTGTTGATTACCTTGTAATTTTGTTGAATCATCCATGATTTCCAGCTCTTTTGTTGTGTTTCCAGTTGTAGTTTCTGATTTTATTGTTGTTGCAGTATTTGATTTCTCACCTGAATAAAATTCAGTGGACCTTTCATTAGGAAACTAAATTCAGTCAATTACAGTTTTTTCTGAATGCTGAAACCCTAACTGTGATTCCTGTAGCACAATCTCTAAAACTATTCAGACTTATAGCAAAACCACTCACTGAGTTTGCAAAACTAAAAGCACAAAAACTGCTTTGCACTCAGTTTGCAATTTTGTAACACACACTTTGCAAAACTGTAGGCACAACTCACTGCACAACACTCAATTACCAAATTTCCAACACACTCCTAGCAAAAGTATACACATGTATGGCTATCATTAACACTAATTTGCCAACTGTCTGGCACACTTTCACATGTGAAAACTTTTTTAGATAATTAGTCCACTTTGCAATCAGCCTAAGCACTATAATACAGGTAAGCTGTGTGTGCGGAGTACAATGGAGGGAGCAGAAAGAGTGAGAAGTAGAGGAGGCCGAGGAAGAGGACGTGGAGGTGAAGAAGTAGAATGAAGAGGACGACAAGGACAAGGAGGAGCAAGAGGAAGACGAGGAGGGGGGAGAGGAAGATGAGGAGAGGGGGAGAGGAAGGGTAGGAAGAGTAAGAAATAGAATTGCTGATGACATCAGAGCTACAATAGTGGACCATGTAATCAACCGTGGAATGACCCTGAGGGTAGCTGGCCAACGGGTCCAGCCTAACTCGAGCCGCTACACTGTAGCAAGTACCATAAGGACATCTTGAAATGAGAATCGGTTAGTACAGTCACTTCGCACAAAGATTTGTAGCACTGCCATATGCCAATGAGAAACACACCAATACCATTGATGTAAAAATACTGAAATTGTTACTTTACAGAATTGCTAGATGACCAGATGCTGGGGGCAGAGGAAGCATGTTCACTGCAGACCAAGTAACCCATATAGTCATTATGGCGATTGCAAATAATCCTATACTTGGAAATAAACACTTGTGTTTGTTTTGATGTGTTTGAATAAACACCAGTACTTGAAGTTTGGCTCCCTCTATGCTTATGGATCTATGACAGAAGTATGAGCTCAAACTGACATAGCTTACCTTGTGCACAGAGAAAGCAAAAGCCAGATGTGTTTTGTATTCATACCATCAGTGTGCAGTTGGTGCATTGTGTGCTTAGTAGATGATGGCCTGTGTGTACTGTTTGATACGGAAACACCATTTTTACGAAGGTGTGAAGAGTTAATCTAGCTGTGTTTGCTTTTACAAGAGAACTACAATGTTTTGATTATTGGGTGACAGGTTTTCTTATTTGTGTGAAGAGTTTTGCAAAATTAGCCAATAGTTACAAAAAATGTGCTTAAGAAATCAGAAAAAACTGTAAAGCTTCAGATCAATAAAATGAGCGGATATTTTAGGTAATTAGTCAGATTAATGCAAAGTTATTTTGAAAGGTTCTTCAGAATCTCTCCTGGTTTCTGATGACTGAGCGCTGAAGGTAAAAAGCTGCTCTTTTTTTCCTTCTGTTGTTACGCTACAGTTAAAGTCATAAGTTGATATATGAGTGATGCATCATTCAGAAATGTCACAGTAGCAGAGCAGAAGACTCCGATGTTTTTAAATTTGAGTAATCTCTATCCAGAGCTTCACTGATATGGATCCACTTCACTTTGTGTTTGCACCGTCCATATGTCCACACAGAGCAGTTTAAAGTCACCTCAACAGCTTTCTTGTGTTCAGTCACTGGTGAAGATGAAATTCAAGAGAAATACCAAATAAATATAAGTTTCCTTTTTTCAAAATGTAACTTGTCAGCATGTTGTTCTAACAGGATGGTTTGAGCTCAAAAATATAGTGTTGCAAATACTCACTACTAACAACAGACAGATAAACCACAGCATCTGGACCTTGCGGTCTCCCTGGATTGCCTCTAAACTGTCTGCAGGTGTAACGACCAACATCCTCAGCTGTGACCTTCTTTATAACCAGTGAGCATTCTGCTGTAACACTCAGTCTGTCTGATTTGGCCTTTTCTTTGATCTGTCCATGATTAACCAGCTCTACTGCTGGTGTGCTTCTTGATTCAATGAAGAGCCAGTTGATAGCGTTACAGTTGTGATGATTCTTCATCACATTTTCACAAGGCAAAGTGACTTTATCTCCATCTCTGACAGTGAAGGAGAGTGAAAGATCTCCACTTAGTGTTCCTGAGAACACGACAAAGAATCAAAAAGGTAACACTGCATGTCAGAGCACAGATAATTTTGCACAGTTATGCACACATGTATGCATTTGTATCTTTTTCATTTTCACTAGTGCACTGAGCTGGAAATGTTTTTAAATCTTTCTCTTATACACATGTTGGATGTATCCTTACCAACTGAAGCACAGGTACAGCAATAAAAACACTTTAAGCTAAATCGATTTAACCATCATTTCTCATAGTCTCTCTTTTCTCACTTTCTTCTTGAGCTTCTGAAAAATAAGTGTATCAGCTTCCCTGTTATTAGTGAGGTAATACATTCATAGAACTCAGAATCTGCTGAGATGATAATAATAATAATGTCCTCAGTGTAAACTTTTGTAATCTCATTTATAAACGTATCTGTATTCCTACCTGTTAATTGAAGCATTAGTATCACTGATAAAAACATGTGAATCCATCTGAATTCAGCCATCATGCTTCTCGGTATTTCTCCTTCCTGTTTCTCACAGTAATGACAGTCGCAGACTTTAAAGTTGTGCTCCCTGTGGCGGTTCCTGTGGTTGTTATCTCACTATCTCACGCTAACTGTTCAGGAAGTCCTTTCTCTGACAATTTCTGTTGTTTATAAAATGGCTGGGGAACGAAACAATATTAAAGAGGTCAAAGGTCACTGCAGGCCATCAAACCCTGTAAAACTAAAACGAGCACGTAGAACAGACAGCCGAATGTTGCTCAGTGACTTATGATAATCCCACTGTCCGTTTGTGAAGGTAAGATTACGTCTTCTTGCTCTGATACTTGTTGGTCCCTCACTGTGTCTGTGAAGTGTTGTTTTTCTGAGAAGTGAAGGGGCAGAGTTGGTGAGAATGTAGAAGTGTTACCGTCAGAAACAGACGCTTCACACACTAAATGTCCTTTAGACATTTAAACTAAGTGTAACAGCAAACTGTTCTCACAGCTGAGGGTGTTGGTTATTACACTTTCAGAAAGTTCAACATATTGTTGTTTTTTTTTTGTGGCTCATGCCTATGTTATTAATAGTAAACATTTCAATCATATAATTTTCAGCTCAGACTGTCTCATTAAAACACAAACTGGAAGATTACTGTAAATTTCATTCTCTCTTTTTTTATTCGTGACTGAAAGTAAGGCCAACAGGGTAGAAACATTAATCTGCATAGATGTGCAGAGGCAACAAACTCACAGGCTCAACTGTTGTCACTTCATTGGTACATCATTTCTTCCTCATTACATCTTATTTAAGTGTCTCTTTCTGAGAACTGAAGGGGAAGTGCTTTGGTGCAAATGTGGATACGACAGCCCCAGCATAACTCTGCAGGTTTTAACCTCTAATGACGACCAGACACAGGTCAAAAAACCACAGAGTGTCTTTTAGATATTTTAAAGCTGCAGAAGATGAATGATTCTTTATGTTTAAACATTTCAGTATCCAATTATGCTTTTTAGTGGAAAAGTTTACTAGAAGTGGGACATGCAAAGTATAAATTATCACCTTCTATAATGAATGAACCAGTTTACAAGAGATTTATTTTCAGTAGAGCAATGCAATCCACAGAATGAAATGTTCACACTCCCCAATGAAAGCCTTGACATGAGATAGGATACACAAAGCTGCCACATAAACACTGCAGACAGTCCAAATGAGTTGTTTCAGATATCACAGATGAAGTCATGCTTCCTCTAACTTCCTCAGAGGTCACTTGTCCTTGTATAGATGGAGATAAGCTTTTGGGCAGTGCTTTGAGTCTTTAAGTTATTCCTTTAAATATGTTATGTAATAGGATTATCATTTGGTTACCTTAAGTTTAGTTTATGTTTTACTTAAGTCATCTGTGTTAGTCTGTCATGTTTCTTGTCTTCTTGTTCATATTGTCAAGCTTGTGTTGCCATGTCTGGATTCCACTCTGTTTCTTGTTTTACTGTGAAAGTCCCTGTCCTATGTGCAGTGTTCCTTGTCTCGTTAGGTCTGATTTGTCCCAGCTGTGTTCCCACCTGTTCCACATCCCCTCATTATCTCTGTGTGTACTGAAGTCCTCTGTCCTACTTTGTTCAGTGTCAGGTTGTCTTTTGTCCTTTGCACCACCATGTTCCATCTATCATGTGTCACGTATCCACGTCATGTTTTGGGTTTTTTATGTTTATCTTTAATTCCCCCAGTTTAGGTTATTGTTTAGCATCACCTCTGCCTTTTGTTTTGCAATGTCTTACCAGCCTTAATAAACGTCTCGCTTTCTGTTAAGCTTGAGTTTTGTTTTAGAGTGTCTGCACTTGGGTTCACCTCCTTTATTCACACAGTCAGCTTTGCAGCCTGACTGTGACAGGCAGGTCTCAAAGTTGTGGCTGAATGGCATATTTAAATGTACTTTAAAGTCAAATAGAGAAGCTAACAGGATAGGGCAAAAATCCAATCCAAATTTACATTTGTAGTCATGAAAGCACAAACCAGTCACAGGATGCTGGGAAGGGTTGTCAAAGAGTTCAAAGGAGAGAAATGAACGAAGATAGGGTGTACTTATGGAACTGGGACAGGTAGAAGTGGTTGTTCTTAAAATAACATGAGAGTTAAAGACTGGAAACAAGACACCAAAAGTGACTGAAGTGAGAGATGCAAAACAGACTTTCTGCTTAGAATTTTTATTTATTTTAAAGATTGCATTATGTTCAAACCCATTAAAGATAACAGTGTGTGTGATTACATCATCATCAATCAAAACTCATTTGAGCGCAGACCAGATTCGACCACATACAAATGACTTTGTATCCAGGCTCAGGCTCATAAAACTAAGCTCAAAACTCTAAACTAACTTTCTGCAGCTGAAAAAGAAAGAAATGAAAAATGGCTTTGAAATCTATTACCCAAGTGCCAACAGGAGTGTTTTGGAAATAATAGTGAGAGCATGTTTTTCAAATTCAGAAATGATCAGCAAATGCAGATGTAAAAGAAAAATATTTGTATGTGTATTTCTTTTTACAACAACCATGCTGTACAGGAGGCTTCTGCAGAAAGAGAAAACAACATGTCAAACGTGTTTCTATTTTTGTGGTCCAGAAAACCACCAAAAGCTACCCCTGCCTGCTGAAAACTGATGAAAAACAATGTACACCTCCAAAAAACACAGTACAAGGAGAAAGAGCTTTTTACCGCTGATGCAGGCAGGTATTTTAGAAAAGTCACTGTGGTTCTAAAAAGATCATATCAAGATTTCAAATTGTTGTCCAAACTGTGACTAAGGCAAAAACAACGATTCTCTTTTTAAAAGCTTCTGCTCCTCGTGCAAATATAAAGCTTGTTGATGTGCTGATCAGTGAGATCTGATAGAAGCTGGAGGGTTGGTCAAGCTACTTCAGTAGACTGGACTTTTTCATTGTTCACCATCTTTACACACCTGTAAAATACAAAATCATAAACCCGTGCTTCTTCAGAGCTTCATGTCTGGTTTATCAACCCTTCTTGCTTATGTGTGAACATTCTCACCAGCTCTTGTCCAGATGTTGATGACCACAACAGCTGCTATAAGTGCTGCTAAACCCAGAGGCACTATGATGAGCCTGTACCAGCATGAGCCTGGAGACAGAGCATGAAAAGCATGAAAATAATATTTTAAATGTCATTTTCTGATTGTTTTTGTTTTTTAATGTAGATGAATACAGAGGAAAAAAAACATGTATCTGAAATTAAAACATTTCATTCTAAAATATAGAAATATTGAAAAAAAAAGAAGCTGAATATTGTTGATTACCTTGTAATTTTGTTGAATCATCCATGATTTCCAGCTCTTTTGTTGTGTTTCCAGTTGTAGTTTCTGATTTTATTGTTGTTGCAGTATTTGATTTCTCACCTGAATAAAATTCAGTGGACCTTTCATTAGGAAACTAAGTTCAGTCAATTACAGTTTTTTCTGAATGCTGAAACCCTAACTGTGATTCCTGTAGCACAATCTCTAAAACTATTCAGACTTATAGCAAAACCACTCACTGAGTTTGCAAAACTAAAAGCACAAAAACTGCTTTGCACTCAGTTTGCAATTTTGTAACACACACTTTGCAAAACTGTAGGCACAACTCACTGCACAACACTCAATTACCAAATTTCCAACACACTCCTAGCAAAAGTATACACATGTATGGCTATCATTAACACTAATTTGCCAACTGTCTGGCACACTTTCCCATGTGAAGTAGAGGAGGCCGAGGAAGAGGACGTGGAGGTGAAGAAGTAGAATGAAGAGGACGACAAGGACAAGGAGGAGCAAGAGGAAGACGAGGAGGGGGGAGAGGAAGATGAGGAGAGGGGGAGAGGAAGGGTAGGAAGAGTAAGAAATAGAATTGCTGATGACATCAGAGCTACAATAGTGGACCATGTAATCAACCGTGGAATGACCCTGAGGGTAGCTGGCCAACGGGTCCAGCCTAACTCGAGCCGCTACACTGTAGCAAGTACCATAAGGACATCTTGAAATGAGAATCGGTTAGTACAGTCACTTCGCACAAAGATTTGTAGCACTGCCATATGCCAATGAGAAACACACCAATACCATTGATGTAAAAATACTGAAATTGCTACTTTACAGAATTGCTAGATGACCAGATGCTGGGGGGAGAGGAAGCATGTTCACTGCAGACCAAGTAACCCATATAGTCATTATGGCGATTGCAAATAATCCTATACTTGGAAATAAACACTTGTGTTTGTTTTGATGTACTTGAAGTTTGGCTCCCTCTATGCTTATGGATCTATGACAGAAGTAGCTCAAACTGACATAGCCTACCTTGTGCACAGAGAAAGCAAAAGCCAGATGTGTTTTGTATTCATACCATCAGTGTGCAGTTGGTGCATTGTGTGCTTAGTAGATGATGGCTTGTGTGTACTGTTTGATACGGAAACACCATTTTTATGAAGGTGTGAAGAGTTAATCTAGCTGTGTTTGCTTTTGCAAGAGAACTACAATGTTTTGATTATTGGGTGACAGGTTTTCTTATTTGTGTGAAGAGTTTTGCAAAATTAGCCAATAGTTACAAAAAATGTGCTTAAGCAATCAGAAAAAACTGTAAAGCTTCAGATCAATAAAATGAGCGGATATTTTAGGTAATTAGTCAGATTAATGCAAAGTTATTTTGAAAGGTTCTTCAGAATCTCTCCTGGTTTCTGATGACTGAGCGCTGAAGGTAAAAAGCTGCTCTTTTTTTCCTTCTGTTGTTACGCTACAGTTAAAGTCATAAGTTGATATATGAGTGATGCATCATTCAGAAATGTCACAGTAGCAGAGCAGGAAGACTCCGATGTTTTTAAATTTGAGTAATCTCTATCCAGAGCTTCACTGATATGGATCCACTTCACTTTGTGTTTGCACCGTCCATATGTCCACACAGAGCAGTTTAAAGTCACCTCAACAGCTTTCTTGTGTTCAGTCACTGGTGAAGATGAAATTCAAGAGAAATACCAAATAAATATAAGTTTCCTTTTTTCAAAATGTAACTTGTCAGCATGTTGTTCTAACAGGATGGTTTGAGCTCAAAAATATAGTGTTGCAAATACTCACTACTAACAACAGACAGATAAACCACAGCATCTGGACCTTGCGGTCTCCCTGGATTGCCTCTAAACTGTCTGCAGGTGTAACGACCAACATCCTCAGCTGTGACCTTCTTTATAACCAGTGAGCATTCTGCTGTAACACTCAGTCTGTCTGATTTGGCTTTTTCTTTGATTTGTCCAAGATAAACCAGCTCTACTGATGGTGTGCCTCTTGAATCAGTGAAGAGCCAGACAGTAGTGTCACAGTTGTGATGATTGTTGATGAGATTTTCACAAGGCAAAGTGACTTTATCTCCATCTCTGACAGTGAAGGAGAGCAAAAGATCTCCACTATTTACTCCTGAGAACATGACAGAATCAAAAATGTTAACACTACATTTTTCAAGAGTGCATCAAACTCAGTTTTCATTGTTCACAGAAACACCACAGCTTTGTGTGCTAAATAAAAATGATATTACTAAAATTAAAAAGAGTTAGTTTTCAAATCCTAAGACGATGTACAGTGTAAAAATCATCCTTACCTCCAAACTGAAGCATGAGTACAAAGAACAGAAACATTTCTATCCATCTAAATGTAACCATCGTGTCTCTCAGTCTCTCCTTTCTTCTCAGGCTTCTAAAGCATAAGCGTGTCTTCTTCCTGTAGTTTTCGATCTATGACTTCCTCATTATGACTTTCAGCTTTCTTTCTCACATTTCTGCCATTATTCTTACACAACCAGACTGTCACAGCTTCCATGTTCCTCATTTATTAACAGCCAGTTGTTGTTAAAGTGACTCCTAAAATTAATCTCTTAGATAGTTAAGTAAGGTTTGGTTGTCCTGTCCACTTTACTTTATTTACTTCTGCAATATGAGAAACTGAATCATAATACTCAGAGTTTACGCACACCGCCAAACCAAAAGGGCTCGTATCAGACGCCACAGATACAATTGCAATGAGAAGCAGCACACACTTTGAAAACCATGTTTTTTCTTTTCCTTGTGTGGTGCAATAACAGTTTTCCTGCTGCGTCGAGCAGAGGGAGTAGCAGGAAATGCATCTTGAGTGGGTGAAACCCCTCTCTCCCATTTGTCCAATCGAAAAGTTTACAGAGACGAACAAATTTGCAGGATCATAAATCCCAAAGAGATGATTTTCACAAAGCACAGGGATTTAGAGGAGTGTTAATCACAGGATGTTTTCCATTGTGATTCTATATTGTTGAATACGGAATAATTAACTAATTCAGCTTTGAAACACACACTCAAACAGTTCTGAGATATAGATGTTTAAATGACTGCAAGCAGAAACAGCTGATGTAACATGTGACTTTTATTATGTCTGAGGATGTTAGATTATTTCTTCCACTGCTTCACATTTTGTTATAAAGAATATACAGCACCCCCTTCTGGATAAAGGGATTGCTACAGTAATAAATTCTGAACTTTGTCAAACTGGAGACAATTTATGGATAAAACATAGTGCAACATTCTGTGTTAGAAATGTAAATGAGCAGTATAATATCCTTTTTGTTAAACATGGAGAACTTAAGCCTATTAGAAACATTTTTACACAATCTGATACAAATAACAGGTTAAAAAGGGCCTGAGCGCAACCATAACCAGTGTAACGTAAGAAAGCTTGTATGAGCTGTAGCTGTTTCGTCAACACGTGTCTCTCACTGGTTTGTTAACGGCAGCATAGAGGCTGCTGGGATCACTGGAGGGTGCAGCAGAAGTGATGTGACTTTTCATGGTGATGTAGGTCACTGTGTCATCATCTTCATCATCATCATCTTGACCCACAACCTGAAAATGAATACACAAAAAACAAAATAATTAAGACCATAATAATGTAGGGTAAGGCAGATATGATAATAGTATTATAATCTTAATATTTATTCTTAACACTCAGATATCAACATTTACCTTGCTCTTTCATGGGAATTTTTATTGTTATTAACTGACATCACCTGAATAACCAACAGGACAGCTTACCTGAGCTTTACTGGTGGTGTTGTTAGTGTAGCTGATGGAGGAATAGGGAACAGCGTATTCAGATTCAGCCTGCACAGATACGACAACATAGAGACTGCTCAGTAATGCTTAGATTCAACATATGGGAGAACAAATACAAGTGGTGAGTAGGGATGGGTACCGGTGTCCGGTGCCATAAACGGTAGTAACCAGACCGAAAAGCAGCGCACATTTCGGTGCTTTATTTCGGTGCTTTTTTTTCCTGAGCTGTGATACACTTCTAGCCAATCATTTTACGTTTCCGAGGATAGTAGGCGGGCCCAGGTACGTACATTCTTTTAGAGCAGAGCTACAGATTACAGTTTTTTCTGAATGCTTAAACCCTAACTGTGATTCCTGTAGCACAATTTCTAAAACTATTCAGACTTATAGCAAAACCACTCACTGAGTTTGCAAAACTAAAAGCACAAAAACTGCTTTGCACTCAGTTTGCAATTTTGTAACACACACTTTGCAAAACTGTAGGCACAATTCACTGCACAACACTCAATTACCAAATTTCCAACACACTCCTAGCAAAAGTATACACATGTATGGCTATCATTAACACTAATTTGCCAACTGTCTGGCACACTTTCACATGTGAAAACTTTTTTAGATAATTAGTTCACTTTGCAATCAGCCTAAGCACTATAATACAGGTAAGCTGTGTGTGTAGAGTACAATGGAGGGAGCAGAAAGAGTGAGAAGTAGAGGAGGCCGAGGAAGAGGACGTGGAGGTGAAGAAGTAGGATGAAGAGGACGACAAGGACAAGGAGGAGCAAGAGGAAGACGAGGAGGGGGGAGAGGAAGCATGTTCACTGCAGACCAAGAAACCCATATAGTCATTATGGCGATTGCAAATAATCCTATACTTGGAAATAAACACTTGTGTTTGTTTTGATGTGTTTGAATAAACACCAGTACTTGAAGTTTGGATCCCTCTATGCTTATGGATCTATGACAGAAGTATGAGCTCAAACTGACATAGCCTACCTTGTGCACAGGGAAAGCAAAAGCCAGATGTGTTTTGTATTCATACCATCAGTGTGCAGTTGGTGCATTGTGTGCTTAGTAGATGATGGCTTGTGTGTACTGTTTGATACGGAAACACCATTTTTACGAAGGTGTGAAGAGTTAATCTAGCTGTGTTTGCTTTTGCAAGAGAACTACAATGTTTTGATTATTGGTTGACAGGTTTTCTTATTTGTGTGAAGAGTTTTGCAAAATTAGCCAATAGTTACAATAAATGTGCTTAAGCAATCAGAAAAAACTGTAAAAGGCCAGAAATGCGCTGTATTTGATAGCTTGCTGCGAGACCTCACACCGAGCACATCTACTGCGGGTGTGGTGCCTGTTGTCAGACCCGGAGTTAGCAACATCCCCAAAAACACGAAGAGTAGAGTCCTGGCCCCTAGCCCTGCCAGTGTAGCAGAAATGATGAGGATGATGATGGCAGCAGCAGCAGCCGTTCGTCTCTGCGTGAGTAGCTTAATGTTGTTCGTGTGTAATTTATGTTGAGTAGGCTAACCACGTTATTAAATTAATGCATGTAAGGTGAACTAGCAAACACCATCGTAGCTACATGCGGCTGTCTTCTTGTTTGATGGCAGATACTCCCTTCACTCTGGCCAAAAAGGCTAAAATGACCAAAGAAAAAGAGGGAAACGGCTAAACATGAGAGGTTTTTGGATAAAGTTTGTGTTTTTTCCATTGTTTAAGCACTGCTTCCAGCCAAGAGTGATACCATATATGCCCCATAGCTGCAGAAAAGGCTAACATTGTTATCTTTTTACAAAAAACCAGCTGAACATGAGAGGTTTTTGGACCAATTTTGTGTTCTCCATTCTTTAAGCACCGGTTTGAGCACCGGCACCGTTTCAAAAGTACCGATTTGGCACCGGTATCGGATAAAACCTAAACGATACCCATCCCTAGTGGTGAGTAAGTATTTGAGCTCACAGAGTCCTGAATGGTTCCTGGAGCAGACAGAGTCACTGCAGGGTTTAAACTGAGTTCCTGAAACAAATAAAACAGACAAAGAAGCCTCATAAACACAGCAGACTATAATCACATCAGTGAGAAAGACTGATTACTCGTATATAGCATGAAAGTGTTATAACTCACAGCATTTTCATTCATCTGTGATTTGTGTTCTGAAAAAGAGAAAAATCAATTCAAGCTTTTAGAATGAAAGTCCATCCTGGTTTCTGCAGTCTCCCTGGTGATGAAAGCTCAGTCTTGTGAAAGCTCTTACCTTTAACTCTCTTCCATATGATGCCTATGAAAGCACTCATTATGAGTACTGTTAACCCCAGCGCTACAACAATAAACTTCCACACACCTGAAGAAAAAGAAAAACATTAAACACATTATGTCTGCAGGTTCTTGTCTTTTTAAAATCCTGATGTATAAAAATCAAATGTGTTTTAGGTTGTATAAAATTACTCGGTTAAGATCATTGTATTTGCTTAAAATGACCAACAAAGAAATATTGTTCTGGTTATAATGTTATTTCACTGACAGAAATGTTTTTTAAAAAATAAGCTTTTTTATAAACTGGAACAGAAAATGAACAGCAGCCTCATTAAGCTGACTTCCCCTTTTCCTTCTTTCCATTAATACATCTCCACAGGATGTTTTCTTTTACAGCTTATTTTTGGGAACTTGCTGAAGTGAAGTAAGTGTATCGTGTATAAGAATCCAACGCTGACTGTTGGTAGGAGCGGGCTTCTGAAGTCTGTTAAATTGTGCTTCTTTTGCAGTGCTTTTCTACTTTACCTGACTTCAAAGCGCTTTATACAACTCGCCTTATTCACCCAATCATACAAGCACTTTTTCTATGATCATATCCCCCAAAAAAGTTCTTTGTTTGTTTATAACAGGATGAAGTTATTGTAAGGACTGAAATGTTTACGTATCCCTTCTCTGACCAGAAGATTGACTGAAGATAAACTCCTGCACGTTTCCACCATGTGCTACTTGGCACTTCAACATCTCAGAGTTCTTGGATGTGTAAATATGATCAGATGTTGCAAAGGTCACACTGCAGGCAGACTGTGACATCCTCAGGTCTTTGTTACCATAGAGCCACTTCACAGTGTATTTACATTCTTTATATGTGGACACAGAGCACTTCAATGTCACTGTGTCATCATCCTTATATTCAGTTACTGTTAAAAAAGAGAGAACAAGAATAACATTTACAGTAATCATCACTGTAGTTATAGTTATTGTAATGTTTCAGTTTGATGTTCTAATAATCTGAAAACATTATGATGGAAATACTCACGGTTAACAACAGACAGCTCAGCTACAGAGTCTGAACCTTCTTTTTGTCCTGATTTGTTGAACCTTCTGCAGGTGTACTGACCAACATCCTCAGCTGTGAGCTTCTTTATAACCAGAGAACATTTTGCTGTAACACTCAGTCTGTCTGATTTATTTTTGACCCCTTGGTGAATCTTCCCGTTTTCAAACAGTGTTACTACGGCTCTATTTGACTGACTTAAGAGCCAGGTAGTTCTGTCACATTTATCTTGATCATCTGTCACATTTTCACATGACAAAGTGACCTCACCTTCATCCCTGATAATAAACTCAGAGTAGTCAGCTGCTGCTGCTGTGAAGAAAAGAATAAAATCAATAATGTCAACAAACTAAGCTTTTGTAATCTCATTTTTAAACGTTTAAATATTCTTACCTGACAATTGAAGCATTAGTATCACTGATGAAAACATTTGAATCCACCTGAATTCAGCCATTCTCCGTCTTTCTCCTTCCTGTTTCTCACATTAAAAATTAATCTCTGAAATAGTCCTTCTTGTAGAGATGCTGTGTCCACTTCCTGTGATTTATGCTAATATTATGCTGATATAGAGGGCCAGGTGAAGAGGACAACTATCTGCTGTTGATGTCCAAGCTGTAACAGATAAGATGTTTTCTTTCTAGCTCTAACACGTGTTGGTTCCTCATTGCATTTCTGAAATAGTTTTTCCTCTGAGAAGAAAAAGGGAAGTCTTTTAGTAGGAATGTGAGTACATCAGCAGCAGAATTTTTAGCACTTAATGATGACCAAAAAGAGAAACACAGATCGTTTCCACACTCAGTGTCCTTTAGATATTTTAAAGCTGCAGGAGACCATCTGCATTCACTTTGGACTGTAATATATAAAAAGATCATTTGTGTGGATTCTCAGGACTGTTTGATGAAATGTAACTTAAAAGGTATATAGACAAGCTAATGGGACAAACCTTTCACTGGAACAGCTGGTACAACATGTGACTTTTATTATATTACTTTCACTGCAGATTAAACATCTTCACTGCTACACCAGTCTGTTAAAATGTGGGCTATATGCTTTCAAATCATGGCTGGATAAACGTTCTCAAACACTCTTTAATGTTTTTGTTAATTGATATGCTTTTAAAAATATAAAAATATTTTTTAATCAAGACAGTTACCATAACAGAGCAGGTAAACTAACTCTAGCCTCCAAACACGCTAAACGTCACTAATGTCTCACATATGAAAACTCGCTCTCTCTCTTTCTTTCGCTCGCCCGCTGTCCGTTGCGGGTGTCACCCCTAAAAACTTCCCCTTCTCCCTAAACAACCAAATGTCACATGTTGCCTTATCATTTTTTTTTTGATTGGCTGACATGGTAAACTGGTATATAGCTTGAACTCCGCACTTTTGACCCAAGTTGAAATGGAGACTCTGACGTGCTGCATCTTGTAGCTGTGTCCTCTTAAACTGGTCATGTGATTTTGACGCGTCCCGCGACCTCAGAGGGTTAAATTAGTTAAAATGAATTCACAGATGCAGAATTTGTTCTACAATTCATCATTTAAGTAGAATCCTTTATTTCAATGTGTGTGGCTCTTGTGGTCCTCCATACTTTACACCCATAATGGTAACAGGCAGTGGCGAGAACATAACTGCTAGCGACCATTTCAAATATCGTTAAAAAGAGTAAGTTACTTTGACCATTTTTAACGTAAGTTAAATACAAAAAATTCCCACTAAAACTCAAATTAAATGATGCCACAGTAAATAGCCCACAAAATGAAGATTTCCGTTGAACAGTAGTGCCTTTTATCCGTATGTTAAAAACCGGATAATTCTTTTAGGAAAAAACAACAACAAAACAACGTTAAATAAAGCTTACATTTCAAGCACTTACAGATTAATTCCTAAAGGCAAATTTAATATCGAAACAGCTGGTATTTCAGTGCTCTAATGGAAACTTGTTCATGTCACATAACATTGACATCCACTTCTTAACCCTCTTTATAAAAAGTACACACAATCTTTAAACCCTTGTTTAATATAATCACTCACCACTGTAGACGGTAGATTTTTCACTACATACAAGCTTAAATGAGAAGCTGAAGCGCAGTCGATGATCTTTTAAGGAGCGGGGTCAGATTGATGTACTGTTAACGTGGGGATGTGTCGTGAGGAGGTGCCGTTCACACGTCTGGAGTTTTTCTTTCTTTATCCTGAGTCAAGATTGTTCTACTTTAAGAGAGATGAGTGGATAACTGGATGGGAGACAGAAAGCCCGTCATCAGTTGCCTTTAAGGCTAGCTTCACATATAGCAACAGCAAATGGATGCTCTAATTCCCCTGCACAATGTTGCTGAAGTCAATAAAAATGGCAACAAGGCAAATTAATCACTGTGGAAAAAAAGAAAGACAAATTTATACCGTTATTGGAACAAACTATGGAAAATAAAAACATTTACAGTTTTTTCTGAATGCTTAAACCCTAACTGTGATTCCTGTAGCACAATCTCTAAAACTATTCAGACTTATAGCAAAACCACTCACTGAGTGTGCAAAACTAAAAGCACAGAAACTGCTTTGCACTCAGTTTGCAATTTTGTAACACACACTTTGCAAAACTGTAGGCACAATTCACTGCACAACACTCAATTACCAAATTTCCAACACACTCCTAGCAAAAGTATACACATGTATGGCTATCATTAACACTAATTTGCCAACTGTCTGACACACTTTCACATGTGAAAACTTTTTTAGATAATTAGTTCACTTTGCAATCAGCCTAAGCACTATAATACAGGTAAGCTGTGTGTGCGGAGTACAATGGAGGGAGCAGAAAGAGTGAGAAGTAGAGGAGGCCGAGGAAGAGGACGTGGAGGTGAAGAAGTAGGATGAAGAGGATGACAAGGACAAGGAGGAGCAAGAGGAAGATGAGGAGGGGGGAGAGGAAGATGAGGAGGGGGGAGAGGAAGATGAGGAGGGGGGGAGAGGAAGGGTAAGAAGAGTAAGAAATAGAATTGCTGATGACATCAGAGCTACAATAGTGGACCATGTAATCAACCGTGGAATGACCCTGAGGGTAGCTGGCCAACGGGTCCAGCCTAACTCGAGCCGCTACACTGTAGCAAGTACCATAAGGACATCTTGAAATGAGAGTCGGTTAGTACAGTCACTTCGCACAAAGATTTGTAGCACTGCCATATGCCAATGAGAAACACACCAATACCATTGATGTAAAAATACTGAAATTGTTACTTTACAGAATTGCTAGATGACCAGATGCTGGGGGCAGAGGAAGCATGTTCACTGCAGACCAAGTAACCCATATAGTCATTATGGCGATTGCAAATAATCCTATACTTGGAAATAAACACTTGTGTTTGTTTTGATGTGTTTGAATAAACACCAGTACTTGAAGTTTGGCTCCCTCTATGCTTATGGATCTATGACAGAAGTATGAGCTCAAACTGACATAGCCTACCTTGTGCACAGAGAAAGCAAAAGCCAGATGTGTTTTGTATTCATACCATCAGTGTGCAGTTGGTGCATTGTGTGCTTAGTAGATGATGGCTTGTGTGTACTGTTTGATACGGAAACACCATTTTTATGAAGGTGTGAAGAGTTAATCTAGCTGTGTTTGCTTTTACAAGAGAACTACAATGTTTTGATTATTGGGTGACAGGTTTTCTTATTTGTGTGAAGAGTTTTGCAAAATTAGCCAATAGTTACAAAAAATGTGCTTAAGAAATCAGAAAAAACTGTAATGGCAGATTATTATTGCTTTTACTTACACTTATTATTTAATCTACTCATCTGTTTACTGAGATTATATTTTGGCCTTTATAATGGTTTGGATGTCAATACCAAACATTTAGAATCAGAAAAATAAAATGAAATCTTACAAGTTTTTTCTGCTAATTTTTATTTCCCAATGTATTAATTATTGCCAGATAAACCTTGTTCCTTTCCTCCTTCTTTTATTAGGTACACTTCCTTTTTCTTCATGCTTGCTTCTTTCTTGACACACATGCAACACAGCCGAGCCTGAACTGTTATGCTCGTACGAAACAGACAGGCAGCGCTTATGGTGACAATTCTAGAGTCTATTAGGGTCCTTCAACCAACAAAATCCCATGTGAAGTGTGTGAAATGGTAGCTGACATCGCTACTGTTTTCAAAATACAAATATAAAATATGACAAAAATGTAATTCATGAATGGATAAGTTGTCCTAATGTAGTTATCTTAAGCAAACATTGCTTATTTGCTTGAGGCAATGAATTTGCATATATATATATATATATATATATATATATATATATATATATAAAATAACTATGTATACATATATACCAATTTTTATTTAAAATAAACAAAATATAACAATAAATGTCATGAACTAGCTGTGTGCTGGTAAGAGAAGACCCAAATGCAGACTCACAGAGGCAAAGGGCAAACTCAAAAAAACACAGCTTTATTTGCTGGCTGGGAGAAACAATACAAAACTACACTGGAAAAATAAACTAAGCACACAGAGGTGCACACAGGTAAACACACACCGTACAACACAGAACAAGGAAAACACAGGGCTTAAATACACTGAGGGATAACGAGGGAATGAGACACAAGAGCAAGGTGCAGGTGGGAGTAATCAAACATGAAAAGATCAAAGCAAAACCACAAACACTGACATGAGACAAGGGAACGTCACAGTAACAGGAAATATAACACAAAGACGCTGACTTGACACTGAACAAACTGAACACGGAGCAGAGAGACAGGAGTGACAAAAGACACAACTCACTGGGGAGGCAGAAGGAACATGGAGACAAGGGTAACTAGACACGGGACACGGGGAAGGCAAAGTAACAGGAAACCTATACATGAACTACAATAAACAAAGAACATAACTAAAACCAACAAAAACACTGGGTCAGAGACCCAGTACCGTGACAATAAAACTCATGTGCTGGAGCCTTTATTGGCTGCTTGGGATTTTACATAATGGAAAAACACTTTTTAATATCATAAAATCATCAGGCCTAAACTGCAGATATACAAACACATATATGCACACTGATAAAGCAATAAACAATCTATGAAAAAATATAGTGCAACATAATACAACAGCAGTTTTTTTCTGCTGAGCTGATGTTGTGGATCAGTGGTATCTGACAGAAACACCAGAGCCTCCAGTGCTTTCATACTTTATTGAAACATCATCTTTATCATAATGTACCTGTGAAAAACAAGCAAAAAACCCAAAAACAAATGTATCAGATTGTGAGACAAATAAATTGGCATTGTGTTTATTATTACCTGTGGTTTCAGTTATATTCTTTCCATTAGTTCTTAGTTTTCTTTTCTTTTGTGTTTTTGAGTGTTAGGTTGAAATTGTTAAATGTTACCATTATTGTACTGCCAAGGTCTCCCCTTCCATCCATCCATCCATCCGTTCGCTTCCACTTATCCTTCTTAGGGTCGCGGGGGGTGCTGGAGCCTCTCCCAGCTGTCATAGGGCGAGAGGCGGGGTACACCCTGGACAGGTCGCCAGTCTGTCGCAGGGCCAACACACAAAGACATCATTCGCGCTCACATTCACTCCCGCATTCACACCTATGGGCACTTTGGATTAATCAATTAACCTATCCCCACAAGCTGACAGAGGCGAGGCTGCCGGACACTGGCGCCACCGGGCCCTCTGACCACCACCAGTAGGCAACAGGTGAAGTGTCTTGCCCAAGGACACAACGACCGAGACTGTCGGAGCCGGGGCTCAAACCGGCAACCTTCCGATTACAAGACAAACTGCCAACTCTTGAGCCACGATCGCCCCAAAATTATAAACACAACAAAAGCTATTTTGCCCAAACACCTGAAATACATCTAATTAATATTTTAGCTATTTTTAGTTGTTTTAAACAGCTGATCGTGAGCTCACCTGTTTCCTCATCTGAGGTCTGACAGCTAAAGGTAAACAGCTGCACACTTCCTGTGTTAGCATCAGTCACGTCACACTTCATTTTCTCATATCTTGATGGATAGATATAGTGAGACTTCCAAAGGGTCACAGTAGTGGAGCAGTCAGTCTGTGAGGTCAGTATTTCTTTGTCATCTTTGTTCATATCTTGACGTTTAATCAGCCAATTCACGGTGTGATGACACTGTCCATATGTCACCACAGAGCAGTTTACAGTTTTTCTCAGTTGCTTTGGTGCATTTCTCACAACAAAATTGATCTCTGCACCACTACTAAGGCTCTTCTCAAAACAATTGGTGCAAACTGCAAAACATGGTGGATAACTCGCAAAAGTGAGTCACCTCATCAAAAAGAAAAGTCAGTTGCTCAAAATAAGTAGTCAATGCTTCAAAAGCAAGTCCCTTAATCAAAACAGATAATATATTCATCAAAAGCAAGTACTTATATCAAAGTGTCAGGGCTGTCACAATTACAAGTCATTACACCAGCACCTTTGGTCACAAAATCAAATGGTTTGAACAGGTTCTCATTGTGACGGATTTCTTTGTAGGTGCTTCCCAATGACTAATAATAAAAAGATTAACCTGAGACAGATGAACCAGAGCGTTTAGAGTTTGTATTTCTCCTAATTTGTACTGTAGGCATGAATAAAGACCAACTTCCTCAAATGTGAGCTTCTTAATAACCAGAGAACAGTTCGCTGTAACACTCAGTCTGTCTGATTTGACTTTGTCTGTCCAAGTGTGATCAGCTCTACTGTTGTTTTGTGTCTTGAAACAAAGGTCCATTCAGTACTGTCACAGTTATTCTGCTCATCTATCACATTTAGACAAGGCAGAGTGACGTCATCTCCAACTTTCATAAAAATGGATATTTCAGTTTCAGATACTGTTGAGAAGATTGATGAGAAATATGAAAGATAAATTAGAATGCAGCAGTTTTACAATCAGAGCGAAGATTTTAGACTCGGGTCTGTAAACATGTCCCATATTTCCCTAAAACAACAGTACATGCTCAGCTTTCTTATTTACTGTAAAGTTTATTGACCATAGTAATACTGATAATATTTAGTTTTGTTGCTAATAAAATGTTTCCTGTATCCTTACCTGGAATCAGAATCATCAGCATCAGAGATAAAAACATTTGAATCCATCTGAATTCATCCATCGTGCTTCTCTGCCTCACGTCTTTCTTGTTGTCGATCTCAACCGTCACAGTCTCTGAACTGATGACTCTTTTTACTTCCTGTCATTAGTCAGATCTCACTTCCTCACTGCAACTTTAGTCATTTGTAGTTCTTTCTTCTTGTTGGTATTGAGTATGTGAGCTTTCTCTGACATTGATGAATACATTTAAATATTAAACAAAGATGACACAAATAAACACAAAATGCAATTCCTAAATGAAGTTGTTTATTATTAAGAGGGGAAAAACCTATATGGCCCTGTGTTAGACCAAGTTAAATGTGCGACAGTGTCAAAGTGCTATAGACAAGGGTGCAGGGATCAGGTCTCCAGGGAATCTGCAGGGAAAAGCAGGGGGAACACACTCACTCTCCTTCTGTCTCTCTTGGCGTCTCACCAGTCTCTCACTCCTCTCTCGTACCAGAATTTCTGTAAGGAACAAGGGCAGGTCCAGGGTGTCTGTACACAGGGAAACGACGTGTTAGCACAAGATTCAAAATCCAAGAGAACTAGATTACTAGTGTCCTAGCCAGGACTTCACTAACATGAGTCAAGCAACAATCCAGCAAAGAGCAGTCTAACTTCTTCCCGTAAGTAGAGGCTGGTTAATGAGACGCAGGTGTTCACCATCTCCCAGGTATGTAGGCCAAAGGCGGGAGCCCACAATGGCCTCCGCCCAGGCAATAGAGGGAGAGAAAAACAATACCAAAGCCCACTTGTAGCAGAATATTTCTCAGGCAGACGGTGACACTATAGTTTTTAAACATAACAAAAATCAGACGACGACTGGTTTGATTTAACTGTGGTGATGTTTAGATTGCTCGAGTTGAAAAACGTGTTGCCGTCCAGTTTGTGTGAAGTCAGCATTACAAAGCAAATGCAACAACCTATTAACAAAAAGTCCTTATATTTACTGTGATAGTTGACCTGCTGCACTCTTGGTCTTAAAGCAAATTAGTGTTGTTTTAAGCTTTAGAAAATGAGAAACAGTAATGTTAAATATATATGTATCACAATGGAGTGGACTTTGAGAGATAGTTTTATCTACTCTGCAGCATAAGCTGAAAAACCAAGGCAGGATCCATGAAGCTGAAACACGTCAGCAGAAGGAGGAAAAGGTGGTGAGGCAGGAAAAAGAGACTAAGAAGGTACCTCGGGCCACCAGGGTGGAGAGAGACTCACGGTCGAATTATGAGGTACAGTAAGCCTGAAAAGACAGGAGCGCTTCAGCTCGCTGTGTCGTTGTCAAAGAATGACAAAGAAAGAATCTAGTTGTCGTCCTGCAGAGGCAGCCCTCTCCGCCCATCCCAACCTTGCAGAAAAAGCTGGCAAATCTTGCGCCATTTAGGCCCTCCTCTGTTTTTAGCCAGCGCTCGTCTAGAACTCTGAGTAACTCATTGCAAAGACTGCAAATTTTTTCACATTTTGCCCTGTATGACAACTCTATAAATAAATAAAAATGCATTCACAGAATTGCTCAGTGTCAGCACCAAACCACCCACCACCCAATGAAATTCCCAGCCAGCAGGGTAAGATTTGTGCAAATTATAAACCTTTATTTTCCTGATCCCTGCCCTGCCTTCAGTCCCCTGTCGTGCTTCAGATGATCAACAGGAAGTGTTCAGTTTGCTGTCAGCCTTACGTTGGTGTCTGAGGAAAGAGCGGTGACAACTGGAGGTTCAGATGGGTTGCACAGATTCACACGAGACCCACTACAATCTGGTAAACAGGTATTGCAGTCAGGCACCACTGAACAGCAGGGTAATGTGTGCAGGCATAAGATGCCAGAACAACAGGGATTTCTATCTTTTGTGCCAGGCTTAGAATCAGTCATTTAGAGACGCTGCTATGTTGAATTTAACCCAGTTAACCCCCAGATGTGGTGAGGCAAAGACACGATACTAACTCTGGGCTGTTAACGTGTGATCTTAATTTGATATTCGTAGTGAAGAATGTATTCAGTACAATGTTTTACAAGACATTTATTCATCTGTGCTTGTATTCAAGTTTACAGCAAATCATCTGAGAAATGCCTTTGAACTGGTGCCTGTTTCTGGGCTTTTCTTTTGTCACAAACTGCTCACAAAGAAGGACGAATGCTTTAGGAAACAAAAGCTTTGGAATGTATTCTGCAAGTACAGGTCAAACGTAATAGTCTCATTGTTTTATAGCAATGCTGAATTAACTTATGTCACTGCAGGACAGTGCAGCCAGTGGGGCTGATTGTTATAGTCACTGTGCACGACAAGAAAGCATTTGACATGGTGAACTGCTGCCACGGTTTTAGAGAGACGTCTGTTTGTTATTAGAAGTAGTTGTTCTGTTTAATTTGGGGTTTTTCTCCTTTGCTTCTGCGTAGAAGACGACCAATCTGCACATCGAGAAGCTGTCCTGTCTTCAGCTAGGAGTCCTTCTCCAGCTGCTGCACATGCTAACAGGCAAAACATCAGGGAGTAATACAAGCTTTTAATGCTTATGTGAACCACAGGCGTGCTTATAATGTATCAACCTGCAGTGAGACTGTAAAAGCAAAATCTTTCTTGATTTAATTTTCATTGCACAAATAATAACAGATTCAGGAATGTATTCAAGGAAGAGACTGGCAAAGAAAGAGTGGGATAGTCAGGGAGCTGAAGGAAGGAGTACTAAAAGGCTAGGTGCACAGCAAAGAGAGAGGTGTCACTGGCACAGGAAAAGGCTTGTAGTGAGTTGTATGTGAGGCTGGACACTAAGGAGAAAATGATTTTTAATGAATGGCAAGGCACATAAATTGTGCTGGAAGAGAGTAACCAAGTATAGAGATGGAAATGTGCTAATGTGAAGAAAGTGTGTTGAGAAGGGAGAAGGAGTACTTTGGACGAAAATTGAATTAGAGAAGGAAGTGAGGCAACTCTGAAGAGGATGGAGACGGGAGGCATAGAGAGGGTAGGAGTGAAGGCTATGATAAGGTGCGAAGAGAGTAACTGTGGTGCTGCATAAGAAAGTCCTGAGGGGCAGAGAAGTATGTGATGGGTTGAGATTACATCAGAGAGAGGCTCTGAGCCCCTTCTTGTTTGCACTGGTGATGGAGAGGCTGACAGATGAGATCAGGCAAGAGTCTCCGTGGATGATGTTTTCAGACAACCACAGAAAGGATTTGTGGATGTAGTGAAGGTGGACATGCAGGGGGTTGGTGTGACTGAGGAGGATGCTAGAAATAGAGAGATGGAGGCGGATGATCCACTGTAGCGACCTCTAAAGGGAGCAGCCGAAAGAAGAAGAAGCACAAATAATTCTAATCATGCTTTTCTTTTATTCTCAGTACTAAGCTATGTAAAGGAAGTCAAGGTTGTTTCCTCCTACAATCACTTTGGTCATGCTGTTCTTACAAGTGTGGAGGTGCCAGATGATTTAGACTTGTTTAGATTGGTGCTCTGTCTCCCTTTATCCAAACTAAAACTTTGATGGGGTTTTTTATCTTCACTAAACACTTTTTTGCTTTGTGTTTATTATTGTGCTACTGCAAGTATTTCATATATTAGTCAGTTGATTGTTACTGTAGGGCAGCTCTAGGACAATCCCAGATGTGATGTAGCTTGCTTTTATCCAGCAGATACGACATCTCATGAGGAGGTTCGAACCCTGTACCCTGACCCTCCTGCTGACGCACAAAGTCTGGACATCCAGCAGCAGGCCCTTCTACGTGAACAACAGCACAACAGTTTCTATTTCTTTTAATATTAGAAGTCAGTTATTCATTAATGAATACAAATGGTGACTGAAGTTATTTAGACAGGACATTAAACAATAAACTTCCAATAAATGATGAACAATGTGTGACTGAATGTGTTCAGTGAAAGACTTTGAAAATATCGCAGCATAAAACCAGTGTAAAAGTACTCAGACTACTTTTGGGGGTATTTATTTGATGATGCAACCAGAAAATGTGCAGGTTGTGAGTTTAACATTTTCAACACTGGAGAAGAAGCACATGTACACAGACTAGCTAATGACAAACATTTTTTTTAAATTAACCTTTATTTAAACAGGTTGTTCATTTTTCTGAGCTTATCTGGTGTCCAGTTTCGGTGGCAGTAGCATAAGCAGAGAAGACCCAGACCTTACTCTCCCGAGCCAGCTCCTCCATTATTTGGGGGACACTGAGGCATTCTCTGCTGAGTGCTGTGATCTCCCCAACATGTCCTGGGTGTGTCCTGTCTGTCCTGGTGGGACATGCCTGGAACATCTCACCCAGGAGGCGTTCAAGAGGCACCCTTGTCAGATGCCTGAACCTCCTCAACTGGCTCGTTTAGATGTAGAGGAGTAGCAGTTAACTCGGAATGAGACAGACAGCACCTACTGCTGGGGTGGGCCTACAGGAGGGAGAGCTCATGTCGTCTCTTCAGGACACATCACTGGACCCCAAGAAGCTCTCCCCGGAGCTCCCTTTGGCTGCTGGGGTCGGCATACGTTCAACTTTAAAATCACTCTTGGTTCTTGGCTAGCTTTGTGTTAGCATCCTTTGTGTACTGATGCTTGCAAGAAGCTAAAGTTGCTTTGGCAGAATTTTCTTTCTCATATATGCACACATAAGGAGAGAGATGTTTTATAAGCTTTAGTCATCACCGTGCACTTTTCCTGATTCACACAAAATACAGCAATCTGGCACCTTCCCACAGGGTCTTGCACGAGTATTAAACATGTTCATTTGTGCTTTGGACTGTCACCAGATTTCTTCTAGAAGTTTCTTGCCAGTCAGCAACTATCTTGGCAACACCACTTGAGTTTGTGTGTTGCATGCTAACATCCTTATCATATGTGTAATAATACTAAAGCTTCATCTTATGCACACACAAAAAACAAATATGGCTCCTTCGTGCAGGGTTTTCTGGTATGTTCATTTATGCTTCCCAATTAAAAAAAAAAAAGAAAAAAAAAAAGAAGAAAAAGCAAAGTTCTTGCTTCTCAGCCACTGCAGCCACATCCTCACCGTTTTTTAGGCAGTTATATAAACATACTGTGAGTGAGTCATAAGCTTAAATACAATAGTTGAAGGAACAAAAACTTAATGTTTAAAAATACCAGTCAAATCTGATTAAAGTAAATAAATAATAAGTATACAATGTAGTTTTAAGACTTCTCAATGTTTCGTAACATTAATGTTCTATGAACTCGTGAGTCCAGAAATCTGAATGTCATGAAAAGTATTTATTATTCGTGTATTATTATTTTACAATACAAGGTTGTTTTTTTCCTGATACTTCATGCAAACCACATTTCTCCAGGCCCGTCCTAATCAGCTTACTCAGTATCACTAGATCCAATGCTGCTCCTCCAGCAGAGCACACAAAAGTAGGAGAGACCAGAGATGCCATGGCTTAGTTAGGAGACTGTTTGCTTCAAGGCCACTAGAGGGTGCTGCCATAAAACTACAATAAATGAATTGACCACACTCTTTTATGCAAAACCCTGCTGATGACACACACACACACACACACACAGATTCTAGGTCTGACCAACCGTCTCCACCGTGGGCAAAAAGATGACAGTCAATAAAATTCTAAAATTTTATTTATAAACACAATGAATAGTAGTTAAAAGTCCAGTGTCCCATTTAGGTACAAAGTAAAAACACACAGTCCAAGGCCAGAGCCAGCTATGCCACAAAGCCAGTTGCACTCCACACGTTGTTCACTTCAACAAGGGTAGCAATTGTCCTCTGAGACCCACCACCCTGTAAGTAGAAAGCCTGCACAGAGCGACAAAATAAGACAATTCACTATATAATTCACAGCCCATCCATCCCAAACATATCAGATCATTAGAGGTTTTGTCACATTACATACCTGCACTGAGAGACAAAATAACACAGCAGTGTTTGTAATGTGGGCTATAAGTAGACTAGCATATCAGTGCAATCAATTACACCTGCCTCCAATTAGTCCAGCCCTTTTACAGTCATTGACTGGGTGAGAAAACACGAGCAAATCAACCCAAGAGACAAGCAGGAAGACTCTCTGAAGGCTCCTGTGGCTGCACAGGCAGTCTTACAATTACGAGGTTGGAGAGTTGTTGTTTCAAAATGTTCACACTGATTTCACATGCTCATTAACTCACAACCAGCTGACCATATATATTTCTGCTGCTGAGCTGCTTTTTGATGGAGATTTTCTGAATTTATTTTGCTACCATAAGAGCAGACTCCATGCTGAAAGCATGTGCACTGTCACTTGCAATGAGTGACACTAATGACGCTAAATTTAATTACAGGTCATGGACAGCCTTCATAAATGCTCATATTACTCACCCACACTGAATTCCAGCACAGGTTCATCTGGGTCCTGACTATTTCCTGCAAAGTAACACAAACGTCATCAGAACATTAAGTCAGAGAAACAACATTTGGAGCTTTTGTACATGATAAATTATACTGCAGTAGTAAAACAAAGTCAAGCAGCAGTACATTTATTAAAATCACCTTCAGCTGTAATATTTAAACTGATTTAGTGTCAATTTAGATTATGTTGAGATTAAAATGAAACTAGTACCCTTGTAATGTCTTTTTAAATTAGAGGTAAATATTTGTATATTTTTTACATAATATAATTATATTTACTGGATTTTCTCTCTATTGTAGTTTAGTATTATAGTTATTACTTGTTTTTTATTGACTTGTCTTGTTTTTACAATGATTTGCTCTGAATGCAGCCTTTAAAGAAAAGACTATCTGTTCAGTAACTATCCATCAGACTGGGTCCATGTTACCAGCCAAATGGGTAATAATTAAAGTAAGTTTTGAATTACGTATATTTGGGTGTTTAGGTGACACTTTTGCAAAAAATATATATATAATTAGGTTTAAAAGAACTAAACATGTATGTATTTAAAAACAATAAGTGTGTTAGAATTACTACAGCAACAGCTTGTAGCTCACTGTACTATTTTTGAGCACAACTTTGGTGCTTTTGCCTCATTTTTAAATCAGTGATCCCAGTAGCACAGTCTAAGCAGAGACCTCAGTGCTTGGCAAACAATCAATAGAATCAATATAATTATTAAAAAGAAACAAAATAAATGCCAACCATATAAAAAAAAAACATAAACTTAAGGAAAAAACTAAACTTGATTTTGTGTCTTTAGGCTATTGTTAACAGCAAGCATGAGGTTAGTGCATATGTATTATTATTGGAAAGATTACTGCAAAGAAAAAAAGGTTGAACCAGGAGGGGGCGATATTGCTCTTCTTACCATGAGTTACATGCAGGCTATTACTTACCATGTCACTCACATTTATTTCACAAAACAGCTGAACCCACTTAATTCGATTTAATTGTATTTATGCAGAGCTGAATCACAACAACAGTCTCCTCGAGGTGGTATAGATTGTAAGGTAGAAAGTCTACAATTAAAAAGAAAAAACCTCAATACAGTGGGAAGGAACAACTCACTTTTAACAGGAAGCACCCTCTGGCAGAACCACGGTCAGGGAGGGGCAGCCCGCTGCGACCCTTTGGGGATGAGGAGACGAAAAAGGGGACAAAAGACACACTGTGGACGAGAGCCAGAGATGAACAAGAACTAATTATTGAATGCAGAGAGGTGTATAAACACATGGTGGGAATCCCCCAGCAGGGTAGTCCCAGGGTAACTAAGGGAGGATTCATGGTCACCTGATTCAGCCCTAGCTATATGCGTTGGCAAAAAGGTAACTTTGAAACTTAATCTTAAAAGTAGAGATAGTGTCCGTCTCCTGCATTCAAACTGGGAGCTGGTTCCACAGAAGGATGATCCCCTTCTACTTCTAAATATCCTAAAAACCACAAGGAAGCCCACAGTCTGAGAGCAAACTATCAAACTACGAGGTCTTTAAAATAAGATGATTATTCAAGACCTCATGTGTGATGGGAAGGATTCTGAATTTGATGCTGGACCCACAAATCATAAAAGAGAAACACTAACTCACACACACCAGAAAGTGCCAAGAATTATAATTATATGTAATTTAGTTTTGCGTTCCTTTATAATGCTTTCAACTATACAAATAAGACACTTCATGGGGGCGCCTGAGCCTTGTAGACACAACAAATACTGAACAAACCTCATGCGCCCTGTTGTTGACAAAACGATAAAAATGAATGTGTACTTCTGTCTTATTTAGGTCATTTTTGTAGTTTTTGTAGACAGACTACTGTAATTTCTCAATAAAATGTCGCTTATTATCGCTCACTCTCAAGAACAAAAACGTGAGTAATTTCCCAGTAGCTCACCATATTTGGGATCTTCTAACATCCACACTTCATGTTTAAACGGTGGTGCGGAGGCGGTGTACCGTCGCAGGCCGGATGTAGCATTCAGCGCGGTGTGCCTTTTTTTCAGTTGCTAAGCAACAGATTTGTCCCGCCCCTTTCGTTATGACGGGGCGGGCCAGTCCTTTGACTGGTGACGTTACAAAGAAACGTCAGGTGACGTTACAAAGAAACCTTAAACCGACCTTATATATAGACCTGGCTGTTCAGTTGAAACGCATTCACACAGCGGGACAGCAGCGCTTTAAACGTTCAAACACGGAGTTTAACACAAAACAACATTTTAGACATAAAAAACAAAAAAGTGAAATGGCAAGCTCGAACTGTAACACAATGACAAATGATGAAACAGTTCAGACCAATGGGGATAATTCTACAGTACATGCTTTGGTATCCCTCTTGAATAACTTGTTCAGTAGTTTTTCGATCAAGCAGTGGGGAGAGCTTATCTCAGGCTATCCGGATTGCTTCACCGCTAAGCGGCTTGTAGGTTTTGTAGAGGACGTAATGGACCTGTGTGAACAGTCACTAGCAGTATCACCACTGAGGTCTTCCCAGAACTCCCCTGTACATGAAAACTGTTCTGTCCACACCACTACTGGCAAAACGGTTTTGTCACGTGTGAAATTTTTGGACGATTCTGCTGAGCAGGAGTTTGATACAGCACAGAATATAGATGCTAACAGCCAAGAAACAGCTAACACAGAAGAAAGCTGTCAAAATGCTGACCAACACAGTGCTGCAAAAGCAGAAAACAATCCAATTCCAGATCCCCAGCAGCAGAAATCCTGTGTTGAACATGAAGCCAGCATCCCACCGTTAACAAACGTAAGTCAAACGGAGTCATATAAAAAGATACAGCATCACAGATCTTCTGTAGACTGTGAGCCACCTGAAAAAACCTTAGACTTTGAAAGATGGTTAGAGACATTAATTCAGGCTGTGCTTTCAAAGCTTGGTAAACTTTTAAAGTGCCCTCATTCTCACCAAAAACGTTTGTTGGATCTACTCTTGGACAAATTCAAGGGGATGGATTTGCATTTAGACCGAAAAGTGCAGAATTATTTTGACTGCATTGCTAATGCGATTTTCACTGATATTTGTGACAAATTACATGAATTGTCACTAATATCATTGGAAATGGGGAGGAGTGGGGAGGAGAATTCAATGAATTTAATGGAACAACCAATATTTAATATCATAACTACTTCAGTATTCCAAGAACACCTGTTGGCAGTAACAGTTACTGATAGACTGGAATCATATGAAAAGAAAGAAAGATGCAGACTTTCAGTGGAAATCTTTGTGGAAGGACTGATTTCCCAGGTTTCAAAAAAATCAGGCACAGTCTTCAGCATTGAAAGTGCTGAAGCTATCTCCAACCGGCTTACCATGAAAATCTGGACTGAAATCAGGGCCAGATACGACAAAATCCCACCAGAGAAGTTCAAGAAACTCAGCGAGAGGGTTTACAAATCCCTCTGTAAAAGATGGAAGCATGCAGCGGTTATGGTGACAATCTTGCAATTAAACTTCCAAGATCTTGATGAAGATATTGTTAAAACTTTCAAAAGAAAGATATTCCCAGAACCAAGTTGCATATCTAAGTGCTTCTCATCGGTGCGTGCATTTTTTGGGAGGTGTAAGGGAAGAAACAAAGTTTCCACTTTATAGTGACGTCGTGATATCAACAGCAAAATATTTTCTAAAACTCACTGGACACTTTAAATGAGCTAGTTTTACATTTAGATCAGATCAAGTCATTTTTGAAATCCCCAGGAATGGTCGCGGCAGATGGCCACCCCGCCCTGAGCCTGGTTCTGTCGAAGGTTTCTTCCTCTTAAAAGGGAGTTTTTCCTTCCCACTGTCGCCTCGTGCTTGCTCAGAGGGGTTTGTTCTTTTGGGGTTTTCTTTTTAATACTGTAAGTTGTTACCTTACAGTGTGAAGCACCTTGAAAACACCATTGTTTCCTTTGGTGCTATACAGATTGAAGTGACTTGCACTGATAACATAACTAAGCTGGGACTTTAATTTAACATCAATAAAATTATAAAAATATTACATCTTGATTTCTGCTTGTTTTCATTGTCTGTGACTTAATGAATACAAATGTGTAATTTAACAGATTTTTTCTTTATGTTAGTCTGACCGGTGACTCCACGTTGGCCTTAGGTGTTGGCGCGGATACGCTGCAGCCCCTGAGCCATTAATGGCCCAGCACACTACAGTAAAAACAAAACAACAGCCATCTGTCCAACTAGGAAAGGAAAATAATAAACTGCCTCCTTGGAGGCAACCTGACTCAAAACAGTTGCAGTCCAACTCAGACCGACTGCAATCACTCTCAGGCAGATTGATGAAGATCTGCAAATAACTGTTGTCTAATTTATAAACGCAGACAGATTGCCAACACGTCTGTTCACAATAGAGGACTGTACTTACATGGTTGCAAACTGGTTGTTATCTTGCTTATATGAAAACATTGCTTTGGAGCAATGAAACTCAAACACATTCATTTTTAAAATGCTTCAAAATGAAATTTTGAAGCATTTGGCTTTATGCTTTGAAAGTGCCGTTGTGAGTGGGAGTGTGAAATCCTTACTTGATGTGTTCCCTTTGCCTTTACTGTTTTCAGTTTTATCAGTTTTCAGTTTTATTTGTCATATGCAAGTTAGCACAGGGTCAACATTGCAATGAAATGTGTTTGACGAGCAGCAGTCACTCAGCAGCATGGTACAGTAGAAGAAAATATAATAAAATATAATAAAATAAAATAAAAAATAGAAAAATAGTAAAGAGCAAAATATTAGAAAGACGTGGTAAAAGAGAAAAGATGACTAAATATATATATATATGTATCTATAAATATATGTACACTAGTGATTAAATAAGAAAATCTTGAAAAGAAATATGACGGGAGGTCAGATGGGATATTGCACAGGAATGAGCAGCAGAAAATTACAGTATTACTCAGACTTTTAATAGTCATATTGTCAGTTTTGGCCGACGGTCATGGGTCACTTCCACTAAAATAGCACGAGACTGGAGTAAAATGTACTTTATTAATGAGAACACATGGTGATACAGCAAAGAATCCAACCCTTCTGAAAAGCAAATGGCTTCCTGTTATACTCTACCTGATTCAGGTGAGCATCTGGAATAGACCAAGTCTGGGGGTCAGCAAACCAAAGGGAAACAAAACCCTCCCCATAAGAAAACCACTACAATATAACCAACACATCATAGACATATGAAGATTTGTAACAAGTCCTATAAATAACTCCATAACATATAAACTTCAGTCTCTTCTATATACATTAAAACAGCGGTCCCCAACCTTTTTTGCGCCACGGACCGGTTTATGCCCGACAATATTTTCACGGACCGGCCTTTAAGGTGTCACAGATAAATACAACAAAATAAAACTAGTACCGGTACCGGAAAAAAAGAAGATTTATTCATAACACACGTGAAAGACCCAGGAAAACAGAGTTAACGATAAAAACGATAACAAAATAACGATCAAAAACGATAAAAACTCTGAAAACCATACATTTCACACCCGAGCCTCATCTCTCGACCAAACGACGGTCCGTGGCCCGGCGGTTGGGGACCGCTGCATTAAAACACCTTAACCACAGTTAGGTTTCAGCCCTCGTTGACTCAGAACAAAGTAAGACAATCAGAGTTCGATTGGTTTTTACTTGTGCAGGGGAAGCCTGGTCGGATTCTCAGAGTTGCAAGCTCTACACCCAAACTCAGACAACTCCAACTCCAGCCTCCACTCGCAGCCTTTTATTGAATGAAAACAGTTACACAACCGCCCATTGTAAACCCCATATGTTGTGTGGTAAAAGCTAAGGCACTGTGTGTGTGTGTGTGTGTGTGTGTGTGTGTGTGTGTGTGTGAGTGAGAGAGAGTGTATGTGTGTCTGTATACGTGACTTCCTGCTTACAAACGTTTTAACCGCATCTCTAGTCATAAAAGGGTCATCTCCCCTCAACCTCGTATATGGCTTAACCTCTCTAACAGTCCACCATTTACATGGTGAGCCCATAAAGGGCAGGAAGTGAACACTCCTTACCAAATAAGGAAACCAGAATCTTATATAGATTGTGCCTGCAGTTGAAAACTATAGCTAGTAACATCCCCAACATCCTACATGTGGGGGAGGAACAGAAAATATCTGAACATACAGTTCAAGACAAGGTCCAAGCACAATAATGACAACTTTTAACAAAATCACTCCAACACACTCCCCTAGCCTGGCACATTGGTTTTCTCCAGGAGCTCATAAGCAGGTGATTGAGCTGCTTTTACTCTTTACAAAGTGAGTACTGTTAACACTTCTCTTTTTACATATACAACTAATTTAGGTTACAGACAAATGATTAAATGTGAACAGCTCTAACACAGGTTCTTTTCCTGACACAGGTAGGATGGCCAGTCCCCCTGTCTCTTCACCTTTAATGAGTCACTTAAATAACAACCCAAAAAGCCTAATAAAGAATCACAATCAACCAGTGTGTGTTTTTCTTCATTACGGTTTTTAAATACAAATCAGTCAGTCAATTAATAAAAATACAAGTAAGGGTAATGGAACCCCTGGTCTCCATTACACACATAAATACCATAAAGACACTAAGTCGTAGAGCTCTGAACTCCTTGCTTCTATGATATTTACACTTCTTCTTGGCCTTCTCCTTCACTCTGAGTCACTCCAGGATAAACGCATCAGCTCAGACATACAATAATTAAAATATGTGTAGGTGACCGTTTGGCAGAAGACGATGTCGAGGCGGTACTGCAGTGACACGTCCGTGGCTATCGTCGGGGCGGTGTCCTGCATCAGAAGGAAGTCAATAGACTTCTTGGCTTTGTTGCTCATCATGGCGCTGTAGTCTGTGGGCGTGGCCTGCAAAAAGTGTAAATAAACCATCAGAGACCAAACACAAATATGCCTTCCAACCACTAGTTTAGACAACATCTTGCAAAGAGTGTGTATTTCAGAGTGCAGTTGTTTTTAAATTTGACAGAAACAGAAATAAAGACGGAAGAGAAGGACAACAGGGAAAGCAGAAGCACCGACACACTGAAATCTTTTAGGGTCAAGCTCCAGAACTAGCCACAAATCCTGCTGGAAAGAACCTAAAAATACTTAAAAATACTTGCAGAGATCGAATGGAGCCGTTAACTCAAAAGCCTGGTGTCAGGCATGTTCTTTAATAAATAAGAAACGAGCTGATATGTTACAGACCCCAGTCTTTACGTAAAGAAAAAGCTGACATTTAGAGCGGTCTCGCAGCAGATTTTAAAACAGTGACACTGATTTGTGGGGTTTTTGGGCAAAAATTTGAACCTTTTTGTTTTATCCATGTCCTTGAACACAGCTCGTGACTTGGGCGCTTTCATATGTACCGATTCATTTAGGTTTGTGCACTGAGGCCAGATTTAGGTATTAAAAACGAGTCAGTCATAACACTTCTTACATTAGTTAAAAAGCTGAGCTTACACTAAACCAACATTTAAATTTCCCCTTGTGGGACTAATAAAGGTATATCATATCATATCATATCATTACTAAAGTATTGCTGCAACATTGTAAAGACAAAGATGACACACAGACCAGACATAAAACACTGAACACTTTTTAAAGACGAGTCATTTAAGAGTATTTTCTCATAGAATAAAGTCGGCTGATATGGTGAAGGAAAAATCTGCTCACGAATCCTCCAACTTCTTAAAAGTAAGGAGTGACCTGAGCTGGAAATCAACATGAGAGGGATGACTCAAGAAGAAGAAGAAGCAACAAGAAAAGAAAAACAGAGTTCAGAGTGTAGTTAAGATATCAAGCTGTATCCACAATGTGTGCCAAGAAACTAAGCTTGTCTGTTGTCATGCTAAAGAAATAAAAAATCTGGAATCAGAAAACAGCCAATAACTGCTGATCAACTCACCCACTCCTCTTCGTGCCAGTCCACGTGCAGTGACGACTGGCTGTTGTGACCGCTGTACTTTGCTCTCAGCGTATCCTGGTCATTGCGGAGCACTACTTGTTCAGACTCAGCGGAAGGAGAAGCTTTGGTTGCGATGTACTCGTACTGCGTTCAGGGCCTAAATAGCTGAAGCTAGCAGCTTTCAGCCGCACACTGCCACCAGCTGACGGGTCTGAAAGGAAGAGGGTATGAATGAAATATGAAGCGTCCCCACGTAACGTCAAACACTTTTAGTACCTTGTCAACCAGACTGGCGAGCGTCCACTCCAGTCCGCTGGCCGATTGGTCTTTGGCAGCTTGAGACAGCCTCTCTGCGTAATAGCTGACCTGAGTCTTCAGCGTGTTGACGTAGGCGATGATCTCTTTGGCTCGGACAGTGTCCTGGGGTATGTGGATGATGACTGAGCTGGAGAGGGCACTACTGCAGGGAACAAAGACACACCGACACATCTGTATCCGAGCTGGGACTGAGGACACTCACCAGCCACTTTATTAGGTACATGTGTTCAAAAGCTTGTGGCAGCAATTTAGTGCATTTAGTCAAATAAAGACAATAGAGTGGCCTGCAGGTGTATATTTTTGTAATGTTTCTGTCTTATGCCTGAAATATGCTTCAGCAGGAAATATACGCTGTAACTGGAAACAACAGCATGATGGACCGGTTTAGTGTTAAGAGGTGTTACATCTGAAGTTAGAACGTAAATTTCCTGCAGAAATCTAAATCAAGCTTCAGAGGTACTGTTCCAAAAATATAGGGAGGGACGTTACCCACCAGATGTAAAAACAAACACTGTCTGCATGCACATGCCTGCTCTCAATGAGCCTAATCGTGGCTTAGAAAAAACAACGAGGAGCCGACTTCGATAAATGCGATACCACTCGCTTCACAAATTCAGACCATCTGTGTACAGTGGCGTGTCTAGAAAATTTTTGTTGGGGGGGCCAGGTAGGGGCACAGATTTGGAGAAGGGTGGCAGATTTAATTGGCAGATAATGTTTTAAAAAAAAATTCTACCAACCCTTAACCATAATTCAATAATCCTATAAACCTAATAACCAAATGCACTTTTAACTCTTATTAGAATGAGATTTTAACCACTACGGTGCAAAGTTTTTAGATACTGCGTTGATAAAGTACAAGAGATGCAATCAGTGCTTTGTCAGTGTTTACTCAGCAGTCAAGGACAACAATATTTGCATAGTATTTTTACTGACATGTAGTGCACATATGTTTTGGGCAAAAACATTTTTGAAAATTAAAATACGAACATTTGTAACAAACAATTGACAAATTAGCCAATGCCAATGCAAAACTTTATCTGCCTGTTAAAAAAAGAAGATAATCTTCTCACAAACTGGTGTTTGATTTTGAAACAGGAAAAAAGTGGGGAAACAACTGAAAAGACTAACATTTGAATGAAACCTGAAAGCAAGTAAATACTTTCTATGCTGCCTTATCGTAAACTTTGGTAATATTGATAAAGAACAACACTGGCTGATGATAAAATACAGTCAGCTGGCATGGTGACACTGCCAGTATTAACCTGCAGGGCTGGACTGGGACAAAAAAATTGGGCATTTTTACTACAGACCGACCCACCAGGTAGTAAAGCCATAAAGACTTTGACTGAAAACAAACCCTGTTGTGACAGTGATGTACAGTCTTGTTGGTATATGTATGATTTCTATACATTTTACGTCAGATAAAAACTTTGGTTGTAAGATTTAGATAATTATTTAATAAAAACTAGGTATTTTAAATGAGAATAAGAAAGAAAAGTATTTCTTTGTGCCCACCTTTCCCTGTTAATGCCCTACCTGGCCCCCTGGCAAAACTTTGCTAGACCCGCCCCTGCACAGTTACCAGCTGTCTGCTACATAAAAAAGGATCCTGGTGTTATTTGTCTCTCAGAAACAGTTCATAACTTCCCTTCAACTCATTCATGTCACCTAAAAGGTAAACCTGTTTCTCCATCACCTGTTCAGCTCTGATGGTTCAGTAAGGACATCTCCTGGTTTCATCTTCATGTTTCCCTCTCACCACATATCTAAACAGACATCATGACCAGCAGCTTTACAGCTGTGGCTCCAGCAAACATCAGCTGATACTAGAAATTAATATTAAATACATTCTAACAACAGCTGATCAAGCTTAAACGTGCTGCTGTTGTTTAGCGCAACATCTGCTGGTTTCCTCTTTCTGGCGCAAAGTGGGCGATAAACAAGAGAGAAAAGCCGATCAGCTGATCATTGATCAGTTTCATGATTGAAGTAGCAACAGGAGAGGGAGGGGGAGAGAATGAGAGAAGAGGCAGCTGTGCAGCATAAAGACAGAATAAATCCAGCTTTGTGTCTTTTTTCCATTCTAGCTAAAGTCCGGGACAAACTGCGTCTCTTCTCAGCTCAATACGAAACGTGTAATATTTTCTCTGAATGAGGGACCATTCCATTTTTTTAAGGAGCCGTTGGCAACTCTACTAACCTTATGAATAAAATAAAGTTCACTATCAGTAACATCATAGCACCCACCCAGCTGTATAAAAACTCCGTCAAACTGGCTAGAACGCAGTATGAGTTATTGCAACTGACAGTAAAAAGTCAGCAACATGAAAATAAACTCCACCTAAACTTGGTTTATATCTGACCCAGATAGACTGCAGGTCATAACTTCTTACCTGAAGTTCAGTTCACCTGACACTCGGACTGGTGGCTGCTTCGGGTCTCTCCTCCTGCCTCCCCTTCCCTCATCCACCTGTTGCCTCTGTGGAAGCCCCGTCATAGCCACCACCAAACAACGGAGTTATTTCTACACATCGACCTGCATCTGGCCAATCCACCACCTCTCATTGTTCATGCCATTACAAAAAAAATAAAAAATAAGTCACTGGGGATATGCCCGGTATGCCCGATGGCCAGTCCAGCTATGTTAACCTGCAACCAAATCTGCAGCTCCATACAGCAATGTTACGACTTAGATTATATCTTATAAGGCATAACTCTTATGTTAGCTGCCCTCAGTAGCATACTGTCTGAAATATTCCACAGCTGCAATAATTCTTTAAGTGTTATTTTTTTCCTTGGTATTCTAATTTCACCGAAGTTTACTAAACTCAACAAACTTGATATTACTTACCGGGACATTTATTCTGTCCTCATTTTCTTTCACCGAAAAATTGTTTCCTGCAGTGCCATCTTTCGCGCTTGGCTCTCCTACCTTTGCTAACGTGATGCGCATAGCGCAGAAGCGATGCTGCATTCACTTACACTCGGATATCTGAGCGTCACCGTGAAAACATAATCGGACATTTGATATTTGATTGAATTTTATTGTTTTGCCTTTGGGGTGGCACCTGGGGTGGCCAGTCTGGTTTGGGGGGTGGCCTGTGCCCCCCCAGGCCACCCCGCTGGACACGCCATTGTTACCGGGGCACGATCACCGGGGACCCGTTTTTCCAGCACACACGCCCGATACCACGTGACAACAAATACGTCATTTCCTGTTGACTAAAAAAAAAAAAGCACCCTCTCACGGTCCTAGGGACCAAAAAATTGTCCCGCCTGATCAGCGGGCGAAGCCGCTGCTGCACGCCGGAAATGAGGCTTCATTTCCCGCAGGTCTATCTAAGCAGCCCGCTGTTTTCCGGCCCGGGGTCAAATGTGGAGCAAGGGCGCCACCGGGTGGACAAATAAAAAAATTACAACTCTAAGGCCCGTCCTGCAAAATGAAAATGAACGCTAAACATCAACGATCCCTTTGACCGTAATTAATTTGCAGTGAAAAATAGCGTTTATAATGGGTTTCAATGGGGCACAAATCGACCACTAAGCACAATAGTGTAAGTTTGTCTGTAGCTTAGCCACTGAAGCTAATTGAAGGAAGTCAGACTTGAATTTTGAAATAAAATCATATCAAACTTTTTTTTTGGAGAATTTGGCTATAGTCCATTCAACACTGTGCAAATCGCATGTAATCAAAATTTGAAAATAGCCACAAATCGACCCAAGATCCTCCAGGGGTTTTAAGTACACGCAATATTTTCACTCTCACATTTTACTCTGTACTGGAAGACTTGTTCATTTTCAAGATTCATTCATCCATCCACTTTCTTCCACTTTATCCGGAGCCGGGTCGCGGGGGCAGCAGCCCAAGCAGAGAAGCCCAGACCTCTCTCTCCCCAGCCACCTCCTCCAGCTTATCCGGGGGAACACCAAGGCGTTCCCAGGCCAGCCGAGAGATATAATCTCTCCAGCGTGTCCTGGGTCTGCCCGGAAAACCTCGCCCAGGAGGTATCCAGGGGGCATCCTTGTCAGTTGCCCGAACCACCTCATCTGGCTCCTTTCGATGTGGAGGAGCAGCAGCTCTTCAAGATTCTCTCAAATAATTTTTCACCATATAAACTAAGGTTTTTTTATTTAGGCGTCATAGTTCTGAAGAGAGATATGTGTTTTTTAATAGGTGGACATTTCTGCCAGCAGGTTGGGGATTAAAAAGGTCGATCATGCTTGGCTAATTTGAGCAACTGTGCCAACTTTACAAAACTATACGTTTTTATACCACAACTCCCCGTTCAGCCTTAAATGCCAGAAGAAGAAGACTAGTCTCCCTAAATCTGACTCTGTTTATTACCGGAATCTGGAAAATACTGTAAGAAAGCTACATAAAGTATCAGCATTGAGTAACAATTTAAATTCACGTCCTCAGCAACAGCATTTAACAGTATTTCCATGTACTTCTTACCTTTGCAATTAACTGCAGGTTAAACGGCCCGGTGACTTGCAGCCACGATTAGGCTCATTGAGAGCAGGCATGTGCATGCAGACAGTGTTTGTTTTTACATCTGGTGGGTAACGTCCCTCCCTATATTTTTGGAACAGTACCTCTGAAGCTTGATTTAGATTTCTGCAGGAAATTTACGTTCTAACTTCAGATGTAACACCTCTTAACACTAAACCGGTCCATCATGCTGTTGTTTCCAGTTACAGCGTATATTTCCTGCTGAAGCATATTTCAGGCATAAGACAGAAACATTACAAAAATATACACCTGCAGGCCACTCTATTGTCTTTATTTGACTAAATGCACTAAATTGCTGCCACAAGCTTTTGAACACATGTACCTAATAAAGTGGCTGGTGAGTGTCCTCAGTCCCAGCTCGGATACAGATGTGTCGGTGTGTCTTTGTTCCCTGCAGTAGTGCCCTCTCCAGCTCAGTCATCATCCACATACCCCAGGACACTGTCCGAGCCAAAGAGATCATCGCCTACGTCAACACGCTGAAGACTCAGGTCAGCTATTACGCAGAGAGGCTGTCTCAAGCTGCCAAAGACCAATCGGCCAGCGGACTGGAGTGGACGCTCGCCAGTCTGGTTGACAAGGTACTAAAAGTGTTTGACGTTACGTGGGGACGCTTCATATTTCATTCATACCCTCTTCCTTTCAGACCCGTCAGCTGGTGGCAGTGTGCGGCTGCAAGCTGCTAGCTTCAGCTATTTAGGCCCTGAACACAGTACGAGTACATCGCAACCAAAGCTTCTCCTTCCGCTGAGTCTGAACAAGTAGTGCTCCGCAATGACCAGGATACGCTGAGAGCAAAGTACAGCGGTCACAACAGCCAGTCGTCACTGCACGTGGACTGGCACGAAGAGGAGTGGGTGAGTTGATCAGCAGTTATTGGCTGTTTTCTGATTCCAGATTTTTTATTTCTTTAGCATGACAACAGACAAGCTTAGTTTCTTGGCACACATTGTGGATACAGCTTGATATCTTAACTACACTCTGAACTCTGTTTTTCTTTTCTTGTTGCTTCTTCTTCTTCTTGAGTCATCCCTCTCATGTTGATTTCCAGCTCAGGTCACTCCTTACTTTTAAGAAGTTGGAGGATTCGTGAGCAGATTTTTCCTTCACCATATCAGCCGACTTTATTCTATGAGAAAATACTCTTAAATGACTCGTCTTTAAAAAGTGTTCAGTGTTTTATGTCTGGTCTGTGTGTCATCTTTGTCTTTACAATGTTGCAGCAATACTTTAGTAATGATATGATATGATATGATATGATATGATATACCTTTATTAGTCCCACAAGGGGAAATTTAAATGTTGGTTTAGTGTAAGCTCAGCTTTTTAACTAATGTAAGAAGTGTTATGACTGACTCGTTTTTAATACCTAAATCTGGCCTCAGTGCACAAACCTAAATGAATCGGTACATATGAAAGCGCCCAAGTCACGAGCTGTGTTCAAGGACATGGATAAAACAAAAAGGTTCAAATTTGTGCCCAAAAACCCCACAAATCAGTGTCACTGTTTTAAAATCTGCTGCGAGACCGCTCTAAATGTCAGCTTTTTCTTTACGTAAAGACTGGGGTCTGTAACATATCAGCTCGTTTCTTATTTATTAAAGAACATGCCTGACACCAGGCTTTTGAGTTAACGGCTCCATTCGATCTCTGCAAGTATTTTTAAGTATTTTTAGGTTCTTTCCAGCAGGATTTGTGGCTAGTTCTGGAGCTTGACCCTAAAAGATTTCAGTGTGTCGGTGCTTCTGCTTTCCCTGTTGTCCTTCTCTTCCGTCTTTATTTCTGTTTCTGTCAAATTTAAAAACAACTGCACTCTGAAATACACACTCTTTGCAAGATGTTGTCTAAACTAGTGGTTGGAAGGCATATTTGTGTTTGGTCTCTGATGGTTTATTTACACTTTTTGCAGGCCACGCCCACGGACTACAGCGCCATGATGAGCAACAAAGCCAAGAAGTCTATTGACTTCCTTCTGATGCAGGACACCGCCCCGACGATAGCCACGGACGTGTCACTGCAGTACCGCCTCGACATCGTCTTCTGCCAAACGGTCACCTACACATATTTTAATTATTGTATGTCTGAGCTGATGCGTTTATCCTGGAGTGACTCAGAGTGAAGGAGAAGGCCAAGAAGAAGTGTAAATATCATAGAAGCAAGGAGTTCAGAGCTCTACGACTTAGTGTCTTTATGGTATTTATGTGTGTAATGGAGACCAGGGGTTCCATTACCCTTACTTGTATTTTTATTAATTGACTGACTGATTTGTATTTAAAAACCGTAATGAAGAAAAACACACACTGGTTGATTGTGATTCTTTATTAGGCTTTTTGGGTTGTTAATTAAGTGACTCGTTAAAGGTGAAGAGACAGGGGGACTGGCCATCCTACCTGTGTCAGGAAAAGAACCTGTGTTAGAGCTGTTCACATTTAATCATTTGTCTGTAACCTAAATTAGTTGTATATGTAAAAAGAGAAGTGTTAACAGTACTCACTTTGTAAAGAGTAAAAGCAGCTCAATCACCTGCTTATGAGCTCCTGGAGAAAACCAATGTGCCAGGCTAGGGGAGTGTGTGTTGGAGTGATTTTGTTAAAAGTTGTCATTATTGTGCTTGGACCTTGTCTTGAACTGTATGTTCAGATATTTTCTGTTCCTCCCCCACATGTAGGATGTTGGGGATGTTACTAGCTATAGTTTTCAACTGCAGGCACAATCTATATAAGATTCTGGTTTCCTTATTTGGTAAGGAATGTTCACTTCCTGCCCTTTATGGGCTCACCATGTAAATGGTGGACTGTTAGAGAGGTTAAGCCATATACGAGGTTGAGGGGAGATGACCCTTTTATGACTAGAGATGCGGTTAAAACGTTTGTAAGCAGGAAGTCACGTATACAGACACACATACACTCTCTCTCACACACACACACACACACACACACACACACACACACACAGTGCCTTAGCTTTTACCACACAACATATGGGGTTTACAATGGGCGGTTGTGTAACTGTTTTCATTCAATAAAAGGCTGCGAGTGGAGGCTGGAGTTGGAGTTGTCTGAGTTTGGGTGTAGAGCTTGCAACTCTGAGAATCCGACCAGGCTTCCCCTGCACAAGTAAAAACCAATCGAACTCTGATTGTCTTACTTTGTTCTGAGTCAGCGAGGGCTGAAACCTAACTGTGGTTAAGGTGTTTTAATGCAGCGGTCCCCAACCGCCGGGCCACGGACCGTCGTTTGGTTGAGAGATGAGGCTCGGGTGTGAAATGTATGGTTTTCAGAGTTTTTATCGTTTTTTATCGTTATTTTGTTATCGTTTTTATCGTTAACTCTGTTTTCCTGGGTCTTTCACGTGTGTTATGAATAAATCTTCTTTTTTTCCGGTATCGGTACTAGTTTTATTTTGTTGTATTTATCTGTGACACCTTAAAGGCCGGTCCGTGAAAATATTGTCGGGCATAAACCGGTCCGTGGCGCAAAAAAGGTTGGGGACCGCTGTTTTAATGTATATAGAAGAGACTGAAGTTTATATGTTATGGAGTTATTTATAGGACTTGTTACAAATCTTCATATGTCTATGATGTGTTATATCAGCCCGTTCTCACTCCCGAGGCGTAACATGTCGACGTTTTGTCACGTCCCGCGGCGTTCCTGAGGAACGTGAAAGGAGACCTTCGGCGTTCTTATGGTACGCGGCGGGCTATGGCTGGAATCCAGTTCAATGACGCTCCCGCGGTAATAGACGTTCCAGCCCTGTATTCCAGCCCTAAACCTAACCTTATCCCTAGCCCTGACCATAACCTTATTCCTGACCTTAACCAGGACTTTAATGATGTTAAATAGCGTGTTTCTAAGCGATTTGAAGAAAAAGAGCAAACATGTGTAGATTCAGTCCAGACAGTTCTCATATTTCCTCTTTTTTCCGAGGTCGTCATTCAGGAACGTGGTGGGTAGCCGAAAACGTAATATGGTGACGATTTGTCACCTAGCGTAAAATGTTACGCTTTGGGAGTGAGAACGTGTTGGTTATATTGTAGTGGTTTTCTTATGGGGAGGGTTTTGTTTTCCTTTGGTTTGCTGACCCCCAGACTTGGTCTATTCCAGATGCTCACCTGAATCAGGTAGAGTATAACAGGAAGCCATTTGCTTTTCAGAAGGGTTGGATTCTTTGCTGTATCACCATGTGTTCTCATTAATAAAGTACATTTTACTCCAGTCTCGTGCTATTTTAGTGGAAGTGACCCATGACCGTCGGCCAAAACTGACAATATGACTATTAAAAGTCTGAGTAATACTGTAATTTTCTGCTGCTCATTCCTGTGCAATATCCCATCTGACCTCCTGTCATATTTCTTTTCAAGATTTTCTTATTTAATCACTAGTGTACATATATTTATAGATACATATATAAATATATTTAGTCATCTTTTCTCTTTTACCACGTCTCTCTAATATTTTGCTCTTTACTATTTTTCTATTTTTTATTTTATTTTATTATATTTTATTATATTTTCTTCTACTGTACCATGCTGCTGAGTGACTGCTGCTCGTCAAACACATTTCATTGCAATGTTGACCCTGTGCTAACTTGCATATGACAAATAAAACTGAAAACTGATAAAACTGAAAACAGTAAAGGCAAAGGGAACACATCAAGTAAGGATTTCACACTCCCACTCACAACGGCACTTTCAAAGCATAAAGCCAAATGCTTCAAAATTTCATTTTGAAGCATTTTAAAAATGAATGTGTTTGAGTTTCATTGCTCCAAAGCAATGTTTTCATATAAGCAAGATAACAACCAGTTTGCAACCATGTAAGTACAGTCCTCTATTGTGAACAGACGTGTTGGCAATCTGTCTGCGTTTATAAATTAGACAACAGTTATTTGCAGATCTTCATCAATCTGCCTGAGAGTGATTGCAGTCGGTCAGGTTGCCTCCAAGGAGGCAGTTTATTATTTTCCTTTCCTAGTTGGACAGATGGCTGTTGTTTTGTTTTTACTGTAGTGTGCTGGGCCATTAATGGCTCAGGGGCTGCAGCGTATCCGCGCCAACACCTAAGGCCAACGTGGAATCACCGGTCAGACTAACATAAAGAAAGAATCTGTTAAATTACACATTTGTATTCATTAAGTCACAGACAATGAAAACAAGCAGAAATCAAGATGTAATATTTTTATAATTTTATTGATGTTAAATTAAAGTCCCAGCTTAGTTATGTTATCAGTGCAAGTCACTTCAATCTGTATAGCACCAAAGGAAACAATGGTGTTTTCAAGGTGCTTCACACTGTAAGGTAACAACTTACAGTATTAAAAAGAAAACCCCAAAAGAACAAACCCCTCTGAGCAAGCACGAGGCGACAGTGGGAAGGAAAAACTCCCTTTTAAGAGGAAGAAACCTTCGACAGAACCAGGCTCAGGGCGGGGTGGCCATCTGCCGCGACCATTCCTGGGGATTTCAAAAATGACTTGATCTGATCTAAATGTAAAACTAGCTCATTTAAAGTGTCCAGTGAGTTTTAGAAAATATTTTGCTGTTGATATCACGATGTCACTATAAAGTGGAAACTTTGTTTCTTCCCTTACACCTCCCAAAAAATGCACGCACCGATGAGAAGCACTTAGATATGCAACTTGGTTCTGTGAATATCTTTCTTTTGAAAGTTTTAACAATATCTTCATCAAGATCTTGGAAGTTTAATTGCCAGAATGTCACCAAAGATGCATGCTTCCATCTTTTACAGAGGGATTTGAAAACCCTCTCGCTGAGTTTCTTGAACTTCTCTGGTGGGATTTTGTCGTATCTGGCCCTGATTTCAGTCCAGATTTTCATGGTAAGCCGGTTGGAGATAGCTTCAGCACTTTCAATGCTGAAGACTGTGCCTGATTTTTTTGAAACCTGGGAAATCAGTCCTTCCACAAAGATTTCCACTGAAAGTCTGCATCTTTCTTTCTTTTCATATGATTCCAGTCTATCAGTAACTGTTACTGCCAACAGGTGTTCTTGGAATACTGAAGTAGTTATGATATTAAATATTGGTTGTTCCATTAAATTCATTGAATCCTCCTCCCCACTCCTCCCCATTTCCAATGATATTAGTGACAATTTATGTAATTTGTCACAAATATCAGTGAAAATCGCATTAGCAATGCAGTCAAAATAATTCTGCACTTTTCGGTCTAAATGCAAATCCATCCCCTTGAATTTGTCCAAGAGTAGATCCAACAAACGTTTTTGGTGAGAATGAGGGCACTTTAAAAGTTTACCAAGCTTTGAAAGCACAGCCTGAATTAATGTCTCTAACCATCTTTCAAAGTCTAAGGTTTTTTCAGGTGGCTCACAGTCTACAGAAGATCTGTGATGCTGTATCTTTTTATATGACTCCGTTTGACTTACGTTTGTTAACGGTGGGATGCTGGCTTCATGTTCAACACAGGATTTCTGCTGCTGGGGATCTGGAATTGGATTGTTTTCTGGTTTTGCAGCACTGTGTTGGTCAGCATTTTGACAGCTTTCTTCTGTGTTAGCTGTTTCTTGGCTGTTAGCATCTATATTCTGTGCTGTATCAAACTCCTGCTCAGCAGAATCGTCCAAAAATTTCACACGTGACAAAACCGTTTTGCCAGTAGTGGTGTGGACAGAACAGTTTTCATGTACAGGGGAGTTCTGGGAAGACCTCAGTGGTGATACTGCTACTGACTGTTCACACAGGTCCATTACGTCCTCTACAAAACCTACAAGCCGCTTAGCGGTGAAGCAATCCGGATAGCCTGAGATAAGCTCTCCCCACTGCTTGATCGAAAAACTACTGAACAAGTTATTCAAGAGGGATACCAAAGCATGTACTGTAGAATTATCCCCATTGGTCTGAACTGTTTCATCATTTGTCATTGTGTTACAGTTCGAGCTTGCCATTTCACTTTTTTGTTTTTTATGTCTAAAATGTTGTTTTGTGTTAAACTCCGTGTTTGAACGTTTAAAGCGCTGCTGTCCCGCTGTGTGAATGCGTTTCAACTGAACAGCCAGGTCTATATATAAGGTCGGTTTAAGGTTTCTTTGTAACGTCACCTGACGTTTCTTTGTAACGTCACCAGTCAAAGGACTGGCCCGCCCCGTCATAACGAAAGGGGCGGGACAAATCTGTTGCTTAGCAACTGAAAAAAAAGGCACACCGCGCTGAATGCTACATCCGGCCTGCGACGGTACACCGCCTCCGCACCACCGTTTAAACATGAAGTGTGGATGTTAGAAGATCCCAAATATGGTGAGCTACTGGGAAATTACTCACGTTTTTGTTCTTGAGAGTGAGCGATAATAAGCGACATTTTATTGAGAAATTACAGTAGTCTGTCTACAAAAACTACAAAAATGACCTAAATAAGACAGAAGTACACATTCATTTTTATCGTTTTGTCAACAACAGGGCGCATGAGGTTTGTTCAGTATTTGTTGTGTCTACAAGGCTCAGGCGCCCCCATGAAGTGTCTTATTTGTATAGTTGAAAGCATTATAAAGGAACGCAAAACTAAATTACATATAATTATAATTCTTGGCACTTTCTGGTGTGTGTGAGTTAGTGTTTCTCTTTTATGATTTGTGGGTCCAGCATCAAATTCAGAATCCTTCCCATCACACATGAGGTCTTGAATAATCATCTTATTTTAAAGACCTCGTAGTTTGATAGTTTGCTCTCAGACTGTGGGCTTCCTTGTGGTTTTTAGGATATTTAGAAGTAGAAGGGGATCATCCTTCTGTGGAACCAGCTCCCAGTTTGAATGCAGGAGACGGACACTATCTCTACTTTTAAGATTAAGTTTCAAAGTTACCTTTTTGCCAACGCATATAGCTAGGGCTGAATCAGGTGACCATGAATCCTCCCTTAGTTACCCTGGGACTACCCTGCTGGGGGATTCCCACCATGTGTTTATACACCTCTCTGCATTCAATAATTAGTTCTTGTTCATCTCTGGCTCTCGTCCACAGTGTGTCTTTTGTCCCCTTTTTCGTCTCCTCATCCCCAAAGGGTCGCAGCGGGCTGCCCCTCCCTGACCGTGGTTCTGCCAGAGGGTGCTTCCTGTTAAAAGTGAGTTGTTCCTTCCCACTGTATTGAGGTTTTTTCTTTTTAATTGTAGACTTTCTACCTTACAATCTATACCACCTCGAGGAGACTGTTGTTGTGATTCAGCTCTGCATAAATACAATTAAATCGAATTAAGTGGGTTCAGCTGTTTTGTGAAATAAATGTGAGTGACATGGTAAGTAATAGCCTGCATGTAACTCATGGTAAGAAGAGCAATATCGCCCCCTCCTGGTTCAACCTTTTTTTCTTTGCAGTAATCTTTCCAATAATAATACATATGCACTAACCTCATGCTTGCTGTTAACAATAGCCTAAAGACACAAAATCAAGTTTAGTTTTTTCCTTAAGTTTATGTTTTTTTTTTATATGGTTGGCATTTATTTTGTTTCTTTTTAATAATTATATTGATTCTATTGATTGTTTGCCAAGCACTGAGGTCTCTGCTTAGACTGTGCTACTGGGATCACTGATTTAAAAATGAGGCAAAAGCACCAAAGTTGTGCTCAAAAATAGTACAGTGAGCTACAAGCTGTTGCTGTAGTAATTCTAACACACTTATTGTTTTTAAATACATACATGTTTAGTTCTTTTAAACCTAATTATATATATTTTTTTTGCAAAAGTGTCACCTAAACACCCAAATATACGTAATTCAAAACTTACTTTAATTATTACCCATTTGGCTGGTAACATGGACCCAGTCTGATGGATAGTTACTGAACAGATAGTCTTTTCTTTAAAGGCTGCATTCAGAGCAAATCATTGTAAAAACAAGACAAGTCAATAAAAAACAAGTAATAACTATAATACTAAACTACAATAGAGAGAAAATCCAGTAAATATAATTATATTATGTAAAAAATATACAAATATTTACCTCTAATTTAAAAAGACATTACAAGGGTACTAGTTTCATTTTAATCTAAACATAATCTAAATTGACACTAAATCAGTTTAAATATTACAGCTGAAGGTGATTTTAATAAATGTACTGCTGCTTGACTTTGTTTTACTACTGCAGTATAATTTATCATGTACAAAAGCTCCAAATGTTGTTTCTCTGACTTAATGTTCTGATGACGTTTGTGTTACTTTGCAGGAAATAGTCAGGACCCAGATGAACCTGTGCTGGAATTCAGTGTGGGTGAGTAATATGAGCATTTATGAAGGCTGTCCATGACCTGTAATTAAATTTAGCGTCATTAGTGCCACTCATTGCAAGTGACAGTGCACATGCTTTCAGCATGGAGTCTGCTCTTATGGTAGCAAAATAAATTCAGAAAATCTCCATCAAAAAGCAGCTCAGCAGCATAAATATATATGGTCAGCTGGTTGTGAGTTAATGAGCATGTGAAATCAGTGTGAACATTTTGAAACAACAACTCTCCAACCTCGTAATTGTAAGACTGCCTGTGCAGCCACAGGAGCCTTCAGAGAGTCTTCCTGCTTGTCTCTTGGGTTGATTTGCTCGTGTTTTCTCACCCAGTCAATGACTGTAAAAGGGCTGGACTAATTGGAGGCAGGTGTAATTGATTGCACTGATATGCTAGTCTACTTATAGCCCACATTACAAACACTGCTGTGTTATTTTGTCTCTCAGTGCAGGTATGTAATGTGACAAAACCTCTAATGATCTGATATGTTTGGGATGGATGGGCTGTGAATTATATAGTGAATTGTCTTATTTTGTCGCTCTGTGCAGGCTTTCTACTTACAGGGTGGTGGGTCTCAGAGGACAATTGCTACCCCTGTTGAAGTGAACAACGTGTGGAGTGCAACTGGCTTTGTGGCATAGCTGGCTCTGGCCTTGGACTGTGTGTTTTTACTTTGTACCTAAATGGGACACTGGACTTTTACCTACTATTCATTGTGTTTATAAATAAAATTTTAGAATTTTATTGACTGTCATCTTTTTGCCCACGGTGGAGACGGTTGGTCAGACCTAGAATCTGTGTGTGTGTGTGTGTGTGTGTGTCATCAGCAGGGTTTTGCATAAAAGAGTGTGAGCAGGTCAAAAGGTCAATTCATTTATTGTAGTTTTATGGCAGCACCCTCTAGTGGCCTTGAAGCAAACAGTCTCCTAACTAAGCCATGGCATCTCTGGTCTCTCCTACTTTTGTGTGCTCTGCTGGAGGAGCAGCATTGGATCTAGTGATACTGAGTAAGCTGATTAGGACAGGCCTGGAGAAATGTGGTTTGCATGAAGTATCAGGAAAAAAACAACCTTGTATTGTAAAATAATAATACACGAATAATAAATACTTTTCATGACATTCAGATTTCTGGACTCACGAGTTCATAGAACATTAATGTTACGAAACATTGAGAAGTCTTAAAACTACATTGTATACTTATTATTTATTTACTTTAATCAGATTTGACTGGTATTTTTAAACATTAAGTTTTTGTTCCTTCAACTATTGTATTTAAGCTTATGACTCACTCACAGTATGTTTATATAACTGCCTAAAAAACGGTGAGGATGTGGCCGCAGTGGCTGAGAAGCAAGAACTTTGCTTTTTCTTCTTTTTTTTTTTTTAAATTGGGAAGCATAAATGAACATACGAGAAAACCCTGCACGAAGGAGCCATATTTGTTTTTTGTGTGTGCATAAGATGACGCTTTAGTATTATTACACATATGATAAGGATGTTAGCATGCAACACACAAACTCAAGTGGTGTTGCCAAGATAGTTGCTGACTGGCAAGAAACTTCTAGAAGAAATCTGGTGACAGTCCAAAGCACAAATTAGATATTCACTGAGATATTCAACATCTCTTTATCTCAGTCGGTGATCCCCACATGCTTCAAAGAGTCCATCATTGTTCCTGTCCCGAAGAAACCCCACCCTGCTTCTCTCAATGACTATCGCCCTGTAGCCCTCACCTCAGTAGTGATGAAGTGCTTTGAACGCCTGGTCAGAGACTTCATCATTTCTTCACTACCAGACACACTGGACCCACTACAGTTCGCTTACCGTTCAAATCGTTCCACAGACGATGCCATCTCTCATCTCCTCCACACATCACTCACTCACTTGGACACTAGAAGGGGGAATTATGTTAAAATGCTCTTCATAGACTACAGCTCTGCATTTAACACCATAATTCCCTCCACACTCACCACCAAGCTGGAGCATCTGGGACTCAGCTCATCTATGTGTCAGTGGATCTCCAACTTCCTAACTGGCAGACCACAGGCAGTAAGGATGGGCGGACATGTCTCAGCCTCCACCACTCTCAGCACTGGAGCCCCCCAGGGGTGTGTTCTGAGCCCCCTGCTGTACTCTTTGTACACATATGACTGTGTGGCCACTACCAGCTCCACCACCATCATCAAGTTTGCTGACGACACCGTCGTGGTGGGCCTGATCTCTGATAACAACGAGACGGCCTACCTGAAGGAGATTAGGAATCTGGAGAACTGGTGCCAGAGGAACAACCTCCTTCTAAACGTCAGTAAGACAAAGGAGCTGATAGTGGACTTCAGCACTAAGCAGGAGAGGAACTACCAGACCCCCGTCATCAACGAGTGCCCAGTGGAGAGAGTGGACAGCTTCAAATACCTCGGAGTTCACATCACGCAGGACCTGTCATGGTCCTGTCACATCAACACCGTGGTGAAAAAGGCCCGACAGCGTCTCTACCACCTCAGACGCTTGAGAGACTTCCAACTGCCCTCCAAGGTGCTCAGGAACTTTTACTCGTGCACCATAGAGAGCATCCTGGCGGGAAACATCTTAACCTGGTTCGGGAACAGCACCATGCAGGACAGACGAGCTCTACAGAGGGTTGTGCGGTCAGCTGAGCGCACCATCCGCTCCGAGCTCCCTGACCTGCACTCAATCTACAGCAGGCGGTGCTGGACCAAGGCCAGGAAGATGGTGAAGGACCTCAGCCATCCCAACAACAGACTGTTCTCTCTGTTGAGGTCAGGAAAGCGATTCCGCTCCCTGAAGACCAACACAGAGAGACTGAGGAGGAGCTTCTTCCCGCAGGCGATACGGTCTCTCAATCACACCACCACACAGTACTGACCCACACATGTGGTTCTTACACACACACTGGACTTTCTGGACTTTGGTTTTGCACAACACTGGTCACTATATTCTTCATTTCCGGTTAATACTTGTACAGCTGCTGTTATAGTGTATATATTTATTTATATTTAGATTTCTTCATACATTCTTATATAGTTCTATATTGTGTATTGTGTATTTTGTTGTACAGTTATTTTATTTTCAACTTTAATTTATATACACTCAACAAAAATATAAACGCAACACCTTTGTTACTGCTCCCATTCCCCATGGGATGGACGTAGAGACCTAAAATTCATTCCAGATACACAATATAACCATCCCTCCCAAACAGTGGTCACAAATCAGTCCAAATGTGTGGTAGTGGGCACATCTGCTATATTGAGATAATCCACCCCACCTCGCAGGTGTGCCACATCAGGATGCTGATCTGACATCATGAGTAGTGCACAGGTGTACCTCAGACTGCCCACAACAAAAGGCCACCCTGGAATGTGCAGTTTTTTGCGCTATTGGGGGTCTGGGGACCCAGAACCGGTCAGTATCTGGTGTGACCACCATTTGCCTCATGCAGTGCAACACATCGTCGCATGGAGTCTATCAGATTGTCAATTGTGGCCTGTGGAATGTTGGTCCACTCCACTTCAATGGCTGTGCGAGGTTGTTGGATATTCGTGGGAACTGGTACACGCTGTCGTATACGCCGGTCAAGCACATCCCGAACATGCTCAATGGGTGACATGTCCGGTGAGTATGCTGGCCATGCAAGAACTGGGACATTCTCAGCTGCCATCTGCCCTGAACAATGTGAACCATGATTCATCCGTGAAGCGCACACCTCTCCAACGTGCCAGACGCCATCGAATGTGAGCATTTGCCCACACAAGTCTGCTACGGCGATGAGCTGGAGTCAGGTCAAGACCCCGATGAGGACGACGGGCATGCAGTTGAGCGTCCCTGAGACGGTTTCTGACAGTTTGTGCAGAAATTGTTTGGTTGTGCAAACCAATTGTTCCAGCAGCTGTCTGGGTGGCTGGTCTCAGACGATCTTCGAGGTGAACCTGCTGGATGTGGAGGTCCTGGGCTGGTGTGGTTACACGAGGTCTGCGGTTGTGAGGCCGGTTGGATGTGCTGCCATATTCTCTGAAACGCCTGTGGAGACGGCTTATGGTTGAGAAATGAACATTCAATGCACGGGCGACAGATCTGGTTGACATTCCTGCTGTCAGCATGCCAATTGCACGCTCCCTCATTGCTTGTGGCATCTGTGGCATTTTGCTGTGAGACAAAACTGCACATTCCAGGGTGGCCTTTTGTTGTGGGCAGTCTGAGGTACACCTGTGCACTACTCATGATGTCAGATCAGCATCCTGATGTGGCACACCTGTGAGGTGGGATGGATTATCTCAATATAGCAGATGTGCCCACTACCACACATTTGGACTGATTTGTGACCACTGTTTGGGAGGGATGGTTATATTGTGTATCTGGAATGAATTTTAGGTCTCTACGTCCATCCCATGGGGAATAGGAGCAAAAACAAAAGTGTTGCGTTTATATTTTTGTTCAGTGTATGAAGACGTGGATTCTCCTTTTCACATGTTAGCATGTTGTTTGGCCAGCTGTGGCTTACATTACCACAGCTGTGATAAAATTATCAGGAGTACTTCTATGTCTATGAGGGGAAAGCTTTCCTTGTTTACATATAATATAATAATGATACAGATAATGAAAGTCAGACAAAGTGGATCATGTCTTTTACAAAGTGCATAAATAAATCAAGCAGATTTTTTTTCGGTTGTGGTTTCTGAGTTGTGAAATGTCTGCAGCTCCGGAGTGGACTGTATTTGATTTGTCACATTGAAAGAGGGCCAGAAAATTACATAATCAGTGAAGCCAAACACATGTCTCTTTCCTAATATGGGCAATGTCTTTAGTAAAACTCAGCTGTAAGCATGTCTCCAGGCTCTGAATTGAAGGATTTTAGCACACAATGTTATGTGTTTTCAAACTCACAAAATCATATTTTACGTTCTTGAAGCAATAACCACGTGAAACTGAAGTTTAAATACTTTTCTTCCCTACATCCTGTGTGCAAGAGTCAATTATAGCATCATTTGGAGAGTTATATTTCATTTAGCATGTTATCGCATATCTGAAGGGGACCTAAAATAAAGCACAGTTCAGTCAGAGGGTCTCTTATTGATTGAAATCAACTTTTCCTGCTTTTAGGAGATAACTGAAAGTATACATGAAAGTGCCTTATCTTTTATAACCACAGGTTTTTTTTTATAATGGGTGTTTGTGTAAACTGTGTGTCACAGAAATAAAAGGCTGCTGTGGCGTGATGGTTCTTCGTAGTGGTCTGACACCGAGGGCAGAGGGGCTGCTCTGAGATCCTTCCCTTGCTAGCATGTGAAAAACCGGTTGAGCTGTTCGTCTTGTTTCATTAACGGGAATAAGTCTCTAAAGCAGCGGGGCCTGTGGAAGCGCAGACCCAACACTTTCCAGTAGCATAAGATTTTTTGCCAAGAAGTGCGACAGCAAAGAACTGATTGTCCAAATATAAGTTTCCTTACTTTTTCTATGAAGTTTATATGTTTGTAAAAATAAACCATCTGCTCTAAACAGGTTTACATAGACTCAAGATTCCTTTTATCATTTTCTTGAAAATGTGTTTTTGGGGTGTTTTGCAAAACTAACTTTCCTCAGTCACACACTTTTTTCCTTCAGTTAAAAAACTTGTAGATCTGGCATATTGATCGATCACAGGTTTGATAGCTTATCTCTGGACAGTCAGCTTAAAGAAGAATTTGCAAAGTTCATTGTATTTATTTAAGATCATTTTTGACAGCCACAGCTGTGACACATCAATGATTTTTATAAGATATTTATCACAGACTGACAGAACTACGAGAAACACCTTTTAGTTATCGTCCTTTTTAGTCGTCTGAAAAGTTCATATAAAAGCAGAGGTTTCTCTGTTTTAAAGACACAGAACATTTTTAAGACACAATCACACAAGTAGATATTTCAAGAAGACAGTGTAAACAAACATTTAGGGGCTGTGGTTTCACATGTTGCTCCACCTATCATGCGTTAGAGTCACCTTCCAGTAAGTTTCCAGGTCACTTACCCAGTATATGTACTCAGACTGGAACCAGTATGTTTGAGATTCATACAACCAGAAAACTGTCTCCTCTGTTTATTGTGTGAATTCACACTATTGAGATCCTGTTTCTCTTTAAACTTTATTCTACCTTATTCTAGTTGCTCCGACCTTTGCTGGTTAACTACTCCCTCCGTTTTCAGCCGATTTCCACCATTTAAACTTGAATCTGTTCTGCTCCCTGTGCTAATGCCAGCTGTATCTTTTGGTGGTCATACCTTTCATACTTTTTGAGATATTACAGTTTTTGCCCGTTGCTTGAACACTACAAACCCATGCTTAGACTAAAGTAACACAACTTGAAGCTTTTGTTACCATACCTCAAACACATGTACCCCTACCTTAAACAAAAGCGCTGCTTTGCACCCTAGTTGCAATTATGCAACACACTTACTCCTTTATGCAACACACATGGTCCTGCATGCTACACTCTATTTCATACATAAGACACTTTGTTCACAAAATGAAATTTCAGGGTGCCATTTGGAAAACACATGTACCCAAAATACAAAACACATTGGGTAATTGCAACCACTCAAATACACACCTGAAGGCACTTACTTGTAAAACTGAACACCAATTAGCCAACTACAAAAAGCCCTCAGTTTAGCCAATTCAAGAACTTTGCAAGCATGGATGGAGGGAGAGCAAGAGGAGGAGGAGGAGGAGGAGGAGGAGGTCGAGGTCGAAGTCGAAGTCGAAGAGGCCATGCACGGACCCATATTTCTGATGATATAAGAGCAACTTTGGTGGACCATGTCATCAACCATGGCCTGACTATGAGGGAAGCTGGGCAGAGAGTCCACCCACATCTAAGCTGCTTCACAGTGGCATCTGTAATAAGAACATTCCGACTAGAAAACAGGTCTGTCTTCACCTCTCTACCTTCTACTCCACTCAGATGGTTTTTATAGCACTGTTCTACAGTATATACCATTACCATATCAAGTATACAGGGTATTGCAGGGTGCTAAGGCTCCTTTTGCAGCCAAAGTGGTAGTTTCTGTGAAACATAGCATGATTACTTATATTGAAGTACAGTGGATGATACAGTATATACAGTAAAGTACTGTAAGAAAAATAAGCAAAGCGATGACAATATGTGGTTGTATTTCTCTAGACTGACTCGAAGACCTTCTGGGGGAGGACGCCAACGCCTGTTCACACAACAGCAGGAACTTGCCGTTGTGGACCTAGTGAGGGCAGACAATGCCATCCGTCTCCACCAGCTACGAAAGCAAATACTTGCAGACAGGCAAGTGTTCAACAGCATAAACCATGTGAGCATCACCACCATCAGACGCATCTTGGGAAAACGAAGCAGCTCTACAGAGTCCCATTTGAGAGGAACAGTGACAGGGTCAAAGGACTTTGAGCTGAATATGTACGGGTAAGTGTAACTGTCCTTTACATGTACAATACAGTATTGGTGAAATCCAGTAGCAGCTGAATATGTACCATATCAGTACCACATGGATCCATTCTGAGAGCTACACAGGTACCTGTGTGATGGGGTTCTGTATGTGTAGCACTGTAGTACAGTAATATGTTCTCTTGGCCATGGATGGAGTTGCACAGCCTCATGAATTCATTTTCATTGATGAAGCTGGATTCGACCTGTGCAAAACAAGACGACGGGGTCGTAATGTCATTGGTCAAAGGCAATTGTGCACGTCCCAGGGCAGCGCAGGGGAAATGTCACATTGTGTGCCGCCATAAGCCTTTGAGGGCTTCTGCATCATCATGCAAAACTAGGTCCATACAACAGCCAACATATACTCACATTTCTAGATGCTCTCCATAACATAGTTGTACAGAACAGACCAGATCAGCCCAGGTTTGTTTCCATCAGGCTGCTCTGGTCCAGGCCTGGTTCTCCAACCACAACCAACTTGAAGTGGTATACTTGCCCCTTACTCACCATTTTTAAACCCTATACAGGAATTTTTTTCGGCTTGGAGATGGCGTGTATATGACCGCCAACCACATGCCCGCATGCCTCTTCTGCAGGCAATGGAACAGGCCTGCGGCGACATTCAGGTGACAGCAATCCATGGATGGTTTCGACATGCAAGAGGATATTTTCCCCGGTGCCTAGCGAGAGAAGACATTGCTTGCGATGTCGATGAGGTCCTGTGGCCAGACCCCAACAGACGGCGGGATCCATGAGCCCACGTATGCACAATTGTCATGATTTTTTGTGTTTACAGTATGGTGTTTTTTCTATTACTGTATTATGGTGTTTTTTGTTTTTTTTGCTTTCTCTGAATTCATGGTAAATGGCCTGCATTTGTATAGCGCTTTACTCAGTCCCTAAAGACCCCAAAGTGCTTTACACTACATTCAGTCATTCACCCATTCTCATGGTACTGCAATGTACAATACTGAGTAGGCCTATTTGTTGTTTTGGTTGTTTGAAAATGTGTCTCCTGAAAATATGCCTTCTGAATAAACAATGAAAGACTGCAGTGTTTTATATAAAGTAGACTATTGTGCTCCCCCTGATCTGTAAGTGTTTGCATATGATGCAAGTATGTGTCATTTTGTCAACAGTTACATTTTGACAAAGGAATGTTAGGTTTTGACAGCAGAGTTTAGGTTTTGAGAGTTTCAATTTGGCACAGATGTGAATGGTATATTTCCCAGTGTTGTGTCGTGTGTACCCAGAGGTTGCCCTTTGTTACAAATTAAAGTCTACAAATCAATGACATCACACTGGCCTATGTTTATTCAGTCTATGATTACATGTCAGTGAGATCTTGGAGCTGCCAGCATGCAAAGCTGCAGCTTTAGAATTTAGGCTCTAATCCTTTTTTCCACCATTTTTTTTATTTTTCTTCTTCCTTTGTTTCTCAGACATGTATGTTTTTTTTTTTTTTTTCTCCCATCATTTCCTCTTATTGTCCCTTTACATACTCTTTTCCTCGCTCCAGTCTACTGCCAGAGTTTCAGTATTTTATTCACTTAATAGCAGGACAGAATACCACGTGACTGTGGCCTTGTGTTATACCCTCTCTGCTGCAGTGATGCTGCAGACAAACACAAACATCGTGATCAGACATTTAAGAAAAGCCTCTTACAGATGAAGGTCTGTGTCTCTTGACCTAAACACATAATCAAGTTAAATCTAATTTATGTTCATCAGTGCCCCTCACACTGTAACTTAAAGTAATACATTTGTTATTGGTTAATTACAGAAGCACGTTTGTGAGCATAAAGATGTAAGCCTTGGACCATCGGGATGAAATGTGGTTGGGAAACTTAACAAGCATTGATAAAGCTTCATCAGTAGTTCGAACAATGCCTCAAAACCTTCGCTCACCACAGGTGGTTAGCAGACTGTGGTTGTACCATGCAGCCTAATAACATGCAGTAAATTGCAGGTTAAAGCAGTCTGCTTACACATTGTTAAACGAGGGAAGGGAACTAATGTGGCTGTCACATGACCCTTTTGTCCCATTTCATCCCAGCATTTGATTAAATTGCTGCTCACTACTTAAAACTGATCACATAAAACTATTTTTCTTCATCTTTTAATGATTACCAAAGTCTGTGAATCCCCAAATTGTTCAGTTGTTCTTTTTGCTCCCTATGAGGTCACTTTTACCATGTGACAAAAACAACACCCCACTGTACACACTTGAGCCACCAGCAACTTTATAAATCCCCAATAAAAAGCTGACAGGTTGCAATGATGTTCCAAATAACTTATTAAGAAAACAACTAAATACACAGAAAATATTATGAAAACTGGTTTATTTTATATCTCCTAGTTTGAAGTGAAGCAATAAAAACATGTATAAAACATCACAAACTGTAATATTATACAAATGCTTACGTCCTGCTGATGCAATGGAGACATCTTCCAGTGACAGTCTTCATCCGTGTGAGTGTGAGGAGGCTCCTAAACCCACCGACACAGAAGTGCATGTTCACAACTCCCTCTGTGCAGGTGGGGTCAGGGCCCTCCTCACCCTGGGTGAAGAGGGGTGGTGCTGTGGCCAGTCAGGTATGAAGTGCTGAGAGTGGATCTTTGGTCCTCTGTGCAGCTCTGTCCACTCTCAGCTGCCCTGCAAAGCAATAACACGAGAAAGACGTCATTTTAACACAAAACAGCATTTCCATTGTTGGTAGCTGCAGCATGTTGTTAAAATGCAATTTTAAACTCAACATATACACACAATAACTATAACTAAACTTAAACCTACAGTACTGTAGGACGATGATTTACACCAGCTATTGGAAGGATTTAGTCTTCAAGACAGTTTGTAGCCAATGTGAGGTGATAACTTACATAGCTGGAACACAGCACCACTCTCCAGTTTGTCATTTGGTCATCCATCCTTCTCATCGGGTTGGGGTAAGGCTGTCTTCTGGGTGGAGTATCTCTCTGTGTTAGCTCCGTCCTGGGCGTTGAGTGTCTGAAGTGCTGAATGCTGGGAGAGGACAAGTGTAAAGCACCTGAAGACAAAAAGACAAAGAGAAAAGCATGAATTCACAGATCACAGAGTTGTTCACTTTACTTTTCTTCTGTTATGTGTTTTTACCTTACCTCTGATCCCTGAGCCACAGGCTATACCTTATGTAAAAACAAGAGACTACAGTCAGTTCACGACATCATTTTAAACCTTTTCTACTTATTTGTGTTGACATTAAGTACGGACTTACCTTTGTCCTGCATGGTGAGCTAGAGCTTGAGAAAAAAATGTTAGTCATTTACAAACACTGCAAAGGCCAACTTAAACATTTAAAGCTTAAAAACAAGTTCTAACATAATCTAGTCAGAGTCGCTGTCATCAAGTGAAAGGTTAAAAGGCCTTTCCCAGAAGCGTCTGACACCAACAGAACCCGAGGATGTTGAAGGGCCATAAAACTTGTCATCACTTACCTTGCACCTCTTTGCACTTACCTCATCAGTGCAGGTGTCGTCTCCGCTTCTCTTTGCTGAGGAGGTGAGAGCTGAGGTTGAAGGAGAAGCTGAGAGAGTAGCGGAAGAAGGAGCAGGAGAGGAAGGAGCTGAGGGAGCAGGGGAGGAAGCAGCTAAGGGAGCAGGAGAGGAAGCAGCTGAGGGAGGAGCAGAGGAAGCAGGAGAAGCTAAAGGATCACCAACCGGGAAGAGTGGGGCGTTGGCCTGGCCGAAAGGCGGCATGGCGAACGGGGCAGCACCTGGAGCAATAGGATGTTGCCAATCGTGCCAAAACGGCTCTGGAGGGAGCTCCTGGATGAGAGGGGAATCAGCTCTCTCATCCATGGTGTCATACCCCGAGTCGTCACTAGGCCAATCGGCCCACTCTTCTGAGTTGTTCCAGTCAGAGGAATTGTCAGTGTCTTCACTCACCTCTTCGACGTCCTCAGGTATGTAGGGAGGGTACTCACCTTCCTCTTCACTGTCATCAGGATCCTGTGCTTCAGGAGAAGAGGGTGAGGATGGGAGAGGGATATACTCACCATACTCACCTTCACTGACACGCTCGGTATCAGAGTCATCCAGGATCCTGATGACCTCTGGAAGGCCTTCTTCTGCAGGACGCTCAACCACGTAGTCGAGACGACCTGTGAGGAAACAAGTTTAAAATAACATTAAGAATGTAATAAACATCAAGTGCTAAAGGAACAGAGCTACATCTGTTAGTTTGAGCAGACGATGAGAGAAAAGCATTTTAGGCTACATTTATGTCAGACTGAATGACACTTCTACTTGTTCATGCAAGCAAAAAACAGCTAAGTCAACTAAGTTCACATCATTAACTGCTATATAATAAGATATAGTAGTGGCATAACATAAGGATACCATTATTACTACTGTACTATGATTACTGTTTTCATATTCTTTTTTATATTCATTTATTTTTGTTATTTTTTATTATCATGTTTTGTAGCAGGGGAAAAGTTATAGTTTATTTCAATAAAGCCTTTGATCCAAGAAGAACAGGATGTTAGGAAGGGACCGGGATCTGGTGTGTTTACACCTGTGTGTTCTGACGTCATGACATGCTGAAGATGCTGTTACCACAGAGACTGATTTTGGGGCATTTTACAAATTTTAGTCCGTTAAGCTATTTTTAACCAAATCATTAAAAAAGTGTCAAATTTGAAGCCTTCAAATCAAAGTAACACCTTTTTTTTCAAATTCATACACCAGTCGTTAATAATTTCTACACCTCTCCCGGAAAATTTAAAGCATACAAACAATTTACGGGGAAAAATCTTGGAATAAGCATATTTTGATAACATTAAAACTTGATATTCACACTGGAACTTATTAAATTATTACAGTCATTTAGTAGCTCTTAAAATAACTGAAGAAATGTTAAAAGTACCTGCAGCGAAGTCCAGGGGGCTGTCGAGTCCACGACGAGCCATCTTCAGGCTTTGCTGTATGAAAAACAAGTACAAACAATCCAAAGATGAAGTACTTGTTGTGGCGAGCAAGTCAAATCCGCTTTCAGTAAATATTTTCCGAAAACTTAACTTTCCACAGGCTGAGGTTGGAGCAGGTCAAAACAAGTCCAATAGCAAGTGTAAAGGGACGAATGGAACCTTGTGCAGCATTTATATACCCTCCGCAGGCCATGGTTACGGTTGCCAACATTTTTCTTTTAAAAGCTAACAATAACTTAGCGTTCTCGCTACTCACTATGCTGTTAAACAGCTATATGTTAGCAATGACAACATTTAACAATGCTAGCCGTGCTGATTAGCCTTAGGATTGCTTGAGGTTGTTTCCAGCTCTAGTGGTCATAAGCGAACTTAGTTCTGTGCCAGCTTTTAGCACGAAAATCAATCTTGTAAAGCTCACTATTACAGTTTTTGCTCGTTGCTTGAACACTATAAACCCATGCTTAGACTAAAGTAACACAACTTGAAGCTTTTGTTACCATACCCCAAACACATGTACCCATACCTTAAACAAAAGTGCTGCTTTGCACTCTGGTTGCAATTATGCAACACACTTACTCCTTTATGCAACACACATGGTCCTGCATACTACACTCTATTTCATACATAAGACACTTCGTTCAAAAATGAAATTTCAGGGTGCCATTTGGAAAACACATGTATCCAAAATACAAAACACATCGGGTAATTGCAACCACTCAAATATACACCTGAAGGCACTTACTTGCAAAACTGAACACCAATTAGCCAGCCACAAAAAGCCCTCAGTTTAGCCAATTCAAGAACTTTGCAAGCATGGATGGAGGGAGAGCAAGAGGAAGAGGAGGAGGAGGTCAAAGAGGCCATGCACGGACCCATATTTCTGATGATATAAGAGCAACTTTGGTGGACCATGTCATCAACCACGGCCTGACTATGAGGGAAGCTGGGCAGAGAGTCCACCCACATCTAAGCCGTTTCACAGTGGCATCTGTAATAAGAAAATTCCGACTAGAAAACAGGTCTGTCTTCATCTCACTGCCTTCTACTCTACTCAGATGGTTTTCATAGTACTGTTCTACAGTTACCATATCAAGTGTACAGGGTATTGCAGGGTGCTAATGCTCCTTTTGCAGCCAAAGTGGTAGTTTCTGTGAAACATACCATGATTACTTATATTGAAGTACAGTGTTGTACAGTGGATGATACAGTATATACAGTGAAGTACTGTAAGAAAAATAAGCAAACCGATGACAATATGTGGTTGTATTTCTCTAGAATGACTCGAAGACCTTCTGGGGGAGGACGCCAACGCCTGTTCACACAACGGCAGGAACTTGCTGTTGTGGACCTAGTGAGGGCAGACAATGCCATCCGTCTCCACCAGCTACGACGGAAAATACTTGCAGACAGGCGAGTGTTCAGCAACATAGACCATGTGAGCATCACCACCATCAGACGCATCTTGGGTAAACACAGCATCACCATGAAGCAGCTCTACAGAGTCCCATTCGAGAGGAACAGTGACAGGGTCAAAGGACTTCGAGCTGAATATGTACGGGTACGTGTAACTGTCCCTTACATTTACAATAGAGTATTGGTGAAGTCCAGTAGCAGCTGAATATGTACCATATCAGTACCACATGGATCCATTCTGAGAGCTACACAGGTACCTGTGTGATGGGGTGAGGGTGCTGTATGTGTAGCACTGTAGTACAGTGATATGTTCCCCTTTTTTTCAGAGAATCTTGGCCATGGATGGAGCTGCACAGCCTCATGAATACATTTTCATTGATGAAGCTGGATTCGACCTGAGCAAAACAAGACGACGGGGTCGTAATGTAATTGGCCAAAGGGCAATTGTGCACGTCCCAGGGCAGCGCGGGGGAAACATCACATTATGTGCCGCCATATGCCTTCGAGGGCTTCTGCACCATCATGCAATACTAGGTCCATACAATAGCCAACACATACTCACATTTCTAGATGCTCTCCATAACATAGTTGTACAGAACAGACCAGATCAGCCCAGGTTTGTGGTGATATGGGATAATGTCAGTTTCCATCGGGCTGCTCTGGTCCAGGCCTGGTTCTCCAACCAAAGTCAACTTGAAGTGGTATGCTTGCCCCCTTACTCACCATTTTTAAACCCTATAGAGGAATTTTTTTCGGCTTGGAGATGGCGTGTATATGACCGCCAACTACATGCCTGCATGCCTCTTCTGCAGGCAATGGAACAGGCCTGCGGCGACATTCAGGTGACAGCAATCCATGGATGGTTTTGACATGGAAGAGGATATTTTCCCCGGTGCCCAGCGGGAGAAGACATTGCTTGCGATGTTGATGAGGTCCTGTGGCCAGACCCCAACAGACGGCGGGATCCATGAGCCCACGTATGCACAATTGTCATGATTTTTTGTTTACAGTATAGTGTTTTTTCTATTACTGTATTATGGGGGTTTTTTTGTTTTGGTTTTTTTTGCTTTATCTGAATTCATGGTACTGCAATGTACAATATTGAGTAGGTCTATTTGCTTTTTTGGTTGTTTGCAAATGTGTCTCCTGAAAATATGCCTTCTGAATGAACAATGGAAATCAAAGACTGCAGTGCTTTATATAAAGTAGACTAGTGTGTTCCTCCTGCTCTGTAAGTGTTTGCATATGATGCAAGTATGTGTCATTTTGTCAACAGAGTTACATTTTGACAAAGGAATGTTAGGTTTTGATAGCAGAGTTTAGGTTTTGAGAGTAGAGTTTCAATTTGGTGCAGATGTGAATGGTATATTTCCCAGTGTTGTGTCATGTTTACTTGTGTTTAGGGTTTTGGCACAATGAGCAAAGTTTTGCAAAATGTGTTCAGGCAACGGGCAAAAACTGTAAACTGACAAAGCCTTAGAGCCTAGAAACTATGATACTTACAACTGTGCTATGTTTGTCTCATAGCATATAGCAAGACCCCATAACTGACCTTTGACCTCTTCTCAAGATTAGATAATGCTATATAGAGCTATTTTAACACTATGTTTCTTACTGCCATTGTTTGACAACATATAAGCATAAAGGAAATGATATATGGAGATTCTAAATATCAGGTTATTATGACTTTATTATAAACTTTACAGTAACAGTTCAGAACTATTAAGCAAGCTTAGTTTTGGAAAAATCCCATTTGTGATCAAAACTTTTTACTTCATATTTATTACTAAATAATTCAATAAATTATACTCAAGTACTGAATAGTCACAAAAAATAGTAATTATGCTGAAAATTATGTTAAAGTGGTTTTCGACTGAGCATATAAACAAAAGCCTGGGAAAAAGTTCTGTTGAACAACACACATATGTTACCAATATTGTAGCCGGTGTTATTTAATAATTTGTTTTATTTTTGATACAATTTCAAACTTTATTAACCTTTTCAATAAAACAAAGTTTCAGATTTAATTATTCTGAAACTAAGTTTAAGCTTCCCAGAACGTTTTGTTGCAAGTTACATTACTGATATAAGAAATATAAAATGTTTGTATTGTTCACCCACAAGTGCAGTCTCTGGCTCAAACACAGAAGCTTGATATGTTTGGTTGTCAGTCCAGACATTCCTAAAGAAAGTTGTCCTTCTTCAGCTCCAGACCTTTCTAGATAAAAATGGCATTAGTGAAGTATTTCAGTCTGGTTTTAAAAACGCACCACAACACTGAAACTGCTCTTGTAAAAGTTTTTAATGACCTTTTAACTTTTCTGACTTGGGAGATTTTGCCATTTTAATACTGTTAGACCTCAGTGCTGCATTTGATGGGATTCTTATCGCTCGGCTTGAGCACTGTGTCAGAATCAAAGGGACTGCTTTGGAGTGGTTTAAATCTTACCTGTCCAACCAAAGTTTTTCTGTTAGATTGGGGGAAACATCGTCCTCAGAAGCCTCACTTTCTTGTGGGGTCCTCAAGGAGTCCAATCTTGGTCCAGTTCTCTTTTCTATTTATATGCTCCCCATGGGTTCAATTTTTTGAAAAACATGGGATCTCATTCCATTGCTATGCAGACAACTCACAGATTTACCTGCCACTGAAACGTGAATCTGTGAGTCGTCTGAAGGGTTTGCTAGATTGTTTGGAGGATGTTGAGGATGGCATGGATGGCTTTTAACTTCCTTAACCTAAATGAACAGAAAACAGAGGTGATTGTGTTTGGTCCCTGTGACCGCTGTGACTTTGGCCCTTTAGGAATTCATAATAATAATAATAAAAACCTTTGCAAGGAACCTAGGAGTGTTTTTTTGACTCTAATCTAATGTTTGATAAACAGATTAATGCTGCCTTTGCTGTAACTGCTCCTAAGCTCCCTTCACGTCAGGACTTCCCCAACATTGGACACTTTTAACTGACCATTCATCCTCCTCTTTCTCTCATTTTTTACATTCATCAGGTCCTCAGAGTACTCGTTCCATCTTCCCAACACACTCTTTTCACTGTTTAGCACATTTCCATCTTTATCCATCTTACTCCACAAATAGTCTTTTCCTTCGGGGCCGACAAACTGACAACTTTCAACATAATCCATTTGATTTCCAGCTTCAAACTCGTGATAATGACGGACACTCTCTTCACCCTGAAACAGCATTCATGAAATCTTCCTTCAAGATTACAACTACTTGATTTACAGTGGAGTGAAAAAGTCTTTGGCTTCTTCCTTATTTCCTTTTTTTGTATGTTTTTCACATGTGAAAGTTTCAGATCAATAAACAAATTTAAATATGAGGCTATTTAAAAAAAACAAACATCAATCATCCAAACAATTTATTCAAAAAATGGAATTTTGAAACAAGTGAGCTGTAAATACAAAATTGCAGTTGCACTAAAACACATTTTTGCATTGTCCAACTTTCTTATCTCTCGTCTGCTCTCACAGTGAGTCACACACATTTGTATTTACAGAGCACACTTTGACAAGTAGTCTAAACTCTGGGTGAAGTGTGTGATCACACCGAGTCCCAGCTGGTTTGAGGAGCAGACTGAGTCTCTGCAGGGTTTAAACTCAGTCCCTGGAAAACAGACACAGTCCAGTTATATCTGGATGAAAACTGTCTCTGTGAAGGCAGTTTTGTTTTTGTTAACACTCCCTCAGAGAGGGACAGCTGGTTCATGTTTATTTAATCCCATTATCCAAAGACACTTCTACATCATCATCCACAGTTATGGGTCAATGACAATATCAAATAACAAGATCAGAATAACAACCTTAGGATTATTGAGATTTGTACTTACTGTGGTTTCATCCATCTGAGTTTTGTTCCCTAAAATGAGAGAAGAAAGTCAATTTCAGTTTTGTTTTAAAATTCAAAATCATTCAATCTTAAATGTACCTTTATGTCTTGTCCTTATATTGACTGTTGCAGCAGTTATTAAAAGCGCTGCTAATCCCACAGAGACAACAATGAACCTCAAAGAAACAAAAAATCTGTCAAACACAAAAAATGTGATTATTAAAATTATTTGGTTGCAGTTTTCTGTTCCGTGTAAATTCCTTTCTTTTAAAAATGTAACAGCATTTTATTAATAAATGTGCAAATTTCTGTGATATGATTTGTATTTAAAAGTATTTATATACAAAGTTAAAGTGAGTTTTCATTTGCATATCATTTCAAAAGCTCAAATAAATTTAAAATAAACAGATATTTATGCAACCAGCTTAATCTTCAGTCCTGCTTTTGAAGGACTCTTCATTGTTGGGGTTGTTTCTGATTTTGTGCTTATTTCAGTTTTTCTGGCTGGATTCTTTGTTGTTTTTGTGTCACCTGAATAAATGAAAAAGTAAAAGCACAAAAGTTTTTCATGTTTCTCATCTGATGTAAACATGAGAAACAATATTCTACTTTCACACTTGAAATATTTAAGTAAATGTTTGATGTGATTTTACTTATATTACAGTTTTTGCCCACTGCTTGAACACATTTTGCAAAACCCCGCTCGCTGTGCCAAAACTGTACACACAAGTACACATGACACAACACTGGGAAATATACTATTCACATCTGTGCCAAATTGGAACTCTACTCCCAAAACCTAAACTCTGCTGTCAAAACCTAACATTCCTTTGTCAAAATGTAACTCTGTTGACAAAATGACACATACCTGCACCATATGCAAACACTCACAGATCAGGGGGAACACACTAGTCTGCTGTACATAAAACACTGCAGTCCTTGATTCCCATTGTTTATTCAGAAGGCACATTTACAGGAGACACATTTCCAAACAACCATAAACGCAAATAGACCTACTCAATACTGTACATTGCAGTACCATGAATACAGGTACAGCAAATAAAACAACAACAACACAATAGTACTGCAATAGAAAAAACACTATACTGTAAACACAAAAAACCATGACAATTGTGCATAAGTGGGCTCATGGATCCCGCCGTCTGTTGGGGTCTGGCCACAGGACCTCATCAACATCGCAAGCAATGTCCTCTCCCGCTAGGCACCGGGGTAAATATCCTCTTGCTCTCCCTCCATCCATGCTTGCAAAGTTCTTGGAATGGCTACGCTGAGGGCTTTTTGTAGTTGGCTAATTGGTGTTCGGTTTTGCAAGTAGGTGCCTTCAGGTGTGTATTTGAGTGGTTGCAATTACCCGATGTGTTTTGTATTTTGGATACATGTGTTTTCCGAATGGCACCCTGAGATTTCATTTTGTGAGCGAAGTGTCTTATGTATGAAATAGAGTGTAGCATGCAGGACCATGTGTGTTGCATGAGGGAGTAGGTGTGTTGCATAATTGGTACTGGGGTGCAAAGCAGCGCTTTTGTTTAAGGTAGGGGTACATGTGTTTGAGGTATGGTAACAACAGCTTCACGTTGTGTTACTTTAGTCTAAGCATGGGTTTATAGTGTTCAAGCAACGGGCAAAAACTGTATTGTCTGTTTGTCTCTGTTTGTCTCTGTTTCCCCTGCGAAAGACTGGCGACCTCTCTGGGTTGTACCCCTCCTCTCGCCCTATGATAGCTGGGATAGGCTCCAGCTCCTCTGTGACCCTGGTAAAGATAAGCGGAAGATAATAAATATATGGAGTATGTTGATGTGGTGGAGGAGGTACAAGTATCTGGGCATCCACATCTGGCCATTTTCTCTAACAGGCTGATTCAGTTCCACTGTCACAAAGACTGGAACAAAAAGCATTTCATACCCCACATGTGATCACCTTCTATTATAAGCTACAACAATAATAATAATCATCATCATCATCATCATCATCATCATCTCATCATTGTTGTCCATGTATCTTCTCGTCTTCACTGCGTAGGCAGATCCTGAAGTTTCCTACGCTACGCTACACCAAAACCACGAATACAGTTTTTTTAATTGGTTTGGCGCAGTTTTCACAAGCAACTGGTACATTTTCAAAACTCTTAGTACTTATATCACAACAGATCATCAAAAGTGCACCTTTTTCAAACATTTCAGCATATTTTCAATTGTGTTAGTACAATACACATAATGACAAAATATCATTTTCACTACACAAAATAAGTGTTTCATCTAAATAAATGTTTCGTTCACAGTTACTGCCTTTCATAATGTTGTCACTATAAAATTTTTGATTTGCATCTCTTATCATTCAGTTTACAGTTTTTTCTGAATGCTTAAACCCTAACTGTGATTCCTGTAGCACAATCTCTAAAACTATTCAGACTTATAGCAAAACCACTCACTGAGTGTGCAAAACTAAAAGCACAAAAACTGCTTTGCACTCAGTTTGCAATTTTGTAACACACACTTTGCAAAACTGTAGGCACAATTCACTGCACAACACTCAATTACCAAATTTCCAACACACTCCTAGCAAAGTATACACATGTATGGCTATCATTAACACTAATTTGCCAACTGTCTGGCACACTTTCACATGTCAAAACTTTCTTAGATAATTAGTTCACTTTGCAATCAGCCTAAGCACTATAATACAGGTAAGCTGTGTGTGCGGAGTACAATGGAGGGAGCAGAAAGAGTGAGAAGTAGAGGAGGCCGAGGAAGAGGACGTGGAGGTGAAGAAGTAGGATGAAGAGGACGACAAGGACAAGGAGGAGCAAGAGGAAGACGAGGAGGGGGGAGAGGAAGATGAGGGGGGGGGGAGAGGAAGGGTAGGAAGAGTAAGAAATAGAATTGTAGAGCTACAATAGTGGACCATGTAATCAACTATGGAATGACCCTGAGGGTAGCTGGCCAACGGGTCCAGCCTAACTCGAGCCGCTACACTGTAGCAAGTACCATAAGGACATCTTGAAATGAGAATCGGTTAGTACAGTCACTTCGCACAAAGATTTGTAGCACTGCCATATGCCAATGAGAAACACACCAATACCATTGATGTAAAAATACTGAAATTGTTACTTTACAGAATTGCTAGATGACCAGATGCTGGGGGCAGAGGAAGCATGTTCACTGCAGACCAAGTAACCCATATAGTCATTATGGCGATTGCAAATAATCCTATACTTGGAAATGAACACTTGTGTTTGTTTTGATGTGTTTGAATAAACACCAGTACTTGAAGTTTGGATCCCTCTATGCTTATGGATCTATGACAGAAGTATGAGCTCAAACTGACATAGCCTACCTTGTGCACAGAGAAAGCAAAAGCCAGATGTGTTTTATATTCATACCATCAGTGTGCAGTTGGCGCATTGTGTGCTTAGTAGATGATGGCTTGTGTGTACTGTTTGATACGGAAACACCATTTTTACGAAGGTGTGAAGAGTTAATCTGGCTGTTTGCTTTTGCAAGAGAACTACAATGTTTTGATTATTGGGTGACAGGTTTTCTTATTTGTGTGAAGAGTTTTGCAAAATTAGCCAATAGTTACAAAAAATGTGCTTAAGCAATCAGAAAAAACTGTAATACATTTTTCTGTCATTTAATTCAACTGATCTTAATGTTTAATCAATGTCCATGGATTTTCAACTTGACTGATTGTTGTCTGGTCATTTGTAAGTTCCTTTTAAGAGGAACAATGTCCAGGTGAAACAACTGCGTTCAGAATATATTCAGGTACAACACTAAACTGGCATGCAATTACTGTAACAGAGGGTGATGGAGCTGGACGCTGCTGTGAATCATCACAAGTATATTTTTGTTGATGAGGCCGCTTTCAATCTAGCAAAAACTAGACACAGAGGACGTAACCTTATTGGGCTACCATCCACGTCCCTGGACAACGTGGGGGGAACATCTCATGTGTGCAGCTATATCTGAAGATGGTGTGGTAGGCTGTAGACCAGTTCTAGGGTCATACAACACTGAACACCTGATTTTTTTTTTTTAAATGAACTGGAGCAGGCCTGTCAGGGAGAAGACATCGTCTATGTTGTTGTGTGGGACAATGTCAGCTTCCACCATGCACAGCTGGTTCAGGAATGGTTTCAAACACACCATATTCCCCTTTCCTCAACCCAATTGAGAAATTCTTCTCTACATGGTGGTGGAAGGTGTATGATCGCCATCCCCATGAGCATTTCTCCCTTCTTCAAGCCATGTGTGGAGCTTGTGGTGATATAACTGCTGAGCAATGTCAAGCCTGGATTCGTCTTGCCAGGAGATTTTTCCCACGGTGCCTGAACAACGAAGACATCCACTGGGATGTTGATGAAAACTTATGGCCCAATGTTAATGACCGGCTTGATTAATTGTATAAAAGTGATAAAAAATAAAATAAAAAATATATTGTGCTTATGTAAATGACTTGTTGTTTTTTCTCCCTTTTTCGTGTGTGTGTGTGTATATGTGTATATATATATATATGAATATATTTTTTATTTTTTTTATTTTTTATTTTTTTTGTTATGCCTGAACATAAGTGTAATACTTGCTGTGTAAAGTTTTACAGTTCAGTTACACTCATTCATCACCAAGGACAATTTGAAACGCTTACCTTGTATTATTTGCTCCTGAATGAAATGATTGGTAAAAGTACTACGTTGAAAAAAGATCTTACTGTTTTGTTTGGGTGAGTAAAGCAAATGTTCTCAGTATATATCACATTGATCATATGTTCTGCAACAATGATTAAGTGGAATGAAAATATGTGCAAATACAATGAACTCATGACATCAGATTTGAAAGAATGACTAGTGGTGTTACAAATGTGATCAAATGTGAGTTTTGTACTGAGAGATTTGAAAATGCACACTTTAGTTGTGAAAATAGTACCAAACCAATTAAAAAAAACTGTAAAGTTCAGGTAAGGTTTTGTCTTTGTGTATTATTTATTTATCTACTATATTTATATTTATGTATTTATTTACTCAGTAACATCAGTAACGAGTGCTCACAGAGAGCACAACCCTCTCTGAAGGTCAAGGGCCATACATCAGCTATTACACCATGCAGAGTTTTTATGGATTGTTTATGCTGATGTGAGCATAGTTAACTGAGTCCTCCTGCAGCAATCATGTGAGTAACTACAAAACATTTGATGGGCGACTTGTTAACTGCAAAACAGAACTTCATAGAAGTTGGTGGAGAGGCTGAGCATGGGCAAACAAAGAATATTTGATCCACAATTTCTTTGAAAGTAAAAATAATGTATTGAACACAGAAGCATGTGATCTCTAAGCGCCCTTCCACTACTTCCATCGAACCGCTTATCCACTTCAGGGTCACAGTGTTATGTCACTTTTCCAGGTTCGTGGTGATGATGAAGGTGATGCAGTGACCTACAGCACTGTGAAGGCTCATTCCTCTTCTGCTGCAGCCACTGCTGATCCCAGCAGCCTCTACTCTACTCTCAGTTTCCCAGTCACATAGTTCAAGTTAACAAAAAGGACTCGCATTTAAGTTAAAGACTAATTTTGTGTTTGCATGCAACAGATTGATAGCGACGTGCTAATTATCATAAACTATTAGATAGATACCATTATTATAACAAACATTTGGTTTCAAATCCAGAAGCACGTCTTTATATCCTCCATTAAAACTATATAAATAAATGTAAATAGAAACTTTATTTTCTTTATGAAATCAGACCAGTGTGTTTCCAGAATGTGATCACTGGAGGGCAACTTGCATGTGACAAATAAAGTTCTGATTGATTGATTGAAGTGTGAATATCTAAATGTACCCACATAAGCCTGGTATAGATATTAAAGATATAGTTATACATTTATATTTTACAAAAACATTTCCGCTAACATTTGTACATTATTAACATATTTGCAACTTAACAACAAAAAGTTGTTCCTGGTTAGTTCAGCAGAAGACATGTGGAGGTTAAATGTCATTTAAACCCTGCTTACACTTGCTGTTCACTTTAATTTAGCTTCAGTTTTTTATTTCCTGTTTTACTTTGAAGTTTACTTTTCTTTCATGTCTCGCATTAGTCCTACTTTTTATTCTGTTATTTCTCAATCTGCCCATATTGTCTTCATCTGTGTTTATCCTAAACCTCAACTAGTCCTCGATGTATATAAAGTCCTGTCCTCCTTTATCTTTCCCTGATCATTTGTTGGATCTTGTGATTCGGGTTTCTTCTTTAAGTTTTGTTTAGTTCCTTCCACATTCAGTTCTCAATTTTGTTTTCGTTACATTTTAATTTGAGCAATTTTTAAGTCTGCTGTTTTCCATTTTATTTCTGCACATAAATAAACATTCATATTTGTAAACCATTTCTTTATTAATATTATTTTTTATTACAAAGTTATACTACTAATCTCTTCTCACTATTACAACTAGCATGAAAACCACCTGACGTTCTGTAAGTCTCTGTTATCCCAATAGAAAAGCTCTGATACGTATAAGAATTTTCTCAAAGGACTTCTAAATACCCTCTTGGTTTTACAGCTTGACTTGATGAGCAATAACACTGTGATGGAAAATGTCTTTATTCTATGTATTCATAACATATTTTAACAATAGAAGAATATAAGGGGCACCTTTGGGGGTGGGAGGTATGCCCCCCACACCTCCACCAGTGACGGCCAGAAAGGGCACCTTTTGCACGTACGAGGACGCACACATGCACACTGATGCACGCGCGTTCGCTCATCTGAAAAAGTGGCACTTCCGGGCCACGCGGTCCCCACTGCGCACGCTCTATGGCCTCCATATTAATGATCAATGATAACTGAAGAGGAAGCTTGAACCCTGGCTCTGGACATTTTCATGACAGTGGCAGTGCAGACATCTACATGTTTTTTTCCATCATAAAGACTGTGATATGAAGCATCATCAAAGTGTCACTTCAGTAATGCTGCTGAGAGAAAGAAGTGTTCACTCGTGTTTTTTAATAGGTGACTTAAAACACCAAACTCTAATTTCAGGGGTTTATTTTAAGTTTAAAGAATATAACAGCTGGTAAGACAGCTGGTTTAGTCACTGTGAATGTTAAAGGAGATTTGTTAAACCATTGCTTAATGGCCCGTTAAGCAATGGTTTAACAAATTTGCAGTGCAAGTCACTCTTTACTAACACATTGTAGATCAGTTTATCTACAATGACACATGATTTTTGAAGTTTTGTGTGTGAGGGTTTAGTCTCTCACACCTTACCCTTTCCTCTCCAGTATCACAACAGTATGACTCCAAAGTACGGTTCAGTAAACAAACAAGGACTCTAATGTCAGAACAGAAAGATGCAGTTGGAAGATAATTGATTGTGTTTTTATGACGTGTAGTAAACTATACCCCTCTTCTTCTTCTATGTTGTTGTTCTTGTGTGTGTGTGTGTGTGTGTATACCTTAGAAGTCAAAGTATACTAATACTTTTGTAAGTATTAGTCATACTTACAAAAACATTAAGCGTCTTCCCCCACCCTCAAAGACAGACAAAAAAAGGTTTTTGCACGTACCACTTTTCCACGACACCACACAGCCAGCCTGAATGCATTTTAGATGCATCCTGAAGCGAAATCAGTTTAGTTGCAAAACTCATTGACAAACCAATGGCCATTTTTTTCAATTTCCATTAGTCTAACTACAATACTGAAGATATAAACCTTTGTGGATCCTTGAGCTGTTAAATGAGCTTTGAAGTATTAAAATAATTTACATAGTGAGAAACTTGTTCTTAATCAAGTGGCCAATTTAGACATGACCTTTGCCAGTACTGAGTCAGGATGAGCTCACAACCAATCATCCGTAACTACAACGACAAGATCCAAACAAGACATTAAATTATGTTACTAAAAATTCTGAAATAATTTGTGGGTATTACAGTTTTTTCTGAATGCTTAAACCCTAACTGTGATTCTTATAGCACAATTTCTAAAACTATTGATACTTATAGCAAAACCACTCACTGAGTTTGCAAAACTAAGAGCACAAACACTGCTTTGCACTCAGTTTGCAATTTTGTAACACACACTTTGCAAACCTGTAGCTACAATTCACTGCACAACACTCAATTACCAAATGATCAATGCACTCCTAGCAAAGTATACACATGTATGGCTATCATTAACACTAATTTGCCAACTGTCTGGCACACTTTCACATGTCAAAACTTTTTTAGATAATTAGTTCACTTTGCAATCAGCCTAAGCACTATAATACAGGTAAGCTGTGTGTGCGGAGTACAATGGAGGGAGCAGAAAGAGTGAGAAGTAGAGGAGGCCGAGGAAGAAGACGTGGAGGTGAAGAAGTAGGATGAAGAGGACGACAAGGACAAGGAGGACCAAGACGAAGACGAGGAGGAGGGAGAGGAGGATGAGGAGGGGGGATAGGAAGGGTAAGAAGAGTAAGAAATAGAATTGCTGATTACATCAGAGCTACAATAGTGGACCATGTAATCAACCGTGGAATGACCCTGAGGGTAGCTGGCCAACGGGTCCAGCCTAACTCGAGCCGCTACACTGTAGCAAGTACCATAAGGACATCTTGAAATGAGAATCGGTTAGTACAGTCACTTCGCACAAAGATTTGTAGCACTGCCATATGCCAATGAGAAACACACCAATACCATTGATGTAAAAATACTGAAATTGTTACTTTAGAGAATTGCTAGATGACCAGATGCTGGGGGCAGAGGAAGCATGTTCACTGCAGACCAAGTAACCCATATAGTCATTATGGCGATTGCAAATAATCCTATACTTGGAAATAAACACTTGTGTTTGTTTTGATGTGTTTGAATAAACACCAGTACTTGAAGTTTGGCTCCCTCTATGCTTATGGATCTATGACAGAAGTATGAGCTCAAACTGACATAGCCTACCTTGTGCACAGAGGAAGCAAAAGCCAGATGTGTTTTGTATTCATACCATCAGTGTGCAGTTGGCGCATTGTGTGCTTAGTAGATGATGGCTTGTGTGTACTGTTTGATACGGAAACACCATTTTTACGAAGGTGTGAAGAGTTAATCTGGCTGTGTTTGCTTTTGCAAGAGAACTACAATGTTTTGATTATTAGGTGACAGGTTTTCTTATTTGTGAGTTTTGCAAAGTTAGCCAATAGTTACAATAAATGTGCTTAAGCAATCAGAAAAAACTGTAAATGAAATCAACCACAAAGAGAAACATCCTTTTTCATTATTTATTTCTCCACATGACACAGAAGTCGTTTGACACTTTACAAACATCCGTTTGGATTTTGATTTTAAAAAAAGTTTGTCAACAGTGTAAGAAATTACTGATAGTTACAGAGATTACCCCAAAACCATCAAAGACTGTGCTCTGAGGATATTTGTGCGTTTCCACTTGCAGTTAATGCAACACATTTGAAGAAAGGGAAACAACCATTTCATACAACCAAGGATGTCACGACTCTGAAACAGACTGAAATCATGTGACAAACATGTGCAGTAAGTCGTATCGTACCATTATACTCATGTAGAGCTGGAATGATGAAGGTTTTCCGGTAACCTAGAAATATATTAGACACTTAGTTTTGCTTTTGCTCATTTTAAAACAAAATATCAATCGGATTGTTTGGTGTAGTAAAAATATTTTTTTCTCTGTATTTTGTTAGAAATTTTCTTTTGAAAAACCTCGAGGCGTAAACCACCATTGCTGGTTTTCAGAGGACTGTGCCAACCCAAACAAACATCTGATGAAGCTGGTCCAGTAAATTGGTCTAAACGTAAAAATGCATTCAGGATTTATCTTCTTTGACATCCTCATTGGTCCCTTTAAACATCATTAATCAGATGCAGCAGCTGCAAATTATATATATATGTAAAAGAGACATCGATAGCAGCACCCACTTCCTATTTCTTCCCTTTGCTCCTCGATTTGGCTCATCGATGCACAAACACTGATCATCTCTTAACCATTTCAAACAAGACAGATTCTGGTTCTATATGTTAATTATGTTAATGGTTTTAAGACATGTAAAAATAAAGGAATCTTGAAATACAGCAGGAAAGAAAACAAGTAAACATTTGTGTGACTGGAGAAAAAAAAAGTTCTGTGTTACAGCAGCATGTTATAAACTTTAACTCAGTATTAAATCTAGTATTTAAACCTACTTGCACCCCTCGGGGGCAGGAAATGAGAAATGTATAGATTTCAGAAAAGATACATTTTTGTTTCTCTGACAGTTTGTAGGACAAAGAAGCAGCACACTGTCACAATCAGCAGGGCTGATTGTGTGTAGAGTGAAGGGTGGACCCAAATGCAGACGGAAACAAAAGGCAAAATGCAAGGCTAACAATAAACTAAACTGGGTGAGCTAAATTAACTTAAAAACCTACAACAGGAACATGGACTTGACGCGAGGAGACTTGACGCAACTTCTTGGCTTGCAAACAAAGCAGACGATCTGACAATGACACACTGAAAACACAGGACTTAAATACACAGGAGGTGATTAGGGGAAGTGGGAACACATGGAGGAACAGCTGACTGACATGAACCTAATGACAGGACGGGGGAAGTGAAACTAAATACAATGAACAAAGAACACACGACTCCTTCAAAATAAAACAGGAAACACTGAAACTAGACATGACAACACAAGCTTAACAGACCTAACACGTGATGAACGATACAAGAACTCAAACATAGAAACCAAGGAAACAATAATTAATAACTGCCTTTCCTTAACTAAAGCTAAATAGGAATGACACAAACTAATCACATATCTAAAATGAGACAAATACAAAATGAACTCAGAGCGCTGGGTCAGAGACCCAGCCTGTGACACACACTGAGTTATCGGCCCAGTACGGTGGCCAGCAGGGCCATTCGGATGTACATGCCATTCTCCGCCTGACGGAAATATGCCGCCCTCGGGTCTGTGTCCACCTCCACGCTGAGAGAGAAATAACAAAGAGAAACAGATCATTAGTCCACTTAATCAACACAATAGCAAATAATGTAAGGTGGGTTAAAATAAAATTCAGTTCAAATTTAAGTTAGTTAAAAGAAATCGTACTGAAATTAGACATTGTACACAAAACGTTACATTTCTGCAGCCCATTTAAGGGCTCAAGCAACATTTAAACAACACAGCTGGAACTGATATTGTTGTCAGACATTTGACTGAGCGCGTCTCACCTGATTTCATTGACTCTGGGCAGCGGGTGCATCACCACCATCTTCTGTTTGGCTCCAGTCATGATGTGAGGAGTGAGGACAAACTGACCAAAACACTGAGAGAAACAACAGAGTCACAGTTAAAGATCAAAAATACTCCGGGATCATCCATTCACATGAGACCTGAGCTGATTGGTTCTGTCTGCACCTATGAATGCTTAGCTAAAGGGTTCCACTTCCATATTTCCCCACACGCTTACATCTGTAGAGGGGTGAGGGAACGCCTTCTTTCTCGCATATCTTCTTGTTTTCTTAAGACAATTCTATTTAATAGTTTTGCCTCTAGAAATATTTCATTTGGAAAGAACTTTGTGACGAATAACTGAACAAATCAGCTGCTTTCCACTAAAGATGAACTCCAAATGCAGACAAACCCCAGCTTCACCAGATGGAGTCAGTGGAGTTTGCAGTGCAGAATAGTGGATTAGGGAAAATGTCACCATGAGACCAACTGAACGATATCAAAAACGATTACCGGGCCAGCATGAGGCAGGAAGCACCAGGCCTAACTACAGATGCGCTGTGAGTATATGCAAGTATCTGTGTCACAAAATAAAACCAGTCGGTGAAATGAAACTTACGGCTTTGTACTCCTCCTCAGATGCAAACCTCTCCTTCTGGATCCTCGTCATGTAGAGGACGTCGGTGTCAGGCAGAGCCTCCTCGATGCTGTCAAACTCCTCCTGCAAACAAACATGTTTTTTTAAATTAGCAGTTTTTAGTACATATTTGTGAAAACTCCTCTTTGCTGTGTAACCATGTTTAGTCCTCACCTGTTTGATGCCCTTTGAGGCCACGTAGCTGACGATCTCTGCTGGCATGTGGAGGTTTTTGGGAGCCACGTAACGCAGAGTGATGCGGTACTGGGTCAGCAGTTTGGCGAGGGAATGAACCATTCGGCCATGTTTCAGATGTCCAACCATCGTTATCTGACAGACGCCACAGTTTTAACATGTTTTCATGTAAAGTTTTATTCTGGCTGAAGATTAAATTAAAAAGGAATCATGTCGCTCACCGTCATGCCGTTGACCGTTCCCAGCTCCTCTCTGATGGTGAAGACGTCCAACAGGGCCTGAGTGGGATGCTCCCCGACACCGTCGCCAGCATTGATCAGCGGCTTACGGCACTGACGGGACGCGCTCTGAGAATTGATTTGATTTTGATTTTATTGATTAGCATTCAAATTCAAATCTCAGTGAAAACAGTGAAAAAAAAACAAAAACAAAAAAACAGTGAAAACAGAACAAAAATCTACCATAAAGAAAGAAAGCATGAGACAAGGCTAATCAAAAGGTATTGGCTGAAGCATTTGCTTATTACGCCAACCCTTTTCACAAAATATCTTTTTGTATGCAGCTCCTGTACACAGGGCTTGAAGAAAATAATAAAACAAAGCAAAAACCAAACAAACAAAAAAAAAAACCAAAGAAAAAAAAACTTTCCACCTTAGATAAGTAACTACATCAAAGCAAAAGAATCAAGAGGTTGTTTTTTTTTCTCCTTTTTGCTCTTTTCATTCTTGATTTATATATTTTTCTATTACTCTATTTTTAAACATGTTTTTAAACAAGGAAAATGAACTACACCTTTTTAAATCACTGTCATAACTATTCCACAGGTTAACTCCTCTAACAGAAACACATCTCTGCTTTATATTTGTCCTTATCTTGTTTTTTTTAAAGAAATCTGTTCCCCTTAAGTCATATTGACTCTCTCTGACTTTGAACAGCTTCTGAGTACTGGGGCAAAGCAAGTTATTTTGTGCTTTATACATTATCTGTGCCATTTTATATTCAACTAAATCATAAAATTTCAGGGTATTCAGATTAATAAACAAAATGTTAGTTGGTTCTATATAGTTTGATTGGTTTATAATTCTTATAGCTTTTTTTTGTAACTTGAAAATATGAAGAGTGTTCGTTTTATATGCATTACCCCATATCTCCAGACAGTAAGTCATATATGGAAGCAACAGAGTACAATAAAGTGTGTATAATGATTTTTTGTTCAGGACATGCTTTGTTTTATAGAGAATAGCAATGGTTTTTGACATTTTTGTTTTCACGTGGTTTATATGAGACTTCCAACTCAGCTTATCATCAATTATCACTCCAAGAAATTTATTTTCGTACACTCTTTCAATTTCAATTCCATTAACCCTTATTTTAGATACATTTTTCATTTGTCTAGTGCCAAAAATAATCAATTTTGTTTTCTTTATATTTAATGATAACTTATTTACATCAAACCAGTTTTTTAATATATTTAACTCCTTTTCCGCTGTAGTCAGAAGCTGTTCTAAGTTTTTAGCTGAGCAGTACAGAGTGGTATCATCAGCAAACAATACGAAGGAGGAGTCACGTGCGTAAGATATTAAAAACTCATCTTCAAACTAAACAAGCATCAAAAAACACACAACAGGGTGCTGCTGCAGTTACTTTTATGACCAATTAGTGTTTATTTTCTTTTACGTAAAGAAAACTTTTAATAAAAAAAAGTATCCATCTAAAATCCACCTCTACAGCTCCAGGTGTTGGGTGACGCAGCACGAGGACGTCAGCGTAGCCACTCATGATCTGGACAGAGTCCGCCAGCGATTCTCCCTTCAGCGAGGAGGAAGTGGCCTCGCTGGAATGGACGACGGAGCCGCCCAAACGCTGCATGGCCGCTGCGAAGGAACTGCTGGTGCGAGTGCTGACCTCATAGAATATGGAGGCCATTACTTTACCCTGAACAGGAAGGCATGAGGAATGAGGGATTACTTTAAGGTACCTCATCATTCTATAACTTTGGTCATGTTTGATACGAACATCCACCATTGTAACAGCACATAACTGAAATTAGTGAATAGTGCAGTAACATGAGGCACGTTTAGGAGATACCTTGAGTATTTCCAGGCTTCGTTCCTTCTGAACCATCAAACGTAAAGTGTGAGCAACATTGGGAGAAACCCTCGAGGTAAAACAAAAAACTGCTGTTCCAAAGCATTCTGGGAGCTGTAATACCAGGTGGCAGGCCGGGATCAGAGGCACGGTGGATGCGGGACGGCAGCAGGTAGCGGCTTTCTCCACCAATGCGTCGTGGGCTCGCAGCTCGAGTCCGCACTCCATCCCGGGGTGGAGTTGGACGCTGACGCTCAGGAGTCTGATGGAGCAGAATTAATGTAAACAAAACACATGAAGTAATCCCCACATAGAGGAGTTCAAGAAACACTCAAAACAGTTCTAAGTACAGGCTTTAAATGTTTTTGTTTGTAATTAAACTCTGTTAGCTGTACGTTCAAATTCTGTGAACTTTTTAGATGTCATCTACGCTCATAAGAAAGAAGACCGGGGATATAAGCACCGGAAAAGAGCTTCCTCCAAACGGTGGTGTCTAAGACCTCTTTCTTAGAAATAAAGTGAGGAGCTGCTATTCCTCCACATTTCAAAAGGAACAAGTTGATACCTGCTGTTTGCCTCCTACCAGACATTTCAGGCATGGAAGAAACACCAACTTTAATCACTGATCTGAACCTCTCGATTTTGCTTGCTGTGTCTTTTACAGCATTTTAAACTAATTACATCTAAGAAGTTCTTTTATTCAATTTGTTGAATGAAATTCTAGTGTTTTCTTTCAGTTACGTTTACTTAGCATCAACTAGCCGATATCTGCTGCTGTGTGCACGTTCTTCATGGCTATGGCTGCTAAAGAAGTGTGTTAGTGTTGGCAGATAACTTCACTCTCTTCTTAAATCTGGTCAATTTTGGCTCCAAAAATAATCATGGTGGTGGCCAAAACACCAATGTGATGTAATATTATTGTAGAGTCTTTATCTTACAACAGAAAGCATGGAAGGCAGCTGCATTATTACCGCATTCACTTTTATTACCATTGGAGTTTCTTTGACAGGTTCTGGAGGATGGGTGGAAGAAGTGGGCCAAGTCTTCACATCCTCACCGTAACCTGGAGGCACGAGCACCTGAAGGAGACAGGACACGTACTTTATTAGATCAACTACATTTATTCTCTTTGTTTTCTTGTTCAAAAGCAAAATGCACGAATGCTGACCTGGCCGTCGATGTAGGCCACCTCTCCTCGCAGGACCACGCGGCGGACTTTACCTTTCACCTTCATACCTTCGAAAGGAGTCCACTTAGACTTAGTGAACTGCATGGCCTGAGGAATAACCCACTCCTGCTCGAGGTCCACCTGAAAGACACGTAATTGATAAATAATTAGGAACATATTTCATCAGAGTACAGATAGGCTGCTAATTACTGCATCAAAATAATGTCTCCTTAAAATGAATTCCCTTTAATTGTGTTTGTCTGTTTACCTCCACGTAGGTGTTTTCCTGAACGGGCAGGTTGAAGATCCTGCGTGGATTGTCATAAAGACGTCTGGTAATATCATCCAGAGTCAGACGTCCATCACTGACGGCGGTGAGCAGCAGAGGCAGCATTGTTTCCAGACCGGGGTAACCAGGAGGAGGACGCTCACTGTTCTTCTCGTCTACAGAGTGAGGAGCTAGCAAAACAAAACAAAAACCGTACAGTTCAGGAAGGTCGAAGACAAGTCTGTCTGCATGATCGTGACAGAAAATGAATGCTCTCTGACCGTGGTCTGTAGCAAAGCAGTCGATAATGTCCAGATTTTCCCAGAGTGTCTCCATGTCCTCGCGTGTTCCCAGCATGGGTCGAACCTGCGCTCGACCGTCGCCGATCTGCGCCACATTGTCCTCACATAGGAAGAGGTGGTGAGGGGCGACCTCGCATGTGACCTGGATGCCCTTCTGCTTTGCAGCTCGGATTATCAGGATCTGAAAACCATTAAGAAGTATTAAAACTGTAGGAAAGAATCCAAAAAATTAAGATAAGATGCACTTTAACAGCCGAAGCACCAAACACCAAATAGCACCGAGGCTCCAACTGCTCAACCAGGTTCAAAGGTTCAGCAGCAACCAAGATGGCGGCGCGCAGACGCAGCGGCCCGGAGCTCCTACACTTTTGCACTTTTGGTGGTACTGTGTATTATTTCACACAGTCTGGGGTTACTTCAATACAACAGAGATGATCTACTACAACTAAGCCGTGGAGATCTTCAACTAACATCCGAGTATCTCATCCCCCCGGAGATCGTTAAGCAACCCCCGGGGCTACCCGCAACAGCAAGCCGCAGGAGGAGACGTTGCGAGCGGAGGCAGAAGAGAGGCAAGCGGGGAGGCCTGTGGGCACGGCTAAAGACTAGTCCGTTTAAACCACCACTCCCGATCATATTCCTCTCCAACGCCCGTTCAATCCGTTACAAACTGGATGAAATACGACTGCAGATCGCCACTCGACGGACTTTTAATAACTGTTCGTGCATGATTTTCACTGAAACCTGGCTGGACAGCGCCATTCCCGATGCGGCTATCAATCTAGCAGGCCGCACCGCCTATCGAGCCGACAGGTCTGCGGACTCGGGTAAGAAGACTGGCGGGGGGCTGTGCATCTATATTAACAACCTTTGGTGCACGAACGTCACGGTAACGGAAAAACTGTGCAGTACGGAGGTAGAACTGTTGGTGTTAAAGTGCCGTCCATTCTATCTCCCTCGGGAATTTTCTGCCGTTTACATCTGCGCTGTTTACATTCCACCAGATGCTAATGCTAAGCTAGCGTTAGCACAATTGAGCAGCAGCATCAATAACAGCCTGGTAGCACACCCGGACAGTGTCTTTATTGCGGCTGGGGATTTTAACCACGCGGACCTGAAATCTGTACTTCACAATTTCCACCGTAATGTGAAGTGTGCTACCAGAGGAGATAGAACGTTGGACCAGGTGTACACCAACATGGCGAATGCGTACAGAGCCCAGGCTTATCCCCACCTGGGTCAGACCATCTCTCCCTTCTGCTACACCCAATATACACACAAAAGATCAAGAGCACTGGGATTACAACCAAAACCGTGAGAACATGGCCGCAGGATGCTATTCCGATGCTTCAGGACTGTTTCCACTGCACAGACTGGGATGTATTCAAGGTGCAGGACACTGACAATCGTGTCGCATTGGACAGTTACACCTCCACTGTCTTGGACTACATCTGTTTCTGTGTGGACAATGTAACAACTTGGAAACGATTCCGTGTGTTCCCTAATAATCCACCCTGGATGACACACGGAGTTCAACAACTTATTCGAACAAGGAACAACGCTTTCAAATCCGGGGACCAGGAGGCATACAGTGCTGCCAGGGCCAACCTGAGAAGAGGCATCAAGACTGCCAAGCAGCAGCACAGGAGGCGTATCGAGGCCAGGTTTGAGAACAACACCCAGGTTTGAGAACAACACAAACCCAAGGCAGGTCTGGGAGGGCATCAGGGCTATCACGGACTACAAAAGAAGAACACCATCACCCTCAGCCGACAGTTCTACTCTGGCTGAGGATCTAAATCTCTTTTATGCCCGTTTTGACAGGGAGAACACCGACCCTGTCCTGTCCCCTCTCCCCTCAACCGACCCTGCTCCGGTCCTGAGCACTCATGAGCTGAGGCGTGTGTTCCGGAGCATTAACACCAGGAAGGCGGCCGGGCCGGATGGAGTGCTGGGCCGGGTGCTAAAAGACCTGGCGGACGTCTTCACCTCTATATATAACACCTCGTTGTCCTGTTCACTGGTACCATCCTGTTTCAAAGCAGCAACCATCGTTCCCATCCCAAAACAGTCAAATGTCACATGTCTGAACGATTTCAGACCTGTGGCACTCACCCCCATTCCCGCCAAATGCCTGGAGAGACTGGTCATTAAACACATCAGAGCTGCTTTTCCACCATCCCTGGACTCGCACCAGTTTGCATACAGGGAGAACCGGTCAACCGAGGATGCGATCGCCACAGTGCTGCACACATTACTGAAGCACTTGGAACACAGGAATACCTATGCACAGCTCCTCTTTGTAGACTACAGCTCGGCTTTTAATACCATCCGGCCATACAAACTACGTCCCAAACTCCACCAACTGGGACTTAACTCCTCTCTGTGCAACTGGATTGTGGACTTCCTCACTAACCGTAGACAGAGTGTCAGAGTGGGTAAGAACACCTCTTCCACCCTTGTGGTCAACACCGGTGCCCCTCAGGGGTGTGTTCTGAGCCCTCTGCTATACACTCTCTTCACCCATGACTGTATTTCCTCCTGCGCGTCCAATCTCATTGTTAAGTTTGCAGATGACACTACAGTGCTCGGACTTATATCCAACAATGATGAGACAAACTATAGGACAGAGGTGCAACAACTAGAGTCATGGTGCCACGACAATAACTTGGTCTTAAACACCAAAAAGACCAAGGAGATCATTGTAGATTTCCGGAAGAGGGGTCATAACAACCATCTGCCTCTCTTCATTGGCAGTGAGGCGGTGGAGAGGGTGAGCAGTTTTAAATTCTTGGGGGTAACTGTGACCGAGGACCTGTCCTGGGGCAACCATATCACCTCAGTTGTACGGAAGGCCCAACAGCGCCTCTACTACCTGAGGAGACTGCGGAGCGCACACGTTCCCAGATCTCTGATGTTGAACTTCTACAACTGTGCCATCAGCAGCGTTCTGACGTATGGATTTCTAGTGTGGTTCCCCAGCTGCACCAAGGCCGATCAGCAAGCACTCCAGCGGGTGGTGAAGGAAGCTGGCAGAATTATTGGAACAAGTCTGCCAGAGATCAGTAATATCTTCCCCACTCGCTGTCTGAGGAGGGTGCACAGTATCCTGCGGGACCAACATCACCCTGCGCGCCACCTTTTCCATCTGCTGCCCTCAGGGAGAAGGTACAGGTCTATACAGGCCAGAACATCCAGACTGGCCAACAGCCTGTATCCACAGGCTGTGAGGCTCCTGAACTCTCTGCCCCCCTCTCACGGACAATAACCATATCCAACTTCTTAATAGCAATGAACTGGTCTGCATTGGTGCATCATATCTTTATTCTCTTCCCCCTCCTGCCCCCCCCTCTTTCTTAAATAGATAACTATCATATCTGATATCATATCTCACAGTACAATAATATTGAATGGGTTGCATTGTTGTATTTTGTCATGTTTCTCAGGTCTTTGTCTGAATTTCTATGAACATTATTGCTAAGGATTGTCTTATTGCATTGGAGTCACACTGGGTTAAATATGTACACTTGGGTTTTAAGGGGTATTTATTATTTTCTTCTTTTTTTTGGGTTGTATGGAAGCCCCAAACGCAATTTCATTGTTCTTGACAATGACAATAAATAAATAAATACTAAATACTCAACCAGACCACCGACAGGTCTCGCACGCCACAGCCGCTCTATCACATGACGCATGCTGCTCCGACGTGCTAAGGTTATGAGCTGAGTTACGCCATGTCGCAAGTTTTGTTAAATGATTTTGTGATATTTAATGGATCTGATTACATTTTTTATTTCTCTTCGATATCCGATCCAGTAATTTAGGTCAGTGTCGGACCGATGCGTAATATCGGATCGGTCCATCTCTAATTCGTGGTAATCAGTGAAATTCGTATTGCAGACAACTTGGTGTGGTCCACCAAACTCCAGTAACTGGAGCAATCTGCTAGCAACCAAAGCGAGCACAAGAAGGTTTTCGGTGCAGTGCTATGTTTGTGACCAGTTTCACCTAGTAACATCCAAGTGGTTAAGGAACCCACATTTGTCACTAACAACTGGAGGTTGCCAGGGGATCACCAACCGGTCTCTAGTGTGATTGCGGTGTCAGTGATTAAACATCGGCAACAAAAAGTGAAATAACATCCCACAGACAGCCTGTCAAGTGCTGACTTCCCTGTGCCAAATATTTTGTTGTTTTAATTTATTTATCACAATTATTATTTATTTGTTAGTGATATTAAAGTGATTTATGTCTATATACTCCCGAAGGAAAAACAAATCACTATAAAGATATAAATGTAAAAAACAATATACATGTATATTTGTATATGTATATACCAAGATACCAAGTTATATACCAAACATTTTTGCTACTCCAAACAAAGTAAATTTGACCAAAAAGTCCTAATTAAATAGAAGTAATTAGAAACCTGAGATAAAGTTTAAAGTATAGATTTGACTTTAGGTCAGTATAAGTTTAAGTGGGGCGTGTAGGAGTGAAAGTTCTCCATGTACTGTATGTGTAAATCTATAAGGCCGATAGGTGATGTAACAGCCCAGCTAGCATTTCTCCAGCAGCTACACTCATCCACTTACCCGCTCATTTCACACAGCAGCGTCCTCCCCCTCCTCACCCTTCCCTCGGTCACCACGCCTGTGTTTTCTGGCTGGCCAATGCACTGACCTACTTTTGCTGTTGTCGTTTCACATACGCACGGTCACATATACGCTCTTCTTGCTGCCACATACCTTGCTGTTTCTCGTCCGTTAGAAATGAAATCACTGGAACTCAAGAATAAATTTAAACACCAGGCTGCGCAAAAGGTTAAAAGAGAAGAATCTTAATTTATTTATTTTCTTTTGATTTTTGTCCAATTTCAATATTATAGAAAAATGCCACAGGTGGATAAAAAGCCAATGCAGGAAAAAAGAGGATCATGAATTTACTTTCACAGTTTAATCTATAACCATTTACTTAAATTTAACTGGCTGTTGTTTTGTTTTTTTTGTTTTGTTTTTAAAAAAAAACAATCTTTTTTTTTTTTATAAATAAGCAGTGTTAAAAAGTATAAATAAATCAATTTGATTGCAAAAAAGCAACACCATGGTAAAATGCATTACAAATATATTAACACTGAAACCAAAGGTCAGAGCTGAAAGCATGATTCAGATTCGATTTAAGCTAATTTTATTTTAATCTGCATTAATTGAAAATTACAAAAATGTCAAATGTCGTATTTACTTTTTTTTTTTTTATATTCTTTATTTCTACAATATTACCTCACAAAGATGATTACAGGCATTAATTAACACAGTTTACAAGAGAAAAACGAAACAAAACGAGAAGGAAGAAAGACAGTGAGAAAGAAAGAGAAAAAAAAAAGGAAAAAAATTATATATACGGTATATAAAATAAAAGGAGAAAGCTCTGTCGGGAGTAAGCAAATTAACTAAATTGGTGGTTTCAAGCTTTAAAGAGAAAATTCGGTTTATAGGTATTAACGTATTGGACCCACTTATCCCAACACAGATGGAACCAGGCCATCCTGTCATTAACATGAGCTGTTACTTCCTCCATCCTATATATCTCTAACGTAATTTCCCACCATAATGACAAAGTCGGTATGTCTTGCGAGGACCATTTCTTTGTTATACATTTCTTACTTGCAACCAATAAAGCTCTTAACAGACATATGTCATTTTTGGACCAGTTCTGCGGTATACAGCCAAAAAAAATTGTCTTCATATCCTGAGGGAATGTACAGTTAAAAATGCCTTGTAATATACCATGAATGTCTTTCCAGTAAGTCCGTAGCACAGGACAGTCCCACATAATATGGGTGTGATGGGCTCCTTGGTATCCACAGTTTCTCCAGCACACGGGAGGATTCCCATCATAGTGAGCCTTTTGACATGGAGTGATAAAGAACCTTATCAGAGTTTTCCATCCGAACTCCCTCCAGCTTTTGGAGGAAGTACTCCTCCATTGCCATTCCCACATCTGAGTCCATTCTTCCCTAGAAATACACATCCCTCCCTCCTTTTCCCATAACATCTTCACATAACTGTCATCGAAGACCCCTCCACAAATGTCGTATTTACAAGGGCTTAAATAGCAACAGCATTTTTTTTAACTGAGGGAGGAAAAACATTAAAAATATAATAATCACAAGGTCTAAAATCACCTTAAAAGTTGTAAATGCCAGCATTGAATGTAGATGTATGTATTGATGTATGTTTCTTTGGCATCAACAGCAATAAAGCAGAGGTACGAGATGCTTTACAAAATGTACAAAATAGTTTAAATAGCAACATTCAAATAACTTGTTTAACACTTTCTATCCTAACTCTTTCATACAACTTTATCACAAATAAAAAATAAACAAAACTTAGTCTACTTTATTTATTCAATAATGCTGCTATCAATAAAATGTGATTTGTGCTTTAAATATATCACCAGCCTTCCAACAGTCTAATTTGTGCTCCGTTAAAGATCATGTGTTTCTCCTTCATTGCAATCTACGTTACTCTGCTGGATCTCCTGTGTAATGTGTCTGAGCACATTGTGTTGGGTCCAACCAGCTTTCTGTTTGTTTCTTTGTCTCTATTGCTGTCAGTCACAACCAACGGTTCGAGTCACTCATTATTGTGTAATAACTGCATATTTAGCCTACAGGGACAATTATAGTTTTCTCTTCTGCTTCTGGAGGGGTGCTGATAATTGCTTGTACATCATGGGTGATTTTGTTTAAAGAATGTCTGTGTTCTAGGTGTGAGAGATACACATATTGACGGGGCCGGGTTATGTTAAAAAGTATAAATTGTTATACTTTGTTCATTGGTTCAAAGGTACCCCACACTTCTTTTTTGTTTGCTTGTTTGTTCTGGTGTATTTTTCATTTGAACTGTTATTCTGCCAGAGTACTCATATTTACAAGATGGCATTGAACGCCCCATTGGTGTGTCAGGAAAACTCTTTTGTACGTATGTTCCCTGAAGGGGATTGGAGTCGTTCTTTTTCCACCTCAGCAAAGGGCTAGGAGTTGGAGAGGAGCTGCTGTATGTTTTTGTTATGATCTGATTGTGAAATAAAGCATATGCAGTGAGAAAGCAACTCCAGGAGTCATCCCTGCCTTAAAGCTGCAACATAGGGCTGCCACAAACGATTATTTTGATAGTCGACTAGTCACCGATTATTTTTGCGATTAGTCGACTAATCAAATCCATTGGACATAAAACGTACAGCTTATTGCACCAGCAGCATCTGCTCTTATATAACTATCATTAGCTTACAGCTTTAAGTGTTTAAGGTGCTAACTAAAAAGACAAGATGACAGTTTATTAAATTTTAATGAAATCTGCAGATTGTTTCGGTGAAGTTTAATAAACTCCTTGCCATCTAAAATATAACAGGACACCGGAGTAAATTCTCGAGCATCTCACACTTCTGATAATCAGCTGTCTGCTTGACGTTTATTCAGCTGTGTAAAAACTATAACTTTAATCTCAGCCAAACCGATTTACTCAGGAACAAATAAAATACTAAAAAAAAAGCCAAACAATAACATTTTTCAGTTATCTAAGTGACTCATATATCATGTTTAACCTGAGTAGCGAAAGACGGCAGTGGGTTTGTAAACGATTTGCCGGGAGTCCGCTGTTCTCACGGCTCTAGTGACCTTGCCCCCGGCTAGCTATCGAGCTAGTGGGTAACAGATGTCTCCGAAAACGTTGGCGCGCTTTTGAAAATATGTGGTGTCTTGATAAACTGAGCACATATTTGAGGCTTACACAGCTACATTCTCGCCTGAAAATATGTTAAACATTTATTTTGTGACCCAGAAAGAATAATAAGAGTAATATTAAAACTAACTAGCTGCCGCCATTGTTGGAAACTGAGCAGGGCTGCGCTATGAATTCTGGGACACAGCTTCTTCTTCTTCGGGGTTTAAGGGCAGCTGGCATCCTTGTACATGCAGTGCTGCCATCTTCTGTTTCAGTCCGTTATTACACTCTTAAATCCTACTACTCATTCCTGCGTCTTTTGGGATCTTACAAAGCTTCAAACGACGGGTCGACTATTAAATTAGTCGTCGACGATTTTAATAGTCGACGTAATCGTGACTAGTCGACTAATCGTGGCAGCCCTAGTGTGTTCTCATATGTATCTGTCCGTGGTTAACTTTATTTATTAACAAGACATTATTCAGGTGAAATAATGACACTCAGACAAGTTCTGTTAAAATAGCAACGTGCACGGGTGAGCGGCTCTCAGGAGACACTCACACCGAGTGCAGGCGATAGCTCTTTATTTATAAGACACATCGCGTATGCAAATACCTTCATATTCCTTTAATACATGTTCTTGCGAATAACTTCCTGTGACTGAGTGTGTGCACGTGTGTGTGTGGGGTCATATGAGTGTAGTCTAATTTCGGGAACTGCTGTTAGAGATTTAATCTCTTGTGGTTAGGTCGCTGTCTCTGGCCTTCATCAACATACAGAGTTAAAATGTCAGTGTGCACAAAAGTGAAAAAGCACAGCATATTTGTGAAATATATGAACACATCAATATGAGCTTATAGTAAACAGTAGTAAATAAACTTATATATGTTAAAAATCTCATGACAGTATCCATTAATCCATCAGTAATTGATTTTTTTTCTTCTCTTGTCATAATCTTTAAAAAAAAAATGCCAATACTTTTTGCTGCCATGTACACATTTAAAAAAAGTCTGCATTTTAAAAAGAGATGATAATGATAATAATAATAATAATAATAATAACAACAACAATAATAATCACATCTTCTTAAAGTTTTTTAAAGCTCTTCATGACATCTTTAAACTTTTATATTCACAACGAGGTAAATGTTGACCACTGACATCAACAGAAAGTTAGGCTAGTAATACTATGGCTGACACAAAGTTCATCCTTATTGATTACATTACTAAACATGGTGATATAGTAATGCCTTATTACTAAAGTGTTCTAAAGTTTTCCTTATATACTTGGCCATATTGATTAGTTTAGGACAATGTACTTCAAGTACAGTGTAATTTAAATGTAACTTTTGCCAAGCAGAAACAGTGAATTGATTAATTTTTAACATGTCAGGTTGTCAATGGAAAATTGTATTTAGTAGTCAGTATAATCTTTTAGTGATATAAGTTTGCATATGGTAGAATACTGCATGTAGTTATTTGTATTAGGAAATATTCAACCATGTATACTTAGAGGCATATAATCAATTGTGTGTGATCTCTAGCAGGCTGCAGGCTTGGCGTGCACCCCAGGAATGCACCCCCACATCCTGGGAGCATGGGAGAGGTCGTACCTTGTTTTATTGTTTTATGGCAGGATTAACGTAGCTATGTCTGTTTTAGTTTAAGTGCTTCTTTACATATAGATGAACTGCTGGACTTCCTCACCATGTTATTTAGGGTGAGGGGGAGACTACCCTTTCCTGACCAAGGATGTACCTTTTGTGCTTTTATGACCCTTTGATCAGCAGGACACACGCACGCACGCACGCACACACACACACACACACACACACACACACTGAAGTATAAATAAAGACCGGGGCAGTTTCTTAGTGCGAGTCTCTCAGTAGGGAGCTGCCCTTGCTAGCAAGAACTCTGTGTGTTTCTCTTCTCTGAGTCTTTACTGAAGAAGTGTTTTAGAACATTTTCCCTAACACAGGTTTTGCTGCTTTTCTTTCTCACTTTAAAGTAAATGTCACGGCTTTCATGGTTAAAAATGTCAAAATCAAAACAAATATAGTTTCATTAGTGCTAGAGAATCAGTTTTCTGATGTTTTTAAAATCAGATAAGTACTGAAAAATCACCCAGAAAAGTAGTACTGATTTAAAAACAGCTGTTTTAATGTGAACTTCGCTTTGAGTCTTTGTCGGGTCTGTTTCTGCAGTGCGGAGAAGCGGAGACGGGAGCTGGAGTGCTGCTACATCGAGGAGCTGGCGGAGCTGTTGTCATCCAACATGGGCGACATTGCCAGTCTCAGCGTTAAGCCCGAAAAGTGCCACATCCTCAAGAGCACTGTGGACCAAATCCAGCAGATCAAACGGCGTGAGCAGGGTGAGGAAACACGTTTTCTGTACGGTGTCTCCACAATTTCTGTCAAATATTATGCTCTTTAATTTTCTTTATAATTTTCTGCGTAACTATAATGTAAACCAAAAAAATCATAAAACATTTTATGTAAATGTTTAAACAAGGTTTGCAGGAGTAAACCAGGGTATGCAAAAAATAAACCTCCACATCTGTAAGATTTGTCACCTCAAGTTTTCAGTTAAAGCATACATTCTTATCCTATCTCGACAGATGTGGGGAGGAAAGCCTTGGCTGTCTTTGTGAGGCCACTCATTGACATCGGTGCATTCCTAACGGTGTGTTCACACCGAACGCGATGGACGCGAATAGAGCGTCAGGTTTACATGTAAAGTCAATGGAAAGGCGCGATGACGCGCGATTGCGGGTCCCGCGAAAATTCGGAAGCAGATTTGCGTCGCGAAAACGCGTGAAACGCGCGTCAGTGTAGCGCGTCTGGCGCGTTTGACTCGCGAATAAAACCACGCGCGTGAGTTTTTGTGTTGCATTTTGTGCATACGCGCGTTTCGCGTCTACCGCTCGAGTTGGAAAAATCTGAACTCCAGCGTCAAATCGCGCCGCGACAACCAATCAGGAGCCTGGTGACGTGGCTGTTACCTAGGTCAAAGGGGCAGATCCAGCCAAAGCCTTTCATACTTCAATGGAGGGGAAGGCTAATCAATGCGGTAGCAAACAACTCGGAGCTGTACAACACCAGCTGCTTTCAGTACCGAGACAGGAATAAAAAGGACCGAGCTTGGAGGAAGATATGTGAAGAGATCGGGCAACCTGGTAAGTTCATTCATTTCTCTTTTGAAAGTTTTCACTGACCCGGGGAAGCCGCACAAAAGCTAGCAAGCCACCGCTATTTTCCCACTGACGTACAAATACCGTTCTGCTTTTATGCATGTTGTCATTTAGGAATATATTTTATTGTTTATTAATAAACAGCACACAGTGGTCCCGCTGTTCATCCATCACTGCTTTGCTTTTTCGCTGATTTTTTATTGCAGAGTACAGCATTGCATTCTGCAGCCTGATTGACAAATCTCCTGCGCTTGCCAAATTTATCACGTTTGGTTTTGATAACCATCGCGTCCAATAGAAAAAACAGCACAAAAACACCCATAACTATGAGCCTCATTCGGAAATAGACACCTGCACCGTGAGGGAAAAAGGCGCACGAAAGTGGCGGGCAGATGAAGACAAACCGCGGCATAATAATACTTTTACGTTTTGCAATCTACAAAGGTTTGCACTTTGAGAATCAATTGTGAGAACTGTGACCAGGGGCTAGTTATTCTGAGAACCCCTGCAATAAATGAGGGACCACTGTCTACTCTACGATTATTATATCCAACCTGTTAACATTTAATACTGTATTGATAGAACCAACTGATTCTGCAGCAGAGCATCCCCAGTCCCTGAGCTCCTGCTGCTGCACCCACAGATATGTACAGCAAGCACTGATACCTTTTTAGTCGGTGGGATTCCCTTTTACTAAATATCTACAACCAATCTGATTATATCCTGTTATTGTTTTTTTTTTTTTTCAATGTTGAAATTAAAATCTAGTAGCAGCCTTCTCATTTCTTTGTGTTTTGTGCTGTTTTACAGGCCCACAGAGGAGGACGGCTCCGAGGCAGATGAGGGACGGGTCCCAGGACGGTCCATCGGCGGTGGAGCTGGCCATCCTGGAGTCCCTGAAGAGGCCACACCAGTCTCCAATGGAGCATTTCCTCCTCAGCCTTGTTCCTGCTCTGGAGAGCAGCTGGTCCTTTTTATTCCTGTCTCTCTGTAAATTCTTATATTTTATATATTTATGTTTAATGTTTTTCTGTTTGAGACTTTTAATATTATTTCAAATAAATGTTTATAATGACTAATGTCTCAGTTCTACTACACAGCAAATGTTGGCACACAACTTGACACATGTAGAATTTATTTCATATTATACTAATGACAAAATATACTGATACAGTGGGATGCAGAAGTTTGGGCAACCTTGTTAATAGACATTATTTTCCTGTATAAATCGTTGGTTGTTACAATAAAAAATGTCAGTTAAATATCATACAGGAGACACACACAGTGATATTTGAGAAGTGAAAAGAAGTTTACTGGATTTACAGAAAGTGTGCAATAATTGTTTAAACAAAATCAAGCAGGTGCATCAATTTGGGCACCACAAAAAAGAAATGAAATGAATATTTAGTGTATATCAATGTGTGTGTCTCCTATATGATATATGGGGCGCCTTTGTCTGGATGTGCTTCCCATCCAGAGCTGCACAGCACAGAGGAAAGTTCCAGCGCTCCTGGAATCCCTCTGTGATGGACCGCCAGTCTCCAGGTGAAGGCACAGCCATGAAGTCGTCCACTAGACAGTCCCAGATGGACGTCGCTGCCTGGGGGGTGATCTGGCTCACCGTGGACACACCGACTCTGAAACTGAACGCGATGGTCCTGAAGGAGTCCCCGGTGACAAGGAACCTGGACAAAATTGTTCAAAATCAGTATTATGTGTACTGCAGTTACAAAATACATTATTCAAATTCCAAAATACTTTTGTGATGTCAGATATAAATCACAAAACTTAAATCTTACATAAAACATTTTGTAATTATAAGGATAATTACAAAATGTATATTAGATAATATCTAAAACAGTTGTGTTTTGTTTTAACTTTAACATATCATAATTTGATTGGTAGCAACTTTCACAACTACAGTGAGCCAATCACTCACAATTCCTAAACATGTCAATCAGGTAGGAATGAAGTAAGACATTAATAGAAATAAAGAGTTGTGTGTTGACATGTAGCCCTTTCCTTGCTTAAATCATTAATATTTTTGAAAAATTAATCTGTGATAAGACAGCTTATCAAGATAGAACCATGTAACTAGAGATGAACCAAACTGTTCACAGTTTTATCTAACTCTGTTTTAATAAAGGCTGGTGACCCCTGCTATAGAGTCTGACAGCTGCAGGGATTATATACAAACATTCAACTATCCCAGAATTAAACCAGGTCTAAATAAAAAGGAGTGAGTATCACTACAAAGGTTAACTCAGTGGTCCTAATGCTACAGTTTGATATCAGCAAACACCAAGCGCATACATTGATGTGACACCACAGCCATGCTATCATTCAAACACTGATAACAGCATAAATCGAATTAAATCGGGACTTGATGAGACCTTCTGAGTATCACTAGAAATATTATAAAGAGTCGTCTCTGTACCACAGTTTGCTTTCAGTAAACACCGACAGCATTCACTGTTAGCATAGCACATCCATGTTAGCAGTGTATAACTGGATGGATTAGCATATTAGCACAGATATCAATAAAGGACTACCGTATTAAATAGTTTTACTAACCTCAGGCAGACGGACAGGCGCTCTGCAGGTGGGATTGAGCGTCTGTAGTTGGTGTCTAGGCGGGCGATGCTGGGACCGACGAGGGAAAGCAGGTCCTCAAACTGGCCGACGGTGATAGCGCTGGAATCGGCCGTCATCCAGGCGCAGCTCCTGGAGCAAGTGGTGAAACTCACCAAACTGCTCATGCCTCTGGAGGACCTGATGGACCCAGGTACGGCGAGGACGTCTTTTACGCTGCTGCTCTGCTCTCCACAGTACATAGAGAAGGGAGACTCTCTCTTCAAGCGCTAGCTCGATAGCTGCCATCTTGCAAAGATACCGGTCTGGCACAACTCCCTCCCACATTCCTCCCACATTTCCGGTTCACTGGATTTTTCTTGGACACGCGTTGAGACGCGAATGTACACGCGTCAAATTAGGGGCGTTTGGGGCGTTTTATTCGCGTCCATCGCGTTCGGTGTGAACACACCGTAAGACTTAAGTTTAACCATCACAAAATATCTGATAAACTTTCACCTTCTCCCTGACCTGAACCGGTTTTGTAACCTTAACTGTAAAACCAAGCTTTTACCCTCAAACAGGGATTTGAAAGCTTGTCAAAGGAGTTTAGAAAATGTAACCACTCTGGTGGTCTAAAGCTGAACTTTTTTTTTTTTTTTAACGTTTCCCTTTGTTTACAGAGCAGTGCAAAGGCCGAAACTCAAGATTTAGTATGGTATCCACTAGGGGTGGGGGAAAAAATCGATACTGTGTAGTATCGTGATATTTTGTTTGCTAATAATGTATCGATACAGGGACAGCAGAAATCGATATTTTGTTACAAAAAAAGTTTTGTGGACTGGAACTCTGACTTCAGAGCATGTTGATCCTTTTTCTGAGCAAGAATCCTGACACTGTCCAAATGTGTTTAACTTGTTTTTTGGCAGCAATAAACATGACAGTTTACTTATTTTAATTTAAGACATGTTTTATTTTAATTAAGTTTAAAACTTTTTTATTTAATGTAAAATTATATTTTGTTTTAATTTACTTTCAAATTCTTCAGTTGCTGAAGGGGCTGCATAGTTTTCATATTGCATAGTTCAGAATAGCTATAATTGTACCAGATGGTTGCATTCAGTTAAGTTGGACTAGACTGTAATACAAACCGTTCAGTATGTCAACAATAAAACTGAAATGAGAGAAAGACTGAGTGTGAGACTTTGATATTAGATAAAATGAATATTGATAACGTTTACCTTCATGTACAGAATCTGAATATCGCAAAATATTTTTAAATTTTGCAATAATATCGTATCGTGCGTTAAGTATCGTGATAATATCGTATCGTGGGATATATGGTGATTCCCACCTCTAGTATCCACCCAATGCTTGGCCTGAAGGACTGAACCCATAGTGTGGGCCACAGCAGCTCGTTGAGCAGCCGGATGAGATTGTGTCTTGAAATCAACTGACATGTTCAAGCGCTACTCTAAATAGAATTACAAAAAAAAAAAATGATAACAATAATGAAACTTTAGTGCAGGAACCAGATGCTCATCATCTGTTCCACATCCACCTTTTCCTTTTTTTTTTCTGCCTGTCCCATTTGGTTCTTTAGCCATCAGAATTGTTGTCTGAAGACCAACAAGGATACCCAATGGATTTACTTTGCCAAATGGATCATCGTGGCATTGCCATATTGGTCCATTTGGTCGATCTTTGTTTTTATTATTTATTATATTTTATTTTCAGATGTTACAGACGGGACAGACATGAGTGAGGGATAGGAAAGGGAGAAAGAAAGAGGAAGGAAAGGAAAAACAGAAGGGGAGAGGGACAGTGAGAAAGGGGGGGAGAAAAAAAATAAAAATCTCCTGGATCACCTGTTGAGAGAAGAACACGAGGTTGTTTTTGTCTTTATCAAGATTCCCGCTTTTTCCATGTCTGCTATTACTGGACGGATTCCAGCTTTTGCTTCAGCAGACAGTGGGTATTGAGGTTTCATTGGCCTGTGGTTTGAGATGGTTTTAACTTTAATTGCATCAGCATTTTTTATTAGGCCCACGTCGGTCGGGCCTGTTGACCACAAAGTTTTTGGTAGGCTGGATATGTCTGGTCAGGACGTATTTACCATATTTTGTCAGTAACTATCTTCTGTGAGACAGTAGTGTGCTGTAGGCATGTCTAAATGTGTGCTTGGGGTCGTGATGAGGGTCCACCCGAGTGTGTACCTCATACACCCTGTTCTACAGCTTTGGAGCCAACCTTCATGGGTATCTTCAGTTTTCTCTTAATGGTCATTTTGTACCCTGCTGAGAATCGTGCCTAAATCGTTCCACTCGGCGGAAAGGTTTTTTTCTATGAGGGGGAACAGGCCATAAGGGCCAGGTGGGTCTGGAACTCCTCCCATGTCCCTGTTGTAAGGATCTGTCCCTATTTCTTCTTGCTCTTTGTGTGTGGGGACGTCGCGAGACATTTAATTCAATTGGTGTCTGGCTGAGGCGTATGGGCCTTGTGGTGGTAGGAACGGATTCGTTGGGGTTTTTTTTGTGGTTGTGGGTGCCTCTGAGGCTGAGGGTTCTGGCTGATATGGTGGTGGTTGTGAACAGGCCACCTGTGGAACTGGTGGTTTATTACTGGCCTGAGATGTGAGTTGCTGTCTAGACTGTTTCTGCTTTCTATTTTCAGCACGCCTTTGTTCTTCCTGTTTCCATGGCTGAAAAAAGTTCATGTACTCAGTCATGAGTTTTGTTTTTGTCTTGCCTGGCTTATGTTTATCGACCTCTTCCTTTAAACATTTTTCTAAATGTTTTATTGGTTCTGAACTACATTTCCCTTTTCCAAGACCATGATAAACTCATTGAAGGAAATGTAGCCATCTCCGTTTGTGTCAGCCTCCTGGATGGTCCTATCAGCAATGCTGCCGAGTTCTTCATCTGAAACGTTGACTCCAACAATCATCCGCAAGACCTGCAGGAGCTCATCTCGGGAGATCTTGCCATCTCTGTCCAGGTCATATAGACGGAAAGCAAAAAGCAGCTTGTTTGTTCTGCTGTTCAGGGGCTCTGTAGCTGAGGGGTTCTTGTTCTTCTCGTTGTCTTCGATTGGTCTGAAGTGAGCCAGGGTCCGCATGAAGCCCCGGAAATTTACCTGGTCCTCTCAAAGGGAAAGAATGCGTTGATGATTATATCTCCCAGAGGGTTGATGGCCAACTCGGGGATTCTCTGGAAATCTTCTCGACTGAGGGTGCCGTTTTCCCCTTTATCCAGGCTGGTGAAACGTCTGTACAGGTGAGTGATCTTCCTGTGGGAAAAGCCAGTTTCCTTCTTAATTTCTTCAATTTCCTCTTCTCTGAGTAATCTGGACGCTCTGGATCCCATGGTGAGATGTTAACGGAGGTTTAAAATCGAGATGATTCGCTAAGGCGTCTTGCGCAAGCTCTCCAAGAGTCTCTATTAAAACACCTTAACCACACAGTTAGGTTTCAGCCCTCGCTGACTCAGAACAAAGTAAGACAATCAGAGCTCGATTGGTTTTTACTTGTGCAGGGGAAGCCTGGTCGGATTCTCAGAGTTGCAAGCTCTACACCCAAACTCAGACAACTCCAACTCCAGCCTTTTATTGAATGAAAACAGTTACACAACCGCCCATTGTAAACCCCATATGTTGTGTGGTAAAAGCTAAGGCACTGTGTGTGTGTGTGTGTGTGTGTGAGTGAGAGAGAGTGTATGTGTGTCTGTATACGTGACTTCCTGCTTACAAACGTTTTAACCGCATCTCTAGTCATAAAAGGGTCATCTCCCCTCAACCTCGTATATGGCTTAACCTCTTTAACAGTCCACCATTTACATGGTGAGCCCATAAAGGGCAGGAAGTGAACACTCCTTACCAAATAAGGAAACCAGAATCTTACATAGATTGTGCCTGCAGTTGAAAACTATAGCTAGTAACATCCCCAACATCCTACATGTGGGGGAGGAACAGAAAATATCTGAACATACAGTTCAAGACAAGGTCCAAGCACAATAATGACAACTTTTAACAAAATCACTCCAACACACACTCCCCTAGCCTGGCACATTGGTTTTCTCCAGGAGCTCATAAGCAGGTGATTGAGCTGCTTTTACTCTCTAACAACCCAAAAAGCCTAATAAAGAATCACAATCAACCAGTGTGTGTTTTTCTTCATTACGGTTTTTAAATACAAATCAGTCAGTCAATTAATAAAAATACAAGTAAGGGTAATGGAACCCCTGGTCTCCATTACACACATAAATACCATAAAGACACTAAGTCGTAGAGCTCTGAACTCCTTGCTTCTATGATATTTACACTTCTTCTTGGCCTTCTCCTTCACTCTGAGTCACTCCAGGATAAACGCATCAGCTCAGACATACAATAATTAAAATATGTGTAGGTGACCGTTTGGCAGAAGACGATGTCGAGGCGGTACTGCAGTGACACGTCCGTGGCTATCGTCGGGGCGGTGTCCTGCATCAGAAGGAAGTCAATAGACTTCTTGGCTTTGTTGCTCATCATGGCGCTGTAGTCCGTGGGCGTGGCCTGCAAAAAGTGTAAATAAACCATCAGAGACCAAACACAAATATGCCTTCCAACCACTAGTTTAGACAACATCTTGCAAAGAGTGTGTATTTCAGAGTGCAGTTGTTTTTAAATTTGACAGAAACAGAAATAAAGACGGAAGAGAAGGACAACAGGGAAAGCAGAAGCACCGACACACTGAAATCTTTTAGGGTCAAGCTCCAGAACTAGCCACAAATCCTGCTGGAAAGAACCTAAAAATACTTAAAAATACTTGCAGAGATCGAATGGAGCCGTTAACTCAAAAGCCTGGTGTCAGGCATGTTCTTTAATAAATAAGAAACGAGCTGATATGTTACAGACCCCAGTCTTTACGTAAAGAAAAAGCTGACATTTAGAGCGGTCTCGCAGCAGATTTTAAAACAGTGACACTGATTTGTGGGGTTTTTGGGCACAAATTTGAACCTTTTTGTTTTATCCATGTCCTTGAACTCAGCTCGTGACTTGGGCGCTTTCATATGTACCGATTCATTTAGGTTTGTGCACTGAGGCCAGATTTAGGTATTAAAAACGAGTCAGTTATAACACTTCTTACATTAGTTAAAAAGCTGAGCTTACACTAAACCAACATTTAAGAAGCTCCTCACTACGGCAGCCGTAATGCTCTGACAATCCATCAAGCAGTGCAGCTTACCAAAGTTGTACTAAAACAGTTTTTAACAGATTTCTGCACGCCAAAATCGGTTTGAGGTCAGTAAGCACAACCAGAATTCATACATAGGCACACTTTCGATTTTTGAGAAAATTTATTAAGTGTGTCATATAGTGTGGAAAATATGTTATACAGAAGAAAAGAATATTTCGCGATATATATCGTTACCGCACGTGCTTCAAATTATACCGCGATATGGATTTTAGGCCATATCGCCCAGCCCTAATGTGACGCCCGACTTTACTCTCAACTTACTGTTTCTTTGCTTCCTCAAACTTCTGGATGAGCTTCCTCAGAACGCCATTTTTAGAAACAGTGAGAGGCCGGTGCTCCGACAGTTACGACATCATATGTCTTTTCTGGAAAGACAAACAAGGATGTTTTAGAGGCACAAAAAGAAGTATGTGCGATCCCAAGAAGATTTTTTTTTTTTTTAAATCAAATTATTTATTATTTATATAAATGATATTTGTAAGGCATCTGATATATTAAAATTAGTATTATTTGCAGATGACACAAATATTTTTTGTTCTGGGGGGAATCTAAAGGAGCTGCTGGATACAATTACTTCAGAAATGTGCAAAATTAAAAAATGGTTTAACAGGAACAAACTATCGCTAAATCTAAGTAAAACTAAAATTATCTTATTTGGGAATTCCCTTAGAAATGCACAAGTGCAGATTCATGTAGATGGTGTGGAAATTGAAAGAGTACTTGAACATAAGTTTCTTGGTGTGATTATAGATGATAAATTAAACTGGAAGTCTCATATAAATCATATACATAACAAAATTTCAAGAAGTGTCTCAATCTTGAGTAAAGTAAAACACATTCTGGACCACAAATCACTCCACATTCTCTATTGTTCCCTGATTGCACCGTATTTGAATTACTGTGCAGAGGTTTGGGGCAATACTTACAAATGTTCGCTATCATCAATCTTTATATTACAAAAAAGGGCCATAAGGATAATCCATAAAACTGGTTACAGAGATCATACAAATCCACTATTCTTAAAATCAAAAATTCTAAAATTCACAGATCTGGTTCATTTTTTCACAGCACAAATTATATATAAAGCAATAAATAACCTGCTTCCTGACAATATTCTAAAAATGTTTTCTAAAAGGGAACGGGGATACAATTTGAGGGGGGAATTAAATTTAAAACATCCTCGTATCCGTACAACATTAAAAAGTTTTTGCATCTCTGTGTGTGGAGTGAAGCTGTGGAACAGACTAAGTAAAGATATGAAGCAATGTCCAAGCATGGCGCAGTTTAAAAAGCGGTTTAAGGATATGGTTTTTACAGGGTACAGGGAAAAGGTAGAGATTTGATAGGGTGTTCTTGTCTAATATTTTCATGTGTGTGCGCATGCACGGGTTTGTTGGTATGGGTATATATGTATGTGTATATGTATGTATATGTATGTATGTATATATATATATATGTGTATATATATATATATATATATGTATGTATATATATATATGTGTATGTGTGTGTATGTATGTGTGTGTATATATATATATATATATATATATATATATATATATATATATATTAAATATATATAAAATTGTAGGTTGTGTATCCTTCAGGTGTTAATGGGGTTATTGAAAATGTGTATATGTGCGTATGTGTGTATATACGTAGGTATGGATAGATAGAAACATATATGTGTATATATTAAAAAAAAAAAAAAAAAATTACACATAACATATAATGTAATTACAAGGAGGTATTTCTGTAGTCTATTGATACTAGATAGTGGAAAAGGGGTGGGATTAAATAAGCTTATGCTTCTTCCTGCTCCTTTTTGAACATGGACGTTATTTGGAGTTGTGGTTGCTCGTTTTCCTTTTGTTTGCTTTGTTCATTTGTCTCTTTTAATTCTATTTTTTTTTTTATACTTTTTCAACATGTTCAAAATAAAGATTCAATCAATCAATCAATCAATATGTATTTGTGTCTAAACCAAAACCCATTTCCCCTGTCCAAATCACGTTTTATGTTTTTAAACCCACTTTGCACAGAGGCATGTTTTGAAAAATTATTCTTACAAAGGGGGAAAGAAACAACTACGCTTAAAATAAAGATGGTATTAGTTTATTTTGTTCCAACCTGTAATTTATTGTAGTTTTATTTGTTTGCTTTTGGTTTTCTAAAGGTTTGAGGTGTAAAAGAAACTGCAGTGGAGTTTGAAAACAATAAATGGTTGTGTGTGGTTTGAGGATGTGTTTGTGCCGGGGGGCTGCGAAGATTTTCTTGTAAAACAAACAGGGGCCTAGCAAAAAAAAAAAAAAAAAGGTTTGGGAACCACTGGTTTAATGTAACATCCTTTTATTTATCCTCCCTGTCCTATATATCCAGGTTCAAGGTCATGGGTTTGGTCAATCTAAGGAGAGAAACTTAGACCTCCCTTTTCCCAGCCACCTCTTCCAGCTCATCTGGGGGAAAACTGGATTATTTCCAAGCCAACTGTGAAATGTAATCTCTCCACCGAGCCCTCAGTTTGCCCTGTGGCCTCCTACCTCCAGGACATGCCTAAAACACCTCATGCAGGTGGTGTCCAGTAGTGATAGGATTTCCGGCTCTTTTTAGAGAACCGGCTCTTTCGGTTCAGCTCACTAAAGAGCCGGCTCTTTCGGCTCCGAACCGGCTCTTCAGGTTGTTTTGTTGCTTTAATTAATTTGTTATTAACAATAATATAAAATTATGCACAAAAGGAATTACTAATGTAAAAAAAATGGTTTTATTTATAAATATTTATATATAAATATATGCGGTGGCCCCTAGAGACAAAACACGTACAAACTCTTACAAAACAGAGCTACCTAGATCACTTAAATTACACAATTGAAAGCATATGTGTATTGTTTGTGTATGTATACACAAGAATTCATATATAGTGAAATAAAAAAAAAAGATTAAAAAAAATGTTCATTTACCTGTTATTACCACACACAAAATACGGTCGTTGGTACTTGCGGACTTGTGTAGCCGCTAGGTAACAAAAGTTCAACACTGCCCCTAGCATCCTGAAGCACTTCTGTTGTTTTTTGTACGTGTTTTGAGTTTTTATGTGCTTCTGAGTTTTTACGTGTTTTGGAGTTTGTACGTGCTTCGGGGTTTGTACGTGTTTTTACGTGTTTTGGAGTTTTTGCGTGTTTTGGAGTTTGTACGTGCTTCAGGGTTTGTACGTGATTTGAAGTTTGTATGTGCTTTGTCTGTAGTGGCCACCGTAAATATACTTTTATTTATTCACTCCACATAAAATGTAATAAATAAATCATATAATACAAAAATCAACTATTCACATTTCAACTTTTAACTATTTCAAATCAAATTCAAATTTTATTTGTCACGTACACAGTCATACACAGTACGATATGTAGTGAAATGCTTGGACAACTGCTCGTGACCTAAAGAAAACAAAAAAGGAAAAGGCTATGAATAAGATAGGAAATAAATATGAAAAATTAAAAAGGGTAAAAGGGGATGCGCTTTGTAAATAAAACTGAATTGAGTGGTAGATACAAAGCCCTATACTGTCCTATATCGTACCATAATTGTTTTAAAAATAATTGCGTGGAATGAGTCTAGAGTTGAATGTTTTTAACAGGCAAAAAAATACTTAAATAACTAAATAAGTAAATGTTCAATTTTTGTCTTTTTTCTTTTTTTGCTGATCCGAAAATTGATCCGATCCGTGACTTAAAACAGTGATCCGATCCGAGAGATTTTCGATCGGTTGCACCACTAGTCGACGCGTCATTTAGAGCTTTGTAAGATCCCGAAAGACGCAGGAATAAACAGTAGGTAAACAGCAGTGTAATAACAGACTGAAACAGAAGATTGCAACACTGCATGTACAAGGATGCCAGCTGCAGTTAAACCCTGAAGAAGAAGAAGAAGAAGAAGAAGAAGCAGCAGTCTCCGGTATCGTAGCTGTGTACGAGGCCGATTACGTTACAGCGACGGGAGGAAGGCTGTCCAAATTCGAAGACGCCTCCAAATGCGGTCGACAATGCGTTCTTCATTTCCCCAGATTTGAAGGATGGGTCGGGTGTATCCTTTGTGGCCAAACCCGATTCATAGCGCGGCCCAGCCAATTCCAGTTTCCAACAATGGCGGCAGCTACTTAGTTTTAATATTACTCTTATTACTGTTTCTGGGTCACAAAATAAACGTTTAACATATTTTCAGAGAGAATGTAGCTGTTAAACCTCAAACATCTGCTCAGTTTATCAAGACACCACATATTTGCAAAAGTGCACCGACGTTTTCGGCGACGTCTGTTACCCACCAGCTTGATAGCTAGCCGGGGTAAGGCTCACTAGATCCGTGGAGAACAGCGAACACCCGGCACATCGTTTTCAAACCCCCGCGGTCTTTTGCTACTCAGGTTAAACATGATATATAAGTCACTTAGATAACCTAAAAATTTTATTGTTTGGCTTTTTTCAGTGTTTTATTTGTTCCGGAGTAATTCGGTTTGGCTGAGATTAAAGTTATAGATTTTACACATCTGAATAAACGTCAAACAGAAAACTGATTAAACAGAAGTTTGAGATGGTCGAGAATTTACTCCAATGTCCTGTTAAATTTTAGGGAGCAAAGAGCAGACAACTTAATTTATTAAACCACTGAGACAATTTTCAAATTTCATTAAAAGTCTAATCTATCATCTTGTCTTTATTTTTAGTTAGCACATACTTTAAACACTTCAAGCAGTAAGCTAATTATAGTTATATAGGAGCAGATGAATGCTGGTGCAATAAGCCGTATGTTTTACGTCCAATGGATACATGATCTGATTAGTCGACTAATCGCAAAAATAATTGATGACTAGTCGACTATGAAAATAATCGTTTGTGGCAGCCCTACTACAGACAATAATCAAGTTTATATGAAAAACTATATTTTTCTATCTCCAAAAGTTGATTCTGTTCATCTGAACGTAGCGTTTTGTGGGAGAAACGTTTCGTCACTCATCCAAGTGACTTCTTCAGTCTCAGCTGACTGCAGGGTTCTCCAAATCTTATAAACAGTACATTTGCATAATGACTGAAACCAGCCCACTGAAGGAACAATGGGCTGGGAGGTCAGTTCCTTAATCATAATTATGCAAATTCTCATGACCGTTGATCAACAACCACTGACCAAAACCCACTGATCAAAGACCACTGATCAATGGCCATGACTACCATTCACGGAGATTTGGGTAATGGCTGCTATCACAACATTGTAAGATGGCGAAAGATGTACCCTTAGGCCCCCTCCTCGATTCAGAGATGGTCTTTCCCTTTTCACGTAAATGGCCTCCTTGACTCCGCGCTCAAACCAGCGTTCCTCTCTGTCCAGAATGTGCACATCCTCATCCTTCAAAGAGTGTCCACTGGCTTGTAGGTGTAAATAGACCGCAGAGTCCTGGCGAGACGAGGTAGCTCTTCTGTGTTGTGCCGTCCGCTTCGCCAGAGGTTGTTTGGTTTCCCCGATGTATAAATCCTGGCAATCCTCCTGGCACTTAACAGCGTACACTATGTTACTCTGTTTGTGTCGGGGGACCCGATCCTTGGGGTGGACCAATTTTTGGCGCAGTGTGTTTTGGGCTTTAAAAGCCACAGAGACCTGGTGTTTAGAAAAAATGCGTCTCAACTGCTCTGATACTCTTGACACATATGGGATCACTGCAGGTTTTTGCTTGGGCAGTGGTTGTCCTTCTCTCCTGGATTAGCTGGAGCTTTCTTTAGGTGCCTTTCCCGCTTTGACAGAAGTCCAGCTGGGATAACCACATTTACTCAGGGCTTTCTTGATGTGCCGTTCTTCTGCCTCCCTGGCCGCTGTGTCTGTGGGGATGGTGTTTGCTCTGTGTTGTAGCGTCCTAATGACACCCAGTTTGTACTCCAGTGGATTATGAGAGTCAAACCTTAAATACTGATCCGTATGTGTAGGTTTACGGTACACGTCAGCTTTTAGATGTCCCCCATTACTAATGGAAATCTCACAGTCTAAGAAGGCTAACCTGCCCCTTTTCATATCCTCCCTGGTGAATTTGATGTGTCGGTCCACCGAGTTAATGTGATCCATGAAATGTAGTACGTCCTGAGATTTGATTTTCACCCAGGTGTCATCCACATATCTGAACCAATGGCTTGGTGGTGTTCCAGGGTAGGATAGCAAAGCCCTCTTTTCCACTTCTTCCATGTACAAATTAGCAATGATGGGTGAAACTGGGGAGCCCATGGCACACCTGTGTTTCTGCCTGTAGAACTGACCCTTGTATGTGAAGTAGTACCTCCAATGCTTCCGTGACCGGGATGTAAGTGAAGAGAGATGTAACGTCGTACGAGACCATGGTTTCATCTGCCTCCATAATGACATCTCTCACCTTCTCAACAAAATCCAGGGTGTTCTGGATGTGGTGTTCAGAGCTGCCTACCAACGGGTGGTTCCTCCCAGCGCATTGTTCCCTCGGTGGGCTGGTTTCAGTCATTATGCAAATTTACTGTTTATAAAGTTGGGGAAACCTGCAGTCAGCTGAGACTGAAGAAGTTACTTTGTTGGGTTACTTTAAGTTGGATGAGTGACGAAACGTTTCTCCCACAAAACGCTACGTTCAGATGAACAGAATCAGCTTTTGGAGATTTACTTTCCTGGATAATTGAGAATGCATCAAGATATATTTTTCTATATATTTCATGTTTTGTCAACAACAGGAACGAGGTTTGTTCAATATTTGTTGTGTCTACAAGGCTCAGGTGCCCTCATAAAGTGTCTTATTTGTATTTAGGAAAGCATTATAAAGAAACGCAAAACTAAATCAGATATAATTACCTTGTACAACTCTTGGCACTTTCTGGTGTGTGTGAGTTAGTGTGTCTCTTTTATGATTTGTGGGTCCAGCTCCCAGTTTAAATTCAGGAGACAGAAAATATCTCTACGTTTAAGATTAAGTTTCAAAGTTTCTTTTTTGCTAATGCATATAGCTAGGACTGAATTGGGTGACCATGAATCCTCCCTCAGTTACCCTGGGACTACAATACGTTCTCTGTTGCTATGGGGCAACACTCGTAGGCTTCTGCCCCTATTTATTGTGGTGTGCCTCAAGGGTCCGTGCTCAGTCCTGCTCTTTTCTCTTTGTACATGTTGCTGTTGGGATTCATTTTTTAAAAATAAAACATCTCCTTTCACTGTTATGCTGATGATATCCAGATCTATTCACCTTTGACATCCGATGTGTCTGCTTCTTTGCAACCTCTGTTCAACTGTTTGCATGAAGTTAAAATTTGGTTATCACATAATTTTCTTACACTGAACGAGAATAAGACTGAAATCGTAGTCTTTGGTAGTCACACTCAGACCAGTTAGCTGATGCCCTTGGCCCTCTCGCTAGCCATCTCTCGCTCACTGTAAAAAACCTCGGAGTGTTCCTGGATGGCTCTTTTAAACTTGAGAAACAGGTCTCCACTGTGGTAAAAAACAGCTTTTGCCAGTTGCGTCAGATATCTAAAGCAAAGCCGTTCCTTCCTTTAACCTCCTAAGACCCGAACATATGAGAATATTCGTTTCAAATTTTGATAGAACAGTAGCAGTAATGTCCTCGTAAGTGGATATCAGGCCCATGTAGAGCAAAATTGAGTATTTTAGTCTAAATAACCCAAAATGTGATGTCCACATATGTGGATGCCAGGTCCTAGGAGGTTAAAGGACCTTGAAAATCTTATCCACGCATTTATCACATCCAGATTGGACTACTATAACTCCCTCTACTCGGGCCTCCAACACTCTTCTCTTTACCGGCTTCAGTTAATTCAAAATGCAGCTGTGCATCTTTTAACAGGTACGAGAATCTATGAACACATAACTCCAATTTTAGCCAAATTACATTGGTTCCCTGTTAAATATCGTATAGATTTTAAGATTCTTTTGTTCACTTTTAAAATTCTGAATAATTTAGCGCCCAGTTATCTTTCTGAACTACTCCACTTATACAATCCCAACAGAGCACTTAGATCGTCCAATCACAGGCTCCTAGCACAACCTAGGTCTCGACTGAAGTTGAGAGGTGACCGGGCCTTTGCAACCGTGGCACCTAGACTCTGGAATAACCTCCCTGTTCATATTCGTACAGCCGAGTCTCTCCAGTCTTTTAAATCATGTCTTAAAACTTAGTTTTAAGTTGGCTGTTCTAGCTTGTTGTGTTGTTACCTATTGTTTGTTGTCCTGTTTTATTGTTTTGTCTTTTACTGACTGTGAAGCACTATGGTCAACATTGTTGTTTTATATGTGCTATATAAATAAATTTTGATTTAGATTTTTGATATTCTTAATTCAGATGTATCTCAGGCAGCATTTTTAAAAAGACGATCGTTGCAGCCAAACTCTCGCAGTCAGTTCTTCTTTGCTAAAGAATAAAATATAAATAGAAGCTGCAATAATGGAAACATTTATCTCAGCTATCTTCACACATTCTGCTTCTTTTAAATGACGTTAATACACAATACACACATATAGAGTGGGAGAGACGGAGAGAGGTGGTGGTGGTGTTGGGGGTGTCAATGACATCTTTGTGTAGCACAAAATACCTCTAAACATATATTATTATGAAGAAAAAAGACACAATAATGTGCTGAATGAGAGCTGGATTCAGAAATGAGTACCTACAGATATATACATATGTAACAGTTATACCAGAATAAACCTCTCAAACACAGAAGCAATGACCCATTGATTAGTGCAGTAAATACTTCCAGTTTTATCATTCAAATTTACATTCTTGTGAAAAACTGCTCCTGAAAGACATCTGAAAAGAATCAAAAATGCAGTGAGTTATTAGTGATACTTACAGATCACAGACTTAGAGACCACTTCAGACCACTAAAATATCTTATCTGGCATATTTCCTATAGCTGCAGCTGTATAGCATCTTGTCAAACTGTGGTGAGTGACAATACTATTAAAGGAAAGAGGAACAGAATCGATGTTGTCATTTATCATAAATTACAACCTTCACACCTCGAACACCCCTTTCTTTTTTTTGTTTTTATAAATGCACCGTGGAAGCGGACACAGTGTAAACTTTCTCTTTATCATAATTTAACTTTACGAAAAATGCATTCAAGAATTTCAAAGATGTGAAAAGCTCATACAGTCCACTTATGGAACATTAAGAAATCACGAAAATAAGAGAGAACTTAAAATTACTATATAATTGTGGTAAGGAAATGACATCTCACTGATGGCAGGAAGTGCAAACAGTCTTTAAGTGTCATCAGCTCAGAGACTGTGACAGTTGAGATTGAGAACAAGAAATAAGTGCGACAGAGAAGCACGATGGATGAATTCAGATGGATTCAAATGTTTTTATGTCTGATGCTGATGATTCAGATTCCAGGTAAGGATACAGGAAACATTTCTAAATATTATTAAAGTCAATAACAGTAAATTACACAGCTGAGCATGCACTGTGATGTTAGGGGAGCGTGGGACATGTTTATAAACTTGTGTCTACCGTAATTGTCGGGCTATAAGCCGCTACTTTTTCCACAAGCTTTGAACCCTGCGGCTTTTAGTCAGGTGCGGCTTTTCTATGGATTATCCATGATTTTTGTCATATCGTAAGGCGATTTGTTTTGTTTGTTCCGCTGTTGTACGGTACTACGTTGCCTGGCGGAAGGGCATGTGATCAGACACACAGTATCGGGGTTCAAGAGTGGTGTGTTGGTCACGTGTCCATCCGCCAGACAACATAGTGCCGTACAAGTAGCGCGAAAAACAATGCGAAAAGCAAGTTATGCTCAACTCCACCGGTGGCATCTGACAGCGTGGAAAAGTGTGAAAACATCCACGATCACCAACGGATTTCGAAGGGCTGGACTGCTGCATGATGGAGAGGAGGACACCGCCACGGCCCTTCTGAGGGTGTTCGACTCTGACACTGACAACGAGGATTTCTTTGGTTTTGAAAGTGACAACGAAGGAAAGAAGCTGAGAGTGGATGACGAAGCCATCCTGAGCCTGTTCGTTTCCGACACTGGAGAAGAGGACTTTGGTGGTTTTAGTGGGCAGGAAGATGGTGGTGAATGACTGACTTTTCTTCTTGTTAAAGCCGTGTCGCTGCACCTGAGCCTAAAAGGTCGGCCGAATCTATTTTTCTGGTGTGCTGTAGGTTATTGTTATGTACTACATTTGTTACTCATTTATGAAGCACAGTACATGTTTCCTACTTGTAATTACCGCTACTTGTACATATACCTAAAAGGTTATGCAAATATGTACCCATAACTTGTTTTTCAAAATATTAATAAAAGGGGTGTGTCTCCAAACAGCCATCTCTTTCCTGACAATTCCCTTTGTGCATATTCTCTTACATATGATAAGTCAACATTGAAACACCTGCGGCTTTTAGTCAGGTGCGGCTAATGTATGTACAAAACAGGATTTTCCCCTGATTTTAGCTTGTGCGGCTAATATTCGGGTGCGCTTTGTAGTCCGGGAAATACGGTAAATCTTCACTGATTGCAAAAAAGTACTGTTTTCTAATTCATTTTTCTCTTCAATTTTCTCAACAGTATCTGTAACTATTACCTCCATTTTTATGAAAGCTGGAGATGACGTCACTCTGCCTTGTCTAAATGGGGTAAATAAAAAGAATAACTGTGATGGTACTACGTGGACCTTTACTTCAAGAAACACACAAACAGCAGAGCTGATCACACTTGGACAGATTGGTGAAAATCCCAAAACTAAATCAGACAGACTGAGTGTTGCAGAAACCTGTTCTCTGGTTATAAAGAATCTCACAGTTGAGGAAGTTGGTCAATATTCCTGTGATCATCACAAATTACGAGAAATACAAACTCAACACACTCTGTTTCATCAGGCAAAGGTTGATCTATCTGCTATTACCTGTAAGTATTTACACCAAATATTTTCACCTTGATCTATTTTAAAAAAATAAAAATACATGAATAATATTTAAAGTGATTAAGATAACCTTTGTGCTTCATATTGTTACATTATGTTCACCAGTGACTGAACATAAGGACACTGATAAGGTGACGTTAAGCTGCTCTGTGGTGACGTATGGAGAGTGTCATCACACAGTAAAGTGGCTGCTTAAAGGTCGAGAGGTGGATAGCAAGGATAGCAAACAAATACTGACTTCACAGACTGACTGCTCCGCCACTCTGTCTTTTCTGATTTATCACCATATTCACAACTCAAGATATAACACTGTGAAGTGTGAAGTAACTGACACCAAAACAGGGAAAGTGCAACTGTTTACCTTTAGCCATCAGCCCTCAGGCGAGGAAACAGGTGAGAGCAACTGTTGTAGGTGATTAAAACACCTAAAACATTTGTTTGGCTCATTTCAAGTTTTTACACAAAATATTTTTGCATACTTACAACAAATGAAAAATAAGAGAAACTTTTTGATTGTGTCATTTCATTTTGATTCAGGTCACAAAAAAACTACACAGAGACCAACAAGAACAACTGAAAGCAGCACAACAACACAAACAACAATAATGAAAGATGCTTCACAAGGTGGTCACTCAAAATTGTACCCTTTGAAGATCAATACTACTGCATTTTACACAGCATTTTTAGTGGCACCTTAAATGGGGAAAAAGTGGAAAATGTCATAAAAGTTTTGGTTGACATAAAATATTAAACATGGCCCCAAGCTTCAGGTAAAGTGTTTTTCATTGCAAGCTTTACATTGAAAGACAGTATTATATACCAGACATGTAAAAAGTAAAGCTGTAAACAACAGATTCCAAATATTTTAACACATTTTAAAAGGTAAAAATTCCTTTTCTTTACAGTAATGGAATTTAAAAGTGTTACTAAAGATTTTAATAATTTGAAGTTTTTATTCTTTTGACAGATTTTTCTGCATCCTTGAGATTCATTATTGTTTCTGTGGGTTTAGCAGCACTTTTAATAACTACTGTGACAGTCATCATATGGACAAGAACTACTGGTAAACTTAATCATGAGAAGTTTGAATGACTTTGAATTGTCAATTAAACTGAAATGGACTTTTTTCCTCTTATTTTAGGGAACAAAACACAGACGATTAAAACCACAGTAAGTACCAAATCAGTAATCAAAAATAAAAACTCAAAAATCAAAATGCTGTTTTTTCTGGTATGCTATTTACTAATATATGACAACGATGTACAATTGATGATAAATATTGGCATTAAATAAACAAATCAGCTCATCTCTCAGGGGTTTTAACAAAATTTAAACTGCCTTCACAGCTACAGTTTTTCTCCTGATGTAACTGGACTATGTCTGTTTTTTAGGGACTGAGTTTAAACCCTGCAGAGACTCAGTCTGCTCCTCATACCGTTCCAGATTTGGTGAGTTCACACACTACTTCATAATTTCACCGTGAGAAAGTTAAAATCAAGAACATACACTGAACAATAGTGAAACAGACCAGGAGTTGCAAAATGTGAGCTGAGATGTCGAAACAGAAAAACAACATTTAGAGACATCATTTATGATGTCATGATACTGATACTACTGAAAGAAATGCTGAATGACTGAATGAGATGTCTTAGGGGGTTACAGTTAAAGTGGAACTGACTATCATTGGCCATAACAAGCCTGGAACAAATAGTTTGTTTGCATTTGTAATTTTTTAACTATACTGTAATAATTGAATTAATTTGATAATTTTATTGAGTAACTTTGATTCCAAAAATTAATGGAGGTGCTTAGATGTTGCTTAACCTTCATAAACATTAGGCATTTAGTGCTATTTAGATGGCTGCTTAAGCCCATCATGAGTCCTTTTTTTCCCCAAGGCAGAACATTTGGGGTTTCAAAAAGAAACAAAAGAAATTAGAGAGAGGACAAAATTAACTGAGTATAGTCAGCTGTTAACAAATGTATGAAAAGAAAGGCGAGCAACACACAGCCAATGTGTAATTTATGGTACTGTGATTGTGTGTATTTACTGAGGTATTTGTCTACAAAGAGCTGAATAAGAGCTGTTTTCAACCAACACAAATATGCTGCAGTTCTCCTAAATCCCATGACGTGGATGAAATTGTGCGTCTGTGAATATGGAATTTTTGATAAATGGACCAGAACAGCGAAGGTAGAGAAGTTAGAAAAGTTATCCATTTCTGATTATTATCAAAGATCAATAAGTACAGTTTATAAAGTAAAAGCAGAAACCGCAATGGATGCTTCAATTATTTTTAACATTCAGTTCCACCTCAGCTCTTAGTATGTTACAGTTTTAAGTTATGCTTGATGGTCTTATTGATTTGTTTGTCAGCAAGGTTATTTAAAAATAAAAAATAAATCATCAACCTTGGTGAACAGATTGATCATGGGCAAAGTTGATTCAGATCACTTCATTCAAAATGCAAAATAAGGCACTGGGATATGCTCTTCAAGTACCCTTTTGTATGATGCTGCATTTATTTTTTATGTTCACATTCATTTTATGTTCATGCTATATTTTGTTGCCCAGGTCCAGAGTCATGACGAAGTTGATGTAGTGACGTGCAGCACTGTGAAGGCTCCTTCCTCTTCTGGTACAGCTGATCCCAGCAGCCTGCTCTACTGTACATTTTCCAGTCACTTAGCTCACTGAAAAGTGGGGATTTAAAAAAAAATAAATGTCTTTGTTGTAAATGAGACATTGAGTCTCAATGTGACCACTAGTATAAATAAAGGTTAAGTTTAAAAAAAAATGTATATATGATTAACTAGTCTGTGTATATGTACCTCTTCCCCAGTGTTGAAAATTTTAAACTCACAACCTGTTTGCACATTTCCTGGTTGCTTGATCAAAATTTCTGTTATAATCATCAATAAATACACCAAAAAATAGTTGAAATATATCTTTTACACTGGTTTTATGCTGCCATATTCTCAAAGTAGTTTATTGTTTAATGTCCTGTCTAAATAACTTCAATAACCATTTGTATTCATTAATGAATAACTGTCCGATATTAAAAGCAATAGAAACTGTTGCGCTGTTGTTGCATTTGTCCCTAACCATCGCAAACCCTCACGTTAACTTTTACAGAGTAGAAAAAAGCTAGCACCCATCCTCCAGCTTCACTGTTTATGTTATGCTAACAGAGCTGTGTCGCTAGCAATCACGTAGCACATCATTATATACCAGCTAGCCAAACTTCAGTAACCCTACAAATGTCACTGCTGTTTCATTTCCTGTTTTCATTTATTTCAGAAGTCATAGCAGCACTGTACGTTTTAATTTGTTTCAGAAATCCCTCAGTCAGAACATTGTATATTATATTTAGATGGAAAGTAGCGACCTAACTCCCTGCTATCTTTTAATTCCGTTATATTTTTAAAATTCTGTAAGTTCTCGTCATCATCGTGCACTTTTCCTGATTCACACAAAATACAGCACCTTCCCACAGGGTCTTGCACGAGTATTAAACATGTTCATTTGTGCTTTGGACTGTCACCAGATTTCTTCTAGAAGTTTCTTGCCAGTCAGCAACTATCTTGGCAACACCACTTGAGTTTGTGTGTTGCATGCTAACATCATTATCATATGTGTAATAATACTAAAGCTTCATCTTATGCACACACAAAAAACAAATATGGCTCCTTGTGCAGGGTTTCGTGGTATGTTTATTTATGCTTCACAATGGAAAAAAAAGCAAATTTCTTGCTTCTCAGCCACTGCGGCCACATCCTCACCGTTTATTTAGACAGTTATATAAACATACTGTGAGCGAGTCATAAGCTTAAATACAATAGTTGAAGGAACAAAGAAATGAATGTTTAAAAATACCAGTCAAATCTGATTAAAGTAAAAATCAAGTATTTATTATTTGTGTATTATTATTTTTGTTAATAAAAAGTATGAGCTGTACAAGGTTGTTTTTTTCCTCTGATACTTCATGCAAACCACATTTCTCCAGGCCTGTCCTAATCAGCTTACTCAGTATCACTAGATCCAATGCTGCTCCTCCAGCAGAGCATACAAAAGTAGGAGAGACCGGAGATGCCATGGCTTAGTTAGGAGACTGTTTGCTTCAAGGCCACTAGGGGGTGCTGCCATGATGACAGTCAATTTCTAAATTCTAAAATTTAATTTATAAACAATGAATCCATCCCATCCATTCGCTTCCGCTTATCCTTTCCAGGGTCGCGGGGGGCGCTGGAGCCTATCCCAGCTGTCATAGGGCGAGAGGCGGGGTACACCCTGGACAGGTCGCCAGTCTGTCGCAGGGCCAACACACAGGGACAGACAACCATTCACACTCACTTTCATTCACACATTCACACCTAGTGGCAATTTGGATTATCCAATTAACCTATCCCCACAAGCTGCATGTCTTTGGACGGTGGGAGGAAGCCGGAGTACCCGGAGAGAACCCACGCAAACACGGGGAGAACATGCAAACTCCACACAGAAAGGCCCCGGCCTGATGTTGGAATTGAACTCAAGACCTTCTTGCTGTGCGGCAACAGTGCTGACCACCGTGCCTATAAACAATGAATAATATTTTAAAAAGTCCAGTGTCCCGTTTAGGTACAAAGTAAAAACACACAGTCCAAGGCCAGAGCCAGCTATGCCACAAAGCCAGTTGCACTCCACACGTTGTTCACTTCAACAGGGGTAGCAATTGTCCTCTGAGACCCACCACCCTGTAAGTAGAAAGCCTGCACAGAGTGACAAAATAAGACAATTCACTATATAATTCACAGCCCATCCATCCCAAACATATCAGGTCACATGATGATCAAAAGTGCTTACAAATATGTGTAAAGTGAAAATGTACAAGCTGAGATAACTGTTTCTGATAAAAATGAAGAGTAGACTGATATATGAAATATTCCTTTATTGGGTGAGAAAATCAGACCATGTCATAACTGCTTTAAGTCATACAGAATAGATATCAGAGCCTTAAACAGGCTGGCTTCTGCTAAATGGGTCAAACTGGGCAGAAAGTAAACCAACACATAACATCCTTATAGAATATGATGTAACACTATAGATCAACTTACCTCAGAATATATAAAGCATATAAACAATTACAGCAATATGATGCAACAAACACAGCAGTGCTACTGATCCAAAATACTCAAAGCTTCATAGAACTGAAACAAACATTTATTTTTAGTTCCATTCTGCTGCTGATACATACTTCAGGTTTCTGAACATTAAACTTGTTGCTGCCTTTCATAGTGTTTAACTTGAAGGCCCTGAGTACTTTCTCCCACACTGAAAACACTGGAATGATAAAATTATTTGAACATTACCTAATAAGACTGATTCAGGACAGACAATTAGTTATGTTAAACTTTCCTAGCAGTCCTTCACAAACAGGGAACAGTCTGTCTATTCTCTCCATCTGTCAGCTGCTGCTGGCTCTTCCTCCTCCTCTTCCTCACACACTGCTGAGTTTGTCCTGGTGGATCATCAGGGGTGCAAAGCCTCACAGATGATGTGCAGCAGTGGGTCCCTCAGTCTGTCCTCACTCTGGACACTTGCAGTTGTCACACATGGAAATCAAATGTGTGATAAGCTGCAGGATTCAAACACAAGTGTAACTTATAAATACATGTTCATACTTTTATTCCACAATCAGAGAGAAAGAAACAGAGAGAGAGTGCAGGACAGACAGACAGGTGACAGTCTCAGGTGTATACACTGCTACAAAACAGCACAAGAGAAGGAGGATTTAGTGTTTGTGTTATTACGAGTGCTAAACAAGAAGAGTTCCCAGATGGTACAGTGGACACATGTGTGACTCCTGTGATTAAAGCATCTTTCTTTCAGTTTAACGAGTGAACCGTCAGCTCGTTCAAACACACGTTAAAGTGCGTTTGGCTCGACATCACCGAACAGAGGCAGCAATATAACATAGCTCACATTAACAGTGCAGTGAATCCTGCTTGTGCTGTGATATTCAGGACTGCAAACCGAGCAGCATCACTGACTTTCAGCTTGTTGTGTTTGTGGATATATGACTGACTTTAATTATCCACAAAATCATCACATTCTCTGTAAGATTAAGGTCGACTATTGAACGGCGTATATTTTGAAGTAAAGGCTTTAAAACCAAGTTAGTACAAACATTGCTAATGTCACATAACTTTGTTATAAAAACATTTGCACATAAATAAGTGACATAATATTCAGTACTTACTTTTAAGAGTTTACTCTTCGGCCGCCCCTCTTTAGCCGTCTGCCGTTTCTTTCGGCAAAATTATCCACACCCACCGCCGTGCTATGAAGTCTGGGATATGTTGGGCCATGAAGGCTACACAGACCCATGCTTAAAATTCAGGGAAATGAAGGATGCATTTGAGGGCCACATTTCGAGCAGCCTTTGAATTGGGACAGCCTTTGTTGCGTCGCTGTGACGTAATCGGCCTTAGAATGTGGTCTTTAAGGCTGCAGACCCTGAATTGGGATACAGCCAAAGACTCTCTGAAGGCTCCTGTGGCTGCACAGGCAGTCTTACAATTACGAGGTTGGAGAGTTGTTGTTTCAAAATGTTCACACTGATTTCACATGCTCATTAACTCACAACCAGCTGACCATATATATTTCTGCTGCTGAGCTGCTTTTTGATGGAGATTTTCTGAATTTATTTTGCTACCATAAGAGCAGACTCCATGCTGAAAGTATGTGCACTGTCACTTGCAATGAGTGGCACTAATGACACTAAATTTAATTACGGGTCATGGACAGCCTTCATAAATGCTCATATTACTCACCCACACTGAATTCCAGCACAAGTTCATCTGGGTCCTGACTATTTCCTGCAAAGTAACACAAACGTCATCAGAACATTAAGTCAGAGAAACAACATTTGAAGCTTTTGTACATGATAAATTATACTGCAGTAGTAAAACAAAGTCAAGCAGCAGTACATTTATTAAAATCACCTTCAGCTGTAATATTTAAACTGATTTAGTGTCAATTTAGATTATGTTGAGATTAAAATGAAACTAGTACCCTTGTAATGTCTTTTTAAATTAGAGGTAAACAGCTCAGATATTCAAAAGGCTTTTATTTTGAAACAGTATTATATTTATTTTATATGTAAATATTTGTATATTTTTTACATAATATAATTATATTTACTGGATTTTCTCTCTATTGTATGTAGCCTGGCTAAATTAACCAGCCGAGAACACAGATTATCTTTGGGGTTCTTTTAATCTGAACGATAAAGTAAGCGCTCAGAAGAAAATAAAAAAGGTGAAAATAAAGAAATAAAATTGTTACAGACAGTTCTTATCCAGTAACAGCTTTGTGCACTAGTAACCCACTGCTACTGCAGGTTATTTCCCCAACTTTATCAGCATCTGGAACTCAAGGACGTCTAGCCTCATTTTGTGTCTGATATAAACCCATACAGAAATAAAACAAACTTAGCAGTGCAAAAATAACCTTAGTGGCTTCTCCTGCTAAGATTAAACAGTTAACAAGGTACATTTTCCAAGTGTGAACAAGTGTGAACTCAAATACATACAGTGCATTAATCCAGCAGAAAACGGAATATAGATCCCTCTGAGATGAACGGCGAAGTTGGTTGCAGCAACTCCTGGTGCCTAAACTGTTGCACACTTTGCATTTAAAACAGATCATGCAGCAAAAAAAGGCATTGCACACCCACATAAAACCAATGCAAGCTAGCATCCCCATGATCCCCTGCGCTCTCAGAGGTACCCCAAAAGAAACAGCGCCGTCCAGTGGCAAGTCCCATAATATCGACCTTCCACCTGGCTAGATGTAGTTTAGTATTATATTTATTGGTTATTTTTTATTGACTTGTCTTGTTTTTACAATGATTTGCTTTGACTTCAGCCTTTAAAGAAAAGACTGTATCTCAAAGAGTTGGCAGTTCGTCTTGTAACCGGAAGGTTGCCAGTTCGAGCCCCGGCTGGCCGATGGCGCGATATGGCAGCCTCGCTTCTGTCAGTCTGCCCCAGGGCAGCTGTGGCTACAACTGTAGCTGCCTCCACCAGTGTGTGAATGTGAGAGTGAATGAATAGTGGCATTGTAAAGTGCTTTGAGGGCCCCAATAAATGCAATCCATTAGTATTATTATTATTATTATTATTATTATTATTATTATTATATAGCTTACATACAGTCAATGGCTGAGACTCCAGCAGTAATATTCAGTAACTATTCATCAGACTGGGTCCATGTTACCAGCCAAATGGGTAATAAATAAAGTAAGTTTTGAATTACGTATATTTGGGTGTTAAGGTGATGTTTTTGAATTTTTTTTTAATATAATTAGGTTTAGAAAACTGAATACGTATGTATTTAAAAAACAATAAGTGTGTTAGAGTTATTAAAGCAACAGGTTGTAGCTCACTGTACTGTTTTTGAGCACAACTTTGGTGCTTTTGCCTCATTTTTAAATCAGTGATCCCAGTAGCACAGTCTAAGCAGAGACCTCAGTGCTTGGCAAACAATCAATAGAATCAATATAATTATTAAAAAGAAACAAAATAAATGCCAACCTTAAAAAAAATGTAAACTTCAGGTAAAAAAACTTAACTTGGTTTTGTGTCTTTAGGCTTTTGTTAACCGCAAGCATGAGGTTAGTGCATATGTATTATTATTGGAAAGATTACTGCAAAGAAAAAAAAACAACTTCCCTTCATCTAAGCAATGTATTACTTTTCCCTGGAACACTCTCTCACGGTCGTTCTCTAAAACCTAAAAGAGGAATTACGGATTTGATCAACTTGTCCCTGAATGCAATTGACACCCTTTTCTCAACGAGAAGTATGGGCTCGGGTGAGCCTGAGTGTCCTGGAGGTACTTTCCCTGCCGGATATGGACGGGTGGCAGAATTGGAGGGTCTTGTGCCTGGCGGGGCTGTCGATCGAAGATGCTGAAGATTAGGGATGGGTATCGTTTAGGTTTTACTACCAAACTGGTACTTTTGAAACAGTGCCGGTGCTTAAACGGTGCTCGAACCGGTGCTTAAAGAATGGAGAATCAGAATCAGAATCAGAATCAGAATACTTTATTGATCCCTGGGGGAAATTATTTTTTGTTACAGTGCTCCATTTTAAACCAACATTAAGACAAGACAGACAATACGCTAACTAAGAATAGTACAATATATACATATATATACATACATACATACATAAGTCACTTATAAATAAATATTTGGAAAAGAAACATGTGTAGTTGTAGCAGCAAACAGTGTGTTAAGTGGATGCATTGTACAGGGAGATGGCCACAGGCAGGAATGATTTCCTGTGTCGTTCAGTGGTGCTTTTCGGTAATCTCAGTCTCTCACTGAACGAGCTCCTGTGACTGACCAACATGTCATGGAGTGGGTGGGAGGTGTTATCCAACATTGTCTTTATCTTGGACAGCATCCGCCTCTCCGACACCACCTTGAGGGAGTCCAGCTCCATCCCCACAACATTGCTGGCCTTACGGATCAGTTTATTAAGTCTGTTGGCATCTGCGACCCTCAGCCTGCTCCCCCAGCATGCAACAGCATAGAGGATCGCACTGGCCACCACAGACTCATAGAAAATCCTCAGCATTTTCTGGCAGATGTTGAAGGACCTCAGTCGCCTCAAAAAATAGAGACGACTCTGGCCCTTCCTGTAAAGTGCTGTGGTGTTTTTAGCCCAGTCCAGTTTATTGTCAATGTGTACTCCAAGGTATTTATAGTCCTCCACAATGTCAACACTGACCCCCTGGATTGAAACAGGGGTCAAGTGTTTCCTGGTCTTCCTGAAGTCCACGATCAGTTCCTTGGTCTTTGCCACGTTGAGCTGCAGATGATTCTGCTCACACCACGTGACAAAAGAGTCGACCACAGCCCGGTACTCTGTCTCATCATCCCTGCTGATGCATCCAACCACCGCAGAGTCATCAGAAAAGTCATCAGAACAGACACTTTGTCCAAAAACCTCTCATGTTTAGCTGTTTTTTTGCAAAAAGATAACAATGTTAGCCTTTTCTGCAGCTATAGGGGATATATGGTATCACTCTTGGCTGGAAGCAGTGCTTAATCAATGGAAAAAACACAAACTTTGTCCAAAAACATCTCATGTTTAGCTGTTTCCCACTTTTTCTTTGGTCATTTTAGCCTTTTTGGTCAGGGTGAAGGGAGTATCTGCCATCAAACAAGAAGACAGCCGCATGTAACTACGACGGTGTTTGCTAGTTCACCTAATCTGCATTAATGTAATAACGTGGTTAGCCTACTCAACGTAAATTACACACGAACAACATTAAGCGACTCACCCAGAGAAGAACAGCTGCTGCTGCTGCCATCATCATCCATCATCATTTCTGCTACACTGGCATAGGGGCCAGAACTCAAGCTCTTCGGGTTCTTGGGGGATGTTGCTAACTCCGGGTCGATAACAGGCACCACACCCGCAGTAGATGTGCTCGGTGTGGGCTCTTGCAGCAAGCTATCAAATACGGTGCATTTCTTGGCTTTAAAAAACCCCCCGCTATGCGTGGCCAGGTGTTTCATCAGATTCGAGGTGTTAACTCTTTTGCACAGTATCACCTTAAAGCACTTGTTGCAGGCTGCTGAGTTTGCATCTTTTGCTGTGAAGTACAGCCAGACTTTTGACCGCTTCGCCTTGGGCCTTTTTAATCTGTAGCTCTGCTCTAAAAGAACGTACGTACCTGGGCCCGCCTACTATCCTTGGAAAGGTAAAATGATTGGCTAGAATTCAAAGTGCGTGCCATAATGGAGTCGGATAGCAGTACCCATCCCTACTGAAGATATCTATCTATTCGGAACCATGATAACAGGGTTCTGGCTGATTGGAGCTGGCTTGGCCCTGGCTTATCGAAGAATTAAGAAAGCGGAACCGGCTATTCAAACCCCCACAAGGCTGCCCGCTGGAATTGAAACGATGGGACGAGGCATGAGTTCTTAAAATGGGCTCATTAAGTGCAGCACGGATAAGATCTTGGAGAAACTTGCGGCTGCCGTGAACACTCAGAATAACACCTCTGAGCGCAAATTGGATTACATCTTGGAGAAGCTCACTGGGGTCGTGAGTTCTCAGAATCGGCTCTTTGAGCACAAGAATGACAACATCACGGAGTGTAAGTTTGATAACATCATGGAGAAGCTCGCGGCTCTCCAACGGAAGATTGAGAGACCAGTGTCGCACTGTTCGAACAGCTTTGAAATTCACATGAGTTGTTCGCACTAAAGTAAAAAACCATCATCACTTCATGCAGCTACCACTTCAGTGCCAGCTGTGGTATCAAGGCTGGAGCTGAACAAAAACACCCTGATAACAGACTGTGCTTTGACTGTTCTTCCTATCCTACGCAAGGCCGGGTTGGCTGGAAGACTGTTTACTTCGCCTGGCAGGGTGAAGGACACTGTCTCAGCTGAACTCTGGACACATACACACAGACAGACGCTTCGACGCTTATTCCCTTCCGATGCAGATGGTGGATCAAGGACACCAGTGCACAGGCTGCAGGCCCGGATGCACTGCCTACACTGGCTGTCTCTCACCCTTTACCCATCCCTGTGTTTCTTTGGTGTATTAAGAGTTTTTTCATTTGCTATGTGCAGAGTAGGGGTTTTTTTCTGTTCTCAAACTGATCTTCCTGTTGGATCTTAGTCTGGGGGAGTTATTTTTTTCTCCTTATCTTTCCTCGTGTTGTGCATTTTCCATTGTTATACCTCTCTGACCTGTCTTCCCCATGTGATGTTTTCGTGCAATGTATGTATGGTCGGAGGGTATGATGGCGCCGCCATTGCGTGCAATTGGTCGGCAGCCTTAACATGAAATCTCCCACTCATGGGACTAATAAAGGTATCTTATCTTATCTTATCTTATCTTATCTTATCTTAAAGTGATGACATATGGGGAAATCTGTGCAAACAACTTGGTGAAAAGATGACACAGCAGCAGTGCCAATGTCAGTGCTTTTGAACCAAGTAGTTCTCCTTTTCAAAACAAAGACTGCAACACTTTCAATGTTGAGCTCCCATTTGAACAGTGGATACATATGGTTCCAGATCAAGTCACATACAAAAAGATTTTTTTCACAAAAAAGGGACTACACCATTTTGAAGCCAGGTAGATGGACTCATGTAGTAAACCAGGGAATCTGGAAACAGGTTAAAAGTACATGCACATTTCTAAACGAGCCAACGTAAATCCCACAACATTATCTTGTTTCATAAAAATCAGAGGCTTTTGTAAAACGTGTTGTGGCCTGAACCAGAACCTGAAATTCACTGCCAATGGTGCTGAAGTGTGTGATGGCAAATATGGATGAATCCATGCACACTGGTTTTCCTAAGATAGCCATGTTCGGAAATCTGTGGGCATACATAACAAAAGAACTTTGTGAAGGCAGACTGCAGCCCATGTGTGGAGAGAATCAGAGGCAGCAAAACTGTTGGACTTTGGTGATCCAGAGTGACCTCTGATGGCCTCTAGAAGCATATTTTTATTATTACCTTTAAAATGACAGCGGCACAAACTAACATTTTTGCAGCACAAATGTTTCATATCATTTTTTTTTTTTTTTGCTCTCTTTAATCTCATCTCTATGTCGTCTGCGTAAAAAATGCACCAACAACAAATCGTACTGTCTTTTGTGCATTATGATTATCTCTGTATACGTTCAAATTGTGGTTTGGAGATGGACAGTGAAGAAATAATTTCTCCTCAAATGTCTTATACCAAAAATAACGAGCCTTTCTTGAAAATTTACGGGTACAAGCTTTCATGGGTGTGAAGTCACCCTGTGATGTCTACCTGTTACCTGTGTTTGTTTTTTCAAAATTAAGTAATTAAAAAAACATAAGATAAACATCTGTGTGGTTATTGAAGGTAATAAATTTGACAAATGGAATAATTGCAAAATTGGACAAGTTTTCATTAAAATTCATTTTTAATCTAATCTAATCTAATTAAGTGAAATTACACCATGCTTCAAAATAATTGTGCCTTTTCTTGATAATACTTTTTTATTAGCACTCCCCTGAAATACATTTGCAGAGTAAACACAGGGACATTTTAGCTCTTAGGAAATGTAAATAGAAAAGTGACTGTACATTAATAACGCAGTAACAGAGATAAGATTGTACCGTAACAGGTGGGATGTTTGGCCTGCACCACATGTGGAAAACCTGGAAAAATGTATTAATATTCTGAGCTTGACTGGTATATTTCTCTAAAAGTTTAACAAGCATTCTTTCAGATCACATTATAACATTATGGATAATTAGAAATGTACTTTTTGCAATGTTACTATCTTGAAATGACACTGAATAGTGGGAATGACCCAAGGATGGCCTTGATTCTCGATTGACTCCCAGCATTTGCTATAATAGTTTTATGCTTGCCATTCAACAGCATGAAGTCTCTAATCACACATCCATTTACATTTTTATTTTTCTTAAAAAAAGATCAAATCCTTTTGCCATTTTCTCTATTTTCTTTTTTTATTGTGGGTTACTGGGGTTGACAGTGGCTGCAGGAGATGAAGAAACCATCAAAACACTGTAGATCACTGCATCACCTTCATCATCACCCTGAACCTGAAAACAAAGAGAATTGTCGGATACATAAATAAACATAAATTAACACTCTGTTAAAATAAGAGAGATAGAGCTCAACAAATTTTAAAGGTAAGTATGAATTATAATCTCAGCTTGCACACATTACCTATTAATATATCAGTATACAACATAAGCATCTATGAAAGACACGTTACCTGGGCTTTATTCTTGGCTTTCTTTCTGTAGCTGACGGTGGCATAGGAAACTTCATGATCTACCTACACAGCGAAGAGCAAAATATCTCAAAAAGTTTACATGTTTTGACCTCTAACCTCAGGTTTTACAACTCATGGTCTGTCCCACTGTTATTCAGTCTAACTTCCTTATCTTTTATAAGATCTCATTGAGTCGCATGCACTTAACAAGCACATAGAAGAAGAAGTGGTTTTAACTGTGCTCTGACTGTACTGTGGGTGTGGTGTGGGATTTCCCATGCTGGGACTTTTTTAAGTAGCAGTCTGAGTCTCTGTAGAGTTCAAACTCAGTCCCTGGAAAATAGACAGTTACATCTGTTGGAAAACTGTCCTTTATAAAGACAGTTTAGTTCTTGTTAACACTCCTCAGAGATGAGCTGATTTGGTGTTTATTTGTCATTCTTATTTCCTACAACCATTTAAAAAAAAAAAAATAATTATATATATATATATATATATATATATATATATATATATATATATATATATATATATATATATATATTGGGGTTTTTAAAAAAAAAAACTCACAGTATCTTCATCCGTCTGTGTTTTGTTTGCTGGAAAGACAAAAACAATTAACTGTAACATTTACTGTTAAAAGCACATGTGTTTTAACTTTTGATGTTTTTACCTTTTGTTTTTCTCCATCTGATAACAGATGCAGCTGTTATCAAGAGCAAGACAAAACCCACAGCTGCAACGACGTACCAATGGATAGCTGAAACAAACCCAAAAAACAAACTTAAAACCATTTTCAGTGAATATTTTTTCAAACATTTAAAAAACTTTCTATGTATCTTAAACTAAGTCTACATGACACACAAAATATGCCTAACATTGTGTTCTATTTTAAACTGTGACACTGTTACCATAGCAAAAACAGAAACACACAAAAGCACAATGTGAATCATAGTCACTGCGTTTCAGATGTATGGAAGAAAAACAGTAAGGAGATTTTAGTTCAGACGTGTTATTTTACTTACAGACACATGTTGTTTCTGAAGGTATTTGGCTATTTCTTTTATTTAAATCAGTTTGAACACATAACTTAAAACATGTAAAATCAAAAATAAAATAAATACATCATGCATAAAGTCCTAAGCACAAACTAAATACATCCTTAATCGTTCCATAGGAATTAAGAGAGCAACTTGGAGTCAGATGCTACTAATCAAATGGACTTAACTGATCATCAAGAGTGGGCATTTCTATAGAAGAAGAAACTTTGACAGTTTACAGGTCTGAAGCTCTCGGGTAGGTGTTAACATACAGCAACAACCTTACCAGCATTGGTCTAATTCCACCAAAGTCATATCAAAAAGTCAAAAAGACTGAGCAAGAATAGTTTCTTTGGAAGGGCTGCCAGGAGAAATTATGATAGACTGATATAGTCATAAAAGACTATTACTTCAAGTTAGTGCTGCGAAAGTTGACTCTGTAAGATATTGAATCATGGGGTTTATGCAGTTTTCACAGGACTGAATCGAGCTCTGTGAAAACGTTCTTTTTCATGTGACTGTATACCCATGCATGCAAGTAAAAAGTACATTACTGAATAAATACCTTGGGTATTGGACTGACTGTAGCCTGCTGGATTTTTTCTGGTTGGATTATTTGTCCTTTGTCTGTCACCTGAAATAAAATGAAAAAGACACAACCAACATGTTTTCATCTGTTGTTTAAATTTTTTTTTGCATAAATACAAAAGCAAACAAATAAATGTTTTGGGTGGGTTCAATCATCTTAAACAGTTGATTATTTTGTCTCCTGTTTTCTCACCTGATAGCTGAGGGCTGAAGGTAAACAGCTTCCCTTCTGTATGAGCATCATTCACTTCGCAGTCCAAAAGGTAATCTCTTGATGAGTAAACATGGTGAGACTTGAGTAAAGAGACAGTGGTGGAGCAGCCAGTCTGTAAAGTCACTATTTGACTGTTATCTCTGTCCACAGCTCGACCTTTAAACAGGCACCTCACTGTGTGATGACACTTTTCATATGTCACCACAGAGCAATTTATTGTCACCTTATCATTGTCCTCATGTTCAGTCACTGATGGAGATAACATGAAACAAAGACACCACAAATTCGAAAAATTAATTACTGCTGTCATTATTATTCTAAAAATCGTCCGCCTGAAAATATAATGTAAAATACTCACAGGTGAGTACAGAGAGATCAACCAAAGACTCGCTAACCAGACGTTTGTGTCTGTGCTTTTGAAGGTATCTGTATTGTTTACAGTAGTAAAAACCAACATCCTCGACTGTGAGAGTCTTTATAAGCAGAGAACAGTTTGCTGTAACACTCAGTCTGTCTGATGCATTTTTGGCTTTTTCACCAAGCTGTCCAAAGCTGATCACTTCTATTAGTGTTCTGTTTCTTGAAGCAAAGGTCCACGTAGTCCCATCACAGTTATTCTGCTCATCTATCACATTTATACAAGGCAGAGTGACGTCATCTCCAACTTTCATAAAAATGGTGGTTTCATTTGCAGATACTGTTGAGAATTCTGAAAAGAAATATGAAAACTAGATTAGAATGCAACACTTTTCACAGTCAGAGTGAAGATCATTTTAGACAAAGGTTTATGATAAAGGTTTGGATTGTAATATTTAATTTTACTGCTATTAAAATGTTTCCTGTATTCTTACCTGCAATCTGAATGATTGATATCAGACATAAAAACATTTTACTCCATCTGAGCTCATCCATCGTGCTTCTCTGTCTCACTTCTTTCTTGTTCTCAATCTCGACTGTCACCGTCTCTGAGCTGATGACTCTTCAAGACTGTTTGTATTTCCCGTTATTCATCAGATATCACTTCCTCATCACAACTTTAGCAAATGACCTCAGGAGGTGCATCCCTACAATGCATTGGTGACAGTTATGTGTTTGACATTATATTAAAAAAATGACTGAGGAAGTTGAATGTGTCAAGAGTTTTAACTAAGATGTTTGTTAGAAAACAAACATCACATAGGAACAAACAGTTGAAGTGTCAAACTCCTGATTCACCTTTTTACTTTTACTTAGTTAAAGAAGTTGAATCATTATTCATCCGTGTGGAGTTGTTGTTGTTTTTTTACACAAGTATCTGTGCTTCTACTTAAGTGACTAATGTGTGCGAGAGGTAAGCTTTTTACAGAATTTCCAAAGACAACCAACATGAGGGAGAGCGTGCACATGTACAAACACACACACTCAGAGGGACAGAAAAAATAGTTTTGTAGTCTACAGGATGCTCACCTCTGGTTTCCAAGGTCAGCAAAACTCAAGTTGCAAAACATGCCTTCCTCAGTTAGAGGATGAATGATGTAACATTAATGGGTAGGTTGTTCATTTATAATATGTTTTGTGTTGTTACCTTTAAAATGAATTATCACATAGTGATATCATAGTGAGGTCACTTACTGAATGAATTTAGTAAACTTCCCTCTCTTTTCATTTAAATATCAAACAAAGGAAAATGAGGTTAAAGGTGTGAAGGCTATTAGTCTTTGCTTATTCTGAGAAAACAGACCATCTTCGTGATCATGTTTGCCACCAAACTTTCCCACTCAAGTCTTTATGTCCACTATTTTTCACACATTTATGTTGTTGTATTTTTTTTTTATTTTTTGAAACAAGTGGCTTTTTTATAAAAATCTTGTCCACTATCAGCTGAGTGGGCTGTGAGAGTTAAAAATGCCAGCAGAAACAGCCTGCTCCTGGTGTTCCAGATTAACTCGTGAGGGTTAGACAAATGTGCCATGGGTCCAGACATTTCTGAACAGGCATCGGCGCAGTTGCCTTTAATGTCCTTTAGCACTGTTGCAGCAGTTTAATGTGTGGGAATATCACCAATTCAAAATCTCTGATTTTTCACATCTAAATATGCAGCAGTAGACTTAAAGATGAAATATTCACAGCGTTTATTTCCTGGTCTGATGGCAGCGAGAAGCAACATCTGTATCACCATCAGGAGTTAATCTAACACCAGTGAAGCTAAAACACCAGCGTACTGTTTTACTGTTTTCAGACCCCCACTGACCCTAGTCTCACACAATATACACAAATGTAAAAAAACACAATCGAAAACCTTTTACAAATCAAGTTATATTATCATTAGCCATAACAAAATACATCATTACAAACCGGACAACACAGAGTGATGATTTCGGTTAGCTGTCAGCGATTCAAACTTTGACAGGTAGATGTTACAACACTGAACTATGATTGCTGTTGTGTTATTCCAATCTCAGTCATTGCAGAAAATGGCTTAAAAAATAACATCAACATTTCATTTTTTTAATATTATATATTGAAAATTATTATGGTAAAACAAAGAGGTGGACTCTGAGGCAGGCTTTAGCACTGGAATCAGGGAGTATGTGCAAGCTAGAGGGGATTGGGTCTTGCATCTGGGTTTGGAGAGTGATGGAGAAACAGAGCAGGCAGGGATACCAAGACTAAGTATTTGGTCTGGAGGAGACGGCCCGGGACATTTAAAATTAGTGACTGGAAAAATCAAGTGAAAAACAAAGAACTCAAGTAGCTTTTTTTTTTTTGATGGAGACTGAGTGATGCTAAAGACAAACCTAACAACAATCTGAAGAGGAGTGAATTTATGATCAAATGTTTAAAGGCTCTGATTAGGGATTTGAGACATATGTGGCAGCCAAATGGAGCAGGGACGCAGAAGATGAATCTCTCATACTGTCCCACACACAAACAGAGGAGCGAGAGAAAGAGGAAAGGCAGAAGGAGAGATGTTGTGAGTCTGTATTCTTCACATACAAAATGCGATGAGATGACCTTCAGCAGCATTGGTAAACCTAAACAAATACACAAATTGGGGGGTGAGCTTGTACATTTAAGACAAAGCCTGTTACCTTTAGAGCAGTCATAACAAAAAACATGTGAGATGTGTTATTTTGTGTTATTAAGATTAATATTCTCACCTGGCAATTGGGGGCTGAAAGGAAACGGCTGCACTTTGTTACTGTTCTGATTCATTACATTTAAAAAAATCATACAACCTTAACTTCGATCGTGGTAATGGCCTGTATTCGTATAGCGCTTTACTAGTCCCTAAGGACCCCAAAGCACTTTACACAAGCGGTCATCCACCCATTCACACACTGGTGATGGCAAGCTACATTATAGCCACAGCCACCCTGGGGCGCACTGACAGAGGCGAGGCTGCCGGACACTGGCGCCACCGGGCCCTCTGACCACCACCAGTAGGCAACGGGTGAAGTGTCTTGCCCAAGGACACAACAAATGAGACTGCCCAAGCCGGGGTTTGAACCGGCAACCTTCCAATTACAAGGCAAACTCCCAACTCTTGAGCCAGATGGCTGCAACCAGTTGGGGATGAGTGGATGGAGACCACTTTTCTCTTTATGTAGTTCTTAGGTTTGTCATTTATCAAATCTGACATGTCTAAATTAAGTGTACAAAAACATTATTAATCAAAAAAAATCGATAATTCATGACAAAAGGATGAATGTTTGAGTGACTACCTTTTGAAATATCCTTCACGGCTGTGGTTGTTACTGATGTTGTGCTGCTTACAGTTTTTCTGGCTGGATTCTTTGTTTTGTTTGTCCCAACTAAATAAATGAAAAATCATAATCAAAACATTTTTCAGTTTTTTCATTTGTTGTGAAAAAAAAGAAAAAGAAATCTGCATCCAAACTTTGTATCCCGCCATTCATGTTCAACAACTGATTGTAATCTCACCAGCTTCCTCACCAGAGGCCTGATGGATAATGGTAAAGAGTACTTTGCTTGTGTTAGTATGAGTTCCTTGACACTTCACTATATTATCCCTTGAGACGTTTGAATTGTGAGAATTTCACACAGTGGTGAAGCAGTCAGTCTGTGATCTTTCTGTTAGGTTGTTAGTTCTGTCTACATTGTAACCATTTAACAGCCATTTCACTGTGTGGCGACAGTCCTCATATGTCAGCAGAGAGCAGTTTAACGTCACTTCATCAGTGTCCTTATCTTCAGTTACTGTGACTCCAATACATATACATGTGAGACAAAGATAGCACAGATTAGACAAATTAATCACTATTATGATAATTACTGTTATACTGCAAGGTTATTCTAAAAATGCAGTTTCAGCTCCAAATACAGTGGTATGCAAAAGGTTGGGCACCCCTGATAATTTTAATGATTTTTCTTTATAAATCATTGGTCACACCTCCTCTATTCACCCTGCTCACTCCTCCCCATCCCCAACAATAGCATCCAATACACATTCAACACAAGGCTCCAGTCTGTCTCTCTCAACCACCCAGGTTAGGAGGGAACTGAGGAGGATTAAAGCCAAGAAGGCAGTGGGTCCAGATGGAATCAGCTCAAGGGTGGTCAGGCCCTGCACAGATCAACTGCATGGCGTGATGGAGCACATCTTCAACCTGAGCCTGAGGCTGGGGAGAGTCCCACAGCTCTGGAAAACCTCCTGTGTTGTACCAGTGCCAAAGACTTCATGTCCCAAGTACCTCAACAGCTACAGGCCGGTGGTTCTGACATCCCACCTGTTTAAGACCCTGACTCAGGTTCGGCCCCTGGTGAGCTCATCACTGGATCCACTTCCGTTTGCCTAACAGCCAGGCATTGGAGTGGATGATGCCGTCATTCACCTCCTACATTGTTCCCTCTCTCACCCGGAGACTGCTGGGAGCACTGTGAGAATCATTTTCTTTGATTTCTCCAGTGCCTTCAACACCATTCTTCTCACAGTCCTGAAGGACAAGCTGGACAACACAGGAGTGGACCATCACCTCACTACATGGATTCTGGACTACCTCACTGACCGACCTCAGTATGTAAGAACTCAGGGCTGTTTGTCGGACAGGCTCGTCTGCAGTACGGGGGCCCCACAGGGAACAGTTCTGGCTCCGTTCCTCTTCACCATCTACACGGCAGACTTCTCCCACAACTCCACCCAGTGCTTCTTTCAGTTCTCTGATGACTCTGCTATATCAGCCTCATCACTGATGGGGATGACAAGGAATACAGAGAACTGACCCATGACTTTGTGGACTGGTGCCAGCAGAACTACCTCCAGATAAACACTAGTGAAACCAAGGAGCTGGTGGTAGACTTCCACAGGCACAAACATCCTCACCTGCAACCACTAAGCATTCAAGGTATGGACATTGAGGCTGTGGACAGCTACCTTGGTGTTTATCTGAACAATAAACTGGACTGGACTCATAATTCAGACGCCCTTTACAGAAAAGGGCAGAGCAGGCTGTACCTACTGCGGAGACTCAGGTCGTTTGGAGTGAAGGGCCCACTCCTGAAGACCTTCTATGACTCTGTGGTGGCCTCAGCCATCTTTTACAGTGTGGTCTGCTGGGGTGGCAGCATCTCTGGTAGGGACAGGAAGAGACTGAACAGGCTGATCAGAAGGGCCAGCTCTGTTCTAGGATGCCCTCTGGACCCAGTGGAGGTGGTGAGTGACAGGAGAATGGTGGCTAAGCTGTCATCCCTGCTGGACAACATCTCCCACCCCATGCAGGAGACTCTGACAGCACTGAGCAGCTCCTTCAGTGGCAGGCTGCGGCACCCAGGGTGTGGGACGGAGAGATTTCGTAGGTGTTTCCTCCCCACTGCTGTCAGACAACAAAGACTTTGCACCTGACCAAACACACACATCCACACATGTGCAATAGCATTAACACTAAGTGCAATACTCTTTTTCTGACAACGTTGTCATACTCAGTATAGTATTTGTATTCTATTTTATTGTATTGTATACAGTATTATATTTTATTCTATTCTATTGTGTACAGTTGTGTATGTTGGGTCTAAACTCAGACCCCGCTGATCTAGGGACTTATTCCCATGAAGGAAAAACACAAGGCAACAGCGGTTGATCGATTTACTTGCGCAAGGGAGGCCTCATCGGTATCTCAGGAACGCACTTCGAATCCTACCACAAAATGACCCCGACTCCAGCCTCCGCTCGCTGCCTTTTATTGGAAAAATAGTTACAATACACAATAGTGTACACAAGCACCTCCCCTCGTACAACCCCCCTTGGTTACAAAGACAATGCACTGTGTGTGTGTGTGTGTGTGTGTGTGTGTTTGTGTAAGCATGTGTGTGATAATGTGTGTGTGTGCGTCATGGGGGTGCGTTTGTGTGACCTCCTGATCACAACTGTTTCTAACAACATCCTTGGTCATAAAAAGGTAACCCCCCCACACACACACACACACCCACACCCAACACATGGCTCAATTCCTGTATTGGTTCACCATACACAACACAGTGAAGCCATAAAAAGGGCAGAAAGCTTACCAAACATCAAACAAACCTTTACATGGGATGTGCTTGTGATAAAACACTACAACCTCACCCCAGAACCTTGAGAGGCTTGGGAGGGGGACAAAGGAATGTCTTGATCCTATAGTTTGAACTAAGACTTTACAAATTTAAGAAACACAATGACACATTCAACAATTTGACTTAACAGTGTACAGTATCTTATTCTTACTCTTATGCTATTCCAGTGTTTTTCTAATTTTTACTATGTAACTTTGCACTGTCCACTTTCTGCTGTAACAAAACAAATTTCCCACGAGTGGGACTAATAAAGGTGATCTTATCTTATCTTATATGCACCTGCCTAATTTTGTTTAAATAACTATTGCACACCTTCTTTAAATCCTATAATCATCATGTCACTTCTCAAATATCATTGTGTTCATCTGCTATATAATATATTTAAATTAAATTGCTCATCCAAACAACCAATGATTTAAAAAGACAAATCATTAAAATGATCAGGGGTGCCCAAACCTTTGCGTACCACTGTTTGGTAAATACTCACATGTGATGACAGCCAGATCAACCAAAAACTCAGAAACTAGATGTTTACGTTCTCCCAGTTTGTACTGCTGACAGTAATAAAAACCAACATCCTCAGCTGTGAGCTTCTTTATAAGCAGAGAACAGTTTGCTGTAACACTCAGTCTGTCTGATTTCATTTGGGCTTTTTTACCAATCTCTCCAAAGGTGATCACTTCTGTTGCTGTTGTGTTTTTTGAAGCAAAGGTCCACGTAGTACCATCACAGTTATTCTGGTCCTCTATCACATTTAGACAAGGTAGAGTGACGTCATCTCCAACTTTAATAAAAATCGAGGTTTCAGTTGCAGATACTGTTGAAATGATGGAGGAGAAACATAAAAATAAATAAAAATAGAATACAGCATTTTTTAGAATCGGATTGAAGACCAATTTAGACACAAGTTAACGTCCTGAGCTCCCCTCAAACAACAGAGCATGCTCAGCAGTTTACTGTAAAGGTGTTTTCCTGCTATTAAAATGTTTCCCGAATTCTTACCTGCAATCTGAATCACCAGCATCAGACATAAAAACATTTTAATCCATATGAATTCATCCATCGTGCTTCTCTGTCTCATTTCTTTTCTTGACTGTCAACGTTTCTGAACTGATGACTATTTAAGACTGTTTGTACTTCCTGTCACTACTGAGGTGTCACATCCTCTTCACAACTTTAGCAGTTTTCTTTTCATGTTTACATTCCATAGGTGCAGTCTTTCTCATTTTCTCAGAAACGCATGAAGTAATTTGTTTTTATGAAGGGATATTATTGCACAAAGCAATTATAAGACTTACCAAGTGCACATTGTGTCTGTTTTCACAGTGCATTTGTGACAGTGATGTGTTTAATAACCTGAAAAGACGTTGACCGAGGAAGCTGAATCTGTGAAGATTGTTAGTCAAGATAAATGTTTCCATTAATACAGCCCCTCTTTCCTCTAATGTTAGAAAACAGACAGCACAGCAGAACAGACAGTTGTAGTCCCAAAAATACAGTTCAGGTTGTTTACAAGTTAGTTCATTAACAATTAATAAAACAAGAAATAAAAGCTGTTCATAAATCCATACATGATTTTAAACACCTGCTCAGACCTGTAGTTTACAAGTGAGTGGGCCAAGTGGATGGCCTACTGAAAGACTGAGGACCTCTGGTGGATAGAATGGGTAATACATGAATAGAAGTGCTCAGAGCTAAACTGTGACACTTAGAAACTGTGTTCTGCACAAGCAGGGTGCGATTTTTAAAAAATTAAAAGGTAATGTTTTTTTCTTTTGTGACAACACAAAATGTCATCAATTAAAAAGAATATCAGTCAGATATTTCACTACAATAGATTCCTAAAAACAGTCTGCTTTGATGTCTCTGAAGGTTCTCAGTCATCCAGGTCATTGTAGTCTAAGGAGCTTGGAAAGTAAAGCATCTGGACTTCTTTAAGTTGTTTGAAGACGTTTCACCTCTCATCCGAGAAGCTTCTTCAGTTCTAGGGTCAAATGGTGGAGCTTCACCCCTGATCAGATTTGCACACTGTTAGACCTCTGCCTTACCACCACATATTTCAAATACAACGAGGGTTTTTAGAGACAATAACATAGATGTGCCATGGGCTCCCTGGTGTCACCTATTGTAGCCAACCTTTACACTGAGGAAGTGGAAAGAAAGGCTCTTGGCTCTTTTAAAGTGAGAGTACCCAGCCACTGGTACAGATTCGTGGACGACACCTGGTTCAAAATCAAAACCCAAGAAGTGGAATCCTTCACTGCTCACATTAACGCTGTGGATAAAAACATAAAGTTGACCAGGGAAGACACAAAGGATAACAGTAACGTGGCACACAGCGTGGAAAAAGGCACATACCTTTGACGTTGCGTGATGAACTCCGTATTCCTCGTCCACACGTTAACACAAAAACTGAGATTTTGCGGAGATTTAAAAAATCTCTGTTTTTGGGGATTTGAAACACCGTTTAAGTGTGGAAAAAATTGTCATATAGGCTTTTACAAGTCAACGAGCGCAAAAAAACAACAACTTAAAAGCCTCTGGAATTAAATAATGGTACAGAAATAATGCCTCATCTGCATAAGAAAAATTACCAGCACTGGGTCAGTACGAGGAAAATTTCTTTTGCAGTTCATCTCAAATGATGACTTGCGCTTTGGGATCTTTTAAACATCATTAGGCGCATTGCTGCGCACCGTCTGTCCCGTCTGTGAGCACAAAACAAGCACTCACAAAGCAGCAGTTTGGGGATGACTTCAAACACATGGGTCCCTGTCGGACTATAGGAAAACCCGGACATTTTCATCAATCTCCAAAATCCCCCCGGACGCCCCGGACAGAACGTGAAAAATGGACATGTCCGGGGAAAAGAGGACGGTTAGTCACCCTAGGAAACCTCAACATTGAAGTTTACTGAAAGCCCACACACACGGACCAGTACCTCGTCTTTGACTCCCATCACCCTCTGGAGCACAAACCTGGAGTAATCAGGACCCTACAACACTGAATGTAAAATGTTCCCTCTAAGCCTGAAGGGAAAAAGAGGGAACACATATGAAGGTGGCTCTTAAAACATGCGGTTATCCTAATTGGGCTTTCATCAAGTCAGCAAAGATGCACAGAAAAGAAGATCAGACAGCAACTAGGGAGGATCAGAAAGACAAACGCAACAACATTGTCATCCCCTATGTAGCCGGTGTATCAGAGAAACTCAGGAGAGTCTTCTCCAAGCACAACATCCCAGTGTCCTTCAGGCCCAGCAACACACTCAGACACTGGGACACTTCCACAGGGCTTAAATCTGGGACTATCAACCATTTGACCATAGAACTGAAGAAGCTTCTCGGATGAGAGGTGAAACGTCTTCAAGCAACTTAAAGAAGTTGAGTGTCCTATGCCTAAGACCCTCTTTTACCCACATCTACAAATCTCTTTACAGGGAATCCATTGACCCTGTTCAGCCCAGTAATCTTGCTCTATGCACAAGTGTTAATGTATAAAGTATTGAATAAAGGATTAATTAGAAGAAAATTACACCAAAACTGAATAGAAATACATTTTAATTTATGATTACTATATCACGAGCAACAGTATTGATGCAGATTCTGTCATTTATCAAAACCAACATCCTTTTATAAAAAATGAAATGAAAATTTAAATACACGTCTAGACTGAAGTAAAACAAAGAACCAATCATTTTTAGTAAAATTACTTTAGCATCTGTTTTATATCTAACATTTAACCAATTATAAAAGTTGATACTGATGACTGAACAGCAACTGGAATTGATTTTGATGATGATCATTGCAGTCAGATGGAAGTAGCAGAGTCTCCAATATTTTCAGACTTTATTGTAACATGATCTTCTTTGTTATCAAAATGTACCTGTAGAAAAAAAAACCCAAACAAACCAAAACCAAAATAAGATGCATCAGATCATAAATTAGGTAATAATGATAAATACATTGTTGTAATTATCTTTAGTTTCCATTATAAATCTTTTCTCTTCTTTTGTGTTTTTGAATATTTGGTACTTTTCTCAGTGTTTTCCGCCAATCTGCGCTTTACTGTTTGTTTGGTATCTATTGTTTCTTCAGTTAGTCAGTTACTTCCTGTTTTATTTTGAAGGCTAATTTATCACGTGCCTTTTTGTGCCTTTTTCTACCTTTCTTTATTCCTCTTCCTATCATGTGGACGTTGTAAGTTTCCTTTGTCCTTTTCTCCTGTTGAATACCATTTTCACTCAATTTTGTTCTCCTTATGTTGTGTCTAGCTTTTTACTTTTCCGCTACCACTGAGCAGCCTTTTTTTGTTAACTTGTAATTTCTAGTTCAAGTTGTTGAGTTTAGTTGTACTTACTGTGGTTTTATCCATCAGTGTTTTGTTCCCTAAAATGAGAGAAGGAAGTCAATTCCAGTTTAAAATAAAAATGAAAATTTATTCAAACTTATCATTTTTAAATTTACCTTTAACTTCTATCCATATTTTGACTGTTACAGCAGTTATTAAAAGTGTTGCTAAACCCACAGAGACAACAATGGGCCTCAAAGAAACAGAAAAATCTGTAAAAGGGATTAAAAAAAAGATTTTGGTTGCAGTTTCCTGTTTAGTGCAAATGTCTTAAAATATGTCTTAAAGTAATCCATCCATCCATTCGCTTCTGCTTATCCTTTTCAGGGTCGCGGGGGGTGCTGGAGCCTATCCCAGCTGTCATAGGGCGAGAGGCGGGGTACACCCTGGACAGGTCGCCAGTCTGTCGCAGGGCCAACACACAGGGACAGACAACCATTCGCACTCACTTTCATTCGCACATTCACACCTAGTGGCAATTTGGATTATCCAATTAACCTATCCCCACAAGTTGCATGTCTTTGGACTTCAAAAACTTGAAATCCATCCAGTAAATGATTATGAGCTCACCTGTGTCTTGGCCAGAGCGCTGATTGCTGATGAAGGTAAACTGCTGCACTTCTCCTGTGCCAGTATCAGTCACTTGACATTTCACTGAGTTATATTTTAATGAGTATAATTCATGGGATTTTGGAAAAGACACAGTGGTGGAGCAGTCAGTCTGCATGGTCAATACTTCTTTGTTATCTTTGTCCACATCTTGACCGTCAATCAGCCACTTCACTGTGTGATGACACTCTTCATATGGCAGCACAGAGCAGTTTAAAATTGCCTTACTATTGTCTTTATGTTCATTCACTGGTGAAGATGGAGATAATGTGAGAGAAAGAAATTAAACAACCACATTGCTGGAATCTTTATGCCTGAAGTTTCAGTTTGAGCAGACAATATTTTTTTTAAGTGTAAATACTCACAAGTAATAAGAGAGAGATCAACCACCAACTGATGAAGTAGAGAGTGTTGCGCTTGTTTTTTCCCCAACTTGTATTGCTGACAAAAATAAAGACCAACATCCTCAGCTGTGAGCTTCTTTATAACCAGAGAACAGTTTACAGCAACAGTCAGTCTGTCTGATTTAGATTTGGCATATTCACCAATTTCCCCAAACCTGAACAGCTCTGCTGTTGGTTTGTTTCTTGAAGCAAAGGCCCACATTGTATTGTTACAGGTATTCTGGTTATCCATCGCATTCAGACAAAGCAGAGTGACGTCATCTCCGAGTTTCATAACAATGGATGTTACATTTGCAGTTCTTGCTGACAGGATTGGAGAGAAATAAGAAAGTAAGTTAAATACAAAAGTTGTTTTTTTTTTTAAAGAAAAAGAATTAAGATAGTTTAGACACAATATTATGCACGTGTCCAACACTCTTTTTTGTAGAACAATGCTTTTTTATGCCACACATATTTCCTTTTCCAAAAGCAGCACTGTAGACCCTGTGTAGGCGTCTAGTGTTATTTTTTCCTTTATTTCTTTTACTTTCTTATATTATTCATATAATTATCCTTGTGGGTATTATGCTAAAGTGGACAGGGAGTGAAGACCAGGTTGGCAAAAGATGGGAAAAGAAAATGAAGGAATAGAAAAAATAAGGGACAGAAGGGTTAGGGGGAAACCCTGAAGGGAAACAAAAGGGGGATAGTTAGATAGGGAAACGTCGATGATGAAGCAAACATCAGCTGTGTCTCCAAGTGCTGCATCTGTAACAAAATACAAAATATCAAACCTGAAAGACAAAACAGAGAAAGGTACACAAGCAAACATGTCATTTTGCTGTGTGTTTAGGTGGGTGGGAAACTGCAACAATGCTCGCCTATAAGAGCCCCAGGTGGGCAGAGAATGACTGAGGAAACCCCAGACCTGAGGCCACACATCAGGATGATGTGCGTCCACCCCAGAAGGAGGAGGCCATGGTGGAGTTTGCATAGCCAAGAGCAGCAGTGTCAGGGAACCGGAAGCAGCAGGCAAACCTCCCACCACAGAAGCCTTAAAGAGGGATAAGTATGGGTTTGCCTGACTCACACAGCCCAAGAGTACAGGCATACCATGGTATTGTTTGCTGTGCACTATTTATAATAATGAAGTGGATTACTGTGCAGTAGATGAAAACATAGCACAAATTTGATTACAAATATGAGTCTGAGAGAAGGCGACTGATTCAGAACCTTAGTAAAATGGAAGTTAAAGAGGAACGCAGTTGGCTTCCATGCAAAAAGAATTGAAAAAGTGAAAAATATTCTGACAATTGCGAAAATGGAAAACGTTTTCATATTTGGCTGGGCTGGTGTCTTTGAGGATAAGTGACAAAAGATCTCGTGAAGAGCCATAAAGACACCTGGTATAAAACAGTATAAAAATCTGCCAGAAAATCTGAATAAGCAAGTAATTTAAAGTAGCAGTTTTTTTGGGTTTTTTTTGAGAAACACTCTACACATATCTTATTTACCTTAAGACACATATGAAACCCACACTGTGGGCTTGGGTGGGGTTAGGTCTGGGCACACCTGAGGCTAGCACCATGGAAAATGTATACAGTTATGTATCTGACAATGACCAAAACACTTCTCCAAGGCAACAAAAGAGTTTGCTGAACTTCAGTCCTACTGACAGGGACGTGCAGGGGGGGGCTAGAAGGGCTTGAGCACCCGCCCCTTTCCTGATGAGTGCCCAAAGTGCCCTTTTGTTGAGGCAACTTTTAAATTTTTTTTATTTATTTATTTATTTATTTTTATGTGTGTGTGCGTGCGGAGTCCTGTCTGTGCCCCTCAACAATAATATTTAACTATTAATCACAGTTTTGCTAAATAAAAGGATCTGGCTTGCATCAGTCACATGATCACATTTAACCAATGATCGCCCTCGACGGCAGAACGCGCTGGTTACGACCCGGGAACGAGCTCACAAAGAGCACGCGCATTTTTTGCGGTCCGGAGCTGTAGGAGAAACACAAGTTAACTCAGAGACACAGACTGATGCGACAAAACCAGTAAGTAGGTGTACAGCGTACACTGTAGTGTGTAGCACACAGGAGTATTAGCTTATTACGTACACATTGGTAAGCTGTCTTGTTGCAACTGACGAACTGAAACAAACGAGCGTGCTGTGTGTGCAACAGCGCGACAAACATTACCTGTCCTTTTATTAACTGCACAGGTAGTGCTGGTCATAGCTGCTGGCTACCTGTGTAAGGCTGTCATGGGTCTGTAGCTCTGTCACCGTTTTAGGGAACATATTTAGTTTTAAAGTAAGTTTCTGGGCATTTCCTGCCTTTCTGGAGGGATTATATTTTACTAAAAACGATCTAATATGCATGTCCACATAATAATTATTATAATTAGAATATATTAAAAAACACACGCTGTATTTTAAAGAACATACATTAAGAAGCAGATTATATTAGATTTATATTTTAAATAAGACAAAAGTTGGATTTTACAGCAGTAAAATGATTGTATCTCTACAGTTTAAAAATGTAATAAGCTTTGCCCTGCACAGAGTGGATAGTGAAACAAATGGAATCATCATAAATACATTATTTCATATTTATTACTTCCCCCTCCTCATTGCTTTATTATTGTAGCTCTAGTAATAAATAATAATGTAAGGATGCCCATAGTATATACAGTATTCTGAAGAAGGTCTAAAATGTCACTGTGTGTGCATGTGTGTGTTTTATTTAGCTGGATTTAAAAAAATATTACTCATGATATAACATTGTGCAGACATGGCTGGTAAGGACATGAGGAGGAAACAGTAGGAGCTGTGTGAGGCTACTAAATGCAGTGCTATAACATTTTTCTGTCATCATTTTATTATAGATTAAGTGCAAGAGTTGTTAGGTGTGGATAATTAGATTATAGTTTATTGCAATAGCAAGTTGTGCCTTGTTCTCAGGTAGACAGCAAGTGGAGAGTGATATATGAAATGATGGGAAGGAAGGAAGAAGAGAAGCAAAGAGTGATTCACAGGCAGAGCCGAGTTTATGTCACAGTTTTTCGTTGCCTTATGGTTCCAAGCGCTGTCACCAATCTTTGCATTTTGTTATTATCTCATGACACTTGTTTAATCAGCTACCATCTCTCCTGTGGACTTTTTACTGTCTACAGTCTCAGATCAACACAGCCCTGCCCTTCCCATATTAGATTCTTGATGAATGTGTGTTGTTGTTATTCAGCATGGTTCAATGTGCCCCTTTTTAACTTTGAGCACCCGCCCCTTTAAACCTCTCTGCACGTCCCTGCCTACTGACAATCTGTAGAGAGAGCTGGAGCTTTGAGTTGCCCAGCAGCAGCCAAGAAACAAAGGATTTAGAGAGTGTGTATAAAGAGAAGTGGGCCAAAATCCCTCCTGATAAATTTAGATTTATGTGTATTTACATGTTTGAGGCTCTATGTAAAAAAGAAAAATATAAAAATAGTTAAAAGAAATAATTAAATCACGACTGGCCTCCCCAGACTTTGGACAAGCAGTGTGGGATCATTTTGACAGAAAACAGAGCAAAAGGCAGCCACCATCCAAAGAAGAGTTTTGAATGTCTTTCAAGAAGCCTGGAGAAATATTTCAAAAATTTGCAAGAAAGCTTGTCTAAGAGAGTTTAGGCTGTGTTGTAGAATAAAGGTCGTCATATAAAATTGTGTTTTGCTGCACATATTTCCCATGGAAAGTGACTAAACAAACAAGTACCTAGAAAATGATGAAACAAAGAGGCACACGAAAACTAAACTATTACATACCAAGACTAAGAAAAAGATCACCACAACAATAAACACGGTCCAAAATTCCATAAACCAAAACAGCGCCCAACAACCTTACCTGTAATCTGAATCAGCAGCAATGCAAACATTTGAATCCATATGAATTCATCCATTGTGGTTCTCTGTCTCACTTCTTTCTTGTTCTTAATCTTGATGGGGCTGCATCCGATGGCTCTTTAAGATCATTTGTGTTTCCTGTGATTAGTGAGATGTCACTTCCCTGATGTTAACACACCAATGGTGCAACACATTTCAAAATCATAAAGTTATTTTTAACAGGTGCATGTTGTTTCCGTTCCCTCAGTGATGTGTTTGACACCACGAAGAATTAAAAATGACTGAGGAGGCTGAATGTGTGCGTGTGCATCAATGCAGCTTCCTTTAATTTTTAAAATAGTCTATTAGAAAAAAGAAAGTACAGAGGAAAGGCAACGCACTTTAAAAAACATTCATCTTCTAAAACTTATCAGGGTTTGGTTCGTCGGAGCAAAAGTGTCAGCAGAGAAGACGACTTTCTTCATCCTGGCCCCGCTCCGGTTCATTTAGTTGCTCCCAAGATAGCCAAGCAATATAATCTTTTTACTGTGTCCTGGGTCTGCTCCAGAACCTCCTCCTGCTAGAACATGCTCAGAATACTTCACCCTGGAGGCATCCAGCCATCCTAGACAGTTGCCATGTTGTCATGTTTTTTATAAAGTGGCTAATTTTGGGAAATTGATTTGAACATAACATGAAAATATGTAAGTAACAAAATGAAAAATGACATGTACATATAACAGGTAACTGTGTGCCTTGTAAGTGTGCTTTTTCAGTTTTTCTGGTTTGTTTTTGTTTTATCTTAATAAACAAAATAACACAAACAAAAATGTTTTAATATTTTTCATCTGTTTTTTTTAATATTCTTCATGATCTCACCTGCCTCTTCATGTGTGGGCTGAGGGGTGAAGGTAGACAGTGGCACTTCCTGTGTTAGTTATAGTCATTTCACACTTGAATAAGTGACATGCTGGAGAGTATAAATAAACAGTCACTCATTTCTCATCACAGTCTAAGGACACTCTTTATATAGCTCAAGATAAACCAGCTTGAAATCATCGTATCATTGCCCTTATGTTGAACCCTTGGTAAAAAAATAATCTAATTTATTGTTATTATTATTACTATGTTTTTAGTTTCTTGTTAATCCATTTATCAGATGAAGAAAGGTGAACATTGTTTCATTTCCTGCTGTGTGTTTGTGGCAATAACGTGTTTGACATCTTCAAAAATAAGATGACCGATGAAGTTGAATGTGTGAAAACTGTCAGTCAAAATAAATATCAACAGTTCCTCTTTCTGTTACTACCTTATATTAGAATAATAAAATGAAGTAGAAAAGAACAGAAAGACTTATTACTGTGAACTAAAGGGGATGTGTCTTACAACAGCAGTAGAGGCCTGCACATTTGAGCTTTTGAAAATGACCATATGAACACCCTAAACAAGAATAGTCAACACGCTGATGATCTAACTGAGTCATCTCCAGTTATGCTGAGCCACAGTACTTATCTTGACTATATTCTTTTCTTTAAATTAAATTTTATTTTTTGCTGGAGCTTTTCAAAAGGATGTAAATTTTATGCCATAAAGCTGGGAAAAGTTATAGTGCTAACCAGGTTTGATTCACACCAATGTGACTGCTGTGCGTTTCTATATTAACACCACAGACATCAGGTGCTTTTTTCATGCTGTCTGATGATGTTCATGACTTTTTTTTTAGAACTACAGTTGGTGTTTATTTCTGGCAAAAAACCCAACTTTGTTTATTTTTTATTTTCTTTCTAGTGAAATGTAGTGTATTGAAGTTCCCTGAAAACAAACAATCACACGAAAACCTAAAAACTGAACACAAATACATTTTATTTGGAGATTACATTACATACAGATGAATCCCAAAGTGGTGCGAGATCAATAATTAAATATATCTTCAGTCAAACTGAAAGGAAAATAGTTTGTAACACACAGCCAATTGTTCATATTAAAATAACCTTATTACTTGTTTTAACCCTGTAACACCCAACTCGTCAAAAAAAAAACCCCCAGAAAATTCTGATTTTTTGTTTTATTATTTTGTGTATTAACCCTTATAACACAATCCTTTTTTTTGCTACATCATGTTGTTTGTTATATATTTTTATGATATATTATTTGTTGCATCACATTTAATACATTAGGCATTTTTAGCAAGTTTTTTTTAGACAATTTTAGACAAAAAACATAGTTTTGTTCATTACATTTTGAAATTATGGCAAGTATTGATCATGTTGATGAGATAGCGGTCTCAGAAACTCATGTAGCAAATATGATGCAAATGGCATTATAGGGTTAAGGATGTGACCTATAAAGCAAGATGAGATGATACTATAACAGCAGTTTTTCTGTTGAGTTGATGTCGATCAGCACAATTTGATAGAAACAGCAGAGATTCGGATGCTTATTATTTTTTGAAACTTAATCCCCTTCTTTATTAAAATGCACCTGCAGAAAATAACCAAATAAAATACAATAAAATAAAATGCATAAGATGTGAGATTAAGACAAATAATCTTGTAATAATGGTTTTGTAATTATCTCTGGTTTAAGTTGTAATTGTTAGTTTCCTCTTCCTGTTTTAAAGTTCTGTTCCTTGTTTGCCTAATCTGTATCTCACTGTTTGTCTTTGTAATTCTATTATTTTCTTTTTTTTTCATCCGGTTAATTTGTGTTTTATTTTGAAGGTTAGTTTTGTGTGTAGCTTGTTGGGTAAAAACCGCACCTTTTGCGTTTTAAACTTCTGAACCTCAGTCCTCTGCTGAATCAACATTTAGTACAAGAAATCTAAAGTAATTTCAGCATAATCACTTGCAGTGATATCAAGTATATCAAACATTAGAAACTCAACATTCAGGTTTTTAAGCTTTTATACTGCATTACTGAGTTATGCACTTACGGCAACTTTATCCATCTGTGTTTTATTCCCTAAAATGAGAGAAGAAAGTCAATTTCAGTTACAAGTGAAAATTCTAAATCTTTAACTTTACATGATTAAATTAAATTTACCTTTACTTCTTGTCCATGTGTTGACTGTCACAGCAGCTATTGAAAGTGCTGCTAAGCCCACAGAGACAATAATGAACCTCGAAGATACAGAAAAATCTGTAAAAAAGAATGAAAACTTATATTTATTAAAATAATTTGGGTACAGTTTTCAGTTATTTTTAAATTTCTTTACTTTGAAGTAAGGTACCAACTCTATGGACCCATATTTGTCTCAGTCTGAAGGTGAGGAGTAACTACTGGATGTTGCATGCAGTTAGCTAGCTATTAGGTAGTATCTGCTTGTGGATTACTTTGTCAGTTTCTTGAAGCTGTCCAGGCTAAATTTGAGCTGAGGAAGGACCAGACAATGCGTAACACCATCCTCAGACATGATATGCAGCTAGCTCTCCCAGGCCCGCCATTTCTTTGCCTATTGCCAATACAATACACTCACTGCTGGAATGGGGGCACCACCAGTGAGGCCACAGCCTACGGATACAGTTCCACACGTGGTGGCTTGGAGCGAAGGTCCAACTACAGGCCTCCAGAGGGACCTGCCCCCAAGAGAAAGAAGCCTCAATCCTCCTAGCAGTGAGATTGAGAGGAGATGGCCTTGAGTGGCTGTGTGAATGTACGCATATTGTTCTGAAACAACTGCAAATCCTAAGCCTACAGGTCAAATGCTTTGTGTACATTACAAGTCAGGCAGCGGATGCCTTTTACCACAGATACACTGGGATAACAATGCCTCACCTAAAGTGCTGCACGTCAATCAGCTAGCTGTTCACCTTTCTCTGCAAGCATTGCCAAGCATGCTCCTTTATGCCTTTCTCTAAGTGGAAATGATTACACCAGTTCCAGACAGAGCTGCAGGACCTTTCTCTGATTGCAGCGGCCCCTCAGTGACCAGCAAAGCAGTGGTAAACAGAGATAATCAGTCTGTTGGCAGCAAGCCCCTGGCAGCTTCCTCTCTGCAGGGACCTGCTCTCTCAGGTTAGCCTCTGAGTTTTTGCGACCCTCCCTTCACATCTTAGAAGCTGAAGATGGAGTCCTCTGTGTCAAGCCTATTTACTACATAACAACATTGACCACACTTAGAATACATGTTTATGCGACCAGTTGCTTCCCTGCTTTGTTAATCTAGAGCCCTGTTTAAATAGAGGCTCATTCACTAGATTATGAAGGTTATCTCACTGGCCTAGAGCACCAGATTTTGCTTTCCCACAGGTTATAAAAGCAAACTCCACCAGGAGAATATCAGCCTCAAGGGCCTTTTTAACGGGAGAGATGCTTGTACAACAGCTATTTTGCCTTCGTTGTACACCTTTGTTCAGTTCTATCGTCTGGACATGACATATATATTGTACATATATTGTACTTGGTTTTTGTTACTTTTGTGCCACCTTGAAAAAACATTAAAGACAAAAAATAAATAAATAATAAAATAATGATCTAAATAAGCAATGTGTTTGATGATTTTAGTAGTAAACAGTTTATCATGATGTTACCTGTTTCCTCAACTGCCAAGATCTGATGCTTGAAGGTGAACTGCTGCATTTTTCCTGTGTCAGTATCCGTTACTTCACACACTATGTTATATCTTGATGGGTAAATATTGTGAGACTCCAGAAAGGACAGAGTGGTGGAGCAGTCAGTTTGTGCAATCCATGTTTGTTTGTTGTCTTTGTCCACATATTGACCCTTAATCTGCCACTTCACTGTGTGATGACACTCGTCAGATGTCGACACAGAGCAGGTTAAAATGACCTGATCCGTGTCCTCATGTTCAGTTACTGTCAAACATAATTTGTGACAAAAACGGCACAAATTAGTCATGTTATTTTGATAACTTGTACTGTTGTGAAATCTGTTTATGTTGTCCTAGTAAGGCTACTATGGGGGCAGCCACTAGAGGTCGCTAGAATACGAGTGTGTATATGTGTTTTCCAGAAATTGATGTAGCCACGTACACTGCTGCTACAATTCAATAAAAAGCGGTTCGTGCTTGAGAACCCTGCGTCTTATTGCCTCCGATCATGACATGGTGTCAGAATTGAGAACTTCACGCCGAGTTACACGAAGAAATGGCTAAATTTGGACCCCCGGAGCCGTTCGACTTTACACAGCCGGCAGAGTGGCCGATATGGCGGCTGAGATTCTCCCGTTTTCGAGTGGCGTCCAAGCTAGGGATGGAGAGCGGCGAAGTGCAGGTGACTCGCTTCTTTACTCCATGGGGAGAGATGCTGAACCAATATATGGCTCATTTGTGTTTCCTGCTGCTACGGTGGCCAGGCCAAGTCCGCAGTTTGAGTATGATCTGGTTATACAAAAGTTCGATGAGCACTTTGTCCTAAAGAGAAACGTTATTCACAAACGGAGCCAGAGGGCCAGGGAGACGGTCGAGGCTTTCGTGCGGAGCCTGTACGAGCTCGCGCAGCACTGCGAGTTCGGCGACAGTAAAGATGAGCAGATCCGGGATCGTATCGTCATTGGATTAATTGACAAAGATGTTTCACAAATCTCCAGCTCGAGGCAGACTTAACTCTGGATAGAGCCATTCAACTAGCACGCCAGAGTGAACAAGTCAAACAGCAAAGTGCAGACCGAGTGGAAAGCACGGTGAATGAGGTGAAACAGAGGCATTATAACAGCATGAGAAGGAGTTACTACCAACCTCATTAGGTACGTGAGCAACAACATGGTGAGAGTAAACCAAAATGCCAAAGATGCAACAGGGTGCATGACAAAAGAGAAAACTGCCCAGCCCACAATAAAAGATGCAGAAAGTGCAATAAGTTGGGACACTTTGAAGTTGTATGCAAAACCAAAATGCTAAAAGAGGTCAGGGCTGAGTCTGTAGAGGACTCAGATGAGGATTCATTCTTCATAGGGGAGCTTTTCCTGGGAGCAGTAACTGAGCCAAAAACAACAGTCATCGAGGAGTCAGGCTCAGATGCCGACTGGGACATTGAGCTACTGGTGAATGGCAGTCCAGTTGATTTAAAAATTGATACAGGTGCAGACACCACTGTTATGACAGAAACTACCCTTAATAAGCTAAAGCAGAGACCCAAACTTATCCAGTGTAAGCCAACTGTGTACAGCCCTGGTGAAAAGTCAAGTGCATGGGTAAATTCCTTGCTACTACAGAGTACAAAGGCCAAAAGTACCAGTACTGGATTACAGTTATAAAAGGGCAATACGCAAGTAACCTACTGGGGAAGACAGTGGCAAAGCGCATGGGACTAGTCGCTAGAGTTAACAAAATCAGTAGTGACTTAACAGAGGATGTGTTCGGAGAAATTGACCTGCTGAACTGTGAACCTGTAAAAATCGAGCTGACCGAAGATGCAGTGCCGTACAGTGTAACCACCCCACGCCGGGTGCCTTTTCCTCTCCTCCCAAAAGTGGAAAAGGAAATAAAGCGCATGCTCAAACTTGGCATCATTGAGGAAGTCACCGAGCCAACAGACTGGTATGCACCAATGGTGCCTGCTCCAAAGCGCAACAAGGATGAGGTCAGGGTGTGTGTGGACTTAAAACGTTTGAATAAGGGAGTAAAGCGTGAACGGTACATCTTGCCCACATTGGATGACATAACTCCCAAGTTAGCAGGGGCTAAAGTTTTCTCCACTTTGGACGTCTCCAGTGGGTTCTGGCAAATACCACTGGATCCCAGCTGTCAAAAACTAACCACGTTCATAACTCCCATGGGCAGGCCCTTGGTGCCTTTGATCAACTCTTTGATAAAACGCCACTGAGATGTCAGAGACTGCTGATGCAACTGATGTGATTCAATGTCACTGCTGAGCATGTTCCCGGTAAACAGTCAGTGGTGGCGGACGCACTCTCCAGACAGCCACTGCACGGATGCTACCCGTCCGAGACAGACAGCCAGGTCAAGGCATATGTGAGCAATGTAGTGACAAGCAAACCTATCAAGTCACATAAGTTGGAGGAAATTCGTAGAGCTACACAGAGGGACCCAGAGCTTCAAAAAGCAATCATCTTCATCAGACAAGGGTGGACAAGAATGGCAAAGAGCTCACCACTGCAAGGCTTTTATGCAGCCAGAAGCCACCTTTCAGAATCAGATGGTCTAGTGCTCTACCACGATCGCATTGTAATTCCCACAGCACTCAGACCCAGTGTCCTTGAGCAATTACATGAAGGCCACCAAGGACTAACTAAATGTAGAGAGCGCGCAAGATCAACAGTGTGGTGGCCCAACATTGGACTTCAAATGACACATAAGGTGAGGTCATGCAACTTTTGCAGAGAGCACAAGCCTACACAGCGACGGGAACCTCTCGTGACTACTCCTCTGCCCAATGGCCCCTGGCAAAGGATTGCAGCTGATTTTTGCGAGCTTGAGGGTAAGAACTTTCTTGTCGTTGTTGACTATTTTTCAAGAGACGTTGAGATTGCTTCCCTCACTACAACAACCAGCAGACAGGTCATTAACAAGCTTAAACACATGTTCGTTAGATGGGGCATCCAGTTAGAACTGGTCAGTGATAATGGGATGCAGTTCACATCATCAGAGTTCCAAGATTTCAAACTGAGTTATGGCTTCACCCACACTACGTCGAGCCCTCATTACCCCCAGTCAAATGGAGCTGCTGAAAGAGCTGTCCAAACGGCCAAGTACATTCTCAAACAGCCTGACCCCTGCTTAGCCTTAATGAGTTACCGCTCTACACCAATTGCAGCAACCGGTGCAAGCCCAGCTCAACTTATGACAGGACATCAAATCCGCACCACCGTTCCAGTACTTGAAAAGACATTGCTGCCCAGTCCAGTCAATAGGGACACGGTGTGCCAAAGAGATGCTGCAGCTAAGGACTCTTACAGATTCTTCTACAACCGCAGACATTCAGCTCGTCCACTTCCTGAGCTTCTCCCAGGCCAGGATGTTGTAGTGAAGCTTGACGGGGAAAAGGGGTGGACGACTCCAGCCAAGGTCATCAGGAAGTCTAAGGAGCCGAGATCCTACTTGGTGGAGATGGCGAATGGAAATGTGACTCGCCGCAACAGACAACACCTTCAGCCTGTCCCAGGCACCGCTGATCCTGAGGAGCAGCAGCAGAGCACTGTTCCAGCTACTCCGACTACTCCAAATAAAGGGCCGGCTGCTTCCCAAGAACCACCAGTAAGGCAGGCATTGCCAATCCCTGTCCTGGGGTCTCCTCTCTGCCCTACCACACCTGTGAGAGTGACTTCCAGGGGGCGGGAGATTAAAGTACCTCTCAGATTCAGAGACTGAGGACTATCTCCTTTCTATGTTCTAAGGGCAGAATAATCCCTTATCAGGACTGAGGGTAGTCTACCCCCGTGGTGTCCTGCTTTCTGACAACACTGTTTTATGTTTAAAGTACTTTTGTTAAAGGGGGAGATGTTGTGAAATCTGTTTATCTTGTCCTAGTAAGGCTAGCCACTAGAGGTCGCTAGAATACGGGTGTGTATATGTGTTTTCCAGAAATTGATGTAGCCACGTACACTGCTGCTACAATTCAATAAAAAGCGGTTCGTGCTTGAGAACCCTGCGTCTTATTGCCTCCGATCATGACATGTACTCTACATGTCTAAAGGCTAATTTACACTATGGAGACCTACTCTCATTAACTGACACAGATTTAACAGTGTCTGTGAAGCTGGATTTAAGAAAAACATGTTTAAATTTTAAGTGTTTAGAACATTTTAGTTTAGTTTAGCACCATTTTGTGCCAGTGCAATAAATGTAATAAACCTAGTTACGTTTGGACTGTGATGCTGCTGTCAGGGTCCTGGGACTGGGCGACCCAGGATCCCTGAGCAGTTATGTATTATATTATTATTATTATTATTATTGTTGTGTATTTTGGTGTTGCTCCCCCTTCCCTGTGCTTGTGTATATGTGTGTGTGGGTGGCTGAGCACTTGTTTATAGGCGGCGTCAGGCCTGGAGGGTGTGGCCCTGCAAGGGGACTGGCCACACCCGAAGCCACACACCTGCTGCTGATCAGGCCTCGTCGGGGGAGCTACTTAAGAGAGTCTTGGAGCTCCCACCGATGCGGGATCATTGCTTGGGACTCCACGTTAGTTACCCAGTTTAGGTTTTGGTCGTGTAGTGTATGCCTGCCATTGTTCAGTGTCCTGACTGCTGCCGCTATTGTTTCCCGCAGGAGGAGCGTGGAGGGCTTAAGGAGCAGCGAGCACCGGGAGTGCAGACACGGGAGCAGAGAGCACTTGGAGGACACGACACGGGAGTCTGGGGAGAAACACGGGGATTTATTGTTGTTTGATATCACCCTCTGTAAATAAACACTGTCTATACGTAGAGCACCGCGCCTGGGTCCTCCTTCCCCACTCCTTCCACGGTGTGCCATGCCAGACCGTGACAGAATGATCCCGCCACTTATGGACCCAGCGGTCTCCGAGGAGAGGCTCAGGAGGGAAGTTATGGATGAAATGTACCACCTATGTGAGGTGTGGTGGGAGAAGCCAGCGGAAGGTTTGCGTCGCGCCGTGGAGAGGCGGCTGCAGGAGATGCTTTTTAAATTCCCCTGGCTGGTGGACTCCCTTAATGCAGTGGTCCTGGACTTCTTACTTTCCACCCTCCACCTCCACTCTCCTCCTCAGGCTGCTCACCGGCCCGGACAGCTGGTGGATTCACAGCCTGAGACGCCGGCCCCGACGTCTACACGGAAACGACGTTCGCGCCGCCAGCGTTCCTCACCGCAGCCACATCCACGGTCATCTCAAGAGCCGGCTGTGGTGAGTAGTACGGACAATTTTCCATTTCCCTCACCATCTGTGTTTGTGTCTGCAGTGGACGAGCTGACAGCGCAGGTAACATCACCTCGGTCAGAGGTCTTCACACCACTCGCTGCTTCACCATGGCGCTGTCGTCATCTCATCCGCATGCAGTCATCCCTCAGCCATCTTCTCCACCAGCGGCAGCCTCCATTCCACTACCCACTCCAGCAGCCCTGTCCGGAGGGGGCGACCTCACACGCGTCCAACGCCTGATGGACTGGGTAACTCACACCACCAACGCAAGGGCAAGAGTGGTGGGGTTAAATGCCATCGAGGCAATCCTGGAGGGAAACCCCAACCTCGGCCAGCTCAAGGGAGTTTCCGCCTGCCTTTGCACCCTGCGTAAAGCCCGGGGGGTAGTGCAAGCTCGGGAAACCTCAGACTTCGTCCAGCTGCAGCAGGAGCTCAGCATGCCCGAGCAGGAGCTCAGCGAGCCGGAGGAGCCCGCACCGCCAGCTGAGGAGCTCAGCGAGCAGGAGGAGCTCGGCATGCCCGAGCAGGAGCTCAGCGAGCCGGAGGAGCCCGCACCGTCAGCTGAGGCGCTCAGCGAGCCGGAGGAGCTCAGCATGCCCGAGCAGGAGCTCAGTGAGCCGGAGGAGCCCGCACCGTCAGCTGAGGCGCTCAGCGAGCCGGAGGAGCTCAGCATGCCCGAGCAGGCGCTCAGCGAGCCGGAGGAGCTCAGCATGCCCGAGCAGGAGCTCAGTGAGCCGGAGGAGCCCGCACCGCCAGCTGAGGAGCTCAGCGAGCCGGAGGAGCCCGCACCGCCAGCTGAGGAGCTCAGCGAGCCGGAGGAGCTCAGCATGCCCGAGCAGGAGCTCAGCGAGCCGGAGGAGCCCGCACCGCCAGCTGAGGAGCTCAGCGAGCCGGAGGAGCTCGGCATGCCCAAGCAGGAGCTCAGTGAGCCGGAGGAGCCCGCATCGCCAGCTGTGGAGCTCAGCATGCCCGAGCAGGAGCTCGGCGAGCCGGAGGAGCCCGCTCTGCCAGCTGAGGAGCTCAGCGAGCCGGAGGAGGAGCTCTCGCTGCCGGCCGAGGAGGAGCTCTCGCTGCCGGCCGAGGAGGAGCTCTCGCTGCCGGCCGAGGAGGTCAGCGGACCGGAGGGACCTCCACGTCTAGCGCGGCCTCCTCGCCGTCCACGTCCGGTGCGTCCACGTCAGCCATCGGCGCGTCATGGACCTGTTGCCACGCCTCGCTGTTGCTCACCGGAGCAGCGACGTTGCCATCGGACCCGTGGCAGGCCGCTAGAGGGGCAGCGCCGCCGCCACCGGACCCGTGGCAGGCCACCAGAACCGTTCCGCCGCCACCGGACCCGTGGCAGGCCACCGGAACCGTTCTGCCGCCACCGGACCCGTGGCAGGCCACCGGAACCGTTCCGCCGCCACCGGACCCGTGGCAGGCCACCGGAACCGTTCCACCGCCACCGGACCCGTGGCAGGCCGCCGGAGGAGCAGCGCCGCCGCCACCGGACCCGTGGCAGGCCACCAGAACCGTTCCGCCGCCACCGGACCCGTGGCAGGCCACCAGAACCGTTCTGCCGCCACCGGACCCGTGGCTGGCCGCCGGAGGAGCAGCGCCGCCGCCACCGGACCCGTGGCAGGCCCCCTGAACTGTTTTGCTGCTGCCGCCGGACCCGGGGCCGTCCGCCGGAGCTGCTACGTCGCCGCCGTTGGGCTCGAGGTAGGCCCCCTGAACTCTCTTGTTGTGTTGATGGGCCGCCTGTGACTGTTTGTGGCATCTTTTCGTTTTCTTTTTGCACCGCTGCGGGATGCGCGGTCTGACTCTGAGACTGTGGACTGGGTCGGTTTGTTGTTTTGTTGTTTTTGCTTGTTTTGGTTCTGGCCCTCCGTCCTGGTTCCCCCAGCCGCCCGCCCTGGGTTGGTTGTGCTGTTTTTTTGTTTTTGTTTTGGGGTCGTCGGGAGCCGACCCTTAGAGGGGGGGTACTGTCAGGGTCCTGGGACTGGGCGACCCAGGATCCCTGAGCAGTTATGTATTATATTATTATTATTATTATTATTGTTGTGTATTTTGGTGTTGCTCCCCCTTCCCTGTGCTTGTGTATATGTGTGTGTGGGTGGCTGAGCACTTGTTTATAGGCGGCGTCAGGCCTGGAGGGTGTGGCCCTGCAAGGGGACTGGCCACACCCGAAGCCACACACCTGCTGCTGATCAGGCCTCGTCGGGGGAGCTACTTAAGAGAGTCTTGGAGCTCCCACCGACGCGGGATCATTGCTTGGGACTCCACGTTAGTTACCCAGTTTAGGTTTTGGTCGTGTAGTGTATGCCTGCCATTGTTCAGTGTCCTGACTGCTGCCGCTATTGTTTCCCACAGGAGGAGTGTGGAGGGCTTAAGGAGCAGCGAGCACCGGGAGTGCAGACACGGGAGCAGAGAGCACTTGGAGGACACGACACGGGAGTCTGGGGAGAAACACGGGGATTTATTGTTGTTTGATATCACCCTCTGTAAATAAACACTGTCTATACGTAGAGCACCGCGCCTGGGTCCTCCTTCCCCACTCCTTCCACGGTGTGCCATGCCAGACCGTGACAGATGCATATAATATTGTACCTGTTTGGGTGTGCTTGGGAAAATAAACACAATCTTATTGCATAAAATAGTCCTGATTGCGTTTTGTGACGTAAACTGATTGTGGCGGTTAGTCAAAGTTTCTGATTTTAGCTTGTCAGTCCGGTTAAACACCTGTCACCTGACTCAAACAGGCTCTTCTACACACTGAACCCTGAACATTACAGCTAACAGGTGGATTTTCCATTTCACTGCAGCTAGCCAAACAACAAAAAAGCACTTACTGCTAAAGAGACTAATTGAGTGGATGTGTTGCTGCCAGGTCAGTACAACAGTGATCACCTTAGACTGCTTTTCAATTTTAGTGTCCTTGTTTTACACCGAGTTACTGGTCCTGTTACTAGTTAGCTAACAAAAATGAATTTGGAGCAACCAACCAGGTGACATCAGCTTCTGTACTGGCACAAGATGTCGCTGAACATGTTCTAAAAGCTTTACCCAACTAAAACACGTATTTCTTAAATCCAGTTTCACAAACGGTGTTAAATCTGTCTAATATAATAAATCTGTTTAATATTCTAAAAATAGTTTAAGTTGAAAAAATATTTTGATGTAAATACTCACCAGTAATGACAGAGAGAACAACCAGTGACTCACGTTCCCGAGCATCCTCAACTTGTGCTTCTTCTGATTTGTATTGTATACAGTAATAAAGACCAACATCCTCAACTGTGACGTTCTTTAGAACCAGAGAGCAGTTCGCTGTAACACTCAGTCTGTCTGATTTAGTTTCGCCAACCCGTCCAAGTCTGATCAGCTCTACTGTTGTTTTGTTTGTTGAACCAAAGACCCAAGTGGTGCCATCACAGTTATTCTGCTGATCTATCACATTTAGACAAGGCAGAGTGACGTCATCTCCAACTTTTATAAACATTGAGGTATCATTTTCTGATACTATTGTAAAAATTGAAGAGAGAAATCAAAAATAGATTAGAATATAGCACTTTTCAGAGTGAAGATCATTTTAGGTAAAGGTTTATGATAAAATTTTGATATTGTAATAATATAGATAATATTTAGTTTGACTGCTATTTAAATGTTTCCTGTATTCTTACCTGCAATCTGAATCATCAGCATCAGACATAAAAACATTTGAATCCATCTGAAATCATCCATCGTGCTTCTCTGTCTCACTTCTTTCTTATTCTCGATCTCAACTGTCACCGTCTCTGAACTGATGCATCTTTAAGACTGTTTGTACTTCCTGTCATTACTGACACTTCCTGACCACAGCCCTTAGCAATATTATTTTATATTTTCTTTTGATGTCATGTTTTATAGATGGACTATATCATCTTTTTACATCTCTGAAATTCACGAAGGTGTTTTTTATAAAGTGAAATTATTATAAAGATAAATTATATTAACATTTACCAGATACTCATTGTGTACATTGCCAGAGTGTATTTGTGACCATGACATAATTGACACTCTGCAGAGAAGACTGAACAAGATGAATGTGTGAAGATTGTAAGTTAAGATAAATATTTGTGATAATGCGGTCCCTCTTTCTGTTTATTTTAGAAAGCACAAAGAACACAGAGCTGAAGATGTCATGGGCCTGGGTCTGGGGGCCCAGTGCTCATGTGTTATTTTTGGGTGTATTGAATATTATGACTTCTATTTGTCTTTCTGGATCATTTATGGTTGTTTGTTGGCGTAATATGCTCCTGGTCCCTTGTTTCCCTTTGTACACATTTGTGTGTGTGACAGCAGTGGCGTACGTGTTACACTAAGAACACAGTTAGTTCTCCAGCACATATGATCGTGTTTTTCAGTGACTCTCCTGTCTGAATGGTGAAGGTGTTTTTGTCGGCCGGTGGATGGGAATGTACTCACTGTTGCATCTCTTGTTTCCAGGAGAATTGCAGAAACATGTGGAGGGATCAGAACACTAATGTACATATCACCGAGGAGGAGAAACACCACGGACCTTAGAGGAAAATCACCGCACAGGAATTGGGCAGGGGTGCGTGAAGAACACACACACTGTGGATTGTTGCCACTGCTTTTTGGTCTTTTTTCATTGTAAATAAATCCACTGTCTTTATTCAGAAGTCCTGCATTTAGGTCCTCTTTTAACCAAGGTAAAACCAAGATAAATTATTTTAGTGGTCTGAGACTCGTGTATTTATTGTTAATCTGAGGTACTTCATTTCAGAGAAGGGAAGAGGAAGCGATTTGGTGTGAATGTGGTTACAACAGCAGCAAAGCTCTAGAGGTGCGAGACCGTAAAAAAAAAGGTTAGCACTGATCATATCAGTAAATTATCTCTACCAATCTTCAAACAGAATGAAACTGTGCCCTGTGGAGTAGGTTGGGAAAGGCAAACCTACACCCCACATTGGCCCCAGGTCAGTGGACTAAAACAGGCCCCCAGTAGTTTTTCCCCTTGGTGCTCCAAAAGCTGCCTAACCCACAAAATCCCCCCCCCCCCACACACTGAAGGTTAGGCCATGCAGGCCCCACATCTCTTTTAACCTTTGTGGCCCTGTGACAGTTTTCTGTGGTAAACCTGGAGTGGGTTTGCTCATAATGTACCCATATAAGGGAAATTCATGAAGAAATTTGCAATAAGTGGAAATTACCATAAAGAGAAATGATAAGGTACAGCTGCCGTATTTCCCTGAAGGAGAGAGCACTTCACTTAGAGATGGAGAAAGATGTAAGAAAGACTGGAAAGGAGAGAAAGAACAATGGTTATATTTAAATGTAAAGTGAGTTAAACTAACTTTTATTTAAAGGTTGCGTGAAAACAATCAGCAGTTTAGTGCAGGATAAATAGCCTATACAAAGAAGATTACTGGAGTTGTGAGTCATTCTTTTACCTCACACTGAGCCTCTACAACTAGTACTAGATTTTCCCAATGTGCCAAATCCCACTTTAACCAAATGGCTGTCCTCATTTTTCCCTTTAACTGTATTCCCATTTCTATAATTATTTTATTATAGCTGGTAGAAATGTAAGCAAACTACTTTTCAGCTACTGTTTACTGAGTACATTTAAAATGCTGCACCTTTTCCATTTAACTTGATTAAAAGAAGTTGAGTCAGTACTTCAACATTTGCCAGGATGTTCTATAACACATGTATCTGCACTTTGATTTAAGTAAGGAATGTCTGTACTTCAGCCACCTCCAGCTGCTAGTCTCTCTGTCAGCCTCTCTCACCACACAACTTCCTGTTCTCTCACCTCAAGTCTCAGCTTGTTTCATTTCAGTAATTTACAGAACCATGAAGTATTGTGTCACAAATATATTAGGAGAGCATAAAAAGATCCACGTGCACAGAAACAGTCTTTATGTGGTTTATTAACGAATGTAAAAGAGAAACTGTGGTCAAGTAGGTCAAATGGGTAGATAGGTTTAGAGTGGAGCTAGAGAATAGGTATACATAGAAGAGAGTTAATTGTATTGATTTAGCTTTTTAGAATACTACTACTAATATACTACTGTGTAAATTAGTTAACATCACCGTTTCTCTTGTGTTTGGGAGGCTTGTTCTGCCACTCAGATGTTTCTTTTTTCTAATGCTGTGTAAGATGCAGTTGAATTATATTTTTTCTTCATTAATGCCTCTGTTGGAGCTATGTGCCCTTTAGTAAATGCATTTTTTATATCACTAAATGATCAAGCCAGTTGCATATGTAGTTGGTGTGGTGATTCAGAAAGTGTCACAATCTTTAGATTGTAAAGAAATGTGTGGAAAATCATGACGTGTTTTGACCTGTGACGTAAGGTTTCGACACTCAATGTCTGTTCCACTATTTTATAATGTATATGCTCTATCATTTGCACTCTCTCACAATGAGTCACATACATTTATATTTAGAAAACACATAAAAGAAGAAGTGGTTTTAACACTGTGGGATCTCACCGAGTCCTGACTGATTTGAGGCTTCCACTTTGGTGGCCTCAGAATCTCGTCTCTGCTTTTTGCAGATGATGAAGTGTGAAGTGGCCAGAATGAGATTTAGCAACTCTAAGTCCGAGACCGTGCTTCTCCACTGGACAAGGGTGGAGTGCCCACTCCAGGTCAGGGACAAGTTGCTGCCAAGTGGAGGAATTTAAGTACCTTGAGGTCTTGAGGACAGTGAGCAGAAGACTGACAGACAGATCTACAGTTGTTAGTAAACAACAGATATCAGAAACACAATCTTTTGATACCTGATGTTATTTTATAAAACCATTTTGTTCCCTTAAATAAAAAAATAATAATGTCAGTTTCAAATGAAAACTTAACATAGACATATGAAGCATTTTTAACATAATAATATCTTTAAAATATAGCTGCATCTGTGTCTTTAGAGACATAACTAAAACAAAAATTGGATTGAGTTGTTGTTGTTTTTTTGATGCATTTCTAAATTTTCACTCCAATTTCCCAGCCTGACTGAGCATTTGTGCTGCTAAAGCTCTGACAGCTCAAATGCTCATTCTGGTCCCACGAACGCCAAGAAAAGCCTTAGATGTTCATATTCATGCTGCTGTATTTCAGAGCTATTTTGGAGGCACAAAGCAAACCTACACTATATTACAAATGTGGTTTAAATGTTTTGGCTAATCAATGTAATGAAGTAAGACCTTAGTAGCACAAAATACGTCCATAAAGAAAGCAAATGGATTACAGAACAGAGACAGATCTTTATTTTATTGCTATTTTAGCTACAGAGAACTGAATGGTTTTTTGGATACATGTAGATATTGTAGCGGGTCGGGGCTGTTCGGGGTTCTGTTTGTACAGTGATGTTTTGTTTGTGTTGCCATGGTGACAGGTGACGCCCTCTCGCTGCGAAGGTGTGTCCTTCCGGGGGTCAGAGGGCGCCCTGTGTTGTTGTTGTTTTTCGCTGTGCCCGCGCTGAGCATTAGCTAGCGGCAGTGTTTTCTGGAATTGTTAATAAATGGCTGTGCTCCCTGGCTAGCTCACGGAAGCAAGACCGAACGACACCTCCGTCTCCTCCTTTTCTGAGCTCGCCACATTGGTGTCAGAATTGGGATAGCTCACCCTCGCCATAATGGAGAGAGACATTCAGAGGCTGGAGCAAGCTGTCGAGGAGAACATTCCCCGCCTGGGAAACTGGCGATTGAAGAGAGAGTATGTGAGCGGCCATGTAAGTCCCCCGACATGTCCCGATGGCGCGAGCGCACCGCGGCGGCGGCCCATCGCGACAGATGCTAGGGCAATGCTTCATGGGCTACCTCTGTCGACCCGCACGCCGAGCCCCCAGCCACGAGCAGTTATGCCTACCACGCCAGTCAAGGTACCGAAATACAACGGGCTAACCCCGCTAGAGCCCTACCTCTCACAAGTGCGGCTGGCCACCAGACATAGTGGCTGGAGCGAAGAGGAGACTGCTACACACCTAGCGCTAGCATTAGAGGGAGATGCACTGCAGATACTCCTCGACCTAGCCCCGGCAGAGCAGCATGAGCTCCAGGCCCTCACCGCGACACTCGAGAGGCGATTCGGGCAGCGGCACTCCACTGATCAGAGCAGAGAGCAGCTGACCAACCAGAGCCGTCGACCGGGGGAGGCCTGGGCACCTTTGCAGCAGACGTGTTGCTGTATGCTCGTCGTGGCTACCCGGAGTTTCCAGCAGCAGCCCGTGAGGAGCTTAGCTTGCATGCTTTTCTGCGAGGACTTTTCCCAGAGCGACTACACCAACACGTCCGCCTGGCCATGCCTCAGACCCTCCGTGAGGCGCTCCTTGAGGCTGAAAGGGCCGAGCCAGTGCTCACCTCGCGACCTAACCAGCAGGTGCCCCCCCCCCCAAACTACCCCCAAATCAGAGCCGCAGACTGCGACGGGGAGGGGGAGGTCGCCGAGATTTCCCAGCTGCAACCCTCGGTGCCCCGGAGGCGTCCTCGTCGACCGACCGCTGCTACCGGTGCGATGAGCCTGGCCACGTGGCGCGTCACTGCCCAGCACCAGCCCCGAAGACCAGAACTACGCAGCCTCAGGGAAACGAGGAGGGAGCGGTGTAGCGAGGGGACCACCACTCCAGCTTCCTGCCCCCCTCCAAGGACGATGCACAGTGGTGGGCCGAGTTGGGCACCTCAAAGGACTCTACCTGAGCTGCTGTGTTGAGGACCAGCCGTGCCAGGCCCTGGTGGACACGGGGTCTACCATTTCCCTGCTACGACCTGGAGTGCTCCCTGAAACATCTGGGCCACTGGTGAAGGGTTGGTTGCCCACGGACACCCAGCTGCTGACAGTGACGGGGGAGAAAACTGTTATGCGGGGGAAGAAACCGTTGCGGATCCGAGTGAAGGATCTAGAGCTGGTGCACGACTTCTGGCTCGCCGACATTCAAGACCAGTGCATCATTGGCCTGGATCTGCTGAGCCGCTGGAGGGCCTGCGTCGACACCGCGAAGCTAGCTGTCACTCTTGGCGCAGAGACTTTTGCCCTCCAGCCCGGCCAAAAGTAGGGAGTGGGGACCAGACGAGACAGGCGTCAGGCAGCTGCTGCTCAGCAGATTTCGGATGCCGGTGGCTCTGGGTCATCTTCACCCCCAGTCCCCAGATCTCCACTCGCCTCAGCCTCTCAGCCCGACAAACCTCCTTCGACCGAGACCATCGAGGCTGTCGATGACCTTTGGCAGCGCAGTTGCGTAGGCCTCAACGTCGACCAGCGCCAGCGGTTGAGGTGCCTCCTGGACGAGAATGTGGACATCTTTGCCGCCAGTGACAAGGACTGTAGGCAGACGAGTCTGGTCCAGCACACCATCGACACCGGCTCTGCTCAGCCCATCCGTCTGCGCCCACACCGGCTGCCCCTCTCAAAACGGCAGGTAGCGGAGGAGAAGATCCGTGAGATGGCTGCGGCTGGGGTGATCGAGCCGTCCAATAGCCCATGGGCGGTACCCGTGGTTCTGGTGGGGAAGAAGGATGGCAGCCCGAGGTTCTGTGTGGACTTTCGCCGTCTCAATGCAGTCACCAAGAAGGACTCGTACCCGCTGCCGCGGATCGACGAGGCCCTATTTACGTTACTGGCTCCAGTTGGTTCAGCTCCCTCGACCTACGCAGCGGTTACTGGCAGGTGGAGCTAGCCCCCGACGCAAGGCCTAAGACTGCATTCACCATTGGACAGGGGCTGTGGCAGTTCAGGGTCATGCCATTTGGGCTCTGCAATGCGCCAGCGACGTTTGAGAGGCTGATGGAGAGGGTGCTCGTGGATATCCCTCGTAGCCGCTGCATTGTGTACCTGGTGGTGCCCGGTGGTGACTTCGACAGTGCACTGTCTCACCTGAGAGAGGTCTTGAGTGCCATCCGACGAGTTGGGCTGCGGCTCAACCCCGCGAAATGCCGCCTGTTGGCGAGAGAGACCACGTTCTTGGGCCATGTGATCAGCGCTCGAGGTGTCGCCACTGACCCCGCAAAAGTGGCAGCGGTCCGGGACTGGCCGACTCCCTCGAACGTCCAAGAACTGCGGAACTTCCTGGGCCTAGCCTCCTACTACCGTCGGTTCATCAAAGGGTTCGCGACAATGGCCAGCCCCCTCCACCGCCTGACTGACAAGGGACAGCTGTTTGGCTGGGGGGATGCCTGTGCTGCGGCTTTTGCACAGCTGAAGGAGGCCCTCACCAGAGCCCCAGTCCTGGCCTACCCCGACGCCCGGCAACCTTTCATTGTGGACACTGATGCTAGCATTGTAGGGGTCGGGGCGGTCCTCTCCCAGCAGGATGAGGCTGGAGAACGGGTGGTGGCGTACTTCAGTCGTGCCTTGGGGCGAGCCGAGAGGAACTACTGCGTGACCCGGCGGGAGCTGCTGGCCGTGGTGCTAGTGGTGCGGCACTTCCAGCCATATCTGCATGGCTGCCGGTTCCTCCTGCGCACTGACCATGCATCTCTGACTTGGCTCCTGAACTTCAAACACCCAGAAGGGCAGGTGGCCCGCTGGCTGGAGGTCCTTCAGGGCTATGACTTCGAGATCCAGCATTGGCCAGGTCGACAGCATGGCAACGCTGATGCCCTCTCCAGACGGCCCTGCGTAGCCGTCAAGTGCCGCTACTGCCTGCGACAGGAGGAGCGGGCCCAGGAGGTGCTGGGGGTGGCTACTGCTCAGGCCACAGCCGGCGGAAGGGGGTGGCTCCTGTTGACAGCACAGCAGCTGAAGCGGGAGCAGGAGGCCGACGCGACGCTGGTTCAGGTGGGGGCCTGAGATGGACTACTACAGGAGGCTGAGGGAGCGGCTGCAGGTGGTTCATGACTACACCCGCCAGGCCCAGGCCAATGACAGAAAAGAGCCTACGACACCAAGTGCCGAGGGGGGGGGGGGGGTTTTCATGCCTGGCGACAAGGTTTGGGTGTACTGCCCAGTTCGCAAGAGAGGAGTGTCCCCCAAACTCTGCAGTCACTGGCAAGGGCCGGCGGAGGTCGTGGAGCGGCTAACTGACGTGGTGTACCGTATCCGCATGCCGGGCCCGGGGCGCATGGTGGTGTTGCACCGGGACAGGCTCTCACCGTACCGACCGCTCGCTCCGGCAGACGGCGGGGCAGAGGATGATGGTGGCACCCCATGTTCTGACCCGAGTGACTTTTCCCCTGCCGGTTGTGACTGGCCGGTGCGCCAAAAGAAGGCACCTGGACATTTGTAGGACTTTGTGTGGGGTAATGGGGTCGTCGGGGACGACTGACCCCTGAGGTGGGGGCTATGTAGCGGGTCGGGGCTGTTCGGGGTTCTGTTTGTACAGTGATGTTTTGTTTGTGTTGCCATGGTGACAGGTGACGCCCTCTCGCTGCGACGGTGTGTCCTTCCGGGGGTCAGAGGGCGCCCTGTGTTGTTGTTGTTTTTCGCTGTGCTGTGGCCGCGCTGAGCATTAGCTAGCGGCAGTGTTTTCTGGAATTGTTAATAAACGGCTGTGCTCCCTGGCTAGCTCACGGAAGCAAGACCGAACGACACCTCCATCTCCTCCTTTTCTGAGCTCGCCACAATATTGATACTTGCTTTAAGTTATGGAAAAATACTGGTTCAGCTTTATACAATGAAATGTTTAAAATGTCTTGAGAGACAAAGAGAGAAAGAGACATTTATTTACACAGTTGTGTGCTAACCTAAAAAAGGAAACATAAACATGAATATCTGGTGTAATAATTGTGTTCTCTGTTCACCCAGCCGTCTTTTAGAGATTCTGAGCAGTTCATAGTCATGTAAAAGTAGCAACGAAACCAACTGTATTTTCATAAACATTGTAAAAAATGATAATTTTTTAATTTAGGTGTTGATGTTTCTTTGGTTGGGGGGGAGGGGGGGGGGGCACGGGTTGCCTGTGGGGGTTTCAGCTCGGCACTCTTCCAATAACCAGCATTTTATTAAATCTCTTGGAAACATTAAGCTCAACATCCATGAAAACAACATTAAGACAACCTTGTGAAGCAATCTAGCTACAAACAGCAATAACTTAATTAGCATGTTGCTATCACACTGCCTCAAGTCAAAACCAAAATGTCCTTTTCATTAAATACGAGTCCTTTATTCGACTGCTTCATTAAATACGAGTCCTTCCTCCAACTGTGTGAGCTATGTGATTGCAACATTGACAGTAGAATAGAGGTTGCTGGGATCAGCAGTGGATGCAGAGGATGGAGCATTCACCATGCTGTAGGTCACAGTATCGCCTTCACCATCACGATGAACCTGAAAAACAAAAGGAATTTGTATGATACATAAACTAACATGAATAAATGAATAACGTTGAAGTCCTCAGTGCCTTATTTTGCAATTTTGATGAAAGTAATCTGAAGCCTATCAAAAATGTAATAGCTTCTTCCTCTGCACATATTCAACATTAATCATATTAGACAGTCTTTGCCAGCTTACCTGGGTTTTACTGTTGCTATTCTTGGTGTAGCTGATGGTGGCATAGGAAACTTCAGGCTCCACCTACACAATGAAAAAAAAACAGCAGAACATGCTGTCACCTCACTAATATGTGTGATGCTGTGTCACGTAATAATAACAACTCTTCATCTGCTGAACACTTCAAAACTCTTTAACTACCTTGAATGTCATATGCAGTGTTGGGAAGGTTACTTTTAAAATGTATTCCATTACAGAATACAGAATAAATGCCCCAAAATGTATTCTGTAACGTATTCCGTTACGTTACTCAATGACAGTAACCTATTCTGAATACTTTGGATTACTTAATATATTATCATGCTTTTTACAACAACGTGAATGTACTATTGCTGTGTGATTTATTACCATTACTGAAGGTCCGCGGCTCCGAACCTTAGTAAAGGGACCTCTGACTAATACGGCGGGGTCCGTGTTGGGCTTTTAGCCGAAAAATAGCTTTACTTTGTTGTGTGGGTCAACTTTTCTTGCGAGAGACAGAGAAAGGCGTTGAAAGACTGCTCCAACGGAACTTATTGTTTTCGGAGGAGAACACGGTGTACAGTCGAGTCTTAATAGCTTACTTACAACTGGGCTCCTCAGGCACTCTTCTTGGCTGCAGTGGTTATTATTATATTTACATGCTTCCAGCTCCCGTTTTTTCTCGATGACAACTCGTACCTTTCCACTCCCCTTTTTCTCCCTCCTCTTGCTCACAGACACGGGTATAACGGGTATGGCAGTCCATTCTCCCTGCAACACGGACTATACTGCCCATGATGCTACATTCTTTTGAGCTATTCTTGTAGCATTCTGCCTGTTAGCTTAGCACAACAACAACAACAGCAAAAAGGTGCTCTCTCACCCAGGAAACACACAGCCGCGCGAGAGATAGAGCGTCGCCCTGTAACCATGGCAACCGTAACGCTGCCGCCTGGAACAACAGAACGTAGCTGTCAAACAAAACCCAAACAGTCCTGACCCGCGACAAAATGAAACAGGAAAGTACCGCAGTGTAATCCATTTATTTCAACAAAGTAACTGTATTCTAAATACCACCTTTTTAAACGGTAACTGTAACGGAATACAGTTACTCATATTTTGTATTTTAAATACGTAACGGCGGTACATGTATTCCGTTACTCCCCAACACTGGTCATATGAGGTGGCATATTGTGGTGACCTGCTCTACCTCCTGAGCTACAGGAGGTAGAGCAGGTCACCTGTTGATTGTAAGGTTGGTGGTTCGATCCCTGGCTCCTCCAGTCTGCATGCCAAGTATCTTTGGGCAAGATACTAACCCCAAGTTGCTCTCTGATGTATCCATCGGAGTATGAATGTGTAAGAATGTAGTTAGGAAGCACTCAGTTTAGAGAATGCATGGGTGTGAATGTGGTATGTTGTATAGAGCACTTTGAGTACTCTGGGAGAGTAAAAAAGCGCTATATAAGAATCAGTCCATGTAAACTGTCTCAAAATGTTATTTTTGCATTAAAACTGCTGTTCAGTGTTGAAACTGCTGTTCAGTTGCATCATCTTACTTCCTTATCCTTTCTATAGCTCCAATGTTTCTTATGCATTTATATTTAGAGAAAACATTAAAGACAAAGTGGTTTACACTTTGCTCTGGGTGTAGTGTGTGATCTCACCAAGTCCTGAATGGTTTGAGGAGCAGATTGAGTCTCTGTGGGCTTCAAACTCAGTCCCTGAAAAAGAAGACATAGTCCAGTTACATCTGGAGGAAAACTGTCTCTGTGATGCTAGTTTAGCTCGAGGTTAAGGCACCTCAATGATAAGCTGACATATTGCTTATTTAATGTAAGTTGAACAAACACTTAATTATGTATATTAAAACTCACAGCATTTTCATACTTCTGTGTTTTGTTTCCTGAAAAGACAAAAATATTCACTGTAAAACTCCACATTTGTCAAACCCTCTTGATCTATAAAAGTTTTATCTGTAAATGTTCTCACCCTTATTTTTCTTCCATCTGATGACAAACACAGCTGTTATTACCAATATAACCAAACCAACAGCTCCAGTGATGTACAATGAAAGAGCTGAAATAAAAAGTATATAATGAAACATAAAAACATATTTGGATGAAAGTTCTTACAAATGTTTGAAAAACTTTTCATGCAGCTTAATTGCATACAAAATGCGGTTAAAGTGACATGCTATATATGCACAATAACTTGATGAGAGTTGATGAGAAAAACATGAACTGCATGAAGGTTTAAATTCAGACGTGACTTTATAGGCAGAAACTGTCCGACTACATAAATACTAGGGGTGCAACGATATTCGTATCGATATTGAACCGTTCGATACAGTGCTTTCGGTTCGGTATGCATATGTATCGAACAATACAACATTTGTAATTTATTTTATCAACTTTCCTTCTGACGATGCTGTCTGTGTTGAGCGCTCAGTGAATCTGTGTTCGACTACTCCGCCTAGCCTGCACTGTCGAGCGCAGATCCACTGAGCGCTCAACGCAAACAGCATAGTCAGAAGGAAGAGCGCAGGGCAAGCTAGCGAGACAGAAGTTAAGCTCTCCTTGCAACAGGCAAATTGAACCTCATTCAGATCTGGCGTTTGGAATTATTTTGGTTTTCATGTGACGTATGACCCTGAAGGTAAGCGAGTCATGGACTAAAGTAAAACAGTATGTTGGATGTGCCATGCAATGCTCAATTACATTGGTGTGAACTAGTGTGTTAGCGCAGTTAGCTCGTTAACGTGTTGGCCGTCTAGCCCCATGCACGGAGCGATCGGCGGTAGCTCGTTAACGGAGATTTGCCGTGTTGTGGCGTTAAGGTCATTTCAACGAGATTAACCTGAAAGCACTAGTGGGAACACAACGAATATGACTGCACATTTATGCCGACATCATCCTAGTGCAAAGACAAGTGGAAGCAGACAAAAAAAAGCAAGCATGCTACTAACTTTAGCCGAGTCATTTAGACAGCTGTTAGCACATGATTCTCCTTATGCTGCTGAGAATATAGCCCAGAAGAAGCGGATAGTATAGCTTTTATTTTGGAAAGAGACATTTCTCTGTAATAAACTCTCTTTTCCAAAGATGAGTGATTCCTCAATCAGATACAGGGCTTGCAATATCGCTAGCCCGACGTCCCGGAGCTAGCGATTTTTTTCAGTCGGGCTGCCAAAATCTATCTCTTCCCTGCCCGTCCGGCTATTGTAGGAAGGAAAAATATATGTCAATGCTTTTGCATTCTTTCAGAAATGTAGCTGGGTAATTATGTCATTGGCATCGGTGAGCCACTGTCAATATGTGACATATTGAAGTCGCGTTTGAATTTGCGCTTGTTTTTTTGCTTTCACTTTGCAATCGTGCGAACTGTGTATAGAGAGCGACAGCACTGATCTGTGAGTGATGATAATTTGTGCACCAATTCCTCTGACATCGTCTTATTAATCGTTAGCTTACTATGCAAACATGACAAGTGAAATCTCCCGCAGCAAGCTTAAACATGTGAGAGGTTGATCGCGCAGAGAATCGCTGAGCTTATGTGAGTGAGCGTGTAAAAGCATTTCAGTTCTGCTGAGCCAAATAAGACAGGTCAGGGTGAAGAAGTGACAGCCAAAGAAAAGCTTACCACAAAACGGAGAAGTTATGACAAATCAGACTATAAGGCAAAAAGAAAGTGCAGCTTTATGGTTTCATGGACAAAAGAATTTCTGTGGCTGCAATATGATGAGCTAAATAACCAGGGCTGCACATAAGTGGTCCGCAGGTGCGCATTCGCTGTCAAAATAAAAAACACGCACAAGGGTTAGGGTTAAATTTAAAAACTGTACTTTTGAGTTAAAATATATATTTATAATTTTAATAAATGACAAATTAAAAATGCATGAACATTTTTTTGTATCGAAAAAATATCGAACCGTGACACCAAAGTATCGAACCGAACCGAACCGTGAATTTTGTGTATCGTTGCACCCCTAATAAATACATCTCCACTACATCACATCTCCAATGACTACAAAGATATTCAGAAGTGAATCAATCACTGAACTGCAAAAATCAATCATTTTCTGCTTCCTGTAAGATAAGAGGCTTATTTTGGATGTCTCTAATGTAATGGAACAAAATGGAAAATAAATATTTAAAAACAAAAGTTTAAAAGTCTTCTTAAAGCTCCAAACAAACAGATATTTTTGATGAATGTAGTCAGCTTAATCATCATAATCTAACCTGTTATGGAAGGACTACTTTTTGTTATTGTGGTTGTTTCTGGTGTTGTGTCGCTTTCAGATTTACTGTTCATTTTTGTTGTTGTTTTTGGGTCAACTGAATAAATGAAAAAATAGGGGAAAAACATGTTCAAAATTTGTTTCATAGTGTGCTTTATATGTTTTATATAGAACAACATTTTTTCTGCTTAAAATGTTACATTTTTCTATCACATAAATATTTAAGGTGATTTTAGTCATTTTAAACATTTGATCAGGATCTCACCTGTTTCCTCACCTGAGGGCTGTGAGCTAAACACCTGCACTCTTCCTGATTTAGTATCAGTCACCTCACACTTGAGTATTTCATCCCTTGATGAGTATAAATAATTATTCTTCAGAACAGACACAGTAGTGGAGCAGTGAGTCTGTGAAATCACAATTTCTTTGTTCTCTTTGTCCACATCTTGACCTTTAAGCAGCCATTTCAATGTGTGACAACACTGTTCATTTCTCACCACAGAGCAGCTTAACGTCACCTTCTCAGTGTCCTTATGTTCAGTCACTGGCAACGATGGAGACAAAGACAGCTCAAATTAGTCAAGTTATCTTAATAACTATGATTGTTGTCATGTTTGAGAACAGTATGAAAATATTTTGATGTAAATACTCACAGGTAATAACAGAGAGATCAACCAACGACTGATGAACCAGAGTGTCCTCAGCTCGTGTTTTTCCTAGTTTGTATTGTTGACAGGAATAAAGACCAACATCCTCGACTGTGAGCTTCTTTATAAGCAGAGAACAGTTCACTGTAACACTCAGTCTGTCTGGTTTAGTTTTGACTTTTTCACTAATCTGTCCAAGTGTGATCAGCTCTACTGTTTCTCTGTTTCTTGAAGTAAAGATCCACGTAGTCCCATCACAGTTATTCTGCTTATCTATCACGTTTAGACAAGGCAGAGTGACGTCATCTCCAACTTTCATAAAAATGGATGTTTCATTTACAGATACTGTTGAGAAGATTAAAGAAAAATGTGAAAAATAAATTAGAATAAAGAATTTTTTACAGTCAGACTGAAGATCATTTGAGATACATTTCTAAATAGAGCATGCTCAGCTGTCTTGTTTACTGTAAAGTTAGTGTTGGCAATAATACTGATAACATTTATTTTAACTGCTATTAAAATGTTTCCTGTATTCTTACCTGCGATCTGAATCATCAGCATCCGACATAAAAACATTTGAATCCATCTGAATTCACCCATCGTGCTTCTCTGTCTCACTTCTTTTTTGTTCTCACTCTCGACTGTCACACCCTCTGAACTGATGAGTACTTAAAACTTTTGTACTTCCTGTCAGTAGCGAGATTTCACTTCCTCAGCAAAATGTCTTTAGTTCTCTTTTTTCCTGAAGTCTACATTTCATAAATGAGTATCTCACTCTTTGTATGAAATTCATGGTGTAATTTTTTTTATACAAAGTGACGTTATATTTATATTTAGCAGATGCTCATTGTGTCCATTCCCACAGTGTATTTATAATAATGATGTGTATGGCACATCATTGTTATAAAGATTTTTTGGTGAAGGTGAGAAATGTATTTCTTCAACAGTTAAAAGGTCAAACTCCTTAAACCCAATAAAATTTGACTTTTGATGTCTGAGAGATTATTTTAGTTTATAAAACAGAGCAGATAAGATGATTTAGTCAACTGAAATCTTCCTGTTCCTTGTTCTTAATCTTAAGTAATTGCTTCCTGATGAAGTCAAGAGGAAGTGTTTTCTTCAAAAAGTGGCGGCAACAACATTATCAGAGCTCTTCAGGTTTGACTCTATAATAACAACTAGATAAACAAAAGAAACATAAATTGTTCAAATACAGAGGAGATGTGACTAAATTATTAAATTATTATTTCTAACAGAATTAAGGTTGAGCTGTATATGTGCTCATTTTATTGTGTTTTTTTTATTGTGTTTGAGTGTTTGTTTGTTTGTTTGTTTTTTAGCTTCTGAACTTTACTGAGCTCTGATGAGTTTAATTTACATCATTGCTTGTTTTTGTGAGGTTTGTGAGAGGTTTACTGAGATGTTTTTGTTCTGTCTGAAAATAAATCAAGTTAATTTGCATAGTAAAGTATCATAGTCAATAATAAAGAGAATAATGATGCAGACTTGACGGGAGAAGGGAGTGAAAGATGGATTCATGCAGCGGCTGCAGTGATACGTATACTGTACTGGTCCGTCGTGGTGAAGAGAGAGCTGAGTGTAAAAGCGCAGCTGTCAATTTACGGGTCAATCTACGTCCTAACCCTCACCTATGGACCACGAGCTGTGGGTAGTGACCAAAAGAACAAGATCACGGATACAAGCGACGGAAAGTATCTTCTTCTGAAGGGTGGCTGGCATCTCCCTTAGAGATAGGGTGAGGAGTTCGTCCGGGAGGGGCTCAGAGTAGAGCCGCAGCTCCTCCACATTGAAAGGAGACAGAAGAGGTGGTTTGGGCACTTGAAAAGGATGACTCCTGGCTGAGGAGCTCTGGGCATGTCCCACCGGGAGGAGGCCGAAGGGGCAGACCCAAGACACGCTGGAGAGATTGCATCTCTCTGGACAAGCTGGAGGAGGTGGCCCAGGAGAGGGAGGTCTGAGCATCTCTGCTTAGGCTGTTACACAACCCTGCCCTGAATAAGCGGAAGAAGATGTATGGATGGATGGACTTCATTCAAAAGTGGTTAGAAAACATTTTATGAAATTCACTTTCAGCGTTTTAATATGAAATAAGATTAGATAACACCTAAATACACACATTAAAAGTAAAGCTTGAAACAGAAAAACAACCAATATTAAAATGATCTCATTTTATATCTAAAAGATTTTTTGTATAAAACCAGAAAGGATGAAATACTGTTGATATGCTGCTGTTGTTGATCAGTGGAGTCTGAGAGAATCAGGAAATTTTGCAACGTTTACAGTTGATTGCTTTTAGTTTATTGCAGCATCATTTTTATCTTTATCATAATGTAACATCACTCATCAGATTTAAGAAATAACTTGTTATTGTTCTAAATATTTATTGATGGTTTCTTTTATTAATTTTCTTTTTTCCTTTGTTTTTCTTTTTGACACTGCATGTATTTGTCTGAAGGTTAGTTTCTTATGTGTCTTTATGTTTTATTTGTTTGTTTGTTTGTTTGTTTCCTTTGCTCTGTTGTCCATATTGTAGTGAGCTCTGCTGCTGTTGTAACCACAGTTTGATGAAAATACGTTCTCTGGATGATGACTTTCTAACATATGAAAGGGAAAATCAATCAGCATTCCTGTAAGAAAAAAACTAAAGGCCATGTTCTTTTATTTAACTTTGGACACATTATAAATGCTTTGCTTCTGGAAACGAATCTAAAATGGGAAGCTTGTTTAGAATCACAGTTTGGTGCTTCACTACTAAGTATCTGATTGTCGCCCCCTGGTGCTTCGGCGGCTGAGTGTACCCATTTCTTGTGCTACGGGATGTGGAGCGTCTCTCCTACATCGGCTCTGGCAAAACTGAGCAACTTCTTCCTTCATTTCCTGGAAGGAGGAGCCATACACGAAGCAGCAGAAACCCGCCGGCTACAGTGGGCTGCTAGCGGGCAAACGGCACCGTGATTCCGACCGTTAATTGGGAGTTAAGAGCCTAACTCAGATGCCTCTATGATCCAGCTAACCGTACAGCGAGATATACAGAGTTCAGTTTGCACAAGGTAAGGCGTTTGGGGGCACTAAATTAGCTAGCGTGAGGTTAGCTAACCGTGGGTAGGTGTCACGGTCACGTACACCAAACCCCATTCAAAAATCTGTCAATTTAAGGTTCGCCCTAGTCTGTTAACCCCACCATGAAGCTCATCTATAACGAGTTAGTTTAGTCGGCAGCGAGATATATTTCGATGCCGACTGATTGAAAATTTGAGAATTTGCTCTGCAGTCGAAATAAACCCTGTTTGTTTGTTTTTTTTTTTACTAAAAAAAAGTGCAATCAAAATGAAAAGTCTAGTGAAAATTCTCCTAATTTTAAATTTGATTTTACCATTTAAATGTACTATAGATGGAGGCTGGTCTATCTCCATGTCCAATGCACATTGCCAGCTTTATGGTTGATTAATGCATATTTTTGGTGCATTTATTAATGAAATTATTTTCCATAAATTAAATGAATTTAGTGGTAGAATGATCTCCATAGAAGCAAGGCTAACTATTTGTCATCGCCACAGTGAGGAGGACGACAGGTTTATTTTTAGTTGATTAAGAAAGATGGAGACAAAATTAATGGCAGAATAAACCAAATAAAACAAGGTATCACGGATTTATGAATGGCGGGGTGTAAAATAGAAAGTAGTTCCCCATGTGCTGGGAGATTAGCAAAAGGGATTAGCGCTGCACAAGGACAAACAGACGACAACCACGCACCACTCCTTCCTTCATTACACCCTCATCTTTATCCTAACATGCCACAAAACCCATTTCTCTCAGGGGGCTGCCTGCTGTGGTTTTAAATTATGGTGGTGTAATAGTATTTAGGTTATTTTGACTCTACACATACATGAAAAATCAGAATCCGACAAAATTCAGGTTGTTTAGATTCAGAATTGATCTAATGACCCAATTAGGATAAAATACCATTTTCCTCTGCACTTATTCTCTCGAGAAGACCCTGCTTCACAGCCTACCTGTGAGACGGTTTGATCATTTCAGGTTTGACCTTCTGAAATGTGAGGATTTTCTGGTTTTCTCTGTTGCTGTAAAATAGAATAAGCTTGGTAAGACTGAGTAAATTGAAGATCTGGGTTAAATCCCTGCCCACGTGTGTCTGTTATGTGTAATCGTGTAAAGTAAGAACAACAACAAAAGAAACCGATCATCTACATGCATTTATTTTTTGGCATTTTATCAGAATTGAAAAAAAGAATAATGTTGTATTCATCTATAAATATTGGGAAGTACACAGATACAGGCAAGAATGGGGAAATAATTTTAGGTTTCCGTTAGATATTTGATTGTCTGTGCAGTTAAAGTAATTTAAAGACCTAGAATAGGTCCCACTCGTTTAAGATCTACGTTGTGTACATATAGATTGTTGTGCCCTGCATTCAACATCACAGGAACACCTTACATAATCTCTCACTAAGGGAATACTGATATTATTCCCTGTCTTGCTTCATCACCTCAAATGTGAGGGTTATCTGGTTTTCTCCAATGTTGTAAACTAACTATTGGACGAGGCTTAGCTCTTGTCTTATTTATTAGTGTGGATACTGATTAAGCATCCACAGTATTAAGATCCTAATCTTTCTTATTATATTTCTCTTTGTAATATAAATATTCTCTATATTTGATTAGAAGGCTGTATTCTTCCTGCCCTTAACCTCTACAGGTTTGTTTAAATATGTAAGTCAAGGCCCTGGATTAGACCTCTACTTATTCTCTTTAGACTAAGAAGATTTGAGTTTGTATTTTGATGACAACAGCAAGATGACTGAGTTTTGACATATGAATGAGAAGAAAATTTCTTTTGTCATACATAGCAGAAGTACCATTAGATGGATTCATAAATTAACAATAATCTCAATGATTGAGCTGCTAACTTAAACAGTATCTCATGCATTGATGTTAAATACTCTGAGGTGCACAGTAACACTCATGGTAGTGCTGGCTGTTGTCCTGTTTCTGTGAGCTGTACAGCTGTTCTTTTTTCCCCATAGTAGAAGCTTGGATGCATTCGACCATACATAAAGACAGCTGCTCGTTTGTAGCAGCAGTTGATGTTTGAGGCTGGATTACCAACCAAGCAAATATCCTGAGGCCTTGAAGGTTTACTATATATCACTTAATTTAATTTGACATATTTTATCTACTTTAATAGCCATCATATGACCCTGATCTTAAAGGAGAGGACTGGCTCAGTTGTTTTAAGGCAGCTTTAGTTGTTGTTGTTGTTGTTGTTTCTGTAGGTCAAGTAGTGAACACCCAAAAACTTGAAAATAATGACAAACAACAGTTATTTTAAGACTCAATGCCACTGTCAGATTTTTTTTTCCCCCTTTCAAATCTATAATCATTTAAAAGGTCAATTATCATATTTCCCTTCTCTTCTCCACCCTGTCCTGCACTCAGAAACCTAAAAATCTCACTCATCAAGGGGTAGTGACGTGTGATTGAGATGTTGTTGCACAGTGTGCATATCCTGTATGTTCCTCTTTTCAAACTCTAATAATGGACATAATTGACAAAATTAACTTGATTTTATTTCAGAATAACCTGAAGCTACTGACTAAACCCGTTAGCTGAGGTTGAAGAATGAAAAAGCCAAAGATTGTTTCCTTAAGTATACAAAGTAACAGTGGTGTTGTCTGTCAGTTGCTCAGCTGGTTGGTTGAGAGAGTTTGACTTGGGAAAAACAGGGGCAGAAGCGATCAGACATGATTAAGGTCCTTTACAATGACCTTAAACACACTTAAGGGCAGTAGCTCTTTTGAATCTAGCTGATTTGTCAGTTGAATCAAAATGAAAGGCTCTGCAAATTTGAAAAGAAAAAGAAAAGTTTTCAAATTTGTTACAGACTTTAGGGTGAAGCATTTAGCTTGCTTTTGGGGCCACAATCTTCTCCATCAGCTTCCCACAACAAGATGGTCAAAGTTCAAGTTGCAATATAATAAGATGCAGTAGGCCCCAGTTGTAGACATACTGCATATAAAAGTATGCACCTTTTAAGAGCAGCTGCAGTACTGCATACCAGGAGTGTAACTGTTTATATTCAGTATTGTGTAATAATGAACTCTCTGTTACACTGAATTTCCAGCAGTGTGTCAGAGATCCGTTAAACTGTGTGGCAGGGCGACTGCTTCGATTACATAGTTATCATGTTACACACCTTTAAAAGCCACAGTTATTTTCAACAACAAAGACGTCTATTTTAAACCCAGCAGTGTTGCAGACTGTCTGAAGAGCTGCTGTCCTCACTGATCGAGGACTTTTTAGGGAGTTTTTGCTTGCAGTTCTCACATGATTCTCTTCACTTGTGGTTTTTGACAAACACTCCATTCTTAAGGAATAGAAAAGCTTAGTTCAGCTGGAGCAAAGCAGAAGTCAGATGCCTTTGTTCTTTACTAATAATAATGTTCAGAAAATGATCATTTAAGTACTCCTACATATGGATCTGTGCTCAAAAATATCACCAGTAGAAATGTGCTTGTAAGTACCCTTAAAATTGAATTATGTCAATTATCAGTTATATCAGTGGTGATAAGTACTGTTAAATATGGATTTTTTCATAGCCTGCTTCTGTCTCTTTAAGTTGCTGTTTTAGGCGCTGGTACATTTGTCAGTATTATTATAAATGTATATTTTATTAACTGCCTTTTGGCAGAGCCTTCAGTTTGTGTGGCGAGAGCTCCCAGTTCGTATTCAGGAGACAGACACCCTCTCTACTTTTATGACTAAGCTTAAAACTTTCCTTTTTGATAAAGCGTATTGTTAGGGCTGGATCAGGTGACCCTGAATCCTCTCTTAGTTACACTGCCTATGGCATCTTAAGAAGAATAATTCATCTCAGTTTTTTCCCAATACGAGGAAAAGCTGTTGTAGCAGGTCTTCTTGGGCTTATAGTCCAAGAAATGAATGTAAAATTGCAGGAAAAAGTACTGGAAGCTTTCCACACATTATCCCGTAACAAGCAGGATATTTAAAAAAATTTTTAATTTTAAGCTGTAGAATAAGTGCACGAAATTAAAATTCTCTAACATTCAATGGTTAATCTACAGTTGAAAAAAGTAACGTAAAATTTTATTTATATAGCACCTTTCAAGAATAAAATCACAAAGTGCTTCACAGAAGCTAAAACATAAAAACAAAAATCAACCAAAAGCAAGTTTAAGAAGATCAGTTTTTAGCTGTTTTTCAAAGCCTGAGCCTGAGTCCACAGGTCTCAGGCTCAATGGGAGAGCGTTCAAAAGTCTGTGGCCACAGTTACAAAAGCTCTGTCACCTTTTGTTTTCAACCTCATGTGCTGGACAACCAGCAAGCCCTGATCACATGACCTCAGGGACCTGCTGGGGATGTAAGGATGTAAAAGATCGCTGATGTATGTTGGTGCTTGTCCATGCAGAGCCCTAAATGTCAAAATCATAACCTTAAAACACCTCTTTTTCTGTGATTCAGTGGTTAGTCTGTGACTGACTTTGTATATTGTGCCGGGCTGTGGTTACGATGGTTAAAGTGGCTTTATCGTAACCATTTAGTATGTCTGCATGTAATTCACTGAGGGTTTTTTTTTTTTTCTCCCATGCATCATTAATCGCAGCTTTTGTCTTACAATTTTTATATGTTACAAGTACAAAAGAGCATCTTTTTAATCTCAGTTGTTTTATTGCTTATTTGCTGGATGTACTCATTTGTTAAAGGCCTAGTGTTGACCACAGAAAGAGGCTTACTGTCACAGTATAGCCGTTTGTGAAAAACCTCTGTGTGCAACTGATGGTTAAAATAAAACATTTCAATTCATTCAGATTTTTTGTGTTCAAAGTAGAAAAATAAATATTGAATGGTCGATTTGAATGTGTATACCAGCGCAATTCTAGGCACTATATAGTTGAAAATAACATTTGTTTATAGAGGTTATTTAAACATATCATGATATAAATATTGTGTATTGCGATATAGCCTAAAAAAATTGCGATATTAGATTTTCCTCATATTGCCCAGCTCTAGTTGGAATTCTGCTGCTTCACAGGGCTGTCAACCTATCTTGCTTATTTACATCTATTTGAATCTTCCCGTCTCAAAAAGATAGAGGCTCTGCAGCCCTGATTAGTGGAAGGTGGTGTTGTAGGTTAATATTATTTTACACGAGTAGATTCATCATCTAGCATTTCTGGCAAACAACAAACATCAAGCAGCAAGGTTTGATTGTCTAGTTGACTGTTCAGGCTCATCTCTACCACAAACCTTGTGTTTTTGGCTGAAAGTGTCTCATTTTGTCAGCTAGACCTGTGTAAAACCCATTCACTTACTTTCTCTCCCTCTGATCTGACACTGTCTCAGCAAAAAGCCTCAAACAAATGGTGGTTAAACTTTGATAAATATCTTCCCTTTAAAAGGCTCATTGTCTAATGCTTGGCAGTGACTCCTTTCTCTTTCCTGTGTTTCCAGCTTTTGTACTCCTGTTGGTTCATTTTCATATTGTCGTTTCATATTGGCGAGCTCCATTTGCATACATGCTGGGCGGATTTCTAAAGTCTGCACCACAAAGACTGCAGTTGGCTAATTAACCTAATAGACCTGGCTGAGTGGGTCTCGATCGATTGCTTCGCTGCGAGTTGCAGTTTGATCAAAGCGTAGTACATTTCCTCAGAGCGGTTTGGTGATCACAAAGGATTATTTTAGGAATATTGAAGGCTTGTCTGTGTAAATGCTGCCCCTCCTGCCTGCATGCCTGCCCCTTGTTTTGTGCACCATGTTTTGAGATGTATTTACATCAGCTCTCTTGGCTTCAGCAGTAACGCCATCTGGGCCTGCAGAGCTTCCATCACAGAGGAAAAATTGTCCTTTTTGAACTCTTATTTGGAGGGTTTATTTCAGTCAAAAGCCTTACTGGATTTTGTCTTTTTTTCCAGTCTCCAGTGTGCATTTTTAGCACAACCCAGTTATTATGTTATTGCTGCAGCTATCAATAGATCTGTATAATATTTTGGATATTATTATTATTATTATTATTATTATTATTATTCTTCAAATAGATTTTTCTTTAGATTAGATGCACTGTTGTCATTGTGCTTAGCACAGGTACAAAGCCACTGAGCATCATTCTGACATAAGTGCTGGGATTGTTCAGATGAGTCATGGCAACGTGGATCGCTGTGGTGATGGTGTCCTCTGTTGACCTGTTGGTGCAGTAGGCAAACTGATGGAGGTCCAAAGTGGTGGATATACAGAAAGTGGGAAAGAACACAAACGCTTACTTGTAAATGGAAAGTCAGACTGTAAGAAGAATTAACAAATGCTTTGTAATAAAAGGGTGATAAACATACTTTGTTATGCAATATGTGAGAGTCCTCCAGCGGTACAGTCTGGCAGACAATACGGTGGTTGTCACGTGTGCTCATTATGACACTTCTGCTTATCGACTCAGGAGTTCATTCTAAGATGTATCCTTCTGTACAGATTTATTTTATACAGTGAAATATAAATGCCATTTATTTTATTTTATTTTATTTTCTTTAATTGAATGTGTTATCAGTGTTATCCTGCAGAGACACTCCTACCAGAGCAAGGTAATTTCCTAAATCAGCCAGCTGTGAATCCACTGAGCTGAGAGAACTTGAGTTTCACATTCATGAGCTGCAATTTTTCCAAAAATACTCAGAAATATGTTTTGTCTGCTCTGTGTTTATATAAACTCTAAAGTGACCTAAATCTGTTGATCTGACTGAATCGGGAACCAAGTGAATAAAATATGCTACCTTTAAGTGCCATCTGTTAAAATTGCAAATCCACATGAGCAGTGTGAAGCCAATTATTTTGTTCTCACATCAGGGCGCTCTTAACTATCTGGATGAGAACGCAATATCAACAAAGTTGTTTTCGCTCACTGGTTTTGAGCTAGAGTTTGAATTGAATTTGATCTTTTTCCCTCTTGTTAAATGCAAAATTAACATTAAACTGTAGATTTGATAAAAGAAGAAAAGGCTTTTCTTTGAAGGACACCCACAGAAACACAAGATGTTTTTCTTGCAGTTAAACATTTTCTTGCCATTAAATGGCACAAAATGAGGTTTAAGTGCAGTTCAGGTTCAACGTGTGAATATATTCCAGGGTTCCTGTATATGTTAAAGGCAGAGAGTCAATGTTTGCTTATCTGATATGCAGCTCTGTTATGTCTGACCATTTCATTAGCTTTGTTTTGTTTTTCAGACCAGTGAATTAAGGGGCTGGACCAAAGCCCAGTATAACATAAATAAGGATAACTTTAATCTTTGATTCATGCAAAGTAGAGCAGGGCGATATGGCCAAAAATATTTATCACGATATATACCGTATTTCCCGGACTACAAAGCGCACCTGAATATTAGCCGCACAAGCTAAAATCAGGGGAAAATCCTGTTTTGTACATACATTAGCCGCACCTGACTAAAAGCCGCAGGTGTTTCAATATTGACTTATCATATGTAAGAGAATATGCACAAAGCGAAATGTCAGGAAAGAGATGGCTGTTTGGAGACACATCCCTTTTATTAATATTTTGAAAAACAAGTTATGGGTACATATTTGCATAACTTTTTAGGTATATGTACAAGTAGCGGTAATTACAAGTAGGAAACATGTACTGTGCTTCATAAATGAGTAACAAATGTAGTACATAACAATAACCTAGGGCACACCAGAAAAATAGATTGGACTACCTTTTAGGCTCAGGTGCAGTGACATGGCTTTAACAAGAAGAAAAGTCAGTCATTCACCACCATCTTCCTGCGCACTAAAACCACCAAAGTCCTCTTCTCCAGTGTCGGATACGAACAGGCTCAGGATGGCTACGTTATCCACTCTCAGCTTCTTTCCTTTGTTGTCAGTGTCAGAGTCGAACACCCTCTGAAGGGCCGTGGCGGTGTCCTCCTCTCCATCATGCAGCAGTCCAGCCCTTCGAAATCCGTTGGTGATCATGGATGTTTTCACACTTTTCCACGCTGTCAGATTCCACCGGTTGAGTTGGGCATAACTTGCTTTTCGCACGTTTATCGCCGCACATCATCCACGACTCCCGCTGAACGTGTAGCGCTACTTTGAAGTTTGTTTTTCGCGCTACTTGTACGGCACTATGTTGCCTGGCGGATGGACACGTGACCAACATACCACTCTTGAACCCGATACTGTGTGTCTGATGACATGCCCTTCCGCCAGGCAACGTAGTGCCGTACAACACCGGAACAAACAAAACAAATCGTCTTACGATATCACAAAAATCATGGACAATCCATAGAAAAGCCACACCTGACTAAAAGCCGCAGGGTTCAAAGCTGGTGCAAAAAGTAGCGGCTTATAGCCCGACAATTACGGTATTTGAAAATTTGCGATAACGATATAACTGACGATATAATTGATGCGAGACAAAATACAACTCCACAACATTACTAGCGCAAAAAGACATCCTTCCATTTATTTTCACTTAAACAAGAAGCTGGTTTTTATGTACATTAAAGCTTTATAAAAAATTAACAGTGCAAATGCAAATTCCTTGCTGAAAGTTTAACCAAAAGGCATTTCCAGTAGAAATGGGCCTGACATATCCTGAGCATAACCATGTATAATATCCACTGAAGTTAAAAAGAGGTGCTTTGCAACATTAAACTGCAATGTGCAGTACGTATTTTTCGGACCATAAGGTACATGGGATTATAAGGCACATTAAGCGAAACAAAGCAGTCAGATAAATCAAACTTTATTAAACTCTTTCTTCTTGCTTCCTCCACTTCTGTACCATTGATTCATTAATGAATGAATTCTGCTCTATTTCCATGTTGTTGCAGTATATTAATGACTAACCTTGTATTGTGGATGTATTATCTCAGTTGTTCTCCTGACTGAAGTTTGGTCCATTTACAGCATCCTGCCATGCGATTGCATTTGTCTCTAACTATCAGGAACTTTAACGTTAACTTTTATAAGTGGAAAAGTGTTAGTGTTCATCCTCCAGCTTCACTGTTTATGTTATGCTAACATAGCTGTGTCGCTAGCGATCACGTAGCACATCATTATATACCAGCTAGCCCAACTTCAGTAACTTTACAAACATCACTGCTGTTTAGTTTCCTGTCTTCATTTATGTTGGACGTGATAGCAGAGCTGTACGTTTGAATTTTTCCAGAAATCTCTGTCAGAACATGCAATATCATGCTTAGGTAACTAGCGAAACTAGCGAGCTAACTTCCGCTAGCTTCCTGCTAACTTCTAACTCCGTTAAATGTAGTAAATTTTGTTTTCATGGATGCCTGGAAGTTAAACTTCATAGTTACACCTGGTAAAGCAGCAATGCTGATCGTTTCATTAAAGATGAAAGAATTTAGACAGTTTTAACTCCCAGTGATGCTGCAGTGTTTGTTTGACCTGAAAAAGACGAAGTTTAGGACCCAGATTACTCCCAGATTTAAGAGCATCTTAGTCCGACAAATACGACAATAACGACGGCCGCTTGCATGTTCTGCAAAAAAATGTGCTTTGCCGTGTATCAGACGGACAAACACCAAACCAGTTCCACATCACTGAAGTTGCACCATTTTTACAAACCAATTCTGGTTCATCTGTTTCACTCAACAATCGGCCATGTGCGTATGAAAACAAAGGCACTGCGCATGCGCGTTTTACTCATATTCTATCGCGATAATTAATTTTCCTATCGTTGCCTAACATTATACCGGTATTACCGTGAACGGTATAATATGGCCCAGCCCTAATGCAAAGCTACTCTAGTCCAGGACTAAAACAAAAATAAGATATGGAGCAAGAAATAAGCATAGTAGATCCCGCTTAATTATAATCACTTCAAAAACATGTTTCAGTTTGCACAATTAAATGAGGGGAACTAGTTAATTCTTACAGACATTACTCAGAATGGTACAATATTGATAAAGTTAATATCTGAGTTCATATATTAATGGCACAGAACTTTGTAATGGTTAGATGACATAACAAAAGCCCCATTCACAAATCTGTAGTGTTAGCTGTGATCTCTCTAATTAGTAACTGTTACATATTCATCTAAATTTAATCCTTTTGCAAATCTGCTTCGTCTGTAATGAGTAGAATAAAAATCCCAAAGGCAAAGTGTGCCAGATGGAAAAATTAATCCTGTGTGAATACATCTCTTAGTTGTGTTTCATTTTTGTGTTAATTATTTACTGTCAAGGATTCCTTGGATTCAGGATGTAGAATTACAAGGGTTACAGTTAAACGCTTATGACAGTCGATTGGTTTGTTGCACATATCTGTGCAGTTGTCTTGCTGGCCTCTGACCAGAACGTTGGCCCTGTCTGACATGGACTTGGACGGGTAATCTGTGAGATCAGCAAAATGTAATCTTCTTTAGTCAATGACCTGGGTGGCATTATTCGTGTGGCTCAGTATGACTCAATGTGAGTGTATTTGTGTACGCGTACAGTAATCGTAGTTCATCAGAAATCCATTTTGTATGGAGTAATTGTGAAACACTAACTCTCTGCTTCTAAATACTTGTGTGATTCATTGCCTCCATAAAGGAGGCTTCTCCTACTCTCTTCTCAGTGGCTTGCATACTCAGGGTTGCTAGTATCATGTTATACCCTTTTCTCTAAACATTTCTCTGCATTTTCACTGAAGGAGGCGGAGAGGACAAAAATAACTGCATTTGCCTCGAAGATGTGCACAACAAAAGCTGTCTTAAAAAGACAGGATTTGCCCAGAAGGTGCAATAGAACTAATTACTGTCAAGTTTAAGCTGATTTGTGAAGCTTGTTGCAGAAAGTTATTTTCAAATCTAGCAGTGTTACAGCAACGTCATCATTGGTGGTTAATGAAGGGTGTTTTTGGAGACGGCCATCGTGATGTGCCACGTTGGCATGTGAAATGCAGCACTGAGCTTTTTACTATTGTGATCTTAGCTTATTGAAACTAGAAGACATGAGGACAGGCTGAGAAATGGGAGAACTGGTCAATCGAAAGCAACTGAGACAATCTAATGCTACACAGATCCTGTGTAACATGCAACTGTACATCTGCAACTTGTGCAGTCACCGTTGCTTGTTATTAGAAAGCATACACTATATTCCCTATTTTACTTAGTCTTTAAGTAAATATGTGGCTCTTTAGCTGGTAGATGTTCCAGTATGTTCACCAGAGCTTGGCCAACTACGTCAGTTTGTCTTTTTAGTCTACATTGGGTTTTTAAAGCTGTTATTTGTTCACTGTTGGAGAAAATTGCATTTGAAGTAAGCACTGTAGTGAACCGAAACAATAAAGGTCAGACGTAAACTTGAGGTATGCTGAACAACAGTAGAGAGGCAGACAAGGAACCAGGAAGTAAGTCAAACCGAGGGTGTTATGATTATGTTTTGTTTTTTGTTTTTTTTGTAGCACTATTTATTTTGTCTGGTGTGTCCTTATTTTCTTTGGTATATTAAACAGCTGATTTATGTCTCCCTATTGTAGTGAAAAGTGAAAAACAGTATCTTTTTCTTTACTTCTTCTTTATTTACACCACCTCTGCCTTGGTGAACCTCACCTTCTGCACTACTTTGGTAATTAACACTGGCCTGAGTATTTAGATTCTTTAAATAAATCATTTGAATTCTGAGCTTTTTATGTATCAGCGCCTCCTAATAAGTTTGATCTCTTTTAATTACAGAGGTGAGCCATGGCTGAACCAAACTCCTCCCGCCCCCAAAGGAAGATGTCCACCTCTGGGGAGAGTGTGTACAAGGTGCTAGGTCTGGAGAAAGGAGCGTCTGCAGAGGAAATCAAGAAAGCGTACAGGTAAGCTGGACTTTAGTTACTTCTCTTTATTAAAGTTCTTTTTGTTGTTTTGCCCATATTCTTAATTTTGGACCGTTAGAGTGGCTTTGCATTAGGGCTGCCACAAACGATTATTTTGATAGTCGACTAGTAGGGCTGGGCCATATTATACCGTTCACGGTAATACCGGTATAATGTTAGGCAACGATAGGAAAATGAAATATCGCGATAGAATGGGAGTAAAACGCGCATGCGCAGTGCCTTTGTTTTCATACGCACATGGCCGATTGTTGAGTGAAACAGATGAACCAGAATTGGTTTGTAAAAATAGTGCAACTTCCGTGATGTGGAACTGGTTTGGTGTTTGTCCGTCTGATACACGACAAAGCACATTTTTTTGCAGAACATGCAAGCGGCCGTCGTTATTGTCGTATTTGTCGGACTAAGATGCTCTTAAATCTGGGAGTAATCTGGGTCCTAAACTCCGTATGCTTCAGGTCAAACGAACACTGCAGCATCACTGAGAGTTAAAAACTGTCTAAATTCTTTCATCTTTAATAAAACAATCAGCATTGCTGCTTTACCAGGTGTAATTATGAAGTTTAACTTCCAGGCATCCATGAAAACAGAATTTATTACATTTAACGGAGTTAGAAGTTAGCAGGAAGCTAGCGGAAGTTAGCTCGCTAGTTTCGCTAGTTACCTAAGCATGATATAGCATGTTCTGACTGAGAGATTTCTGAAAAAATTCAAACTTACAGCTCTGCTATCACTTCCAACATAAATGAAGACAGGAAACTAAACAGCAGTGACGTTTGTAGGGTTACTGAAGTTGGGCTAGTTGGTATATAATGATGTGCTACGTGATCGCTAGCGACATAGCTATATTAGCATAACATAAACAGTGAAGCTGGAGGACGAACACTAACACTTTTCCACTTATAAAAGTTAACGTTAAGGTTCCTGATAGTTAGAGACAAATGCAATCGCATGGCAGGATGCTGTAAACGGACCAAACTTCAGTCAGGAGAACAACTGAGATAATACATCCACAACAACATGGGAATAGAGCAGCTGCCAGAGAATTCAACATTAATGAATCAATGGTACAGAAGTGGCGGAAGCAAGAAGAATGAGTTTAATAAAGTTTGATTTATCTGACTGCTTTGTTTCGCTTAATGTGCCTTATAATCCCATGTACCTTATGGTCCGAAAAATGCGTACTGCACACTGCAGTTTAATGTTGCAAAGCACCTCTTTTTAACTTCAGTGGATATTATACCGTAAATGTCGGGCTATAAGCCGCTACTTTTTGCACAAGCTTTGAACCCTGCGGCTTTTAGTCAGGTGCGGCTTTTCTATGGATTGTCCGTGATTTTTGTCATATCGTAAGACGATTTGTTTTGTGTGTTCCGCTGTTGTACGGCACCACGTTGCCTGGCGGAAGGATCGGGGTTCAAGAGTGGTATGTTAGTCACATGTCCGTCCGCCAGGCAACGTAGTGCCGTACGAAGTAGCGCGAAAAACAAACTTCAAAGTAGCGCTACGCGTTCAGCGGGAGTCGTGGATGATGAGCGGAGATAAACTTGCAAGTTATGCCCAACTCCACCGGTGGATTCTGACAGCGTGGAAAAGTGTGAAAACATCCACGATCACCAACGGATTTTGAAGGGCTGGACTGCTGCATGATGGAGAGGAGGACACCGCCACGGCCCTTCTGAGGGTGTTCGACTCTGACACTGACAATGAGGATTTCTTTGGTTTTGAAAGTGACAACGAAGGAGAGAAGAAGAGTGGATGACGAAGCCATCATGAGCCTGTTTGTATCTGACACTGGAGAAGAGGACTTTGGTGGTTTTAGTGCGTAGGAAGAAGAGAAAGATGGTGGTGAATGACTGACTTTTCTTCTTGTTAAAGCTGTGTCACTGCACCTGAGCCTAAAAGGTAGTCCGAATCTATTGTTCTGGTGTGCTGTAGGTTACTGTTATGTACTACATGTGCAAATATGTACCCATAACTTGTTTTTCAAAATATTAATAAAAGTGATGTCTCCAAACAGCCATCTCTTTCCTGACAATTCCCTTTGTGCATATTCTCTTACATATGATAAGTCAACATTGAAACACCTGCGGCTTTTGGTCAGGTGCGGCTAATGTATGTACAAAACAGGATTTTCCCCTGATTTTAGCTTGTGCGGCTAATATTTAGGTGCGCTTTGTAGTCCGGGAAATACGGTACATGGTTATGCTCAGGATATGTCAGCCCATTTCTACTGGAAATGCCTTTTGGTTAAACTTTCAGCAAGGAATTTGCATTTGCACTGTTACATTTTTATAAAGCTTTAATGTACATAAAAACCAGCTTCTTGTTTAAGTGAAAATAAATGGAAGGTTGTATTTTGCGCTAGTAATGTTGTGGAGTTGTATTTTGTCTCGCATCAATTATATCGTCAGTTATATCGTTATCGCAAATTTTCAAATATATATCGTGATAAATATTTTTGGCCATATCGCCCTGCTCTATCGACTAGTCACCGATTATTTTTGCGATTAGTCGACTAATCAGGTCATGCATCCATTAGACGTAAAACCTACAGCTTATTACACCAGCATGCATCTGCTCTTATATAACTATCATTAGCTTACAGCTTTAAGTGTTTTGCGTATGTGCTAACTAAAAATGAAGACAAGATGATTTTTTAATTTTTAATGAAATTTGCAGATTGTTTCTGTGAAGTTTAATAAACTCCTTGATATCTAAAATATAACAGGACACCGGTGTATATTCTCGAGCATCTCACACTTCTGATGACCAGTTGTATGCTTGACGTTTATTCAGCTGTGTAAAAACTATAACTTGAATCTCAGCCAAACTGATTTACTCAGGAACAAATAAAATACTAAAAAAAGCCAAACAATAACATTTTAAGTTATCTAAGTGACTCATATACGTTTAACCTGAGCAGCGAAAGACGGCGGTGGGTTTGACAACGATTTGCCGGGAGTCCGGTGTTCTCACGGGCTCTAGTGAGCCTTGAACCCGGGCTAGGTATCGAGCTGGTGGGTAACAGATGTCTCTGAAAACGTCGAAGCGCTTTTGAAAATATGAGATGTCTTGATAAACTGAGCAGATATTTGAGGTTTACACAGCTACATTCTCGCCTGAAAATGTGTTAAACGTTTATTTTGTGACCCAGAAAGAATAATAAGAGTAAAATTAAAACTAACTAGCTGCCGCCATTGTTGGAAACTAAGCAGGGCCGCACTATAAATTCTGGGACACAGCTTCTTCTTCAGGGTTTAACGGTTGGCATCCTTGTACATGCAGTGCTGCCATCTTCTGTTTCAGTCCGTTATTACACTCTTAAATCCTACTACTCATTCCTGCGTCTTTTGGGATCTTACAAAGCTTCAAACGACGCGTTGACTATTAAATTGGTCATCGACGATTTTGATAGTTGACGTAATCGTGACTAGTCGACTAATCGTGGCAGCCCTACTTTGCATGACTCACAAATTACAGCTCCCAAGTTTCTTTGTCTGCAAACAGAAGGTTTGAACAGCAGGTGGATTCTGTGCTACTACTCTGTTCAAATGTGTTATTTGTGTCCCTGATAGTGTTTACTCATAAGCTGCCAGATAACTAAAGTGCTGTTCAGAAATATTTCTTTACAAGTTGTCTGTTAATTCTGTCTGTAAAAGTGCAGACGACTGACATGAAAGCATTTCAAATGATATCTGTAATGCATTTACTTAAGATTCTTCAGACACTTCAGATTCTTATAATTCAGGAAATAAATAGGGAAAGTGCAAATTGATTAGCTGCCTCAAAATCACAGTTAAAGCTTTAATTTTACTTTCATGGAACAAACAAATAATACTGCTGCTTGTTTACTTTAATGTAGTTTCATGTGTGGGATAGACTTGTGACATTATAGAGTTTTTATTTATTTATTTTTTTAACAGTTTGAAAGTTTCCAGAACCCAAGCTGACATGTTGACATTCCACCTTCTTTGCAGTTTATAACAGTTTACAATCGTTTATAATTTTCACTAAGGTATTTAACGTTATAGTTACGGCTACAACTATTGGATATTATGATTAGTTCCATGGTCAGGCTATTTTCATCAGTTTTAGATAGGAGTACAGTATACAGTCTGCAATATAATGTGAAAAAGATTAAGCCGGTCATTAGAGTTGAAAGTGGTGGAAAATAATATGGTTGTAATTTTATGTGTATGTAATTTTAAACCATGACATCCTGGGCTTGAGCCTGTGAGGGAACCATGTGATATTTCTTCCTCACTCACACTTGCAGCAGATTCTTTCTGGCACATTTGGAGCAGACGATCAATAATTTTGTTGATCTTTTCCTTTCTCTCCTGACAGAAAACTAGCACTGAAGTACCACCCGGACAAGAACCCAGACAACCCAGAGGCAGCGGAGAAGTTTAAGGAGATCAACAATGCGAACTCAATTTTAAATGATGAGAACAAGAGGAAGATTTACGACGAATATGGCTCCATGGGCCTTTATGTGTCCGAACAGTTTGGAGAGGAGAGCGTCAAGTACTACTTTCTCATGTCCAAATGGTGGTTTAAGGTTGGTGTGTTTGTGTTTTTGTGTGCTATCTCTGACTTCTAAACTGTTTTCAAACATTCTCGAAATTATCCTAAAGAGCTTTGTCTCAGAATACAAAGGTCCTTAACCTGACAGCCCACTGGTGCACATAGGCTCAATGTCCAATTAAGCCTATGTGAGAGTAAAGAAATGTATGTCCTGACTTATACGTGCTCTTCTAAGGCAGCACACATCTGTAGTTGGCTACTTCCTGTGAAATGTGCAGACCTGATTCTCCCAGCATTGTCCCAACAACCCAGCCGTGTGTGAAAGTGGCTCAGCTGGATTTACTAAATATATTTGACCATTTTGGGACAAAATGGTTTATGCCTTTATTTGGTAATGTGCAGTGTACTTCAAAAATATAAGTTAATGTGTACTTAGTGGTGCATATTGTAACAGCAACATATTGTTAATGCAGTTCAAGGTCTGTGTATTAGAAGTCTGGTAGAATAAACTGATCTGCTGTTTGTGTTAAACAGGATTATTTTTGCTTTTATAATAATCTGTAACCGTTAACTGAGCTAATAGGTATTTTTTTTAGAGCAAAGTGATCAGGTTTATAAAGGAGTTTCACGCTTGACTAATTTCCCAGCAGCCCGTGCTTTACCAGGCTGATTCCTGATTGGTGGCACTTTTTTTTTCTTTCTTTTTTCTTTTTTCTAATCATGGCTACAGATCATAGTAGGCTAGATCAATCTTTGTAGCGTGAGTACAATATGAAACGTGATCTGGTGTTTTCTTGCTGGTGTGAGCTGTCACCCTCTGCGTCTGCAGAAATGCACCTTTTCCATCTGTGCCTCATAGTCAGTGTTTAGGGATGGATAACAGTACAGTGAGTGCGAACATAACTGCAGTGAATGCTGGCTTTGTGAGGCTCGTAATGTGGTTTTACAGTCCCTGCGCTCAAAAGATGTTCTGTGCCTCTAAAATCCATTTAGGGAAATTACAAATTAAACATTTTTGGGGAGGGTTTTTTTTTCCTTTCTTTCTTTATGTGATTGTCTTAGATGAATTATGATTGTTACACATTCATGAGTCTTGAATATGGTGACAGAAGCACTGACTGTGCAAAATGACATCTGTAATCTGTTTATAAAGGATTGGATGAAATCCTCACTGTTTGCTGTCAATAATTTGTTGGAGATTAAGATTAAAGTTCTTTTAGATCCTCTGTGTCATATGGCTAAAAATCTGTTTGCATGTTAATCCCTGTAGGGTCTGGTGCTGTGCTGTACATTATTCACTTGCTGCTGCTGTTGCTGCTGCTGCTGTTTCTGCTGCGGGAAGTGCAAACCTCCAGATGACGATGAAAACTACCAGTACGTCAACCCCGAAGACCTGGAGGCCCAGATCAAAGCAGATCAGGACGGAGGTAAGAAAAATCATAATCCAAGGTTATTTAACACTGTTACTGGTACCTTTGGAAACATCTTGCAAGTGTTTAATTATAGTTCAGTTGAAACCCAAATAAGATCATTAAAAAATGATGGATTTGGTTGACGTCGCAGGGTCAACCTATGAAGTCTTTTTCACAAGGACAACCACTCACCAGCCAAACCCCCACAGGCCACAGCCTCCACTGTGTGAGGCCTGTGGGCGTAGTTAGGGGGGCAGTATTTAGAAAACTAGCATGCCTCAGGAGGCAGCCACAAAGGGAATGGGCAAAGTTATTGAGGGCTGACGGGTGACAACCAACTGACGCTGTCAGCCGCTGCCAAAAGCAGACCATGCAAGACAAACGAGTGTGCGCTGGTGGGCTTTTACTTCCTCTGGTGTGATTATTTGTTGGCTACAATCTCTCTTTCCATCATTTCGGCTCAAGCTGAACAAAATGATAAATGACTTTCATTTATTTTCTCATCAGATTTGCGCTAAATTGTAATTTTTCATTTGTGATCAAGTCTGAATTGGTATTTGTGCATCCAATAGACAAAACAAAGTCATTTTTTAAATTTTTTTTTTACTTCCGTCATAGAGGCAAAAGACTGTAGCCACCAGTTATTAAATGTCAACCACTTTGATAAAGTCATCCAGTAAATGTGAGCCTGAGGCTGTGTGCGTGTGATGTGGAAAGTGGAATCAGTGCTTGTACAAATTTATTCTACACAGAATCATTATGACAAACATGAAAAAATTGTCAAGTTATTTTCTGCAGATTAATCTGCTGATGAGTCTAGTTTGTTTTATTTTTCATCCCCCTCCAGTTTAGTTGTGATCACTCTTGAAGAAATCTGTGACATGTGCTTTTCAGAAACTATTCAGAAGTGTTAATAAATGGAGTAAGACCTGAAGTAAACAGTGTGCAGAGACCAATAGTGCTGACAGCTCAAGCTTTGATTAGACTCCAGCCAGCTGGAGACACTCGGGTAGTCATTGCTGGTATATTTCTTTGAAGTCTGCTTGAAATTTGCCATCTGGGGCACGTACACAGTTGGTGCATTGTAATTTAAAGTCCTGCGGGGTCACAAGAAATTGGCCAACATACAAACATCCACACTGACCCAAGCAGGCTCACAGATGCAGAAAGTATAATAAAGACCTCATAAAAGAAGGGAAAAAGGCATTTAATCACATTAAGTGACGTGGCAATGCCCATTTGTAGATCTGTTTAAAAAGAAATGCTGTAAATTCTACAAATATTTCTGTTGGATGTGGCTGTAGAGCACACTACAAACGCCTCTCCTGCGGCTCTGGCTCGTTTCATTAAAACTGTTAAACTGTTTCTTCATGATGTAGCCCTTTTCTTTCAGCAGGCCTGCTGAAGCGGGGACTTTTCTGTGTACACATTTTACAGAATGACCTGTGTCTTTGGTCGACTGTGTTAAAATCTGAACGTGTGATAAAGCTTCAAAGCATAACGAATGCATAAACTGTAACATGCTGAGGTGTTTATTTCTTTATTTATTGCTTTTAAATTGAGCTTTTCTTTAAAAAAAATATTTTACTTCTTGCTTTCTAGAGTTTAAACACTAACTTTAATAAATAAATACAAAAATCAAAGTCAGCTCTAAGGTCTCTGTTGCATCATCAGTGGATTAAACATGCTCTTATGCTTCAGGATTCGTGTTTTCATGCTCCAATCCAACAGGTAACACAGTAATCATAGGCCAGCCTACATCTAATCTGGGTCCAGAAACCCCAGAAGGAAAGAGCATGCCCATCCCCCTGCCTATGCCAATGCCGCCACCTGAGCCCCAGTCGCCAACTTCAGTCAACCCAGTAGTGGAAGATAGACCTGGGGAGAGCGTACCAGATTTAAAATGACTTGTAAGAGCCACGTCTACTGCTTTTTAAATTTTTTTATTTTGTTTTATTTTTTTTTTATGTGTCACGTTGTCATCCATCCATGTTGTCACGTAAACAAAGCCGTCTTGGCCCATCCTCACCCATCTTCACGCTCCATGTTGCATGTCCGCTGGCAGCACGCAGCTTCTGCTTACTCACTCATCCGTTTAAAAGAAAAAACTGCTCCTGCTGTCCACTTACCATCGTCATGCACATTCACTGCATCAGTCACTGTGTTGTTCTAGTCGTCTTGTACCTGCATGTCTCTTATTCCTTACCCGTGTCACATTAGGTGCTGTCATAACGTGAGCATGGTGATGTCGTGTTGGTGGCACTTTGTACAACATTGTTGTGTGCTCATTATTTCTGCTTGTTGTCAGATGATACGATTATGGGATATTTTTAGCATTTGTCCTGTGAAAAGAGAGGTCCAAATTAAGTTATTCAGATGGGATGTGGAGTGTTATATCACATTCACTGAAATGTGGACGTTAACTTTGCACAGCATTACATTTGTAAGATGGGGGAAAACAAACTGATGACCCTTTTGCCCTCTTGTAATAGCTTTGTTCCCTTTGGCTAATTTATAGCTTGCTGTTTAAAACATAAAACTAGTTATATAGATAACTTGGATATTCTTGATGTAATTTCCAGGTCTGTTGTACGATAAGAAAGTTTTTAAAGGTAAGTTCCCCTAAAACCTACAGGTAAAATAAGAGGTTTGCTTCATCTTAGAATAAGACGAGGCCTTACAATAGGGCAGAAGAGTTATACCTTATTTATTTCATGCTCCGTATGTCAATGTTTGGCTTAATTTTGAAAGTGTGCCTTTGTCTTCTACAGGAAAGTGATGGTGTGGATAAGCCTCAACTAGCAAAAGCAGGAAGGTAAGATACAACGGATGATGATTTTAAAAGTGAAACTTGGAATATAAACAGTTGGTTTGAACATACTGAGAAAGTGGTCTGTGTAACTTAATTAGTGGTTGGGCAGACAAACAGCTTATTTTGTTCATTTCTCAGGGTCATTTTGATGTGGCTATTCTCAGTCATTAAATATTAACTTTTAATTCCTTGATCTACAGTACAGTGTTAAATCTACTGTGTGGGCTGTAGACCTGCTAATGTAGATGGATACTAGTTTTCTCTTGCTTTTGAAGTCTTTTTTTTTTTTTCCCCCTCAGTAAAATATTTATTGGCTCCAATTCCAACATAAACATCTCAGTTTCACATGTGTTGGCAGAGCAGTGCAGACACACCAACACAAGTATTGAATCAAATGTCTGTAACAACAAGGATACCAATACTATAAATTAATTTAAATTGAATGTCTAGAGTTAGGATAACACTTTTGGATTAGGTGGAAGCTATGCACTGCTGTTATTGGCTATGCAAATAATAGCAGTGCATTATTTGCATAGCCAGAGCGTGGTTAGGTTTACGTTGTTAGATAAGGTGTTTGTATGTGTCCTACATACACAGTGGAAAAAATAAAATATGAAAAGCTCATTCTAAGCAACCTCATAGTTGGAATTTCACTTACTTGTCTCTGCAGCAGTATGTGCTAAGGTTGGATATACAGTTGCCAAGACTGGAATAAAAGACAGAAGCTTCTTGAAGTATGATTAAAGTTGTAATTAACCTGATATAACTATTTTTAATCTGATTTTGACTTCCTCTTTTTCCCCCTTCAGCCTTCTGCGCCCCTCTTATGACCCAGCCACGTCTGACTGCTGCCAGCGACCCAGAGAGAAACCAGCCCGCTGTCACCAGCCAACCCACAGTTCAGGCCTGATCCACCCAGACCTACCCGAGCCACCAAACAAGCCCTGCCAGGTGGGCACTGAAATGCTCCCGGCTCCCTTCATGGAACTTAAAATACGGAGAAGTATTCACGCAGATTAACCTACTAGATGCTACGAGCGTCATGGAGGATAATTTCAGGCCAGCTATTAAGACCACAAGCCATCCTCTAACAAGTCTCCTCTCTTCTTCCACCTTCACACATGTCCAGCCTGGGCTGGATGTTACCTTGATAGCAGTCCAGTTATCCAGGGCTAGGCTTAAAGTCCATCTCTTCTGGTCATTCCATTCTAACCAGTAAAGGTCTGACACTGGCCAGCAAAATTGCAAAAATGGGGACATGAGGGCCGAAAAAAAAAAAAAAAAAGTCACGTAGAGGTGGCTTTGATTGTTTACCTGCTATCCAAACCGGGACTGGAACTTACTACCTTTTTTTTTTTCCTGTCACAATCTTAACCGCCTCCCATCATGTTGGATTCCATTGGTCACCAGCAGGAGCACTTATTTTCTGTTTTCCCTCGTTAACCTGCCTAGGAGTTGCCCTCTGAAGAAACCCATACACGTTGGTGGTAAATTCATTGCCACTCTTTGTGTGTTCATATCAGTGGCAAGACAAGAACTACACATTTCTTCTTCTTCGTGAACAATCGCATTTAGTTAAATGTTGCATTGTCGTCCTCTAATGTCTCAAACTAGTCCCATCGATGGTTGTGTAAAAAAAATAAATAAATAAAAAATTAAAATAACCTTCAGAGGCGGCAGGAAGTCTAACAGATGCTTCACCATGTAAAAAGTTTTCAATCAGGACACTGTTACATTTCATTGCTTTAACAATAAATGTCTGAGCCTAATCTTTGAGCTTCGATCAGGAGGTGGACTTGACGCTTCCACCCCGGCGCGCATGCAACTTGTACGGCTGCATGCCTCTTCTTGTACAGCACTGGAACTCACCTCAAACGACAAACATGGGACAATTGCTGAGCTTGCAGACATGCAAACTGTAAATGAACACGAGCCCTTATGACATCATGTGCCACCCTCAGCGGGGAAAAAATAAAAAGTACCCCCCCAATAATAATCTGCCGACTGAAATGGACAATTACAGATGCCATAGTCTTTTAACTAGAAATAACTTTCTGTTAGATTTACTTATTTTTTTTATATATATATTGCGTTTTTTTTTTTTTTTGTTTTGGTTTTTTTTTGTGTTGCAGTCAGATTATTCGGTAGACCAAAGCCGACAGCTTCATGTAGCCCAGGCCGATAGTTTCTAGAAATGCCATTTGCTCTGTAAGCCACGGTTCAGATTGTCAAAGCTGTGTGTATATTATGCATTTCAGTCTATGCACCGTGTCAGACGGGTCTGTTGCCATTTTTCTTCTTTTATTGTACCTCTTACATTCAGAACTGCAGAAACCCTGAAAGTTACTTGATCTATGAACTCAGCTCCAGATTCACTAAGACTAGATTGCAGGGCAATCTCTTGATTTAGTTGCACCACTATTGCTTTCTATTTGGGGATGCTTTGGACATTTATTTGCAGCCTTTTAAAAAGAGTAATGAGCAAGCAATCAACCATCTTTACTGCAAATTTCAGGCACTCGCCCTTTAACTGCAGGACTGATCCATTCATTCCTGCGTCCTTACTGATCTGTTCTTAGTTTCTGGGCAGGAAAGTCCTCCTTTATGTACTAACCTGTCCCTGGCAGCGCTGTACCTTCAAGAATAATTGCAGCAGTGACTAAAAATACAAGCCCCAAATGCACTCACTGTTGTCTGTTATTTTGCAGAATCACCCAGGAATACTTTGTCTAAAGTAATTCAATGCATGAGCACGATTGATTAAATCTAACCTGAAGCATTCGGCTCTCCTCTTCATCTTCGCTCATTGTGCACACTTGGCATCGCTCTTCCTTCATGCTTTAGTGAATCTGGATCAGTGTTTGTGTTGACACACCTTGAATTGCACAATAAATACAGACACTACAGAGATTTTTGGCTTCATCAGTTTTATACACCTTCTTTGAGTCAAACGCACTTTTCCTCTGTATTGTTTTTGGTTTCATGTTTTGTTTTTTTCCTCTTTTAGATTTCAGTCACATTCTTTAATTACAGTTGGTCATTCAGTGTGTCTGCACCTTTAAAGCTGCAGCTAACATTTATTTATTGCTTTTTGCTTGCGTTTAATGTGAGAAAATGGTAAGAAATATCCAACACTAGTTTCCATTATAGATTATTTCATCCAAAATCTGGAGGCAAAGACAAAGAAAAGCGCAGTTGGCAAATTGTTTCAGCTCTTAATCTGGGACACCAGAAACTTATTGAGTCACTGCTATCGTTGACATGCTAATGTCTGTGTTGTCCAGCTCAAAATGTCAGTGGATCTGCTCATGACAAAGCTAATTGCTTCTAGATGGCAAATGATTTAATTGCTTTCCCTACGGGTGATTTGATAGATTTAATGCCATCTAAGGTTGAGACGTGAGGATTACTAATGATGTAATGTGATTTTGGTGAGAGTTTGAGCTGCCAGCATTTTCCATGAATCATCCACTTTGCACTGATTTATTGACTTGTCTGAAACTGATTTTCTTCCTTGACTCAAAAGCTGTAATGGAAGACAGATGAAGCCCAATAAATAAGCAATTTACTTCAACAAAAGCTCAAAACACAGAACACATTGTGTTAAGCATTATTCTGCTACATCTCCATGGATGGATGAATAGATGGCTTTGGGCGTCTTCTGAAATGACAAACCTTTTTTCGTAAAGAAGTAGTTCAACATTTTGGGGAATCTGTTTTAAAAATGTATTTGCTTCAATGCTTTCTTGCCATCAGACTGTAACTAAAAGATGGACATCACCACCTCAGCGTCAACCTTTGTGTTAATGAAGGCTTGAGCCGAGGGGTTTTTCTGTTTTTGCCATTTTTATGATTTGAAACTGTGCATGATGGATGAGGGGTGGGTCTGACTAAAAAACCAATGATATTGCACAATCATAGGTTAGCAACTTGTCAATTACAAAGTAAAGCAGCCTCTGGTTTGTTAATGAGGTCACCACTTACAAACTGGACCCAAAATTAATATGTGGAACTAGCGATCGAGGCCACGTGTTTAATCTGTAAACTCACAGATTAAAAGAGCGTAGAGCCATTTCCTTTAGACATCTATACGGCGCCGTCTCAGATGGCAGCCTGTCTAGCATGCTCTCTACAGTTGAAAATTACTTTGAGCATGTACATGACAAAAGAGTTTCCCTCGGGATAAATAAAGTTCTTATTCTTATACAGTTGTGAAACTGGAGTTGCTGCCCTCTGTTGGCCACTAAATGAATGTGTTAAGGCCCTTCACTGGCTTAATTTTGTTAGTGATTTAAAATGGTATTGATGAAACACGAAATGCACATTTCCCAAAATGTTCAACTCTTCCTTTAGTAGTGCATGCATTTTAAAATGGGGATGTAACGATTTTGAAATTGTGATTCGAAACAGAATTTAAAATCATATACCAATATTATTACTCTGCAAGTTTATTTTGTTCTTATTTATTTGCCCCTCTCTACAAAAGAAAGGAAAAAGAAGATGAGCAAATAAAACCCCACTAAGCTCTTTTAAGGTCTTTTTTTTTTTTTTTTTTAAAGCGATGACTCCTAAATGGCCTCTTATTTTCTGATGTTACTGATACTTGGCTTTTTTTACTGCTTAGTCTCTAATTTAAATAAAAAACGATATTTTACTCCCATGTTATTTTTAGATTGTTTTAACGTTTTCAAACCTCAAGCATTGTTTACTGACATCATGTGGAAGCTGTTCAGTTGTTGTCATGTGGAGCGTTACAGTCCTGTTTAGAGTACTAATGCTAGTTGGTCTTTTTTTGTATCTGTGCTGGCCAAAACTATAGTTGCATCTAAATTCGGCTTCTAAAACTCTTCTGTATTACCCGGTGTGTTATAATAAATGAATGCAGAGCTACGTGTACGATCATATTGTGAAAAAACAAACCACCTTTGATAAGTTTTTATCAGTCACTTCATATCTGCTCTCTTTATTCACATATCCGCTTGTTTCTGAGTGAAACCGTCTGCAGACGTCTGCATGTCATAGTTGTTTTTAATCCATAATAACATCCAAAAGTGAAACGGAGCACTTCATTTTCATTTATTGCTACATGATTAGAGTTTAAGCATGATGGTGAGCACTCAAAGTCATACTGTTTAGTTTTTTAAACACCATAAAACAGCAAAATGATTTTTTTTTTTTTTTTAAATCTTACTATTAGGCGACATGTTTTATGAAAGGATTTAACAGAATTGCTGATGTTTGACGCTAACATGTCAGCATGCACTGTTTGTGTGGTGTCCTCGGGATTCCCATGTACTTGTTTGCTATTCACCTAGGGACCATTTTTGACCCGAGGACACCACAAGGGTTACTACAACCACTGGCGTATGCTAAAAACAATTAGCATGGAGCTAATTTCTTTTTGTGGATAAGCTGAGTGGTTGGAAAAAAAACGTTGCACTCATCTTTTTTAAGAAGAAGAAATTTAAAAGAAAGTGAACAAATTTAGAAGAATTTGGATAAAGACATTTTTGGATGAAACTGGGGATTGATAAATAGGAGAGCTGACTGTTGTGGTTCCCTGTGGACCACATGTAAAATTTATTATAGAAACCAAATAAAACAACAGGATTTTATAACTTCTAGTGTGTAACTTTGTCTTATGTTTGTGCTTGCTTAGTAAATTATGTCAAGGGTTACACTTTTAGTTTTTTAGCACCACTTAAGAAAATAAGATGCATAAAGCTACTTTCAGCTTGCTCCCTGGCCACAAGGGGTCGCCACAGCAGGTCGCTTCACGATTTGTGTTTATTCAGTTATGTTGGCTTTTGTTGTTGTTTTTTTTTTTTTTCTTAAATTTTATTTCTGCATTTAAATTAAACATAACATGCTTATACAAATCAACCGAGAACAATTACTGTCTTTAACATTTGTGAACTTATAAGCATGAAAAGAAAAAAAAGAGAAAAAAGAAAAAGAAAAAAGAGGAAAAAAACAACAACCAAAAAAAAAATAAAAATAAAAAAATTATAACAATATTAACTAAATGAATTATTATTATTTATTTATTTTTTAGTCTATTTCACTCTTTATTTAGGCTTTTGTTGTTGTTGTGGTGTGTTTTTTGTTTTTGTTTTTTTCAGGCTCTTCCCGATGCAGTAAATTTAAAATAATACTACAAAAATAATAATACAAAAAAATGGAGATAATTGAAAATACAGAAAAAAGAAGTAATTGAACCATTAGTGAATAATAAAGAGCAATTCATTGTCATCAGAGCCATCAATAGTGAATGAAACGGCTGCAAACAGTACCAAGAGAATAGCATGTGTGGTGGTGCTGGTGTTGACAACCATTATCACGTTAATAAACACTAAAGCAAAGGTTATATGGTAAATGAATGAGAGCCCAGCTGCATTTGGTGTTCGTAAGGGTGCAGGGTGGGTTTTATTTTTATTTATTTATTTTTAATAAATAAAAAGTTTGTTGACAGGAAGGTAATCACAGAACAGTCACATGGAGGTCTTCAGCTTTAATCCCTGTGTTTGTATGTTTGGCTCACTGCAGCAGCCCTCCACTCCAGACTATTACAGTTTTTCTCGATTGCTAAAAAACATTTCTTGAAACTACGCCTCATATCCTCACAACAGTAAACACAAATCCATAACATCTCACTCAATTTCCCAAACATCCTATTTCCAGGTCAAAATGAAGCTCTACACCCAAAAAACTATTCACTCCTGCTGAAAAACCAAACTTTGCCCTCAGACATCAAACACAAGCCCTCAAAAACACACACACTACAACAGAGTTTTGCACACTGGTACAATTAATTCAAAACAATAGTTCCAAAACAAATAGGTTGCTTATGGTTCTCCCCTTCAAAACCCTTGTCACATGATAAACACAAAAGACGCAACCAATGTATGTACAGTGGCACATTGTCATTCATGTACTATACAGTACAACACACACCAGAAACATTATCCCACCTCAGCATCTTGTCTTTGGTCTGGGTCAGGCCAGAGAATCTCATCCACATCACAGGCTATATTGGCCCCAGCCAGGCAGCGGGGGTAAAATCCTCTTGCATGCCTGATCCACCCCTGTCATGCATCTACTGATATGTCTAGGCAGGCCTCTTCCATGGCCTGAAGGAGGTGAACACGGACATAAGGTTCTCGGTCATACACTTTCCACCGCCATGCCGAAAATAACTCCTCTATCGGGTTTAGAAAGGGAGAGTATGCAGGCAGAAAGATATTAGAAAACCTTGGGTTATTGGTAAACCAGTCATGAACCAGAGCAGCGCGATGGAAGCTGACGTTATCCCACACAACAACGTAGTGAGGCTGCTCTGGCTGTGCTGGTTCCCTGTAGTCCAGCTGGAACATATGTTGTCTTAAACCATCAAGAAAAGCAAGGAGAAGCATAGTGTTATAGGGTCCTAGTACGGCATGGTGGTGGAGTACCCCTCGTTGGCTGATGGCTGCGCACATAGTGACATTCCCTCCACGCTGACCAGGGACATTTACAATAGCCCGATGGCCAATTATGTTCCTCCCCCTTTTCCTTCTTTTGGTCAGGTTAAAACCTGCCTCATCCACAAAGATTATTTCATGGGGAACAGGCCGTCCTTCAATCTCAAAGATTCTCTGCAAAACACATAACACAGTAGAGTCAATCGGTACCCTGAACCACAGTTCAAGAGTGCTGAAATGGCAGCATAAACTGCCATGCTGTGATGGTACACAATACTTTATACAGTATCAAAACTCATACCTGAACATATTCCACACGTTGGTTTTTCACTCTGTCAGAGTTTCGTTCGAAAGGGACTCGGTATGCCTGTTTCATCCGGAATTGATTCTTTCGGAGGATGCGGTCAATTGTGGAGAGGCTGATGGCATTTATGCCTCGAAAAAGATGATCATCCTCAATCACTCTCCTTTGAATCTCTTGCAGGCGGATTACATTATTTGCAATTACCATGTTTACAAGTTCCCTCTCTTGCTCCTCCGACAAAAGCCTTAACCTGCCTCCACCAGGTGGTCGTCTCTGTGTCCTACAAAAATAGAAGCACTCATTACTGTAACTGTCACACATTCATTTTACAGGCAAATAATGGAAACATACTGAAACTCAAGACACATAAGTTCAGTAACTTAAACGTTACTGTACAAAGCAGTCTTACTGCAAGTACACCTACCTGTTTTCCTCCCTGAAGGTTCTGATGATGGAGACAACAGTGAAGCGACTCAAATTTGGTTGTACTCGTTGCCCAGCCTCCCTCATAGTCATCCCATGGACAAGGACATGGTCAACTAAAGTGGCTCGAATTTCATCCGAGACTGACTGTCTTCTTGCCCTTGCTCTTCCCCTTCCTTGTCGCCGTCGTTCTCCACCTCCACCTCCTTCACCACGTCCTCCTCCTCCTCCACCTCTCCCTCCTCCTCCACCACCTTCCTGTTGTCCTAGACCACCTCCTCCTCCTCTTCCACCACGTCCTCCTCTTTCACCATGTCCTCTTCCTCCACCACGTCCTCCTCCTTCACCACGTCCTCCTCCTTCACCACGTCCTCTTTCTCCACCACGTCCTCTTCCTTTGCATCTCTTTGGATCCATTGTTTCAAACCTGAATGAGCTGACTTTGGCCCTTTTATCTATCCATCGCAGGTTCTGATTGGTGTGTGCTAAATTTTGACTCCTAGTGTTTCCACCTGGTTAATTGTGTGCTAATTGAGCTCAAGCTATGCTGACTTAAGTTAACATTATTGCATGCTAGTGCTTTCTAAATGACTACATGGTGTAAGCACTGTAAAATGTAGGGATTTGTGTGTAGAGTTTTGCAGTAACAGTTCACCAAATTTGAGTCATGTGTCAAAGCAGGGAATAGTGTTTATAGTTCAGGGAAATGGGTGAGCTTTTTGAACAATAGCGTTACGGTTTTGAAATTTTAGTTTAGAGGCCTGGTTATAGTGTTTAAGCAATCGAGAAAAACTGTAATAGTCCCGTTAGCCCATTAGCAGCTTAGTTCTGCCGACTCCATTCTGTTGATTAGCAAGTACTTCAGGGTTTTTGGTTTTTTTTGTTTGTTATTTTTTGTCTGTCCCTGGGAACAGACCTCACTGCTGTATGCTGACAGGTTGAAGGCCACAAAGGGGTCTCTGGGTCACATTGTGAACGAGATCAGGCTTAGATTCTGCATGAGTAATCAATGATAGTTTACCAGGTCAGAGCATGAAAGCATAAAAGTGATTGTAAAACAGTTAATTCATAGTTACAGTGTCAGACAGTGACAAAAAGAACATACACAATGTCCCGCCTCAATGTGCAGATAGTATACAGTGAAATAAATACAGATTCAGACTGCTTCATACATTTATAGACTTTACTATTCTTAATTTTAGGCCAGTAGTCATCTTACCTCTGCTCTTTAACATGACTGCATTAATAAACTTCACGTCTTTAGTGTTTAATATTAATATTCACAACACATTACTTGATTTTTCTGATCACATTTTGCCCTCACATTAGTTAAAATGACTTGAGTGGTCCATAACATGATGTAGTTGTAGTAGTAATCAGTCATAGTCTGTTAAGTTTAAGCCCCAAAAAGAAATTCCTCAGTTGTAGTCACGTCCCTGCTTTGATGTCCAAGCTCCTGTATAAATGTGATATAATCTGAGGTTTTCTTGCACATTTGACACAGATATTCAATAAATGCTTTCTCCTGAGGCTGAGGGTGCTGAGGGTAAACAGTAGATGGCGTTCTTGAGTCGGTTATCTAGTCTCTGACTGATATTTCTGTATTTATAGAGTTTAAATGTCCTGTGAGCCGTTGTTTGTTTGGAGAGACGCTTGGCCAGTGATTCTGTTCAGCTTATTATTAGGATTTGGTTACTGACGGACTTTGTTTTTTTCTTCTTCTGCCTTCCTGCTTGAAGACTCAGTTGCACACCTCACATTTATATATTTAGTAGAGTGGAAAATGAACATTAAGTTAAGAACCAAACTAAAATTTTAACTTTATTAGAATTTCTTTTAAAATTTGAACCATTTTGGTACATTTAAAAAAAAGAAAAAAAAAGTTCTTACTGAATTGAATGTCGTCAAGAATCATAAATCAGCCGTGGGGGGAAAAAATGCTTTATTGTGTTGACTTGTACCCAGCTCATTATTTAGCAAAGCTTTGCTTGTTTGTTTTTAGTGGTTTCGATATTAAATATCTTTGATTAAATGATATTTTCACACTTTGCTTTGCTCCAAATAAGGAGGCGGCTTGTTGGAAAAATACAGCACAACAAATACTCCGACTTTCTGACTAATCTCCTGGTGAGATTACTCAGAAAGTTGGATGAACAGAGATGTTGCATACTCAGCGTGTTCTGCAGGAACAAACAGACATCTAAGTTGAGTAATGCTTCAAGCTGTTTATGCCAGCATGCTAATCACCTGAAACTTTGCTGTCACAGGTTGCATTATGTCACCAGGATCCCCTCTGAAGTATCAGACTTCATAAAAATAGAATAATTTGAACCCAGATACCGAACCCTGCTGTGATCCCCTGCCACTCCCAGACTTTCAGGAACGCAGTTTAGACAGTAACCCAAGCCAGAACAAACTGAGGAGCTAAAAATACCAACAGAGGGACAGGCTGGCTGCTGTGGGCCTGAGGTGTGTGGGAGGGTCTTTACATGGGCTTCAGGCAAGCTGGCTGTGGCATAAAGTGTTGGACAACTGGGGTTAGAAATGGCGCAACAGCTAAGTGGAAAATACTAAAAGCAACTAACTTTACAGCCATTTGAGAGTAGAAGGGCGGAACTTCCTGACGTCTTTGACATCTTCCTCACCACTGGAGGTGATGAGCTTTGCTCTCAGCTTTAAGCACCCGACAGCAGGCAGCTCTGGGCCCGGTGCTGGAAGCGGAGCAACCATGGAGAATCTGGAAAAGCAGCTGATCTGCCCCGTCTGCCTGGAGATGTTCTCCAAACCTGTGGTCATCCTGCCCTGTCAGCACAACCTCTGCCGCAAGTGTGCCAATGACATCTTCCAGGTGAGACTAAAAGAAAACAGGAGACGACCTTCTGGGTTAGTTTTAAAGGTTTTAGATGGCGTTCCCCTTTATCTACACTCATCCTCAGAGTCTGCAGTGAGCTTAGATTCACGCTACAATGTGATGGAGTGAAAACCCAAACAGACACTATTTATTTTGTTCTAGTCCACTTCCATGTTAGCAGATAGTATCTGTATATTAAATACGCTTTTGAAATTTAGAAATCAGATTTAGTCATTAATCAACAGCAACCTAAACTCAGGCTTTTTCTAATGTAAAAATATTTCTTTCTTCTAGCTGTTTCTTTACATCAGGTACGAGAATCTATGAACACATAACCCCAATTTTAGCCAAACTACATTGGCTCCCTGTTAAATATCGTATAGATTTTAAAATTCTTTTTTTTATTCACTTTTAAAATTCTGAATAATTTAACGCCCAGCTATCTCTCTGAACTACTCCACTTATACAATCCCATCAGAGCACTTAGATCGTCCAATCACAGGCTCCTAGCACAACCTAGGTCTCGACTGAAGTCGAGAGGTGACCGGGCCTTTGCAGCCGTGGCACCCAGACTCTGGAATAACCTCCCTGTTCATATTCGTACTGCTGTGTCTCTCCAGTCTTTTAAATCACGTCTTAAAACTTATCTTTTTACTTTAGCCTTTGATTCTAACTAGTTGGCTGTTCTAGCTTATTGTGTTGTTACCTATTGTTTGTTGTCCTGTATTATTGTTTGTTTTAATTGTCTCATGTTTTTACTGACTGTGAAGCACTATGGTCAACACTGTTGTTTTAATATGTGCTATATAGATAAATTTTGATTTGATTTGATCATATTTTAATGTAATTTAGGGGCACAAACATTGCAGTTAAATGGCCAGATGTCACAACACACCTAACATCTGGCTCATGGAAAGTGGATCTGTGGCTGAGCTGAGGCCTTGACTGACAGTGCTGACTCAGGGTGAGTCAGCACTGTCAAGGCCAAATGTGGCCTGTGGAAAACTGCAGATGTGGGTCACATTTATTGCCATCTGGCTATAAATGTTTAATATAAGTTTAATATAAGCCAAAGCAGAGTCTTCCTCTCTCTACACTGATACTGGGTTCATATGTGCAACCAAACAGAAATGCACCAGAAAGCAGTCTGAAGCAGTTTGTTTCTTTTCCCCTCTTAAATCCAGTCAGCTAATCCTCTGTGGCATTCCCGCGGTTCCTCCAGTGCGACGGCCAGTGGCGGTCGCTTTCGCTGTCCATCGTGCCGCCATGAGGTGGTGCTGGACCGCCATGGAGTCTATGGCCTCCAGAGGAACCTGCTGGTGGAGAACATTATCGACATCTATAGACAGCAGGAGTCCTCCAGGTGAATGACCCACCGAGGGAGGGTTGAAAGAAGGGGTAGTAACCCAGGCAAATGTTTCTTTTAGTGAACTTTTTAAGTCATCACATGTACATATTTGAGGGTCTTCAGGGGCACACTAGCATTGTAGTGATGCCTCAATACAGCCACAGGATTGCTCTGGTGAAGCTGTGCCTCTTAATAAAGTCTAAGCAGAATTGTTCTTTTGTTTTGCAAATACCAGATACAATGGTGTGGTGGAGATAAAATACTCAGTTTGAGACAGTTTTTTCTACTCTTGCTTCTGTATGACGTCAATGAGAGGGTACTAATAATGCGCTCATCTCAGGCCCAGACTCAGTGGCTGGAATTACAGAAGCCCCACCCACCTACTAGTCAACCTTCTATTTGCAAAAGCTGGCCAATCAGGAGAGGGTTGTTTTGAAGGGAGAGAATCTGAAACAGCTTGTTCAGTCTTTGAATGCACTTTCCCAATAATATTTGTTAGTTGTATTAAACCAAAATCAAGTAATTGTACCATTGGACACCCAAGACAACCTGTTTTTATTTCTTGTTGTTACTATGGGACTCACCTTCCTCAGAAACATTTATCTCATCAAACCAATCCTGATTCACTACTAACTGCCACATCCAATCCGGGTAACTCACAAAAGTTAATCAGGGCAAGTTCATCCAACTAATTTATTTTATATTACATTATAATTATGTAATGAGATTAATACAAATCTAAGTAATCAGAAGAATCATTAAATTAAACATTATGCTGATTGTAAATCTTGAAATTCTTCGTTCATCATTTAAAAACACTAACATGTGTATTGAGTGTGCACTTAGCTGTAGTAATGAGTGACTGCCTGCAGAGTGCAGCATCGTATTTTATTACAGCAGGTTTCTGGGTTTGCATGTTTGTCAGCAGAGCAGAAGTGATGTATGCATATACTGTATGTTGTGTTCTTGTTCATTGTGGCTGATATAAAGTATATTTAGCAGTAACGACAAAGCCGTGCGTGCTTACATAATCAACATAATCATAATCAAATAAACAACAACATTGTAGCGTTCATTTTTGGGTTATTTGTCTCCTTTATTTCCAGAGACATATTTAAAGACAAAATCAAGCACAAGTCACTCAGTTTTGAAGTACAGACTAAAATATGTTAGTCAACACGTGTCTTGAGACACGTGTTGGTTTTATATTTTATTGTATTTTCTTTATTGCTATATTAATACATTTTGATGCACAGGTTGATGATCACAGGAGAATGATGTGTTGTGTGCACAAGGAAAGATGTTGGAGATATGAAGAGTAACGAGAAACGCCTGATGCTTTCGCTGTAGTTACAGATTATTACAGATTGTTGCAGGTAACACATTTGATTTTTAATAATAGGTAAACAGAAAGATGTTTAATATTTAGATTTTGGCTGAAGAAACACAAATTCTGAACATGGTCTAAAAGTAGAGTCGTTTTTAATAAGTGTATCAACCAGAATCAGTTATCAAATATTTCCCCAGCTTGACTCATGTGGAACCTGACACAGTAACTGTTCCACCTGAGTATAACCAATACCCGAGCACTGTAGAAATGACAGTTGTTTCCACATGCATCCACTTCGTATAAAAAGTAAAGCGTTTCAAGCAGAAGGCTCTTTAGTACATCTGCTCTCCACACTTACCACAACAGATCGTCCTCAGTGTAAATATGCCTCTCAGAATAGAAGCTGAGTGAGTCAGTGATAAAAAAGAAGAGCGACAGTAGGACAGGAGTCCCCTCTTTATCCGTGTGGGTTAAAATAGATGTGATTGTTCACACGGATGTAAACAAATCTTTTGTAACTTGTGGTTTTCTCATCATTTTTTCACATGCGAAAAATATTATCATAACTTAATCATCGTTTCTGTCAGAGATGCCTGCGTCAGAGTACAAAGGACAGTTTGTTTCATTAAATTTAGCTGTTGTTTCTCGGAAGCTACGTGGCACCAGAGTTATCCATGTCCGAGTCAGCTTCTTTTTTTTAAGTGAAATGTCTGGCAGTGATCAATCTGGGAGGAGAATGATGTCAAATCACATGCGCAAAAATAAAGGAGACAGCAATGATAATGACCTTTAAATGCATACACTATTCTTGTATATATTAAAGCTATAATAAAGGAAACCAGCTGAGCTGTAAGTGAGCAGTGACATTCCTGATTTGCAGGTGGCAAAGGGACAGCTGCCACCTCTGGCAAAATCTTTATGCAGTTCTTCCATCATCCACTGACGTCAAAGTACGTCAGTGATAACAGAAGTAAACTAAGCTGCTTCAACAATACAGACAATGATGCCAAGTCTTGTGCATGCTATGCATGGGAATGAGATTAAAAATGAGCCAAGTTTCCTTTTAGTCACATTTTAAGGGTATTAAAATGATGGCTAACAGCTTATAAAAAAGAGCTACTTTTGGATTATTTTGTAAGTGAAACACTGGTTTTCATCTGAACTTTCTATGTGATTTACTGTGCAACTGCCTTTGTAGCTGTAGGCTGCTGCAGGCTATCTGCAGGGGTGGGATGTTAAATTTAATTTCTTACAACCTTATTTAGATTTACTGTAATGGAGTTTAAGACATTTTAATTACAGGCTGCTTTAAGTTAAAGATTGACTTAAAATATACTTTTTTCACTGCTAATATGTTAAGGTAAATATTAAAACTTACTACAAATGGGTGTGATATTGACAGAAACCTGTTATATAAACCTACCAGGCTTTTATGTCCACATCCAAATTTCCCTGGAGCAATCTTTACATTAAACGTGATATTTTTTTTGTATCTTGCAGACTTGTTAGCATGAAGCCAGAGCAGCAGCAGCTCATGTGTGAAGAACATGAAGACGAGAAGATCAACATCTACTGTTTGTCCTGCCAGACGCCGACCTGCTCCATGTGCAAAGTGTTCGGACAGCACAGAGACTGTGACGTGGCTCCGCTCGGCACCGTCTACATGAGACAGAAGGTGAAGGACGGTTACAGCATACAGTTTCTACTTCGCGCCACTTCACGCCTGACTAAACCAAGTTGTTTTCGCTCTCCTACCTCTCCTTTTAACCAGTCTTTATTCTAACTAGCCGACCCTTGCAATCAGAAGGTTTAAACAACAGGTGGATGATGCTCGTATATTATAAATATCATGAAAAATTACATTATAGCGCAAAGAGTAGGAAAAATACTGTTCAAACAGTTTGAATAGATCCACTTTAAACTCGCTCATAGCACATCTAAATATGAAGTTAAACATGTGAAGATCACAGATAATCCAGTCAGCTTTCAAAATAAAACACTGCTTGCTGATATAAATGCCCCATCTTTGTTTTCCCAGGGTTCATTTGTGATTCTCACCCCTTATTTCCATCTCATACTTTAAATGAGCTCAGTCAATTCACATTTCCACCCTCACATCAACTTCTTTTACCTTCATTTAAGTTTATTTTCAGCTTATTTGCAGAGAGCCCTGCTCCGAGAGCTTGAGCTTGTTTAAAGGTCAAATCACCACAGAGTTGGTAAAATAGTTTCTACCATGAAAAATACAGGTAGGTGTGTTCTTACGATGACCTTTATCTTCCAGCATTTTTTATCTTATTTCTATTTTTACATTTTTCCTCTTCCTCCTCGGCAAAATGCACACCAGCTCCCACTGTGGAAACCAATTCATGACTAAAAAGAGAAACACAGCAACTGTTAGGATGTGAAAATTTAAGACATTTTTTAACCTCAATTTTGATTATTCTGATCAAACTTAAGACCTTACATTATACATGACTTTGTGTTTATGATGCAGCTAAAACGAGACCAAGAGCTGACTGATCGAATACCCAGAGCACACGAACAGGATACATATAACCACTAAAATCAAGGCTTCAGTACATGTACATGATCATCTGTCCATCTAAACATCAGTGGCATTGCTCTGTGCACAGATTAAAAGTGCAACTTCTGTTTTTCAACACACAAAGTCACACAAAGACAAAGTGCAGCAGTTTTGTCATGCAGATGGCAGCAGCAGCGTCCGGCATGTTATCGAGCAGTTGGCTTTGTTGACATTTCAGTGCCGGCCTCTCCATCTCTCACTCTGCATCTGATTCACTCATCTGAAATTTAGATGAGGCTCCTGAAAGTTGTTGATTCCCCATCTTTGTGCAATCTGAAAAACAAAAAAGTTTGGTGATCTCATTTGGCCGGCACAGAAGCGAGAGTGTTTGTTACACGAGCAGCTCATCAAATCGCACTCTAACTGTAAAGTGGCTATAAAAATATGCATGATGTCATAAGATATTCTAAACAGATGCATGTTGATGACTCATGTTGTTGTTGTGCTTGCTGGTGGCGGCGGTTACTAATGAGAAAGTACTCGTCCTGCGGAGCAATCCTGCGATTACTATGAGAGAGGTTTGAGTTAAAGTCAGCATCTGCGAGAATGATAAGACACTTAGCAGTCGACTGTCAGATTTTCTTGAAGGTGGAATTTATTTCTAGTTTGTGTCTGTCCGAAAGCAAAAGTTGAAACCGTCTTTGCAGTCCAAAGAGAAGTAGTTTAAATATAAAAAACAAACAAGGAAAATAGTGAAAAGCTCAAAGTAATCACAGACCTCTGATCAGAATTAAAGGATTGAAACCAACCATATCTGAACAAAAGTGCATTTTTCCAAAACACAAATCACACACAGACTGTTAAATATGAATAACATTTAAAAAAACAACAACAACATTGTATTTAAGAAAAATAGCGGTACTGAAGTGTTTTACTTTAACATATAATCATAGAGGCAGGAAAAAATGCTGAAATTTTTATTTTATAAAATATAACTGGGGCTCCGACAGCATTTTATCAGCTTATAATGTCACCATGAATACAACAGAGTGCCTCTCAGTTAAGAATACCAGAATAACAGTGACGCAGTAGCTCATCTGGCTCATGGCTCGTCATAATTCACAGGTTACTGTAAAGTGTGAAGTACAGAAAGAACATGATGTTTTCTCGTCACTCGCTGTATCGTGAGAATTAAAATTCACTGAGAATGGAAAAAATGTGACCTTGACATTAAGCAGAGTTTGGGTGAAGACCTTTGAGGTGATTGCCAATGTTTGTAAGTTTAGTAGCAATAAACGCCTCACCACTGTGTAAGATCATTGCAGCTTTGGTAGGATGTACTAAAATATAATGTCAAATATTTAGAAAATATGTAGGGAAACATTTAAAAATTCATTTTAAAGATCTGCTCTGGTAGATCGCTCCATATCTGAGGAGCCTCAAGAGCAAACATTAGATAAAGCTTAAAAATCCCTCCTGAAACGCATGTTGGGTCATTAAAATCTGGGTAATGGGCTCACTTTTTCTGCATTATGATGAATTTAACACTTGTTGATTCATTTTTAGTTGGTAGGTGTTAAAAGATGATTGCAATAGTCTAACTGAAAGGAAATAAAATAATTTATAATTGTTCTAGTGTCTTGAAATTTGAATATGTCTTGAATAGCTCTTCTTGGACTTGGGCTGGATGACATTTATTTGTTTATTCACTGGTAAGAAATAGCAGACATTTTCCTGACAGCTTATTTCGTTGTTGACGGATATGATGTTATCAAAGCTGACGATTTCAAACACATTAGGTTTGTTTTTGTAATTTTTTTTTCCATGTTAACTTTAAGTTTCCGTATTAACTGATGTCAGTGATGCTCTGAATGTTTGCAGACGGAGCTGAGTGACGGCATTGCGATCTTGGTGGCCAGTAATGACAACGTCCAGGCAGTCATCTCTCAGATGGAAGCAATCTGCCACACCATAGAGGTTAGACATGAACACATGAGGCGCAAAGGATGCAATTTCATGTCTAAATCCAGCCGCTTTAGCTGTACGAGTATATAAGGGTCGCTGAAGAAAACACAATGAAAGGGCTGAGTTAGTGTCAAATACTGAGAATAAAAACTTGAACGTTTTGGGATTAAACTCATAAATTTGTGAGAAGAAAAACTGTTAAATGTAAGAAAGAAATTATACATTTATGAGGAAAAACTAATTTATTAGAAATACGCAAAAAATACAAGTTACAAGACAATGAAAGTTATATGAATGAAATTAACATAAAACAACTTGAATCAGTTACTGAAGAGAGATCATCACCACATCACCCTCATTGTTAGTCTGTACTGCCTTAAAAAACATAATTTAATTTTGTTAAGGATAATTATTTCCTTAAAGAGACAAACAGTAATCAGTAGATGAAATCAGTCTATCCTGGATCAAACTTAGCTAATGCAAAATGTGGTGTGATAACATTAATTTCAGCAATAAACTGAAATTGATTTCTCAGTTACAAAAAAGTTGCTGTGACTGAGGCTAGGTGTAAGAGCACACAGACTAGCTGTGTTGTGGTTTCTGTGATTTAGTTTTTGCATCTTAAAGGAAAGACACACTGGTTTGGGTGATGTCGTGGTGGCTTCATCCATGTTTAATAATTAGTACTGGAAACAATGATGGTGAAGTTTAAGTGGGACTGATGAATAATATTAGATATCTGACATGTTAGTTAGAAAATGACTAACACTGTCACGCCATCATTCTTTAGGAAAACGGCCAGCGGCAGAGAGAACACCTGAGCGGCCACTTTGAACGTTTGGTGGCCATCTTGGAGGAGCGGAAGCAGGAGCTGGTGGGTCTCATCACCAAAGAACAGGATGAAAAGCTCAAACATGTTCAGTCGCTCATCCGTCAGCACAGCGATCACCTGGAGGTGGGCATCACGCTGGTGGAGTCGGGCATACAGTCCATGGAGGAGCCACACATGCCTCTGTTTATACAGGTGGGAAAAAACTGCAGTTTCACAAAAAGATTCCTTGTGTTTCCAGACTTGATCAAATATGACTCTACAGTGTTTCTCACAGTACACCTCCTAATTTTGCAAATGTGAGGTGTGTGTCTAAACATTCACATTTAAAGATATGTACATCTTTGAAACATAAGGTGAACATCCTAAAATCAAATTTCTGCATCTTTACAAAGAAATATTTCTGTTGTAAATCAAAGTAAGGCATCAGCACGGCTCCTCGTCTTTCCCATTGCTTCTGTATCTTTCCACAGGACGTGGTTATTGTTCCTCTTTTCAGTAGGAGGACTGTAAACCTAACCATGATTCAAACCTCTGGCTCAGATGAAATGAACAGCTCACACAATAAGCCTCATTATGCAATCCATTCTAAGGGCCTTGTAACGTCACACTTCCTGGTGCAAAATACAAACGAGAGTCCAGAAATTTCTGCCTCCAATTTTTACACTTCTAAGTCTTCCAGCAAGAGATTGATTCATTGATTCGTTATTGTATTTTCTTTTATTGAATATTATTAGGTGGGCCAAAGATTTCTGCTGGAAAAGGGACCAGCAGTGGACAGACCTCCGGGGTCCAGGCCCACTCTATAAGTCGCTGTACTTCTTCACTTCAATTATAACGTGCATTAAAACAGTTTGGTAATGGAAAACTTAAAACACCAATATTGGGTTTGCAAAAGTTGAGTGCTTCTGTAGCGATCGTGGTAACCAACATGAGGGAGGAGGACACTGAGTGGACGGGCTTGTGCTGGTCAGATTTGTGTGCAAAGTGTCTCTTTGAAATTAAATAAAAGGTCATTTATCGGCTTGTCAGACTAGTTTTAAAGCTTTATGCTCCTTGAAAATTTGCAAAACAATTAGAAATGTGTTGTTCTAGTGTGTGGTGAGTTCACTTGCCTCCATTGCCTTTGGTTTTGGATACATTTCTCTATGATTATACTAGCGCGCTATACATATATGCTTGTAAATATGTATTGCATTTATTTAATTACTTTTTTGAGAATAGCAAAGTGGATTGAGTCGAATGCCTCTCCATGAAGGTTGGCTGCTGGTCCAGTTTGCACGCTATGCTGGTATCTAGTTCATGATGAAAATTTTTACAATTTACTAAATTTTTACTATAAATTTATACACTCCAATTTTAATGTACTAAAATCATTACTGCAATTTTTTTTGTCCCATTTAGAGTCAAACCTGTACTACATTTAGCTTCTTTTTAAACCATTATTTTTTAGCTGTTCCATTACCAGCAACCCCACTATCATTACTCTTTGCTGTTTATCACTTTCAGATGTCTGTGTCTAACTACCTGAAGTGTTCGTTAATTACTTTGAGCTTTTCCATCCTAATCTATTTATATTGACGATTCATCCAATATTTATAGCTAAGTCAACATGTTATCTGCTACTTCAGAGATCTATTTCAAACATCTATTTTATTGATTAGCACCAGCAAACCCTTTATTACTTTTAGCCCATCATTAAAGCCTTTAAATTTAGCCAACAGGTAATTACTGGTCATTTGTTTTCCAACCACTCGGCTGCCCTTTTAATGCCTTTTCTTTAAATACGTTTCTCGGATTTGTTCACATAATTACAGTAAATACAAGAACACATAATTACCGGAAATGGGAAAAAAAACTCAAAAACTCACTGCATAATGTGCTAAAGTATGCCTGAAAGATGGTCAGCGTGTTATTTACCATCAAGAAAGACTGAATATAAACGTTTTATTTTTATATTTAAATTCTAATTCCTGTTTTTAGCTGACAGCTTAATTCATTTTTCCACATCAGCCTCCAGGCTTCCTTAAATAACTCGCTGCTCGATGACACCTGGCCCTCTTTTAATTATGTTAAAGCAACCGATGACACAACAGCACCACAGACGGATGTTTAAATCAACAGTTTATTTTGTTATTTATTTAACAGTCTCACCGCACTCTTCACGTGCTCCTCCGCTTTCCCTCTACTCATCGATATTTTCCCAGGCTCAGCTCTCATTAGACAGGATAATCCATGCTCACTGATGATCAAGAGCTTTATGTATACAGCCGCAGGGCGAGGAGGGAAAGTGGAGGAGCGAGCCCAGCGGGACGCCTCTCCATCGGGCGCTCTGCTTCAACAACACCCCCAAGGACACATGAGTCTCCTCCGGTCCTGAATAGCTTAAAGGCAAACATCACGTCTGACGCTCCCGTGATTAATTCACACTCGTGTAGAGATAATGAGAAGCAGGTCAGCCCCTCAAGTACACCGCATTGATCCACCAATCAATCACACGCTCATACATTTTGATGTATTCCATATTCAATGTATGGACTTTTAAAACACACTTAATTATGTAGAAAACACACAATAACTAGCCCGGCCTGAGCACGGGGATGCTCAGCAAGAATAAATTAAATTAACTGATTTGTTTTCCTGCTGTTTTAATCACTGTGTATCTGTAGGTGTTCTTAAAAATTACTACTTCAGCTGTAGCTCAAGTTAATAAGAACCGGGCTGACGGAGCAGCAGCACGGTGTGATGGTGATAATGAAAATAAACACCATGGAGTCACCGCAGGAGACGAGTTTAACTCATGTTGAGGAATCTCAAAATTACTCACGAAGCATCTTTGAACTTGTCATCCTTCGTGACGTGCCCTTGTGTAAGTGGACCAAATTTAACAACAACAGCTGAAGAACATCAACAATGACCTAGAGCTATACATGAGTCACACTTTAGATAAAAAAGTGTGACTTTTTTATTTATACTGGCATTGCATGCAAACACTCAGTTCGTCCTCGTTCTAAAACATGATCTGAGGATATTTCAATTGATGCACTTTTTGCAGACTGGGTCTTACCTGTTAAATAAGTATTACCTTCTGTATGGAAGGAGCCATTTTACCCACAGTGTTCAATGCAGTCTTCTTTTCATGGTCAGAATAAACAGGTACAACTGAAATTTGTCAACTTTTTCAATTTTGGGTTTTCAACAATAGAAATGAAATTTAAATACTGGTGATGGAACATTCTTTTCAATCAGTTTTTCTTATAACCAAAAAAAAAGAAGCAAAAACACAGGAACACACTTCCTATACACTGGGTGTGAGTGGAGCCCTCTAGTGGTCCACCACAAACTATTCTTTTAGTGGATTTTATGTTAGTAACTCAAGGATTAAACACATCTTTGCTTATGAAATAATCAGAAATATGTCTAGACGTCTAACAGGTACTGCTCTACATATAGTTAAAGGTATGTTACCCTTAACTATATGTAGAGCAGCCACTTCTCTCGGTTCAAGCCAACTTTCTTCAGATTGGCTGTCCCTCGTAAACTGACGGTTTGAACAGCGGGTGAGTGGGGTAACTGTGTGACCACATTACGAGTATCCTCTCTCAGTGACATCATACAGAGCCAGGAGTACAAATAAAACTGTCTGAAAGTGGGTTTTTAGAGTAGTCTGAAGCCAACGCTTACATACAGTTACCTCGTTATTTGAAACTTTAGTATGTTCAATATGATCATTCATTATTATAACAGTATACGTACACAATAAATAATATACACTTTAAGCTAGCTCCATATTTGGGTTTTGCAGATGTTAACATTGGATGTGCTTCCTGATGCACTGTGTCCCTGCCCGGCCAACCAAAAAGTCACACTTTAGCATTTTTTGGATCAACTTTAGCTTTGATGACAGCTCGCAGTCACCAAGGTATTGTTTCGATATATTAAGGCATGGTTACAGCGTTTTTCATTTTCCGTCCACAGTGGTGTTAATTTTTAACCAACATCTTGTACTGATGATGCGTAAAGTCTTCTCCAACATGTGCCAAAGATTCTTAATGGTCCATATGTGAGAATGATGCCTCATGCACCCCGAATCATCCTTTTAAAATCTGAGCCAAATGAATTCTGGAATCATCTTGAAATACAGCCATGCCATCAGGGAAGAGATAATCCAATCATGGAAATCCTGGTTCATTCAGTGTATTCATGTAGTCAGTTGACCTCATCTTTAAGAGGTGAGAACTCAGTGGGAGGTTCGTACCTCTTAAATATAGCGTAAGTAGCTCAGGCTGGAGATGCTACTCGTTACATCAGAAATAACCTGATGATGTGGTTTAAAAATCTGATAGTACGCCTCGTTGATGCCTCCTAAATAAGGTGTTTTGAGCAAGTCCTGGAGGAAGACCCTGGGGCAGACCCATAACACACTGGAGAGATTGTCTCAGCTTGCTTGGGAATACTATGGTTTCCCTCCCAGAAGAGCTGATGGACATAGCCAGAGAGAGGGAGGTCTGTCCCTTATCTAGATCCAGATAGACGACAGAAACATCCCATCCATGATGAATAATTCTGGCAGAACGGGTAAAAGCACAACAGGTTGGCATTTTTCAAGAACCCAGCCAAGGGGCAGTGGTCAAATGAGTATTTCAAACCAAACAGAAGCCCTAAAATTTCAACGATGGTGTTTTCAGCTGGACTAAAAGAACAGGCTACTTTGCCTGTTTGTGAATATTTTACCATTACAACACATCAGTTCCACTAATCTAGATTTATGCAGATTGTGTCAGAATTAATCCAGCTACAACTTTCTCAGTCAGCTGCCTGAATCAGTTTTTACCACCTGAAAAAAGTCAGTAATAAAGATCATATTCACGCCTTTCACTTTGGACAGAGCACACATGATTAAATACGATGTTGTAAAATGTAGATGGACTGACATAAATGTGTTTTCATAAGCTCCAAGTATTATTATCACTACAGATATTCAGGCTCTTCTATAGAGAAAAGGTTTTATGGCACACTTTGAGGACTGATGAAAACCTGAAATAAGTTCATAAAACCTGAGAGCCGACAGTTGGATGACCCACGTGTCCCTGACCCGATTTTAGGTTGTTACTAAATTCGGCATCTTTACTGCTGATGTCTGCGTCACTGCGTCTCCACGGAGGAAAATGTGTTTGTCTGCCGGTGCGTTTGTAGGAGAGAGAAAGTCTGAGCCTCAGGTGTCGCTGTTTTATGCCAGAACAGGTGTTAAAGAAGATAGAGCAAGTGGAAGCAGGTAGTAAACACCATCAGGCCATTCTGGCAGCTGTCAGTGTTAAAAAATCCATGTTTTCATTTAGCACGGTGACGTCTATGACAAATACTTGTGACAGATGTTGTTGGCAGAGATGACTGAAGCACAATGTAATTAACTTTCTCTTTCCTCTTTTCTACTTTTCTCCAATACCAGAGCGCTGAAGCCATACTGGAAAAGTAAGTGCTCGTGGATGAAGCTCTGATTGTGAATGTGACCTTTCCATCCTGCATGTCAAATATTTTACTTTTTACTCTGAGAAGTTGATCTAACCTTAATTTTTAACCCAGCCATCTTCAGTCTAGATGGAGTCCTGTAAAAAGTGTCTCACAAATACATTTCCATAGGTTTGGGAAAGCTTTCCAACCTTAAGGTGTTCAATCATTTCACTGATATGACCTCCAACATTAAATCGCTCAACAATCCACGCTGATATGGACCGAGTAATGTGTTAGGAATGAAAGGATGCCGCGTTGTTTGATAGGAGTAAAAATTCATCAATCTACAGAGGGCTGAATCCAAAGACATCTTGAAAATCAAAGTGAAAAAAGTCAGTGTTGCCGAAATTCCATTGCAGAAACTCAAGGTGGTAGTTTGTAAGCCCCCATATGCCTGTATACCTCCATAGCAGCGTCAAGGCATGCACCTATTGAGACCACGGATGGTGTCCTGGAGGATCTCCTCCTAGATCTGCACCAGGGCATCGTTGAGGTCCTGGACAGTCTGTGGTGCATCCTGGCACCACTGGATGGACTGATGCATGTCCCAGATGTGTTCTATTGGGTTTAGGTCAACATGGGGCACAGTGTCACTTCCATCATCCTCCAGGAACCAACTGTATGCTTCTGCCACTGCACTAGTGTAGGGTCTGACAACGGGTCCAAGGATTTCATCCCAATACCTAAGTGCCGTTGCTTAGCCTGTAGAGGTCTGTGCATCCCTCCATGGATATTCTTCCCCAAAACATCACTGAACCACCACCAGGCTGAACGATGTTATAGGCGGCATAAAGTTCTCCACACTGCTTCATGTCTGTCACACATGCTTGAGGTGAACATGCTCCTTTTTTTTAAAAAGGAAAACAAACTTTTGTAGCTGAAATGTTTGCGTACACGTGCTTCTCAAAGACATCTCCCCTGGAAAAAACGTTTGCTTTTGCAAAGCACAACAAGAACGACCAATAAAAAGAGCAAAAATGAGCAGAACACAGAGACAGCTCACTTCAAAAATCTATTTATAGTGATTGATACAAAATTAATTGATTTATATATACAATGTAGATTTTGTACTGTCTTAACCTTCCCCAACAGTCGTTCCCTCTCTGTCAGATGTTTGGCCCTTTCATACTAATTACTTGTGGAGCAGAAGACCCTGCTGGGGCCACGAGATCAAAACACCAAACAATGCTGCAGTCAGCGAGCAGCCACGCGGGGATACCTGGAGGTCAGCGTGCGTTTGCTTTGCTGATAGATCGAGTCACATTTGGCCTTTTACTTGAAATCTCCATCAGTCTCTGAGATGGAAGTCTGCCTGATTAAATACTTAGCGCTGGTTTTATTGATCCAACACTGGCTGCAGATTAGAAGCAACTAAAGAAAAATGAGTTTAACACGACTGAGCATGTCTTATTTTTAATATTGACCTGGATATAAAAGGTGAGAATATCTATAGTTTGCCAGCGCTGATAGACTCTGTTATTACAAGCAGCAAGTCTGAGGGATTGTTAAGTGTTCTGATTCTGATTTTCATGAAGAAGTATGTATTGCTCGAGTTTGATTTGAGTTTAAAATGCTTCAAAATGAAATTTTATTTTGTGCTAAATGCAGAAGCCTTTTATGTTCTTTACTGTTTTGTTGTCGTTTTACTCGTGTGGAATTTACACTTCAAGTAAGAATAATTCATTTAATTTATGACCATTATGATCAATTTCTTAAAAATGTGCAGCTACTTTTTATCTGCAATAAACTCATAAATTCACTTTCTTGCTTTCTGCAATTTTCCATGTTAAAACTCAGGCTTACAGTAAGGTGACATTTTAAATGTTTTATTGGGTTTGGCTTTTGAAAATAAATTAACACAAAGTACAATGCTTCACTTTTATTGCAGACGTAGCAGTTTAGTCTTATGCAATGCATCTCTTTATATGAGAGTTCAGGTTTTTGTATTTCTTTTTAAAGGGGAACAAACTTTTGCAGCTGAAATTTTCGGTACAGTACAGCTTTAATGAAGTTAAAAGCAGTACAGCTTTTAACCTGAAGTCTCTGCGTTTGTTTACAGAATGGCGGCGATGGCGAGAGCCTCGAAGTTGGAGCTTCCAGAGCTCGGTTATGAGAGCATGAGCCATTTCATCATCGATATCGATGACCTCGCCGACACACTGAGAAACATCAGCTTCTGCTGCGGTATGTAGTTAACGTGGTTATATACACATTTTAAATAGTTGGAAAACAAAACAAAATCCTCACACGGACTAAAATCATTGACCTGAGCACATTAAAAACCACACTGAAGTTTCAGCACAAATAAGTTGAGTCTGACGTCACTCTTACTGGTATATGAGGTGACTTCAACATGTTTGTGTGTGTTTCAGGTGTGGCGGCTGATGAAGAAGATTTTGAAGAAGTTGAGGAAGATTTGGACTTTGGCTCCAGATTTTAAGACCGAAGAGCAAAGAAGCTGATCAGTTTTGACTGACTTCAGTGGAGATTTTTAAACGTTGTCAGAGATACTGACCGAACAGCCTCTGCAATCGATAAACTGGAGTTTTGTTTGGCCAAGGCTGGAGAGTGTGTGCGACTTTGGTATCGAAAGTGTCAGATTCCTCACAGTAGTTATTCCACTTCTAGTTCTTGCCCATCAGTCGTAGAAGAACAAAGTTTGCAGAAATATAATCACATTTTCACAATTAGAGGACAGAATGTATTTATGAGTTTTAGCTCCAAGGACCAATTTTAATAGTTTATTTAATACTAAATTTGGGAAATGTGACAAATGTTCATTATACACCTTTCCACAATAAATAGGGAATGTGTTTGAAACAAACAAACAAAAAAAAGTTCCCTAGAGAAGCTATAACAATGTTTATATATTGTAATAATTGTATGATAAAGAAAGGGGGTGTTTGTACTTCTGCTGAGGAGGCTACGTGATTGGTTTGTCTGTTTGTTACCAGGAGTTACTCAAAAAAGTCAACAAACGGCATGAAAATGTTACCAGAGGTGAGCCTATGATGCAAAATGCCAAAAATTGGACATTTTGCACCATATTTACAGAAATATGCATAAAATAAAAAAGAAACAAAGAAGAAAACCCATATTCACACATGCCATGACGAGAATTTTAAACCATAGTTGTACTAATGCTCGTGTTTACTGGTGGCTGTGAAAACAGAGGAAGCTCATTTTTGATGCTTTTTGGTTTAACTTTTTTAATCAGGAAGTGAAACTCTTGAGATTAAGCATCTCCTTTTTGCAGCAGCGTCGTGGGACAAGCAGGATTAACCCAGCATGCTTTTCACTCACAGACTAATTTGCTTTGAAATTGGGATGAGGATCTCAATATTGTTCCCATCCCTGCTTTAGTCTCAGGTGCTGAAACACATTTGTTTTGCTGTCGGATTTTTGCAAATTACTTGCGCATTGGTGAAGTATGGATATCTCAAGAGACCGACATTATGCAGAGAATCCTGAATTAAAATCAGAGGGAGTGTTTTAAATCTGTATTTTGTGGCAAAGTCATTAAACTGTTTTCATGTTTCTTATCTTTGATTTGACTGGATTTGACTGCTGAACCCATACATGTAGTTTTTAAATCGTATTCAACAATAAAATGTAAACTATTTTAGAAAATGCTTCAATTTTCCAGACGTGTTAAGATCACTGCCGAGTGGTGGTCCTGCTTGTAGAAGGACATTAGTAATGTAACTGCATTTTTTCCTCATGTTGCTTCATTGTCAGTGAATATGTTTGGTGGCAAAGTTCACATATTAAACAAATGACATCATCTCAAAGCTCATCTCAACACCAACACTCAGGTTGTTCTGGTAATATTCCCAGGTCATGATGCTTTTTGATAACATTCAGAATCCACAATTCTGACCAAAAGTATTGACCTTTTACAGAAACTGACAAGAGGCACTGACTGTTGAAGATATTATTACTATTATAATATTCACTACCAGTCAAAAGTTTGGACACGCCTTCTCTTTTGATGGTTTTTCTTTGTTTTTACTACTTTCTAGATTGTAGATATATCAATTACATGAAGCAAGATATTTGGAATTATGAAGAATTACGAATTAATTAAGAAAAAATTGATTACCTCCCCCAACTCTTACATTTTAGATTTCTCAAAGTAGTCACTCTTGGCTTTGACAGCGCTGCAAACCCTTGGCCTTGCTCTACAGGTTCCCACCGTGAAGCATGGAGGAGGTGGTGTGCTACCACAGCATCCTGCAGTGACATGCCATTCCATCTGGTTTGTGTTTAGTGGACCCTCATTTATTTTTCAACAGGACAATGACCCCAAACACACCTCCAGGCTATGTAAGGGCTGTTTGACCAAGAAGGGGAGTGATGGAGTGCTGTGTCAGATGTCCTAGGCTCCACGGTCACCTGACCTAAACCCAGTCGAGATGGTTTGGGATGAGATGGACCACAGAGGCAAAAGGGCCAACACGTGCTCAGCAGCTCTGGGAACTCCTCCAAGACTGTTGGAAAACCATTTCAGGTGATTACCTCATGAAGCTTATTGAAAGAATGCCAAAAGTGTGCAAAGCAGTAATTACAGAATCAAAAATATAAAACATATTTTGAGTTATTTCCCACATTTTTGTTTACTACACAATTCCATATGTGCTCATTTATAGTTTTGGTGTCTTCTGTGAGAATGTACAATGTAAATAGTCATTAAAATAAAGAAAAACCATTAAATGAGGTGTGTCCAGAATTGTGACTGGTAGTGTATAATTGTTATAGGTTATTGTCTAATATAGAAACCTCTGCTAAAAATCATTATGTGTCTTTGTTTTAAATCAAGTCCACTCTTCATCTCACAACGATCTTCGTCATAGCAGAAAGGAAACCTGATTGGTTCCTTTTTTTGTGAGTCTGCTATCCAACCAGAATCCTAAACATATTTCTAACAGTTAATAGTTTCAGTTTTATAACATCAAAACGTTTGAATATGAACTGTAGGCTGAATAATTTACGTGACGCGGTGACCTTAATTTTATCAGAGTTTAAAAGAAGCTTATTGTTGGTTTCAGCGGCAGACTGTAAATTTGCAATGGCCAGATTAAGGAGACAACTATGAAAAACGGAGCAAGACTAGAAGAATTAAATGTGGCAGACACTTAATGCCCAATGTGACAAATTAGATTAACTAGTTTTTGCATTAAAACTATAACTACTGAACAGAAAAACATTGTTTCATACCTGCCGTAGATGAAGGAAACAGTAAAGTTGCAGTTAGCACAAACAGAGTCAGTGAGAAAGAATTCCTGTATGAAATCTTGGTGGTTTGAGGTTAAAAGTGCAGAAACTCTGAAAATTTCTACAAATGCAAAAGGAAAGAAAAGAAAAACATGTCTGATCGCTTCTGACTGAATTAGTGCAAATGTGTCAGAGGCTGTTTGTGGAGGTTCTTGTTGCTGTACAGAGAGGATGTGTGAAAACATCTCTAACAAGACCACTTACGTAAAGCAGCGTGAAGGATTCCCCTCATCAGTGTGTTTATGCTGATTCAGTCAAAAGGCTGCAATCAACAACAGCGTCCTCCTCCATCCGTGCTGCGTATGCGTGGAGTACAGGAACATGAGGCCGAGCAGTTGGAGAGTCACTGGTGATTGTTCAGACGTGGGATGGTGACACTGATCTCATGATATTTGTCTCTTGTTCTGTACTTGAGGTCCCTGCAGTCCTGAGGGAGGGAAAAAACCCACAGAGATGCAAATAGATGTTTTCCATAATCCTCGGACATAAAAGACCACATGAAATCACACATTTATGTACCTCTGTGTTTCCTCCTGCAGCAGCAGATGCAGGGAGGACTGACTTGGCCACATATCTTGCCTCCCACATCATTTTGTTTAGCAGAAGAAGCCAATGCATTGTGTGTAAATATATCTGTGTGTGTGTAACTCACAGGAAATGCATCCAGTGGATTTAGCACTGTGTTCTGTGCTGTGGGTGGGAAAGGGAAAAAAGTCTTTTCCATGTGTTTTCTTCAGGATTAAATCTTTCCAAAAGCTGCAGTACAGCTTTTAACATGTTAGGTAAATTTTAAGAGAAAATAACGTAGAGATTAAAGTCAGTGGGATCAAATGTGTGTCTGTATGTCCTAAACCTGGAAATACAGCAATAGATGATTTTGTTAATATCTGGAACGAACTGTTTTTAAATATGTAAATGGCAGGATATAAGCAGGGATGCTTTATCTGCTGCTTTTAGTTAAAGAATGAATGATCATTTATATCGTCACTGGTAAATATGAAACAAAACCAACAAAGAATTGATTTTCCTAAAGACAAATACTCTTTGTGCATCCCAATTCTGAGAGATCTAATTCTTCTGTGGCATTCCAAAAGCTATTAAAAAGGCATCAATGAGCAATGCTGCCGGAAATACCCACTAGAACACCAAATGTGTATTAATCCGTGGCTAAAACTGGTCCAACAATCGCACAAATTTAACATAAAAAGCCTCAGAGCCAGGATGATTAAAGACATTCGCTCCATGGGTGGGAATGTTGGTTGATTCACCACTTTGGTTTAGATCAAAATATCTCAACATTTATCAAATGGATTGCTGTTGGACCATGCAAAGATGTTTATAGTTCCAAGTAGAGTTATTGTTTTATTATCACTTTTTTTTTTTTTTTTTTTTTTAGCATTTTTGAAGTTACAGAGAAGGATTTGAGGGTGGTGCAGGATATGTCTGAGGACAGTGGTGAGGTGTGCTGTAGGAATGACAGATGACAGGCTTCAAGGTGAAGGTGAGGATTACATTACGGATTGACTCAGAGCCCCTTCCTGTTTACGATGGTGATGGACAGTTTGATAGTTGAGGGCAGGCTGGAGTGGACGATGATGTTTGCAGATGATTTTATGATCTGTAGAGTAAAAAGCAGGTTGAAGAAAGCCTGGAGAGGTGGAGGTGTGCTCTGAAGAGTGGAGGAATGAATATCAGTAGAAATGAGACAGAATAAATCTGTCGCAGATGCAAACACATGGAGTCACACATCCAAAGAAAAAGATGAAGTGCAGGATGGAGTGGGTGGAGATTCGATTTTATTTATACAGCACCAAATCACAACAACAATGGCCTCAAGGCACTTTATATTGTATTTAAACTAATTAAACTAGAGTAAATGGTGACCCTACAATAATACATACAGAGAATAACACAACAATCATATGACCCCTATGAGCAAGCACTTTGGTGACAGTGGGAAGGAAAAACTCCCTTTTAACAGGAAGAATCCGGCAGAACCAGGCTCAGGGAGGGGCGGCCATCTGCCGAGAATATTTGGGATGATGAGTGTCAGCGGTGATTTATGACAGAAGGATACCAGCAAGAGCGTAAGAGAAGGTTTTCAAGATGGTAGTGAGACCTGCTGAAGTAATTTTTTTGGAGACAGTGTCACTGACAGGCGACTGAGCTGCAGGGGGCAAAGCTGAAAAGGATAAGAGTTTCACTGGGAGTGACCGGGATGGACAGGATTAAAACTGAGTGAACAGCTCAGGTTTAGCAGTTTGAAGTCAAAGTTTGAGGGGCAAGGTTAAGTAGATATATTACAGAGGAGGGTAGTGTGAATATACTTTATTTGACAAAGGATGTCAAATATGGAGCTGCCAAGCAAGAGGAAAAGAGGAAGAGCACAGTGAAGACTAAAGGATGTAATGAAGGAGGACAGGCTGGTGTGACAGAGGGGGGTGGTAAGGAAAGGCTGAGATGGAGGCAGATGATCCACTGTGGCGATCTCTAAAGGAAACAGCCAAAAGAAGAAGTAGAAGTTAATTAGCCCTGTGATAGACTGTCAACCTGTTCAAGGTGTACCCAGCCTCTCACCCTTTGACAGCTGGGATGCCTGTGGGAGTGCCGGGCAGACTCAAACCTTTCTAAACAAAAAAAGAAAAGAAAACCAAAGACACAAATGTGTCTCTCGACTATGCATACTATGTCTATTGGACATATTTTACATTTTATATTGTATATAGTATTGTTGTGATTTGCTTGTCTTTCTTTTAGCACCAATGTGGGACAGGACCAGAATGTCAGTGTGCCATTGTACAAAGTATAATTGTGCAATGACAACAAACGTCAAAGTGATGACAGTCAAATGATTAAACAAAGGTATAATCAAGTTACAAAAACACACAAACACAATTAAAAATAATAACAATTAGCCACACACTGACTTAAACACAACTTGGGATTATAATAGCATGGCTGATTATCATGGGAACACTTTCATGTTTGGAGAAAGACTTGTAGATGTGGATTTGTTTTCATGTTGTGTGATGAATGCTAGAAATTTTGAACAAAGCCACAGTTTTTTGTTTTTTTTGTTGGTGCTTTTGTTGTAGAGTGAATTGACTGAACCATGAGATGCAAAAGGATGGTGGTGACTGGAAGGAGAACTTTCAAAGCTGGTGGCAAAAGTTATTCCATGATTTTACATTTTCTTACCTTGACTGCAGGTTTTGACGTCAGCATCCGTCAGCCCTCCTTCACTGGTTCAAGCCAGGTCACAGTGAGTCAGCTCTGAGAGATTAATGATCATGCTTCTCCTACACCAACCAATGCATTGATTTTTTTTGTAACAATATTTTCAATTTTTAAGGCTTTGGTCAAAAATACATTATTGATCTGTTTTCCTCTCATTGGCTGGTCTGTGATTGGCATTTCTGGGTCAAACCTGATGGTTTTTGTGGTCAGGACAATCAGACAGTCCAACTTAAGGTAGACACGGACCTTTTTCTATTTCTGTATCTAAATACCACAACACACACTGTAGATCATCACTTTGTTCGAATCACATTATTATTAATAATTGTCAATATAATTTACTGTACATTTTAACAGGTCTGTGTTATATGGATTCATTTAGAATAAATAGATATTTGCTGAACCAGGGGACAAAGCACTGTCACAAGAAGCTTCTACGTATAATAATATTAATAATATTAACCTCAAGGATGCTTTACAGAAGAGTAAAAATTAACAAACATATATTAATAAATAAAACATCTTAGGTTTGCAAAGTAGCATCTAAACAAAACACAAAACGTCTGGAATGTCCTTTAGACAGGCCCGAGCAAAGTAGAAATATGCACAACAGCACAAATACAGCTGTCAGGCTGTCAGGAGGGGTGATGGTTTGGGCTTGTTTTGCAGCCATAAGGCTTCGGTACCTTGCAGTCATTTAACTAAAGATGGACTCCAAAGATCCAAAGCGTTTTAGGGTGAAATGTGAGCATGGTTGAAAATATGTTACACAACCATCCCAATGATCCCAATCTAATAGAACGGCTGAAAAAAAGAAAGAAAAAAATTGTTACGACGGCCCAGTCAAAGCCCAGACCTCATCCCAGTAGAAATGCTGTGATGTGTAAGTGAATCCTCACAAACCTCAATGAACTGAAGTGTAAACGAGAAAATTCCTCCAGAACAATGTGAGAGACAAATAATACAATGATACTGAATCATCAAATTATTCATTAGTGAATTCAGATGATGTCATTCTTGGAGAGAGATGAGTTGCCAAATATGCATAAGGGGTGGTTTTAACGTACGTGGGTACACCACCAAAGTAATGTCTATATGTGAGAAACACTGGCCATGTAGAACAGTGCCATCTGCATAAACATGTACATTACAATTTTTCTTGGCTGAGGTAATGGCTTTTTGTGTGTGGAGTTCAAAAGAGGTCCAAGAATGGATCCTTGTTGAACACCTGTTTGTCTGATTCCAGATAATCAATCAGTAACCATTTAATGGATTGTTCATCTAGTTTTTCCAGTATTATCTATTATCTGATGTATGCAAATGTATTTTTTTTAGAAAGGTCTTTGAAAAATTAGCCACATTTTTAACTATTGTCCAAGGCTTCAGTGATGTTAAGTACTGTTATACAGCTGCTTTTTTATACACACATAATCTACATCCTGACTACTCTGATTTCAGTTTATATGACCCCAGACACATGAGAATTTAAAAACTTTATGCATGTATAATTAAAAAAGACAGGAATTTTTCACCAGGCCCAATCCAAAAATATCTACTATATCATAAATAAAATAATACATGACTTAGCATTACCTCATAATTAAAATAAGTATAAGTAAAAAATAAGTAAAAATGCTTGTTGGCCTTATTTACTACTTGAACACATTAACGGAGTTTAAAGAAATACGATACGTTTGTCTTTCCTTTGATGCACAAAGTGAAGTGCGATGGCATTTGTGAGGCACAATGTACACACTCACGCAGACAGCTGGTGAAGAATCAGCCACACACCCACAATATGGACTGAGTCATAGAAACACAGGACCCAGAGGCCATTTTCACTTCTGCGTTTGTTTCTTCTCTGTCTTATCATGTTCAACAACTTGGACACAACTCCACTAACTGTCACTTCTATCAAGCCTGAGCCTAATCAGCTGCTGCTCCTATGATGAGATAACAAACTACTTAAAAATGATGACACATTCTTCGCGGATTTTCTTGATATATTTTACTGGTGTCCTTCAACAGCTGTTCTAATTCAGTACTTGAAACTTCACTTAATTTGCTTATTAGAATTTCTGCCTTGAACACAGTCCCAGGTTAAGACCTAATGAAAACAAGCTTCCCAAACAGAGCCTCCTTGTATTGGACCTAAACCAGAAAGTAAAAGCTGAATGCAAATGTAAGGCTTTTAGATTGGAGTGGCATCAGAGAAAAATCAATGGAGGTCATTTGAATTCAAACTAAGGCACCTTCATGACTGAAAAGTTTAGGGTGGGCCTATGCAATCTTTGGCGAAATGTTCCATTAAAAAAAAAAAAAAAAAAAAAAGACTATGAAGAGATGCAAATCCATCAAAAATAATCATAAAGTCCTGCACAGTAATCACAAGGAGATGAAATATCAAGATAGGGAGGAGAATTGACTGCCACTTGTTTCATAATCATTCTATGGACCAATAAACCTGCCCATTTCTGCCCTTCGGCCAATGAAGACAGGAAATAACCCTAAACTACTGTAATGTAGACAGTGAATATGCTGAGGAAAATTCCAAAAATTGCTGTAATAAACACTTGATGACACTTCATCAGAGTATGAGGTTGTATTTTATGATCAATACACACACATAGATGGCAACAATAACAACATCAAAGGCATCCACTTTTACTTCAAACTTTTTTATTACAAAATATAAATGGCAAAAAGCTTTGTTTTTTTTTCATTTGCTAAAACAAAGAGACTGGTGTCAGACATGAATGTTACAGTAAAATTAAGCATTTTTTTTCCTTTTTCTTTTTCTTTTTTGTAGGTTACCATGCTACAGTAGATACAGTACAGGTGATAGTGCTCCCGCTCAAAGAAAAATGACAGAAAGGGGGGAAATTAATGTAAAAGGTAATAGCCATCTGTCTATTGAGCTTGATCAAGAGACAAAGTGATGATATACAAGCGAGTTGGGCCGACAGAAAAAAGTTTGAAAATTTGTCCTCTGGTTCTCAACAGTGACAGAAATTTAACTTTGGGCAAGCAGATACAATTTCTACAACTCTGTACAAACATGTAGTTTGCTTAAACTAATCTAAATGAATCTGAATGTGCATTTGTATTACTTTATACTTAACTAAATATTAATAAATACATATTTTTAACATTTGTGGCTGCTGGCAAACATAAACTCTTTCTTTTAATCTGTCACATCTACAGCATTCAAAGGTCAAACTAAAGCACTTCTCAGTGGGTTCATAGATTTCCAGGTCAGCTTAGTCTTTCTGAAAACATTAAGCTTACAACACATACACACAAACTGCTTAAACAACTTATTTTAGACATAAATTCATAAAGAAGTGTTGATTTCCAAGTCAAACCACATCCATTACTTCAAAGAGTGAAAACGACTTGATATCCAAGGGTTTTCCCTTTTTGCCACGAGTCCACCACAAGTCCAGAGATTAAGAGGATTGTGTGTGTTTGAGATGAGCGGGGTTCTGAGAGGTCCTTTTCCATATCTTCCAACAATGTCTTTAAATAACATTTAAAACATTTTACATTTTAATGACAGCTGCTGTGATGCGTAAAATGGCACCAAATGTGCGTAAAATGATGTGGAGAGGAAGGCAGGCGCACGAACAGAAACTAATGTCAGAGGTCTGGAATATTGATACAGCTTCTGGGCTCTGTTAAGGAGGCATTTTCAAAAAGAAGCAGAGATTTACTTCCCCACCTCGTCGAGCACTTTGCGGTTGAGCTGAGCCTGCTCTCTCTGGCTCTCCATCTTGGCCATTTGGATCATATTCCTCAGCAGGTGGAAGGTCAGGTCGATGGAGAGCGGCGGCTCTTCGCTGCGTTTCAGCAGCTGCGCCGCGGTCCTCATAGCCGCTTCCTCCGCCTCCTCGCTGTCTTCTTCTGGCGGGAGCAGGTGGAGACGATCCGGGTTCCTCCTCTGGAGAATCCTCATGATGTTTTCGCCCAGTAGATCGGAGGCGGCGTTGTCCCCGGCGGCAGCCGCTCTGAGGAGCACCTCGTCCAGTTGCTGCGTTTGAAGGCGACCGCTGCCATTCATCCAGCCAGGGAAGGTGCGCGGTCTGCCGGCGGCTGGACGGAGGTGTGATGACAGGAGGACCGAGGAGAGCAGCAGGAGAAGGGAGACTGGCTTCATGTCCTGCAAGAAAATGAAACATTTAAGATGACATTCAGGTTTAAAAGTACGTTTCATAGTGTATCTTGGAAATGTTGTGTTTTATTTACATTCTCTCTGAGCTAAGCGTGACATTCATACACTTTTAAAACTTTAAAGTTTGGTTTGGGTCGTGATTCGGCAGATGTAAAGTCTCATGTTCGCTCCAAAGGCAAAATAAATGTTATCTGTCAATCTGATGGAAAACCTAAATCTTCTAGAACATTTACTTGAACTGGAATTAAAATTACAAAAGAATATTTAATGGCAACATTTTCTTTTGTAGCAAAAGATTGTTCAAGCTAAAGCGCATAAGATGACGAGCACCTCACTGCGCGGTTATTAAAAAGTTTAAATGATGAACAAAACTTTAGACTGAATGAAAGAACTACTGTTCTTACTTTACTGTCTCCAGATGCTGCAGCTGGACTTTGCGGTCGGCCGGTGAGATTCAGCAGAGTCTGAAAAGTCCCTGTGAGCGGAGACTAGAGGGGACCGGAGGGTTTTATACGTCCTGCCCGCTCCTTTGACGTCAATGTGAGCACAGATAGCGCATTGGAAACCGGACAACTATCGAGACGCAAAGCACAGAAGTCCCGAGGGACAGCTGGGGAAGCTGTGATGGACGGCGAATAAAGGACGTGATTTTTTTTTTTACAGCTTCATTTCTTTTTCATCCTTGGTGGGTCATCAAGTTTGATGAGGTAAACTCACAGGGGTACAGGAGGAAGGTGCCAATAGGTGTGGGATTTCTGGGGCGATTCAGGAACCTGCCCAACTTTTTATTCTTATATTATCAGAATTATTTTGTTGTGCGTGATTATGTTTTTTCTTTGCAACCCGCACTGCCTTAAATTCTCTCTTAAATATGAATAATCTGAATAATAATAATATGAATCAAAATCTGTGAAGAGCCTGTCTCCCTGCACTGCATTGCTAAAGGGCTATTTCACTTTCAGAAGTTCAAATGAAAGAATTAGAGGTGAATTAGAGGCAGAAACTAAGCGCTGAAGTGATGCAAGAAGATGTAAAAGACAATAAATCAGCATTAATTCAGCTCACATTCACCTGCCTGAAGTTAAAACTTTATTTTTCACCAGGCTGTGCTCTAAAGCAAAGTATTGCTTTGGCCAAATGAGACAAAGAAATGACTTTTAAAGATTAAATAGAAGCTGTGAACATGAAAAACGTCTTTAAACTGCAGGCATGTCATGTGCCTGCCTGCTTCAAGTCCTCCACCATAATCCCTGTCCCCAAGAAACCTAGGATCACTGGACTAAATGACTACAGACCCGTGGCTCTGACATCTGTGGTCATGAAGTCTTTTGAGCGCCTAGTTCTCTCCCATCTCAGGACCCTCACGGCCCCCCTCCTGGACCCCCTGCAGTTTGCATATAGAGCCAACAGGTCTGTAGACGACGCCATCAACATGGCCCTACACTTCATCCTGCAGCATCTGGACTCCCCAGGAACCTACGCCAGGATCCTGTTTGTGGACTTCAGCTCTGCCTTCAACACCATCCTTCCAGACCATCTCCGAGACAAGCTTTCCCAGATGAATGTGCCTGATCCCATCTGCCGGTGGATCACTGACTTCCTGACGGACAGGAAGCAGCATGTGAGGCTGGGAAAGAATGTCTCGGACTCCCGGACCATCAGCACCGGCTCCCCTCAGGGCTGTGTTCTTTCTCCTCTGCTCTTCTCCCTGTACACCAACTGCTGCACCTCCACCCACCAGTCTGTCAAGCTAATCAAGTTTGCAGATGACACCACCGTTATTGGACTCATCTTGGACGGGGACGAGTCTGCCTACAGGAGAGAGGTTGAACGTCTGGTGTCCTGGTGCAGCCACAACAACCTGGTGCTGAATGCCCAGAAGACAGTGGAGATTATTGTGGACTTCAGGAAGCACACAGCTCCACTCCCCCCCATCATCCTGACTGACACCCCCATCACCTCTGTGGACTCATTCCGCTTCCTGGGTACCACCATCACCCAGGACCTGAAGTGGGAGCCCACCATCACCTCCGTCATCAAGAAAGCCCAGCAGAGGATGTACTTCCTGAGGCAGCTGAAGAAATTCAACCTGCCAACACGGACGATGATGCAGTTCTACACTGCAATCATCGAGTCCATCCTCACCTCCTCCATCACCGTGTGGTACGCTGGAGCCACTATCAGGGACAAACAGAGACTGCAGCGTGTTGTGCGCTCTGCTGAGAAGGTGATTGGCTGCAGACTCCCATCTCTGCAGGACCTGTACACCTCCAGGACATTGCGGCGTGCAGCTCGGATCTCAGCTGACCCTTCTCACCCTGGACACAGTCTGTTTGACCTGCTCCCCTCAGGCAGGAGGCTCCGGTCCATTCGCACCAGAACCTCTCGCCATAAGAACAGTTTCTTCCCCTCTGCTGTTGGACACATGAACAATAACCATATGACTGTCCCCACCACTAACACATGACCCTACGCTGTGTCACTGCATCATTTCATGTTTGGCACTGATCACCACCTGCACTCATGTATATATCTTTCCACGTAGCACTTTTAATTCTTATCCCTACTTTTATTTTTTTCCATGTCTATTTAAGTGCTATTTATGACACTATGTTTGCACTGAAGCACCGCAGCAATTTCCTAATGTTGTAAACCTGCTCAACATTTGGCAATAAACCCCATTCTGATTCTGATTCTGATTCTAAAGTCGGACTGAATGGGTGAGGGAGCTGTCTATGGTGCTGAACCTTCACGGGATTATTAGTAAAAGCTCACTTTTTATACCAGTCAAACCAGAATATAAAGAAATCCATAGTACATGTTATTTACTCTGAGTGAGTCACAGAGCTGCATAGTTAAATATTATGAATCACGTAAATAGGGGACAAAAGTAAATAAGGCCAAACACAAGTTTACATCCTCAAGTTCAACTTTTCCTTTTACAGACCTGAAACATTTCCCAGACTCACACTTAGCTATTCTTAATACACTGCACATTACATAAAGGTGGTCTGGCATAATCACAACAAAGTTTTCTTCTTTTAAAACACTTCAAATACTTGGGGTTGTTAGCTCTGTGTGCACTTGCTGTTCCCTTCTTTTTTAAAGAGGGAGATTATTTTTAAAGGAGCAGCAATTGTATTTCCTGTATTTGCATTTCCTCTGATTCATTAAACAACTCAGTTGTTTGACTCAATTCACTGTGAGCTAAACAAACCGACTTCTATGGTGTTAAATCATGATAGTAGATGAAATTAAAGAAGAAACTTAAAGAAGTCTAGTTTCTTTTCTTTCTAATCTCCTTAGATTACCTATAACATACACAGACAGAGATGAAATGTACTCCCTAAATGTTATCTTTGGGTTCTACAAATTTAGACAATAAGTTATAATATGGGAATCAAAAGAGCATTTTTGTGCTTTGACACACAACAATGCCTGCTAGCAACAGCCTGTAGAACAGTTTGATAAAGAAAATTTGTAAATATCATCTTTCATATGAAACTGTTGCTGTTTTCACTTTTTCTTCAGGACAAACATGAAAATGAGGAGAAAACGACTTCTTTCAAACACTTTGAGGTCACAAATTATGTAAATCCACACAAATTATGAGCCAACATCAGTAACTTCAAATTACAGATCAGATCTCATTTTGATCACAGATGTCAGCCCCATCACACACTGTTTTCAGGTTGCGCTGCTAAAAAGCCTACACACTGTATCTTCGTTTAATTACTGGGCCTTAATTCTCAAACACAGCGAGCCTGGGAGATGAATTAAAAAAATGAAATCCAGCTTTCTGGGGAGAGGCTCATTTCCCTCAGGCAGGCGGTGGGGATATTTGGCAGATTTTCAATCGATTCGTCAGACGTTTTCCGCTTGTTTTTCCCTGATATGGACCATGAGTGTGTGCGTTTGTGTGTGTGTGGGGGGGGGAACAAAAAAAAGAAAATTTGTGCAGTTAATTTGGTTGGCAGCCCAGCTCAGCAGCCTCCACATCTCCCTCCAAACAAACAACCCCCACCCCATCCAAAGCAAAGTTAGCGAGGTCAAACACACCACAGACTCATAAACTCAACTCGTGTAAAACTTTATTAGCTCTTACACCAGACGTGACCTTTAATTATCAAAAATGTGCCCATTATGGATAAAGCGATTCTTCATATCCTGAAAAAGGGGAACGCAGCACTGACATGATCCTGGGTTATGTTGCGGATTAGTGGTGACTCTTCAGCAGCTACAGAACAAATGTGACGCTGACTGTTAAAGGAACAGTTTGACGTCTGAGTAAATATGACTGTCCTCGCACAGAGAAGACTGATCTCACTCGTGCTTTTATGACACGTTATGTTAGTGTTGCATTAATGTATTTGCACTTGCATAGCAGTTTTCTCTCCTTACTGAACACTCAGAATGCTTTAGACTAGAGGAAACAAACTCCCGTTTATACAATGGTTTATTCTGTTCACTTTATTTTAAATGCTTTCTTGGGGTGAGGCAGCAGCAGTGTGAACCACTGGACCACAGTGATAACCAACCCAATAAAAGACTGGAAACAGGAGTAAACAGCTGCCTTGCTAACAACCACGATTTTAAAGCAAGTATGTAAATCTGAGTATAAATGTCTGACAACAACTGTCCAGTTGACCGTTTTCTGTTTCCAGCCTTTAAAATAGGATAAGCTTGGTGGTTGCAGACACCAGAGACGTATTGAGCTTGTATCATTCAACTCTCTGCAAACTATTCCTTTACCATTATGTTAAATAAGATAAGGAACAAGGCTCTTTCTTTACATAGCCATGATGTTAGATTAGGTACTTTAACCACAGGAACCTCGACCAACAAAATAAACTCAAAGCAGATAAGAGTTGGTGTAATCTGAGTGAAGACAAACTGTGGCATCTTGTCCATTTATATCAGCTTTTTCCTGAGATCTGTCAAATGTAGAAGAAAAGTAGAGACAGCTGACACAACCTCACCTGCTTGCAAACTTCACAGAGGAAAGGAGACAGTCTGAAGATGTCAAATCTGCTGCAACACTTCTCGAATGTAGAAAAACGTCACTACTCTGATTTTTTTTTAAAAGAAAGAAAAAGGCCCCAAGCCAAATGAATTTAATCCAGTAATGCAGCTTTGTAAATGCTGCAGGAGGTTTGACCTCTTCGTCTGTCAAATTAGGGGGAAATGAAGTAAAAGATGAGGCAGGTTTAGACAAAGCAAAAAAAACACAACTATGTAAACTAAAATCACATTATTAGAAACTCTGGAATGCACTTAAAATATCTGACTAGAAGTCCATTATAGAAAAAAACCAACACATTACAAAAACAATGATGTCAATACACTAAAGAGATTAGAAAAGTTTCCTTTGTGAGCAATAGGTGTTAATGTATGAGTGTGTATGTGTGGATACACTGCAGCACCACCGCCAAATCCCATTTCCATAAATAAGAAACTTTCACAGACATTTCTGCAAATGCAAGTTTGACTTTCAAGTGTGAATTTGTCACTCGGAGTAGACGAGCCGTTTCTCCCGACCTTTACGCGTGACTCAGTCACAGCTTTACACATTGGAAATACCAGCAGACTAAGTAGCCTAAAGTAAGTTACGCCCATGTCACACACACTACGAATGAGTGCAAAGTAATCATCAGCGAGAACGACACAGGCTGGACTTGTGAGCGTCCTTCACATCTTATTGGCCTTCCAGGTCAGGTAGGAGTTCCAAGCAACAGCAACGACCTGGACGACAGCCAGCCTGCAAGGAGGACGAAATCTGATGTGTCTGGTTTGGATGCAAGTCGGAGAGTTTCATAAAGACGGAAATAAAGGCTTTCTGAGACAATTAAAGTTGGTTTCATGTGACATTTTCACAAGTGAAACAAATGATGTCTTATTTAGACGCAGAAGTAGTAAAACTACAACTTCAAAACATGTTTTCAGGTTTAAAATAATCCACTAAGATCAGACAGAGTATGTATCCTAAAAGTGCAGAAATGACTGTGTTAAAGCAGTCGAAATGTAAAAATAAAACCCTTAAGATTTGACTCTGTACACAAGCTTCTTCTGCTCTCACTAACCTTCAAATATGATCAGAGCTCACTGCCTGCATGCTAATGAAGCCATCAAACTCTCACCTGTGGTGCAGAGGGATGAAGTAGAAGTTGGCAATCTGGACTGGAGGCCAAAGCTGAAACAACCAGGAAACATTCAACTGATCAGCGAAACATATTCTGAAGAGATAAAAAGAGAGATTACACTGAACACTTACATAGTAATTAGAGATCAGGGCATCTGTGTAGTCCTGTGAACACAGAAAGAGAAATATTATCATGTCGGTACCATCTGAAATTACTTTAATGAAAAACATTCATGCTAAACTCAATTTATTACGAAAACAATAGAAAGGAAATGGTTATTTTGCTGCTTTCTTTTTCAGGTTCTCGTATCGTCTTCTGTTATAATCAGAGCATCACGCTCCTCTCCACTCCTCTAAAACCCCAAATAAACAAACATGGTCCTGACAAAAGTTCAACATGAGGTTTCAAATGTGAAGTTATTGTGTTAAATTAAGCAACTCTAAAACATAATTTACTATCCAAGAAAGAAGAACTATTTCTTTATTAGCTAGCTCTTCATGTGGAAATCAGAGGACGTCCAGAAGAAATGTGACACTGTCCCGTGAGCCTGTAAGAGAAACTCTGTTACAGATTCTAAACATACTTTCTTTTAATAAAAAGTAAACTAACTCAACATCAAAACAATCCCATTAAAGATGTGATTTGGTCCACAGTTAGCAGCACAGATTGTTTTACATAATTGAACAAAGATCTGTTTGTTTCTTTGTTCCTTCATCAAGCTCCTGTTCATGGATGAATATTTTATTTCACATTCACTGCCACAGATCCAAGCTTCTGGCCCCTGAGATCATCAGTTAGATCGTGGATGAACGAGTGTCAGAAGACTTCCTGTCCACCTACCACTGCAGACACTGAGAGTACATTAATTCATGAAAGCTGCACTCCTCTCCCTCAGCCTACTAAAAAAAAAAGACAAAAATCTTAAGAGGAAACTTTTAGTTGTATTTAAAAGACAGAAGTAAAGTGTTTCTCCACTCAAACATGACGGACAAACTCGTGACCTCCTGCTTAGGTACGAGGTTCAGCCCTGCAGCGTTTTCCATCAGAACAGTTGAAGCTGCCGGTGGGGGAGGAAGTGAGGAATGCTGATGTGCTCAAACTACAGCTGGTGAGTAGTTTCTGTCCAAACGGAAGGTAAACTGTATGCATGAACACCTTCATCAGCCACACATAAACACACTTTATTTCACTCATTTTGTTAAAACAAGAAAAATGTATTTACATTGTTACAATAAGTAAATAAATATGACGTGTTAATATATTGCTATATTGAAACTTCAGAGTAAAGGTTATTTAACATAGTTTCCTTCTGCAGTGAAACAAAGAGCTTCACTTATTTATTTGACACAACATTTATCCACCTGTGTCTGCAAGTCGATTACAGGCTGTGCTGTCAGCACGCTGTCTGATCTATGAAATAAAGCATGCTGCCCTCCTCCACCATCGCCATTCATTGAAGTTAATCTGAAATTTATACAAGTTAAAGTTGGATTCTTAAAAGCTGCGTGCAAGCGTTCATGTAGCCACTGCAGCATATTTACAGGTAGGCCCACATTTTTTTGGACACTGACACAATTGGCTGTAACTCCTCTATATTTAATCAAATGTCTGCTTTTAAAGCCCTCATTCATCAGATAACCCTAAATTCAATATACTCTAAAACCCTGACAATACTTTTACAGACCTAACTGGATATTACAGACGATTTGTGTCTGAAGTCTGCGTGTATTGTCTTAAAGCCCTTTGAATCATTGCTCTGACGTTAATGTGACAAAAATGATGCTGACAATATACCTAAACTTGCACATACCATTTAAAGAAAAAAGAAAAGGCTTCTTTTATTTGTTCCCTTATTTGACGTGGTAGAGCTCAGCAAAAAGATTATGAATTATACTTAAAGAAATGTTTTGGCGTGAGTGCGTCGTGTAGTTTAATCATGTTGTTATGCTGGCGATGCAACCTGAAGGTAGAAATCAGGTGTTTGTTCTTAATAAGCAACTTTCTCTCTCAAACACACGATATTACAAAACACACACACCGAGAAAAAAACCCAACCTGTCTACTTAAAGGTCACCCTGACATCTCCTGGCATATAAAACCAACAAGCCAATGTTCCAGCTATAATATTTTTCTGCCTTTTTTCCAGGGTGAAAACAGTGTTTTAATTACGGTCAAACAAGCTAGTTTGCCACCTGGGGTGAAATTACGTCAATGTCTTTACCCATACATGACGGGACCTTTCTTACCTCTTCTAGGAGCTTTGTAGGATGCAATAAATATGAAGTTTTGTTGTAAAACTTTAGTGAAATACTAAACCCCAAATTCAGCTAAATTATTCATTAAAAATGATCTAATAAGATTGTCTAAACATTCAAGTTTTAGGATCCAGGTCTTCTCAGGGCAGCACGTGGAAGCTAGATTTGTGTTTGCACTTTGCACACTGTACTGTATATGCAACATCTAACACAGGTCACACTTTTCTGCTCTTCCTGTCTTTACACTGTGCAGAACATTATGAATGTTCAGACTCTGATCAGTTACACAGCACAGCATGTGGTCTGACCCTGACATCGTGGAGTTGATCTTGGAAGAGAATGACGGCAAACGGAACAACATGCTTCAAAACCCCAACCTGCCAAGTGCCTCGAAAAACTGTGCAGTGATAAAGTTGTGATGTTTGAAAAACAGAGCCTCACACTTCTCACCTGTTTTTCTCACTTTTTCTCCAGCGTACTGTGTTTTATTTTTGAGTAATGACCAAGACTCTGACCAAACAGTTGCAGGTAAAAAGCAGAACAGGTAAACAAGAGAGGCAAAGCTGCGACTGGAACTCTGTCCAGATTTATCAATCACAGCGGCTGTTTGGTCAGAGGCTCCATTCATTTTCATCTCACATTTCCTCAGTGCCAGACCCCGTTGTAACGAGCGCATTTGTCATTTATTTTCTGTCCTTTGTGACATTTACCGGGTTGGCCTTTCAGGTCTGCGCCTCTCCTTTTGTAAATAATTGATGGTGATCAGCAGCATGTTGGGAAAGCAAGGCGGCGACGGGCGTTTGAGCAGCTGGCACAAGATGACAGTTAGCTCTGACCTGGCATACAAACACACACTCGCACACGTATATATGAAGGTATGAGTCACACTGGTTATTTCCACACTCCCTCCCTCCCTCTCTCTCTCGCCTCTTCCTCCATCACAGGAAATAGTTTCCAATAATAATGAGAGGTGAGTGTTGGAGGTCAGATGAAAACCAAACTTCCTGTCTGTGTACTGTCGTTTACCTGAGCTGTGTGCGTGCAGGAAGCTTACTGCTCTCTGACCAGTTTGTTCGTCTCAGGTTTAGTTTTAGTGCTTAAAAAGGTCAAATTCATGCCACACAATGACGACTGTAAAACTCTACACACGAAGAACAAAGAAAGGAGGGTTCGACGAAGACTTTGCATCTGAAATCTGAATCATAGATTCTTTTTTCTATGTATTTAAATGCAATTTTAGGGTAACACAAAGTAATTTATCTGTGCAATTCAAACTGATACCTTTCAGGCTTTGGATAAACCTGTTTTTACGTGACGATGTAACATTTATAAATAAAAAATGAGCTGAAGACACATCAGGTCAAACTCTAACCTTTTACCTCAAGTGGAGTTTTTCAAATTGATCAACGTCACCTGGAAGATTTTCCACATCACTACAATACTGATGGACTCATTCAACACAGGGTTAAAGGTGACCATTAAAAATGGTCAGAAAAATGTCAAGCAACTGTACCAACCCCCAGTTTATTGCCCTAACTGCTACCAAGCTTCTTTTTGAGGCTCATTAACGCCCTTTTTCAGACTTACACTTCACAAGGGTCAAAGGGTGAGAGACACATGACACAGAGTTATTTCTAGTGTTTTGCATGTTATTTCCCATTTTACACTGGATTGTTTTTCCGCTGGGTAATGATGTTGGGAATGTCAGGGTACTGAAATAAAACTCACTCACCCTCCTGAGCTTGGTGACGTTCTCCTCGACTGTCAGTCCATTCAGCGCGCCAGAGATGCAGAGGAAGGCTCCCAGAAAGCACGGCGCAAAACACAGCTGTAAGGAAACAAACCAAAAAAACAAGAAGAAGAATCATAAGTTAATCATAAGTGTAACTGCTGTGGCCTAAATCAGCAGATTTCAGGTCAGTTTTATTTAAAAAGCTCCCCTCTGGCAGTGTGACATCAACCTAAACTGAGCAGTAAACGTGCAACCTAAAAACAGAACATGACTTTTGATTATGAGAAATTGGGTGATAAATATCTAATTAATCTACTTGTGACAAAACATTTTCCTGCAGCACATCCGGAAAAGGAAGTCTTTAAAGAAACATCATGGAGGATGAAATCTTTCCTTCGCTGTCATTCTTCTTTTTGTCTTACTTTCTTGATGTTTCATTTCCTTCGATTGGATTTTTTTTCCGAGGATCTTGGGATGCTTAGCTGCTACTCCATAGAAGCTGATGGAGTCCAGAAACAAAGTAACAAACTGAGTCTATAACTAAGTAATAAAATACATACCAGTGATAATCTAAGAAATCTGAAAGACTGAGGTTAAACTGTTCCTAGTATGAATCTTACATGAACAGTCACTCGACGCTACAGCTGCATCACCTTAAATCTTTCAAGTGCTGCTGTTTGTTATGCACACTGAGGTGAAGTGAGCAGCGCTGACAGTGCGACTGGATCACTATTCAAGCGTGCAAGTGAACCCTTTGCTCCAGTAAATATTTTATTCAGTAACAAGCAGATACTGCTTTTTTTTTTTTTTTTTTAACATTGTGCTCTGCTGCAGTTTCACTGAAACACAGCAGGGGGCAGCATGAAGCTACCAAAAATGACTCGTTTTCAGACATTTACAGAAAAGTTGCATTCCAAGTTTATGCTATATAATTTTATTGATATGTTTGTGTTCCTTAATCTAAAGTTAATGATTCATTCAGAAAGCATGAGGTACAGATTATAGTTATGTGCAACTAGTTGACTGAACATTTAAACGTTGCAGCTTTTGCTACTCAATGCCAAAAATGATAGTCAGTTATATTCAGCAATATTCTTATTTTATTAAATTACGACAGGAATTCCTGGTTCAAAGTTGTTCTACCACCATCGGCCACTCCCTGGGGCTGAACCCTGTTTCCTCTCTTTCTATGAATGAAGCAGTAAATAAACAGAGGCTTAAACTAAAAAGATGACAGCTGTTCTGCAGCACTTATAAATCAATCAATGCAAACTAACTGTATATCAAGCTTTGTCAGAATAAACTGGAATATAACTAAGCAACCGAAGTCAGATGTAGTCAAACTGCACCTGCAACTCTTAACTAATCTGACATCACATGTGTTTGAAACATTATACAAAGTAAACAACATTTCAAGTATGTTCTGCTTTAGATAGTTTCTTAGGTTTTTCTATCAATTAGGCTATTAAATCTTTTTTTTGGCTGTCTCATTTAAACAACTAAATGAGCAACTACAAAATACCAGTGCTACCACTCAGCACCCTAGTAGATACACCTAAGGTATTAATTTGAAAATCCTCTGTGACTTCCTTCTTGAGTTATCGCATTCACAAACGTGGGTGTCCGCACCGCCCGCTCACCCTGTAGATGACAATGATACCCCACCAACCTACAGCTGAGGGGCAAAAACTGGAGCTCTGTTGCATAACTCAGCCTCTCCACTCAAAAGCTTCACAAAAAGGGAAAACAGTCTGCTAACAAGAGTTTCCTCCCATCAGGACAACAAAGACTCATCTGTCAGTCAAAACGATCTCAGCAGTCAGGCTTCATCCACTCTGTTTGCCACAACTAACAAGCTCAGTGCGAGTGGCAAATACACACTTACACACAGAGAGCTGTTTTTATTGCTGAGCTGGTGTTCGGTTTGCTTTGCTGAGAAGAAGAAGAGGAAGAAGAGGAAGAAGAAGAAGACGACCATTAAGGGTCCTTAAGATGCTCATCTCACCTGGTCGACCAGCATTTTCTTCATGGCAGCGCTTTTGGTTCCTCCAACAACCAGTCGGTCCAAAACCTTGTACCAGCTGCCGATGACAGGGCCCTTTATTGCAACAGAAATAAAATTACTCTTGAAATCCCCCACTTAATTCTCTTCTAATATCTTTAACTGCAATGGAAGCAGAAGACCGATGATGGATTTCATGAAAAATAAAAACATCAAATCTTTGCTTTTTGGTTTGTGCATTAAATACTCAGCCATTTATTCACAATGAACTCACAAAATGAACCAAAGTTAACAACTTGCTATGTGAACTATACAAACCTTTGTGTCTAATTGCAATTTTCTGTAAATGTGTGTCCTTCACAAATCAACACAGGTCCACAAGAGAGAAACTGACACTGACATGGAGTTTGTTCAAAATCAGTCAAAATTTAACAATATTTCTACAAGGTGCAATCACAAAGTTCTAAATTGCTGCTGATAAAATTAAAAAACATGACCTGGCTTAGATTTGGGTTCTCTCCTCAGACTGCTGACAGCTCAGCTGCTGTTTTCAGATCACTCCTCCTCAAAGTCACATTGTTGTGTCCATAAAACTACAGAGTACTTCTTGAAATCAAATTCTCCAGCTTTTATAACACCACTGTGGGCTGTGATCCTCGTTGGCCAGATCAAGGAAAGTATTTATTAACAAACCCATCATACTTGCTAGTTTTGGCCCACTGCAACTCCTTCCTGTTCCCAAAATAAAAGTTACAAAGATGGACTGACATAGTGGGGAACCAAGGAAAGTATAAGACTCCAGCTGAACACCAAACAAAAAACAGATGTCCAGAGGTGCAAAAAAAGATGATGTTGAAGATGAGACTGGCTAAAAATCAAGTATTTTTTGTTTGTTTGGGGGTTTTTTTATGTGCCGAGTCCTGTAACTCTGTGTTTGCATCTTGCAGAAGATGCACAAGTAACAACAGAACAGGGAATTCTTCTCCACTACCAAAAAATACAAAACTTAGGCCATAAAGGTACAAAAATGTTTTATCAAATTTTTACATTAAAAGTTTTACATTTTAAATTAATGTCCAATTTTAAAAACATTTTCCAAAAGAACTCAGCAGCTTTCTGTCAAGAGCTTCCCTCCTTAAACGGAAGCACGAGCAGGCTGGCTGAAAATAAACCGAATTCAACCAACAAATGGATGCATTATTTATGTGAAGGAGAACGATACATGATGCATGAATATAGGTGCCAATAAACATGTGTCTCAAGTCCTGTGTGTGCTGAATAGCCACCCTCCAGACAAGACTAAATATCTATACATCTTGCGTGTATATTTTTGTACGATGGAGGAGCTTCAGATAATTACGGAAACATAAATAAACTTTGCCTTCGTCACAGCGACGTCAGAAAGAAATGAGCTACTTGGAGGGCGAATTGTGCAGCTGTCACAGTTAGTGAAATACTGATGAATTAAACATACAAAGACGTGAATGAGTGGTATACAACAAGTAACACAGATCAGACAAGTACATCATGAACACACACACTTAAAGTCATTAATTACAGATGCACAAACAAGCAGGAATCTTTTTTTTTTTCCATGAACACAATAATTTTGCTTTATATTAACTTCCTCAATTTAAACAATTAACCAGACAGTAAAAACCTGTGGCAACATTTCTTCTTCCAGGGAGCCACACTGACATGGATCGAATCAACGAAAACACATCACGCAGTTTAAGTTAAACTCTAAATTTGCACAGCACAGTGTTGTACAGTGTGTTATCTGCACAGTAGAAGGCCTGCCTCTGTATGTTTAAAACTTTGTTTTAAAATGTTGACTTTGTTTTACAAAGGTGCTCATTTGGTGTCCTCTGAGGTGGCAAAATAAATCTTACAGAAAACCTTCCATATTGTAAATCCCCTACTGCATTATATCATATATAACTAGTTAGCACTATGTAGCATAACACACAATTTCGGGACACAGCATTTGGGAATGACTGCTGTGAGTAACTGTGGTTGTCTATAATAAAGAAGCATGATTCAGTGGTTGAGTTTGGGAACGTTTCTGTATGAAATGACTTGGAAGTGTCAGCATAGCGACCACAATAACAAATGTATGAATTTTCCAAATCCTTTGTTTCCCTTATCACCCCCTTTAGCAGAGGACACACTGAACCATCATTTATAAAAGAAAAGGAGATAATGCCTCCCATGATAACAAATTTTAAACACATTTGATTCTATGATGCCGTTTTTATGTCTTGGTGAGCACTAATTACTGTTTTAAATGCTTAACATAATGACCCGGGTATGCACCGACAGGCATCACAAAAATGGCTGCTGAGAGGCTAGACTTGCTTTCATATGAACTAAAATATTATTCTATTTCACCATGATTCACACAGTTTCTCTAGATCTAAAAAAAAATCAAGCATGTAACACCTTTTTAACAAAATAAAATCAAAAGTATTTAGAAAATTTTAAAAAGTAAATGAACTGAGAGTCAGAAGGATACTTACCACAAAGAAGAAACCAATACTCATCATCTTAGCCGTCCTCTGCACGTTGTGGTTAGCCAATCCTCTCCTCTCGATCAGCTGCTGGGAGATGACATCACCGACACCTACTAAAGACCCTGGAGGTCAAACAGAGTTGATACTGCATCTCAGTCCCCTGAGCACAATCTTCTACAGATATGATCCGTGCAGACATGTTACTGTTCCTGCAGTGAGAATCTGATTAGGCAGCACTCTTGTAATTACTACATAATAACCACAAATATGCCAAAAAATGTATTCAAAGAATCAACTTTACTGTTAATATTGAAAATAATGTGTTAAAATACTTTATAAGCCTTCCAAAATTAACAAAAGCTCCCAACCAAATGTGAACTACTAAAAAAATCTGCATTGTCTTAAAGAGAGATCAGCTGAAGTCAAACTCGACCTGGAAAAAAGGAAAAGTTTCTTGAGATCAAATTTTAACACAACTTGTGATAAAATGCTGCCACCCAGTGGTGAAAGTTTAAGTGACATTTTGCAGGGGGCGTTTACAAAAAGTATCTTTAAATGCAACAAAACAGTCCAAAAGTACAAACTCCCATCAGAGTTCAACTTGGCGATGGTCACGCAATGTGTCCCTCAAATAGACTCAGTTGTTTTTCTTCTCTGTAATTTATCTTATTTATACGAACAAATGAGATTTCATCACCGAGCTCTTGTCTTCATTTGTTTCACACTGTTTATTAGCAGGCATTAAAGGGTTGTCACCAACAAGCCACCATTAACTCATCATCATTGTGTTTTTACTTTGAACTTGGCACCATCCATGAATTTCCTGAGTCACTGCTAATTTTTTATTTATAAACCAATTTTAGACAAACAATCCTGCTTAACACTGCAGAGATTTCACAGAGGTCCTCTTCAAGTCTTCTGTTTGTTTCTAACAAAAATCCTTTAAAAAAAATAATAAATTGGTCCAGCAACTCATTTAAAGGCCTTAATATCTCCAGCTTGAGTCAGGACCTCAGTAAGCTCTGTGGTAAATTACTCCACTTATTAGCTTTTCACTTTATTATAGTGGGCAGCTAAAACTTCTTGGGTTTGGTACAGACGTGTCACCTCTCATCCATGAAGCTTCTTCAGTTCTAAAGAAAAATGGTGGAGAATCCTAAACATTTAAGTCCTAGTGAAAGTTGTGCCCCTTGGAGGCAGCCCCGACGGTCGTTGACCAACTACTGATTTATGCTTCAGCAGGAAATCTACACCACAGTTATGTAATCACAGTAAACCCCTCTGAACCCCTGTGCTGTAACCTGACGTGCACCTACCTGCAGATGTAACTACATGTTAGGTCGATGCTGGCTGTTCAGCTCCATTGATTAGGAATAATAATCATAGTATCAGTATAAATACAATTGTCAGCTGATTAGACGTCAGCTGGACGTAATGGAATAATAATAAGATAAACTAAATTCATGTGTCATAACATGTAGTTATAACAAAAACAATTTAAAAACAGACCAACTGCTCAGAAATTCATGATGTGTCAACACTAACCTCAAATCTTTCAATAAATTTGGGTTGGTTTTTTTTCCCTTTCTTTTTTTGTAGGAAACTGAATGCAAACTGAAATTAAAAACTTTGAAAATGCATGAAGACTGTCAATAGGGAAACTGATTTTTCTTTTTTTAAATTCCTCAGAGAGGCTCCTTTTAGCTGCTCTAGCTGCAAGGTCAAACCTCTGCCTCTATCTAGTGGCGACTAAATAGTACTGCAAACAGTACTTTAAAACTACAGCCTTCTGAAAAAAGTAAAGGGTTAATGCAACACTAACTGCTTAGGTTAGATCATTTACATCTGAAACTTGCTCCAATGTGTGAATCCACCAGAGCTCTAAAAGCCATTTTCAACGCTATGAAATCCAAAAGTGCTACACAACAGTTACAGAAATATTTTTGGTCTAATACCTGCATCATATTAAACTCATCAGCATGCTTTAGCTCTCTGTATCACGTTTTAGACATTTTGGGCAAACAGAGTTCAATTCAAATGTTTTTGTGTGTGTGTTAAATCAATATATTTATGGTTTCGTCTGGATGTTCTGATCACTTATCCTGTAAAAATATATGCAAACTTGATGTTCTCATGAGTATGTACGACTCTACAACCTTCTTGAATAGATGTACATATCATACACATATTATTGATTCTTTTTTCATTTGCTTTTATTCCTGATCACAGTACAATGACCTTTAGCCTGTGTCTATTTGTACACTAAACTGGAGCAAAGGTTTGTAAAGTCAACCAGAAGCTGAAACGGGACCCTTCATTTTATTTTAATCAACAAAGGTCAGTGTATGGTGTACCCAACTGCACCTTCTCATGTGACATCTGTCTGCAGCTTTTCTACATTTACGTTTGCGCATTCAGCGTGTAACTTATTTTTATGTGCAGTGACAAGGTTGTCCTACCCGCTGTCACTATCTGGACTGTCCAGGGGTATTTAGTCATCAAGACCTGGTAGCCTCTCCAAAGGCCTGCCATTCCTCGTCCTAGGAAGAAAGAAAAATAAAAGCTTGTTGCAAATGCAGACTTTTCTGCTCAATCACCCCGCCCGCCGGTTGTAACGTGATTCAAATCAAGTGATACCACTAACAAGTTCCGTTAAACTGTCCATTAGTGATTGCCCATTAGTGTAAACTTCGGGCTTTTTTTTAAAATTATTTCAGGGTTTTAAAACACTTAAATGTATCCAAGACCTATATCGAAGAGGTTAGCTCACTCTTTCAAATTCAGTCAAACGGCTAGCTAATCCTCTCCATTCAGTTACATCACACTTATGGTCAACTGCTGACTCAAAGTTAACATGTTATTAAAGTATTCGTGTTTCGGTAAATTTTGTCAATGCCGAATTCTAACACTGGGTCTAACATTTTCTCTCAAGCTACCGAAGTTGTTAATAGATGTCTAGTTTTACGACAGCTTAGATTAACTGTAAAATCTATTTTTTTTTATGACGTTTGGCTTGAGGCTCGGTCTCGTGCTGGCTGGCGAAGCTAACGTTGCACGGAACCTACGACTTGCACAGTGCGTCATTAGCGTCTCTAAATCACAGCACTAACTTTTAATCACTCGTTTAGCTTACGAAACCAAACTAAACTGCACTCCTAACACACTGTAGCAACTCACAGTTTAAATCAAGAATAACGAACTGCTGAGTCTTTCATCGTTTCTGTAACTTTCCGTTTAACATTATTGCAGCTGCTGTTTAACTCATCTTTACAGCTCACCGTAGTTAACTTAAAGGTCCGTAAACTAGCAAGCTGTGGATAATGTAAATAAAACTGTACACATGCCCGTCTTCCCTGAGGAAACAGGCGGAGATGCTTTCACGGCACGGAATCAGCTCCGACTTTGCAGTACTCCAACTGTACAGCACAGAAAAATATGAATACAAATTTATGTGGTATACTGTTGTTTCTATTTTAAATACACTTACTTCTTTAGGCTTAGCTCACATCAGTTATATTTTTATAGTTTAAAGAAGTTGTCAATCAAGTTGGGTCTTATTAGTCTCAAGTTTTGTATTTATTATATTGGTAATTCTTCCAGTGCAACAATTAAAAAAAAACCTGGTACACAATTAAAGGTCTTCTAAAAATTCCAATACAATAAAAAGGGGATCCAGGTAACACAGACATGTAGGCTTCCCAGTCTCAAAGATATTTCCTGAATTATTTTAGTATTTTAAGTACATGATGTTTTTATTAGTTTATATTAACTCTATATTATTGTCATTTCAGTTTAAGTGATTTTTACAGATTACTTTAGAGTTTACTTAACTTTGACTAACACAGTATTCATTACATCTGCGTAAATTGATTAGTAATCAACAATTTATTTAGCTTTGTTGCAACCGATAAGGGCAGAAGAAACCGTGATCTACTACGACCAGTGAAGACAGCATAGGAACTGTAGTCTGCGTCAGTTCCGCTGTACACAATAACATAGGCACACCCCTGCCCTCTAGAGGACAACTCCAGAATAACAACATGACAGGAAGCAAATTGCAATGATTTTTATTCTGTTCAAGTGAAGTGGCACTTACGATAAATGAAACAAAAAAGAAAGAAAAGTTATTACAATGGGACTTCTGGTTTACAAACAGGTGTAACTGGCATAAATATGACAATGGAATGGCTTACCAGGAAATCAAAATGTAAATCACTCAAGGAGAGGTCAATACTGTCCCCAGAACACATTTTTCAAGTAACGTGTTGTAATTTGCTCTAACGTGACCTTTTTTATTGACTCAGTTTGCATAAAGTCAGAAGAAATAGAGTTATTTGAGAGCACGGGGTGTCAAACATGCAGCCCGGGGGGACCAGAACCAGGTCCATTTTGGCTCATTTGATGACTTCACAAAGTGTAAAAACTGGGAGAGATCTCAGCTTCACTAGCAAGGAGTGACAACATCTGAAAAGTTAATAGTTTTAAATCTAGACAAGTTAACACTTTCGTCATTGGTAACTGAAATGACAACAGACTCTGTGAATGTGGAAAAGCTGAGGCATACTGTTGAGATTGCACTTTTGTAGGATGCAGAAAATGTAGTTTCAAAATGGATGACCAATTAGACAAGAAAATGTAAATAAATAACAAGTAACGAGGGAGTGGGGTAACTGGTGTGGTGTGCTAGGGACAGGGTGAGATAGGGGCCGATGTGGTGACCCTGAATTGGAGCAGCTGGAAGAAGAAGACAAAGACGACACATACATAATCTTACGGGCGTGGCTCACTTAAGATTATTTGTGGCCATTCGTGGGCTGTGAACTGATGTTTGACATCCCGGCTTTAGAGTTTTGCTCACAGTGGACATTTGGCACATGTGTAACAATATCCACACAGCTGCTGCTCCTGCTCCCCAAAGCCTCATCATCAACTTTACTCGCTTTTTGGTACCAGCTTCCCACTTCACCTCAACGTCGAGAAGAGCAGCCATCACAGCAAGGTGCAACATTACACGAAGCAAAACACATGAAGAGCAACGATGGCACGTATGTGGCTTTGGAAATGCAGAACTTCAGCATTTTCTTAGCTTGCTTAAAACACCAAAAATGGTGGTACCAAGAATCAGTCGCACTGTGTGGTGGAAATGAGGCCTTGTAAGGAGCAGGTACGCAGGTGAGGCTTTTAAGCATTGAAGCACCTGAAAGAGCTCAATTTAAACTGCTTTTAAATCTGTGTTTCTCAAATCAAACTGTCATTAAATAAAATGATACGGCACTGGATAAGAGCACAGAACTGAAAACATATAACATGCAAACAACATTTTCATGATGCAGTTTGAATAAACATCTGTTATGTGTTGAATGTGTGAAGAACCCTCATACAATACAATAAATAAATAAGAAAACATTTTTTAAAAATGTGTGTGGCATTTACACGTGAAATGCTACTAAGACTTAAAGCCAATCAAAATCTGGGAAATCTGAATGCAGCTCTGTTTTAAATCAAAACGTTATAGCAGCAAAGACCCCTGCTGTCATTTGGTTTAAGACGTTTTCTGTTGATGAGAATCAATAAAATCTCACAGTAACAGGGGCTTCAGGTCAAGAGCTGACAAGAAATACAGTACAAAGCATTCCCTAGTTGTGTGTTGATTCAATTAGCAGCTGAAGCTTGGCAGAAATGTTTAAAATCTCAAAATTTAAATTGCTTCAATAAAAAATAACTAACTGGGATATCCTGGCTCTCTTATTGCTGTACAAGAACCATAAAGTCAAAGACACTGAGAAAAAAAAACAATTTAACAGGAGAGTAACCGAATAAAAAGGAAGCTAAAACCTTTCACCTTTTCACTCGGTCAGTCTTCTTCAAGTATGAGTCGTTGCTGTCCCTTTCAGTGGAAGTCGCCTGAGATAAAAGTGTTTTACAGTACAGACAGCTGCAGCTTCAGCAGCAGAGCAAAGCTGGAATACACTGATTCTTACGAGAGCTTTAAGCTAGGAGAGAAAAACACCAAGCTACACCGCTAACTAGGCCAGACGCATCACCTCCACGCTCGCCTTTATGTATATGTGCAAAGCAAATGATAACATTATTATTGACTGACCCAGCACCAGGAAGTGACCATTTTCATAAACTGCTTATACATCATTATAACTGAGCGTCGCTGGAGCTGGATCTTCCAGTTAACTTAGCGGCTGGGTTTTAAAATCTGTCAATTAGTCATTTTATTTACATTATGCAGGTTATGAAGGTCAGCTTTTCCAGTAAACTGATGCAAATCTAAACATCACCCCTGAAGGCTCACGGGCTGCAGCTTCAGCAACAAAAACACATCACTGGCAAAATTATTAACACCAGAATTAGTTCTCTTTTTCAATAGGTAGCTTTAGGTTTCCCCTTTTTAAATTATAACTTAATGGTATATCATCTTTTTAGAAGCATCCCGCATCCTGCAGGACAGCTAACGCTTTCAACTTTGGCTCCTGACTTTTTTAATAACCAAACTGACCTTAAAGTATATCATTGTGAATGGGAAGCAGTTTGTAGAGCAACAGCTGACTGTTCAGGAGGACATCAATGGCACCAATCAGCTGTCTTCTTCTTCCAGTGACTAAGTGCTTTTGTAACAACCCTGCACCTCTCTCCTCAGAACTCCATCCCCTCGTCACTTTCACACCAGTCCGACGGAGCATCGGTGCCGAAGTAACGATCTCCGAAATTCCCTGAGAGGAGCAGGTGAAAGAAGACGGGACAGAAAAAGTTGGACTTTTCTTTATTGTGTTCTCTGTAGTGGGTGACATCCGTTGCGAATATGGAAGATTTTAAAGAACATAACTGCCTTTTTTTTTTACCTTTTTCCTAACTTAATAAGATTATAAGCTACACTGTGTACAGAGAGGCTCATTTATAATCACAGTGGGAAATTTCTAAGATCATTTTTGCACCTTTGCTGCCACTGATTTGGATGTGAGACTACAGTGTGTATAAAGAACAGAGCTCTTTCGAGCAAATGTTTACATTGTAAACCTTCCCAATAACTCCCTTTACCTTGCTATTCAAATATTTATAATCCTGGCTAATAATCTACTTTAAATAAACCTAAAACACACCGCTGACTTTTCTGTGGCTTTCCCTAACTCGCAAACAACCTGCAGCCGCTCTGCTGGTGCTAGATTTTGTCTGCAAACGGTAGAGCTTTCATCCATGCAGCAGTGGTTTTGTACTTTGTGTAATTCACAGATGATTTACCTTTTAATGCCTCTTATTGATTTATAGGTGACCTTTTCTTATAGCCTCCCACTGTTTGTCAATAAAGGCTAAAAAATACATTTCAAGGCCAGAGTGCAAAAAACAAACTTGGTTGTTGATCTCTTCCAGCTCTGCAAAGTCCATTAATTTCTTCCATTAAGGCCTCTGACACAGTCCTTGTTTCTTATCAGGACACTTTACCCTAGATATGCTGTCAGTAAAGTTTCTTAACATACTGTTTTGTTTTGTTTTGGGCAAAACCAGAAGATTTATGGGGCTAATTATGCTTAAAACTCTATAAATCATGTTAATCGTCTATTAAAAGTACAATGTTTTTCAAACAGATGATAAATGAACTTTGATAAAGCCAGAGTGCATGTACTCACCGATGCCTGGTATGATGTGGAACTGGTCGTTGACCTCCTTGTCTACGGCGGTGGTGATGATCCGAACTTTAGGGAAGGCGTAGGCCACCGAATGGACCCCCATCTCAGCCATAAGCAGGGACAACAGGAAGATCTTATCCTCAGCTACATCGTGGTCCTTCATGTGGAGAAACACAGAACTTATTTCTAGATGATGTCGGTGAAAGAACACATCCAAGCAGAATGAATAATTTCATATATTTACATAATAACTTCAGCTTCATTAACAGCATCACAGGGTAATAAATACTAATGACCTGAGCCTGCACAATGTTTGATAATGGATAAAATAAATCACCTGCAGCACTTTTATTAAACTGATGGTATCTTTTAAAAACAAGCATTTCATTGTTTGCCTACCCTGAAACAGACACTTCAGCCCTGAAGGGTTGGAGCTGGCCAAACAGCCTAATCCCTGCAGTAATCACACTAAGGTAGCTTAGAGAGAATTTAAAAACATCAGCACTTTTTAGGACACCAGTTTTCACCTTTATTTAACCAGGAAGTGAAAGTCTGTTAGCATAACAATGTCTTTTTGCTCTTGGGTCAAGAAATGCAATATTAACCTAGCACGTATTTTGAGGTACGAACAACTGAGCTGTGAAGACGTGGGGCCAACCTACCAGCAGAACTCTGACCGCCATGAGCGCAGCAGCTCCAGTGGACACGGTGCTGTCCATGAGGATGACGTAGTCTTCACTGATGTCTTTGGGCAGACGAAGGTAATGAAGCTGGAGGATGGAGAGAAAAAACAGTGAGAAAGCTTATTAAATCTATACAACATAAAAATCTAACTTGTACAATAATTAGCACTGTGGAAAAAAATAAATCAAACAAGCAACTTATTAAAGAGACAACCCTGTTTGAACAACAGAGTCGAACACGAAGAACCAGCTAGATCTGACATGTAAAATTGTGTTTTTAATGTTGCCACACTGATAAAACTTTTATAGTATTGCCTAAAACACACACACACACCTCTGGTTCTCCTGTGTCATGATTGGTCTGAATGAGGATCTTTCCAAGTCTGATGTCTTTACACACAGCCATCAGAGCCTGCTCCATGGTCTCTCCCGCCCTCAGGATAGAAACACCCGTTATCTGGAAAAACAGACATTTTTGTGAGGTTTATTAGAGCGATGCAGCTTATCTGGACCAGAAAACACTAAAAGGTTTAAAATTTATGTGCACTTAAACCTTCGGCTCCTCCAGATCTTTACATATGTGCAAAATTATCATCTTAAGTTAAATGTCCTCTTATTATAGTAACTGTTAATGTCATCTTAAAGGACTTACTCTGTTACCGCACAGCCTCTTCCCCTCATAGATGCTACCCTGTGGCGTTTCCACAGACACTGACTGCAGAGGAGGAGAAAGAGCCAAGAGGAACAAAAGGAAATTAAAGGCTGAAGTAAAACAATCTTAGCAAAATCCCAAAACGTTGAATCTGTTCATCTGGACGTAGCATTTTCAGTGGGAGAAACATTTCGTCAATCAGTCTGAAAACGCGACGTCCAGATGAATGGATTCAACCTAGCTGGATGACTGAGCAAGCATCAAGACAAATCTTGGCAAGAGTTGATGCTGCTACTATTGAAAATGTTATTAGTAGACTTCCTGTTCAGAACAGAAACGCCAACCTGCTACGGAGCATAAGCAACAGTAGAAAAAATGTGCTCTACAGCAGCGGTCCCCAACCTTTTTTGCGCCACGGACCGGTTTATGCCCGACAATATTTTCATGGACCGGCCTTTAAGGTGTCGCGGATAAATACAACAAAATAAAACTAGTACCGGTGCTGAAAAAAAAGAAAATTTATTCATAACACACGTGAAAAGACCCAGGAAAACAGAGTAAACGATAAAAACGATAACAAAATAACGCTGAAAACCGATAAAAACCCTGAAAACCATACATTTCACACCTGAGCCTCAACTCTCGCGGCCTGGTACCAAACGACTCACGGACCGGTACCGGTCCGAGGCCCGGGGGTTGGGGACCGCTGCTCTACAGGAGTAAGAGCAGGAGTTCAGTTAAAAATCTTCATGCAAAAACTCACCTTGAGAGGCAGGAAGGAGAGGGCATGCTCTATCAGGAGCCTCATTAATCTCTTGGAGTAGAAGATAAACTCATCTCGGTTAGTTTCCCTGTTCCTACACAAACACAGACGGCAGATGCAAACAGGATGACCCTCTGCTTTTTTATATTTTTTAAAAAGAAAAGATTTTTTTATGGCCTAATAAAAAGTCAGCACCATTACACTAGCAAGCTCCTGTTTGATTATAATTTTTAAAGAAATAACTTTTAAATATTTTCTTCTCGTGATCCACATCCCAACTGCAGCGGCTCTATAGCTCAGAAAACTGTCACTATAGAAAGGTCCTGTCTCTTATTTTATTTTGAAGTGGTGCCCACAGTAGGCCTGTAAAAACGTGTAAAGTACAAGAGGTGGTTTGGTTGCAAATCTGCAGCTTCACAGGTAGGTGTCTCTAAATCCTACTCACTGGCCAATTTTAACAAGACTTTGCTTGTGAAATGAGCGTATGAAAGAGTGTTCGTTCTGACCTGATTATGGTGTGCATGCCACGGACTTGTGGCGTGCTCTCCATCACGCTGAGGGTTTTGGGTAATGGCTGACCCTGGTGAGCTGAGGCCAGAGCCGATCTGCGGCAAACAAAACACATTCATGCATCCAAAGTAAGAGACGTGTCTACATTCATTCAACTAAATACTTTTACTGGATTTGCAGGTTAACTAATCAGAACCAATCAGTTCATTTTTCATCTCTTTTTTTATTATTCTGAAAGAAAATATTGAAAACAAACTAGTATTGTAGGTTCTGTAACAAATATTTCAAAATGCCAGGTATTGTACAGCTACTCAAATATGTACTAATACAAATGTAACCTAAAATCATTTCATTAATTCAGGAATTGATTTAATTTGTACTTATTTGTTTTTTTTATATTTAAGTGACATCTAATAATCATCCAGCATAGTGATGTAATCAGTCAGCTGACCGATGAGCCAGAGCTACCCTGATGTAAACAGAAAGGCTTCAATAGATGCACATCAGTTCTCATATCTGCTGTTTAAAAAAGGTTCAAGTGTCATTTTCATTAACTGCCTTGAAATATCAAATCTGTAATCAATGAGCAACTTTTTACACCAATAATCACAAAATCACACGACACAGAACGATGCTCAAAGAGGTTATATTAAGAAGCTGCAAACATCTTAAGTCCTACCACTACAGAGAGTGCACTGCTTACAAACACCAACGACCAAACGCTCTGCAAAGCAGACATTTTAAGGTTAACTGATGAGGGGCCGGTTTCACAAAGATAAGCAGAGTTTCCTTTTTTAAATAAATTAGCCAAGGCGTCCATCCATCTCACCAGTCTGTGTAGATATTAACTGCTATAATCAGGACTAATGTCAGTGGCACTGCTTCCTACACGAACGATAAACATGTAGAGCGGGCGGCTCTACGGGATTACAGCGTTTGGCCACCCCAGAATAAGCATGAGGCATCTTTGTGTAACTCGCCCCACATTACACGGTTTAACAAGCCTTTTTGATTTTAAAGCAAAAGTCGAGAAAGAAGCTGATTCTGTGTGTCAGCTGCCAGACTTTTAGAAACACAGCATTAAAAGCCTTGCTTTATTTAAATCAGTGTTCCCCCTCAGACACTTCAGGAATCGACAGCATTGCTCTGAGGGGCAAATTCAGAGTGCAAAAGTACATGTCAATAAATGAAGGACTTGATCCTGCCCTGGCTTTTCACCTGATGTAGAGTCTTTAGATTTAGAAACTGTGGACTCTTCAACTCTATTGCTCCATTGTTCGTGGCACTGGAAGCTTTCTTAAATCTAGCAAGGCTTTTGTTCTCAGAACGTTTTGATCATAATGCCAGATAAAAGTTTGCACTTAAATAAATCAATGCGTGCCATGACCTTGAGGCCACAAACAGAAAAACAATAAAAGCAATCATGAAAAAATTAAAAATTTGGCATATGTGGCGCATACCGTTTCAAACACATGCTACTTAGAATACTAAAGAGCAATGAAACTATTCTGCTTCATGCACACTCTGCTGTTGAAAAATACAGCATGCTTTGTTTTAATTGTGCACAGCTTAGATTAATGGATTTGTGGAATCAAACCCAGCAAACGTGTCGGTTTAACTACAGTCAGAATATGTAGTGCATAGTTTAACAAGTTAAAAAGGCTTGAGTGCATTAAATCTAAGACTACAAATCTGTATCTTTAAAGACTACAACAGTGAAAAAAGGTGCACGAGGTGAGGCTCACATATCCCAGCGCATCTTCCTCTGAAGAAGGTGACAGATATTTGTTTGGTGAGATTAAGTGTTTAAAGGTGAAGGCAGGAGGAAACACAGGGAGGAAAAAAAAAAAAAAAAAAAAAAAAAAAAACACACACACAAAGGGACAAGAGGAGGAAAAAAACAAAACAGAGAAAGGAAGAGAGAGAAGAGTATTAGCAGTGAAACAGCTTCACCACATTGCTGCTGTACAACACCGAAAAAACACATTCCAGCTCTGCACTGAGGAGCACGCTCACTTCAATTTATCTCATGAGTGGGGTTCGCTTAAGGTGACTCAACTTCAGAAACTGGGATTAGTTTCAGTAAAAGCTGTGAGGGCAGCCGGAATTTCTCCACATTCAACAAATCCATCTAAGAGCTGACCTTAGATTTGCTGAACCATTTAACCCACTGAAACTTCAGCTGAAGTAGGCTTGCAAATTCATCTTCGTTCAAGGGTGAACTGAAGCTAAGAACTTCTACTTCTCAGCAGGTTTCATCTCACACATACAGGAGCACATGACCATCTGTGATCACACATAATTTAGGTCTCCACTCCAGCTTTTCTGCAAGTTTACAGCATCCTGTGGACACCAAAAACTGATCTTTCTCCTCTATCCTGCACCATAAAGTCTATTCTGTGCCTCTGGACCAAAACATGTCCCATTTCTTTTTTTTAAATGATGTGAACTGGCACAGGCTTCGCCGAGCTGGCTGCATGTTGTTGTGGTTAGGTGTGAACATGACCTGAGGAACTTCAGCAAACTAGCCAATCTATGTCTGAGAGAACCAAATCAGAATTTGCCTAAGTTCATAACCATGAAAAACAGGTTGTTGGTCCAGAATAGAAGACAGGACATAACGACTTGTCTTCTTCTGACCAATCACATTTGTGCTGGATGTGTTTGCATACAATTCATGTGGAGAGTAGAGACACATTTCTCAGTGATTTTGCTTTTCTCCTTTCTTTCTATTTTAAAATCTAAATATTTAAGCAGCTTAAATAAACAGTTCACAGAACAGGAAGTCTTGGCTCAGATAGATCCTGTTTCAATATTGTTTTATTTTCCAGACAGTATTACATAGTGGATAGCACCTGGCTCTACAAAAACACTCAAATATTGCCTGTTGTCCTGCATTAGCAGACTAGATGATAGTTTTCCAGATTGCTTCTGATCCTATTCACTACCAGGACAAAATGAAGGGAATTTCATTTTCTTTTTCAATTCTGGGATCTCTATGAGACTTTTACCTGAATAAATAAAAGATAACAAGTGTGAATAACTCATTCATTAACTTGTTATCACAATTTCTAAACTTAAACTATGATCAATGGTTTCCAGTGACTTACAGGAAACTATTAAACTCACTATTCAGGTCATATACCGTAGTTATATGACAGTACAAGAAATATTACACACAAAATGTGCCACTGGTCATGACGCTTTAAATGATGTTTAATGACATGTTTTTATTTTAATCCATGACTTGAAAAGTATAGGCTGATTAGGTGTTTTCACAATGAATACATTCAAATATTTCTGCTGAGTAAAACAAATAAAAGATTAAACAGAGACAGAGATGATAAAATCATTATAACCCTCTGACCATTATGAAATCGGGATAAAACAGAATTAAGTGAAAAGGCAGGTGAAGCACTGACATGTGTATGAGTTTGTAGTAAAAACAAAACAGTTTAGTCTTTGCAAATAAAAGAGTGAGGCATTCTTGAAAATGTAGTGGCATAAAAGAGCAGAAAAAAGATGACTCTGAGGATGTGGTAATAAAAAAAAAGCACCAACAATCGTACCTCACAGTGATCTCACGCTGGAATGGTTACACAGCATTCAGCCAGGAGAGGAGGGGTCGTGCACGTACAAGGAGACACACACACACACAGACACGTGTGTGCAAACAGCGAGAAACATAAGAAAAAAACAAAAAATGAGACAAGCGGCTTGTCAGAAAAAAAGGATCATTCACAACATAAACCTCTTCCCAAAAGAGAAACAAAAAATTCACAATACACAATAAATGTTTGCCTGTGGAGAGTCGTACATTTGAACAGACAAACACTTCAAGTGTGAACTTTAATTTCATGTTTGGCTGGACAAGAGTTTAACTGTCATATATCAGCTTTTTATGACCACTTCATTTTACTGTAGAAACAACAAGTGAAAACAAGCGAATTATTTCATGAGCTGTCAATTTTATATGACCAAGTGCGAAATAATGTAGTTTAAAACCACAGTCGTGTCAGAAGTACTGATTTAAAAATCTGCAACTTTCTGGATACACAGCACTATGCAAAGGTCTTGAGCCACCCCGTCCTTTATATATCAATGATTTAAAACACAAGCAAAGAATAGTGGTAATACAGTTCAGAAGGCAAAGAAGAGTTGGTATTCTTTCCTTGGCCAACAAAGGAAAGCGCATAATGCCAACGTTTGTACTTTCCATATAAATATAACCATGAATGTGTTTTTTAATTTAAAAAAGGCATATTTTAGTCATTTTAGTAAAGGCAAAGAGAAAAATATACATGCTGACCTGTGTGTGCCCGTCTATTTCTCATTATTACATACTGCACACACGCCTGTGAATGTGACAGATGCTGTGGGTGTTCCGGCAGCGACCATGACTGAATGTGCTGAATGTGGAGCAGATCATTGTTAGCGGTAGATCAAAAGGTGAGTGGATGACAGAACAATGAGGTGAGCTAAGATGAAGGACACGATCTTTCCTTAAAGGGTCATTAATTTAAGGTACCTACTTAAGACCTCTAACCACGAGGTGTAAAAGGAAAAAAAAAGCATAAAAAGACGTCACAAATCTTCCTCCATCACTTCAAATGGCAAAAGGGAAAAGTGTCCAGGAATTTTACTTTCCTGATTTTTAGTACCCTTAATTACTTTTAGTACTATTTTATCATAAAGGCCACTGTCGCTTAACTTCATCCAAACTACTAAAGCAGAGGAGAAAAATATGACATCAGCTAATGTGCTCTACCATCAGATGGGAAAAATAGCAGCATGTGACATCGTGTTATTGTCCACAGCCCATCCTGTTCACCAGGTTTAAATTCCTGCAACTTCTTCCAATTTTTCAAAAGTTCAAGTCAAAAGTCTGCTGTGTTCGCACAACAGAGGCAATCCAGCACAGGACAAATGCACACCTGCAAGTGGTCAAGTGGTGTGTGTCACTACCATGAAGGTGCCAGCGTTCAAATTAAAGTGAAGTGTATTTTTCATTTTCTTTTTTATAATAGGTGAAAAAAAGAAAAAAAAAATCAAACTTCACCTTATTGTTTGTCCCAACTATGGACCTGACATGTCTGATGAATCTTAGATGTTGGGATGTTTTGGTAAATTTGCCTCCGTCTTTTATTTCTGTATCATTTCCCCCAAAATAAAAATAAATAAAGAAGAATCTTTTGCAGTCAACGCCCCATAGGCCATGTTCACACTATTCCACACCAGCCAGCACCACACTTACTTTGAAAGGTTAAAAAAAGATTGTGCTGAAGTAATCATAAAGGCATTCCCACCTTAGAGTTTTTAGAAGAATATGTACCTACAGTGAAAGCCGGTCAGCAAAATATAAGAAGCTCTATCTAAACATGTAGGAATAGTTAATGCCAGCTTTAATACATTCCACCTGTCTGCAGAAACTACAGATCATAGTATCCTTTATAAGCCCATGCAATTAAAGCTGCAATTTTCCAAAGTAATCCCTCACATCCTCAAATGACAAAATGATAAAAACATAAACATTCCTTACCTTCTCCAGCTGACTGTGTACGTGCTGAACAATCAAATCCAAAGCTACAAAGTTCTCTCCACCTGCACATAAAAAACAAGCGACGTGTAAAGTGCTGATAGAGAAGAGCGCTCCTGTGCTTTTCTATGGTGAACTAAAAATACTGCCACTGACCTCTGGGAACCACGATGTCAGCAACCTGCACAGTGGGCTCAATGTACTGCTCAAAGGCTGGCTTTACAAATTTATTGTACTGTTTGATGATGCCGCTGATGTCCCGTCCACGTTGTGATATGTCCCTCTTCAGCCTCCGTATGAGGCGGATGTCTGAATCTGTATCTACGAACACCTTCATGTCCAGAAGCTGGCAGACAAAAGCCAAAAGGAGGAATCACTCATCGACCTGTAACATTTTTATATGCGCAGTTTTTTGCTTTTGCTGCATTTATTTGATCATTTTATAGTGATTTCATGTTTCTGTATATGTATATACATATTACACACAATGACTATCATTATTGATATTAGGATATTTTTGTAACTCTTTATGGGGTCAATACATTTAAGGTGCTGGCCCCATAAAGGCACCACCAGTTCAGGTTTTATATCAATACTAGTAGCAGGCTTTTCCTGCAAAGTTTTTGGGTATCCTTAAAGTTTAAGCACCTGTGCCCCATTTACTACAGTAAGCTGCAGTTCTCCTTGATTTGCAAAAGTATCGATAACAGCATCACACACCCACATACATTAACAAGACGCTCCATCAATGGTCCAGTACTTTTTTTTTTAAATTGCTGGCAGCGGACATATTTATATCCTCTAATAGCATCTGTTAACATATGTCCGCCCCTAGGATTCTGTTATTGTGGCCATTTCCCTGTAAATAATGGTTATTCGGGCTGAGTACATAAAACTTTGGAGTTTGTGTGAACAGGCTGAATCCCATTCAAAGGCATCTCTTTTTGCGCTACACATACTTTACTTATGCAGAGTACTGTTGGATCCACTGAGGTCACTTCTCTAAGGTGAAATATGTTGCAACTTGACTCTATATCTGTATATCTTGACTGTATGTCAAGAAACTTTGACATATAGACTGAAGGAGCTAAGAATCATACCACAAACCTTCCTCATCATCAATGACCTCCTGATCCACAGTTGCCCCTGAAATGTAGCTCTGGTGTGTGTATGTGCTTTTAATTAGAAACTCTGGTGATACACTAGTGGCTGTAGTGCAGGACACTGCAGTCATTTATGTTTGAAGAGTTCTCTGTAGGCCAAAACAAAGTTTCCGTTCATAGAATTTCTGAAGGCAATGAATGAAAGATGTTTTATTCATTATTTTACTGATAGCCTTAGATTACTGTCTGAGCATTAGTAAAAATGACAGAAACAACTCCTGAGAGCTGCATATTTATTTTTTTAAAAGCCTGAACGCTTCTAACAAATGTCACTACCCATCACTTAGGGAGTGTTTTATATTCCCAGCTCTCTGCAGTAAACACTTGATCTTGATATAGTCAGAATTTAAAGTGGGACATTAAATGTCCCATTTCCATTTTTTATCCTTATATGCGACTAAAATAACATAACACGACTCTCAGTGAAAAATATTATTAATAGTATTTTTTATCTTGCACAAGAAGGATAAATGTATTAAAGAAGAAGAGGAAGTAAAGAGCACAAATTGCACAGACTTCATTTTTCAGTCTCAATAAAGTCAGTGTCCGTGAAAAGGCACTTTGAGCTGCTTCAATGATTTGACATTTTTACATCGGAAGCTTGACGCTGGGGTCGGGACATGCTGAAGAATCTGAGGAAACACCAGTTATCATTGCAGCTTCAAAGAGAAAGTCAGCCCCGATGCACCAACTAAGCTCCACTAAACTGAACCTCAATTCAGCAAAGCCAGAAGACAGAAGACAAAAATCAATGGGGCAGCATCACAACAAAGGTGGGACAACAAGGAGGCAACACAAAGAACTATAGATGACTTTTGAAATTAAAAGAAGTCTGTGTGTGATTTAGAGGAGGACGGCAGTGGGAGCGCAGTTATAACTCAGTTGCACAAAAAGCCACTGGCTGGCAGTTCAGGCTGCTGTAAATCTGACAGACTGACCAACCAAAAAGGTGGCAGGTTGCTGGATAAGCAGTGCTGTCAGCTTGGAGCAGGTGAATGAAGAGTGGCCTGGTCCCAAAGGTTAGACAGCAAGGCTGTGGCTCTAGATCATTTCCTAACCTAGGAAAGCTCCCAGTTTTCTTTTGCCAAAGTGATGAGGCTGGAAAATTGGAAAGTTTTCCTTTGATGCAGCTACAAGCCTTGAATGTGCAATGAGCAATGAACACCAGGGAAATTTGTGGATTCGTTGATGACATTTATGATATAGTAAAGAAAAGGTGGAAATTTGTGGATTTTTTTGGTTTAAGTACAAGTGCAGGATTACACAACATATCATACAAACAATATTGCTGGTGGGTTCAGGACTGGGCATGAATACAACTGAAAAATGAAAAGCTATATCTGTATCAGGAACAATACACAAAATCTTTTGCTCTACACTTACTATTGTTCAATCCAAACAAAAAATAATCTCAAACAATTTTTTTTTAAATTAAAACTGCACATTTTTCTACTGGAAGTATGCCTAAAAATGAAAAACCAAAGAAAAAACACCACTGGCTCGGTGTCCAACGCTGTCTATGCAGATGGTTTGTGCCAGCACTGCTTTGACTTCAGGAACTACTTCTTTTGTTTTTAGCACGGGCAGGTCAGATGTCATTTTAAAGACCATTTGATGTCCATTCTCACATAAGATGGTCTTAATGGTACCACGTGCACCTACTTTGTGTATTATGTATTGTAAGACGAAACCTTGAGCCAAAAACCAAAACAAGAACAGCTACAGAGCAGAATTTGGCACAACTGAAGTTTTATTTTGATTGGCTTCTAATTGTTTGAAAATTAAATTCTTTAAGATTTATTTTGTCTCATGTGACAAATGCATTACTGCAGCCACTGTTTGTGTTTGACAGGATAGAAAGATAAGGACTCCAAGTTAATTCAACTTGATTTTAAATAAAATATAAAATAATATGGAAGGCACGTGTGTATTATCCAAGAAAATCATTTGAATGAACCCTTCACTGATGTAGTGAATCAAATAATATTTTTCTGTGCTAGTAGTGTTTTATTAAGCCTAAATAAATGAACGGGGGAAGCGAGATGGAAAAGATCTATTATAAAACCTATGCAAATTTAATCTGCAAAAACAGCAACTGACATTTAGAAAATACATATATCAATCATGATTCAAATTCAGATCAACAACATACAGACAAAAACATGACATCTTTAGAAAATCCAATGAATAAATTATCTGAAAAACAAGCTGCTTCATCACAATAACTGAAAATTCCTCCTACTATGAAGCAGTCTTCCATAATGATCTGCAACACTGACCACAATGGTTTGATAGCGTGAGAGAAGCACCAAATCCTATTATTAACCATGTCCTTTTGCAACCTCTTGGTTTCTTAAAGGAAACCTCTTTATTAGCATATCGGATCTGCAGCTGTAATTGAATTCAATTACAAGAATGGACAAAAAACACCATTGATCACATGAGACGCTGACTGCTATTAACTTAATCAGATGGTAATCAGCTACACAGCCGGGTCTCAGGAGAGGCTGCCTGTCTTATCATCACAGTCCAGCTCTCCTGCTCTCTCACACTCACTCATACACAATAGAAGAGGCTGGAGAGAGCGACTGCAGGACTGATTAGCAATGAAGAATGCCTCTTTTTATAAGTGTTTATTCCCTCTGACCCTCAAGAGCATTGCAATGATGGCAGTGTCTCCTTAGCCTCCTAGCACTAGTCTTCTCTACACATCCATAAAAATGGATGTAAATATCAGCTTTAGGAGCCTAAAAAGCAAACTTTTAAAATAAAGCTTAATTTGAGTCAATTTCTGCATCACATCTTATTTTTATAGTCCAGATAAATATACACACACCCTCCTACCAGCACATCACCCCTGTTCTTCAGGAACTTCACTGGCTCCCTGTGAAATTCTGGATAATATAAAAACTTCTTCTGCTCACCTTCAAGGCCATTCATAACCTCGCACCTCCTTAACCTTTCTGACTTGTTAAGCACCACCTTTTCTGCCCGCTCACTTCAATATTCTTCTATCCAGCTTGCTGTGCCTTCCTTCTGCCTCACCACCATGGGAAGCAGAGCTTTTAGCTGCTCTGCTCCCAGGCTGTGGAACGCTCGACCCCCAGATATAAGGAACACTGGTCCTTTCCCATAGTTTAAATCTCAACTCAAAACCCATCTGTTCAAATCTGCATATTCACTGTGAACCCACTGTCTGTTAATTTTATCTTGTGCTTTTGTTTTATTGTTCTTCATTTTGTCATTTTTCCATTATGTGTTTTATCCTATTGTAAAGTGTCCTTGGGTGTCTTGAAAGGTGCTTTATAAATAAAATTTATAACCATTATTATTATTATGACATAAATATGAATATACACTCAACTTCTTGTTAACACTAACCAGCCAATCACATCTCAACAACTCATTTTAGCATCAACAACGAGCTGAAGTTCAATCCAAGCATCACAGGTGATTTAAGTGATGTGGTATGTGGCTGTTGGTGCCTCAGACACGCACATTCGAAATATTCTAAGGAAGAAAAATGTAAAAGAAAAGTAAAACAGAGTGGAGGGGATACTGATATTCTTACCTTGAGCAGCTCCTTGTTGGCGAAGGCTAGGATTCCCTCAAAGATGACAACATTAGCACCATACACAGTTTTCTGTAAGAGGACAAATTTAAGGACAGGTTCACATTTTTCCCCCCACTTGAAGCTGCACTTGCAGTGTGTTCATGTTGATTGTACTGGTGAACACAATGTTTCTTAGGTTATTAGTTACAAAGGGATAGGGGTCAAAATCCTCCAACCCCGCACTGTGTGGACACCTTGAACTAAGTGGTTCATTAACTAAAAATAATTTCAGTGTCATAAGTGAGGATATGAAAATTATTCACAATTAATGAGCTACAACGAGTGTGAAATTAAACATTTATGATACAATACGGATGCGTTTTAATTAAGAAAAAATACACTTGAAGGTCAGAAAAAAGTTGTTTCCTTTTTTTTTTACCCAAATATATTTTTAAAGTATTCATTCTTCATGCTGGTCATTTAATGTCCTTTTACTTTGAAACACAAAAATAAATCGAATGTTTTGTTTATACAGTTAAATTTAAGCTGTTAACTATGGATCGAATAGAATTAGAGATGTCTGTAAAATAGTCTTCTTCCACACAAATTGAAATAATCCACCTTTACTTTTTGTTTTGGTTATCCAATTCAGAGTCAGAGGGTGAGAGTCAGGGTACAAACAATAAAATAAAAAGAAATATATGAAGAATCTATGCGATATTTTACATTTCAAGGCACATGAGTTCTGGTTTAATCCAAGTTCAAAAACACAAACAGCACCACTGTAAGTTGCAAAATTGTCCTCCAAACTATTTGTGATATCACAAAAACCCAAACATCTGGCCACATCTTGGACTGTGACTTAAAAAAAACTTAAAAAAAAAAAAAAGCCTGCATCTACTTGATTCTGTCAAATTGTCCTGGTCACATACAGAACTGGGAACAATAAGTTTAAACTTGTGGGTTGTCTGTGTTTTCTTTGTGAAACTATGACTTGCCAGATGCACAAGCCTGGACAGCACACTGCTGAAATCTGTGACATATGCAAATCTGGTCTCCTGCTCTCAGACATGAAACCCTCTGCTTTCAGATAAACATGATTCCTGCATTAACTCAACGTAAACCAAAGAAAACTATGAGACTTAAGCAGTTATTTTTTCTTTTTAAATTAAAGGAAACACAATATCCTTGGTAAGGTGCAATAAATGAGATAAAAGACACTGCCCAAGATAACACAAATCTACTGTATATAAGATGAAAGCATAAAACACATTTACAGATGATTTTTATTTGCCTTCAGACTTTTACAGATGTCAGTTAAACACTGTCACTTGCATGTGTGTGCATGACATACAGCCACTGACGCACAAACACAACCTCAACCCATGTTTGCTTTACTAACTTATCTGATGAAACTCACCCAGAACCAGTTTTACTACCAGGCGTTTGAGAAAGAGGTTAATAACCGATTCAATCGCAGACAAAATGGTGCAGAGTATGTCACAATCCTATTACCTTTCCACGACCAGCTTCATGCTGAAGTCAATAGGCTGAACACTTTGCTATTGATTTTGAGAAAGAGCGGCGAGAGAGGCAGAGGCAGTGTGCACAGTTTGAGAGAAAGTGAACTTTAAACAAACAGATGAGTGTTTATTGATTTATTCATTTCCTCCTTCTTTACTAAGAGATGATTTAGTGGCTCTTTAAAATACTTACGTGCCAGTGCTTGAAAGAAAGAAAGAGAGAGGGAATGTGACCTAAAGTTTTACCAAAGAAGAAAAACTAAGTTGCTCGCTCTTGTCCATCTGTATTACTGCTTTATAAACACAGCCTGCAGCTTGATGGCCCTCGGCACCCTTGAGGCCTGAGTCTTAATTACATCCTCCCCGTTACAAAAGGCCCATAAAATGATCTCAGATCTGAGGCGATTTCCCATGTGGTGTTGTGGCTTTCAGCCATGAAATTACATCGCAGAAAAATAGACAGTGAGCTATGCCGCCTGATTGATTCCTCACAATGCCTCTGGGAGGAGATGCTGGGCTTAATGTACTGTACCCTAAAATCCTTAATAATTAGCAAATTAGCAAGCATCTGAATTTTCACCAGCTTAAATAACTGAAGCATCCCCGGAGGTGTTAGGTGATTTGTAGCTGTAATGTTCATTTTTCTCCTCTCAAGTGTTCAGTGCTTTTATTTCAATGAAGACAGACTACACTAAACTAACCGAACTCAAGTGAGTGGAAAACTGCTTCTCTTCTCACGACTTTGACACATTTGGGAATATTCTAATAATACACATTTTTATCAAGTCATCAGCTTCAGTAGCTGAAATAGCTCACAAGTTAGTTTAAAGCAACAACGCCACTGAAAACTACTCCTCTATGTGGAGTAAGGCAGGGACTAGTAGGTGGTTTATGGGAGCAGACCAAGTGTTTCTATGTCTTCCCACTGTAGAAACCTCGCTGGTGTCTCATGCTTAGGCATAACTGATGACTCTGTTCTGGTCAGAGTTTGCACCAATCACATGAAAGTCACAAATGAAGTTTTTTTTTTTCTTCCTGTCAACATCGTGTTTTCACATTAAAGGAAGCATAGGAGGGTTTTTTTATGGAAAAACAACAGAAAGGTTCAGAATTCAATAGAAGTTCACTTGCATCTGAGACCTCTGGAAAAATAGTCACTGTCGAATATATTTAGGAGCACATTTGCAAATATCAAATATAACATATTCAGCCTAAACTGTTTTTTAAAAGGCTGAGTGAGGATGTCTATGACACACACACACAGGCTGCAAATACACGATGTCCCCACCCAGACAGTAAACCCACACTGGGAGGAAGAGAAGCTGAAAACAGCAGCGCCTTTTATTGTGATTGCCATGAAAACCTTTGCACCTAAAAAGCCAATAAGAGACAGTGGGGGGAAAAACATTAAACTGGACATTGCCTGCTGGCAGTGGGCATCCTAAAAACTGAGAGGGAACAACAACATTAAGAACCACTTTAAAAAAAAAAAAAAAGCACAGCAGAAACAAGACCAAGAACAGCAGCGCAAAAATGAAAAGAGCTCAAAACTAAGTCAGAAATTGATCTATATGGTGGGCGGGCTTTTGGACTTTGAAGATTAAGTTCAAGGAGATTTTTTTTATTTGATTTTATTGATTAGCATTCAAATATCTCAGAGATCTAATGTCAAAGACTGTGAGTGAAGAGAGGAAGTGGTGCTGAGAACAAAGCAGTGAATGTGAATACTCTCTGTCTGTCTCACAGGTAGCTGAGATATCAGGTTTAACATTTATACAGTCCTGCATGTCAAAACAGCTGATCCTTCATCAGTAGAACAGCATCCCTAATCTTTGTGTAAACAAACAAACAGCAGCCTGAAGGACCTTTTAGTTCCTGGGAAAAATGTTCCTGAGACAAGCACTCCTGGGGGCTTTGGATAGGAGACGTCTGCAGATGACTAGCCAAGACCAACCAAGCAAAGTTATGGGAAAAACATCTTCTGTTATGCTTTACGAGTGTAATCATCAATTACACTTAATCTGTTTCATGAGGACTTTGTGGATGGGATTTGATCACATGACTGACTGAAATTTGCAAAGTGTTCACAACAAAAAGCAGATTATTCTCAACTGAACCCTCCCCACTTTAAACCAGAGTACAGAGCACAATGTGACGAATTAAAACACAGAGGTAAACCAACCAAAGCTGTAAAACCTCTGGAGGAAAGTTTGTGTTAAAAATGCAAATGACAGTAAAAATGGTGCTCCGATTGGGGGAAGGTTTCAGTTTCAATCACGAAACTGAAATTTTCAATCACGACCCAACACAGTGTTAAAGTTAATCAGAGGGTCTCACCCATTCTTTGCGTCTGGAGTGAGTGGTGAAGTCATAAACTGGCACTTTGATGCTTTTTCCCTTCTTCAGCTTTCTCAGGATGTTGACCAGCAGCTCAAAGTCGAAGGCATCGGGGTGATCGAAGTTGTACTCATTTTTAGCTGCCAGCTCCTGCTCTTCTTTATTCAACACCTGAATGACAAAGAGATATAAAGAAGAAAGGAAATTCACACACTGCAAACCAACTGAGCCCTTTGGTTTCAGGTATTTCAGGTGCCTGAGATGGATTTTACCAGCCAGTTTGCATTATCTGTTTTCTTGGGAAAAAAAATCTGAGAGATGACAGATATCCAGTCACAGAGGGCTAAGCAGTACAATTTATATTTTCAGCAAGACTCTTTTCAAATCAAAAAGCTCATTACTTATTGTGGCTTAAATACAGTATGTGAAATAATAGTGTGTCTTGACTGCAGCACTAAAGCTGCTAATGAGCTAAAATGCTATTAATCACAGTACTTATTTACACTTCAGTGCTTTCAGCTGCTTTTTGTACCTTGTAGAAAGAGTCCATTGAAAGCAGAACCACCCAGGGGACATCCAGCGCCTCAATTATCTTATTGGCTACTGTAGTTTTCCCAGAGGCACTTCCTCCACACAGACCTGAAAACGATGGAAAGAGAGAATCACAACACTATTACTGATGGATAACGACAATCTGCTCGACTAGTGCAGAAACGTTAGTCTGTTATATTAGAAGCAGACAGCAAAGCTTTCACTGGATACTTTTCTTTAAGTCAAAAGTCCAACACAATTCTTTTGATAATAATTTTACTTCTCATAATTTCTTCCACCACTTCTCTGAGGTGCATGAAAAGGAATAAATGAAATACTTGGGATTAACAATGACTGCAGCATGAAAGGCACCCAGGAAAACTCATGCAGAAACATTTTATTCAACATCTTGATATCAAGGACAGCAGGAGTAAAAACGCAGGACATCCCTCTAATAAATTAGCACCTCAGTCTATTATATGAATGTCAGTCACAGTTATGCAGTTTTATCTAAAAGGCAAAAAAGTCATGTCATTCATAATTAGGGAGACTTATCTCAGACACTACTGGGTCAGTTTGACTAATGGAAAGATGTGTTTTAAAATATCCTTCAATCCTTGAAGGCCACTGACAGTAACGCTGTGCAGAATAATTAGGAAGTCAGAATTTCACAGTTAAAATTACTTGCTTGATTTCCCACTTGGAAAGCCTCAGCAACCCCGTGTGCCCCACAATCCAAGTTGGCGGCACTGAACACAAACAGTAATACAACTGTAACACTTTTAATCTGCAGTGCCACTGTTATGTATTTGTGACTCACTAAATAAGCCACATCCTCCTGAGAACCGAGGAAAAACATTTTTCTGTTTAACTTTCTTGGTCCACTACAGACATAATGATTGGCTGGGACTCCGAGCACTGACCGAGCTCTATCCATGAATGCGCTGTGGTGGTGTTTTTAAGAACAAAACGAGTATAAAAACATTTATGTATATTGTTAGTGATACCTGAATGGATCTACCTTGCTAAGAACCAACACAAATCCTGTTTTCTGTGCTTTTTCTGGAAAACGGTAACACACTGGAGTGACATCACTCCTGTGTTCCAACATCCAAGTTTGGAGATAAATGTTACGACGTCAGCTAAAGATAATCCTAATCCAGTACTTTTTTTTAATTGTTATGGGACAACAGACTGCAATGTTCCTGACCTTACTGGTACACTGCTTCTGTTTCCGATTCATTTTCTGTTTTCCTGGCACATAAACAGAGCGTTCTCTTTACAACTTTGGACACACCGTGCAGATTATGACCCAGGTGATCATGTCTGACAATCATCCCAATCATCTATTTATCACTGCTTTCAAGTTAAAAATCGCCAGACCGATAGATTTTTGTTGCATTTAAAAAAAAGCAGAAAATACTATTTTGTTCATTAAACAGCTGAAAACCACAGGAAAATGCACAGATTTCTATTAAGCGACTATATGAAGACTAATCATTCTTATATGTAGTCACCACAGCATTCTGACCCAGAAAAAAACCACGAGACAACAAGTGTTTATGCAATAAGTTTAACTGTACGGTTGGTATTCTCAAGCTCTTTTCAAGCCTAACATATGTTGAATGAACTGATGAGTTTGTTTGACACAGATGTCCACATGCGCCATTATTAAAACTGTTACACTTCTGTTACACATGTTATCTTTTCTCTGACTGCTCTGATTGCTATCAGCAAATGTCCCCTGACCACATTATACAGTTCTATTCAAATTATCTGTGAAACGACACCAAAACATAAATGCAAAATCAAAATGTATTCAATATCAAGAATTAACCTGACTGCAGCTGCCTTAATAACTGCTGTCACTATTTATTTAATAGCTGATTGGTTTTTTCATTAATCACTGACACATTCAGCTGTCAGATGCCGACAGGTGGTGAGATAAAAGCATAAAATCAATTATCAAAATTAGAGCTCTTACTGACCCATTACAGTGGCGTAATAATGGCTTTACGTATTTGGGTATACAAATTGGTTAATCCGAGGATCAAATGTTCAAACCAAATTATATCAAACTGTTGGAGCAAACCAAACTTAACATTCAGAGATGGATGGATTTTCCATTATCTCTCATAGGGAGAATTAATGTTATTAAAATGAACACTTTGCCTAAGTTCATTTACTTATTTCAATGTCTCCCTACAAATGTTCCTAGAAGTTTCTTCAAAGAGCTTAATAAACTTATAACTTCTTTCATATGGCAAAAGAAAAATCCAAGAGTCAAACTCTCCTCCCTACAGGCCCCATAATCAAGGGGAGGACTTAGTTTACCAAACTTTAGGAACTATTATCTTGCCTCCCAGTATCGATCAATTTGGATCTGGCTACATGCAGAGAGGAGTGAGGTTCGATGGGTTCCAATAGAACAACATGAGGTGAACCCCATACTATTAAAAGATGTTCTATTTTTAGGTACAAAAAAATGTCTATCCAAGCTCACAAACAATTTGATAATATTAACCACCTTCTGCGCCTGGCAGGAATCCCACTCACTTCTGAAAATAAATATCTCTTTTCTTAGAAGGACACCCCTATGTGGCAACCCTGATCTCTCTCATCATATTGCTGACCCAATATTGCAGGGATGGAAGGACAGAAATATTTGAACTGTTGCCGACTTATACAATAATGATACATTTATTGACTTTCAACAACTAAAGGAAAAATTCAAACTCCCAGGACAAAGTTTCTTCAAATTCCTACAAATAAGAGATTGGGTCAAAGAGAAATCCAAAGGGTTATTCCCCGAGATACCAAAAGAAACTCTTCTTGAAACGCATCTTTGCACCAAACCATGGAAGTCAATAAAAGGAATAGCATCATCTATATATGCTATTATCAATGAAAAGTTACCTGACCATAACAAAGCGTCTATAAAAAGAAAATGGGAGACAGACCTGGGCCATGTCTATGAAGAGGTAGAATGGCACCATTTATTGGAACAGGCACAGAACATGTTAATTTCTACAAATCACAGGCAAATGCAATTTAATATATTTCATAGGATATATTACACCCCTTATAGGTTACATAAAATTGATAATAATTATTCCCCCAAATGTTTGAGATGTAAGGTAACAGATGGTGATCTCCTGCACATGCTGTGGAATTGCCCAGTGAAGAGGTCTGGAGACAGGCCATTGAAATAATCTCAAGGGTAATGGGGATCCAAATTGAACTGGACCCAAAACTATGGATTCTAGGTGACACAGGTTCTATCAATGTGAATTACCATAACAAATATTTTATTTTACTTGCGAGTACTGCAGTGAAAAAATGTATTCTGCTACATTGGAAATCTGAAAATTCTTCAACATTGAGACACTAGATTAATGAGCTAGCGTCCTACTGCACAGCTGAGAAGATATTGCATGATGTAAAAGGGAAATATGGAACCTTTGAAAAAATTTGGGGGCCCTTCCTGGCAGTACTACCGTCTTTGGACCTAATAGATCATAGAGATGACGCAAATCCCCCTGGGTCTGCCTTGATTTGATCCCCGGTTAGGCCTTCCTGACTCGATTTCCTGAATGCTGCAGTTTTATCGTGGGGGATGTTGATTCCTGTGCATGAGAGTTTCTATAGATAGGTGTAAATATGGGCTGTCTGGATACACGAATGTGATGAGGTTGAGAGCCATACAGGGGTAAAGGGGTGGGGGGATGGTGGGAGGGGTTCACATGATGTGTTTTCTGTTTTCTGTTTTGCTCCCTTTTTCTCCTGAGTTCTTTTTTGTTTGTTTGTTTGTTTTTAAAATTATGTAATTATCAATGTTGTTATGTTATTATTATTATTATTATTATTATTATGCTTGTATTTTCTGTGTTTGGTTTTCAGATGTCTGAGGTTATCCTTGAAAGGCATAGATACAAGAGTGTGCACCTGGGAGTGCTTCTGTGGTCACAATGGCCTGCCATGTTGTGGTTATTTGTTGATACTTGCTCTGTCCCATAGTTGTGAGTTTTCTGTTTGTTTGTTTTTTGCTTTGTTTGTTTGTTTTTGTTTGTTTTCCAATTTAAAAATGAAAATAAAGCTTAGGGGGGAAAAAAACGTGTCCTTTCTGCTTCACATTTAGCCATCATCTGGATGTGAGGTTAAAAAATACTGAACGTGATGGCGATGAACAAAAATCATGCAACACGCTTTATGCTTAAGAGTGCAGAAAAATCTGTGAACGCAAACATATTTTGAGCTGAGAGACAAAAAAGAAAACATGAAACCAATGGGACAGATGTCTAAAATAAAAGTCAATCCCTGCCTCACCTCCCTCGACCTCCTGGGTTAAAGACCAAAACAGCAATCTTTCAGGAAAACAATCCTGGGAACGGGGCCAGAACACCCTGCTGGCTGGCAGGAGCGGGTGAAAAGCAGGATGAATTTGCTGTTGTGTCTTTGTTGGTGCATGTGTGTGTGTGTGTGTGCACACAGGAACAGAAATAGCCTACAGAGCTGCTTCAACGACATAAACAACTCTTGGTGACGTGTTGAAATGGGTTGTTTTTTTTTTTGCCCTGATAAGACTCATCGGGGTCGAAACTGCTGACTAGGAAACCGGTCAAAGAACACTGTGGGGCTGCTTATTTCCCGATTACAGCTCTGAAGATGTTCTAGAAATACTAGCTAATCCAAAGTATCACAAGCTCCTGCATAGACAAGAAATTCTCAGCACGTCACCCAGCAGCAAAGCCTAGCCACTGGAAAATCCTGTTAAAACAGATAAAACTGCTTTTTCTATAAGCAATAAACCCAGACTGTAGAGACAGCAGCCACCTTTGATACCTATGAGGCTTTACAATGTTTTTCTGCCATTCACTTTTGCTTCCATCCCTAAATCCATCTGTTCCTGCAACCCCAGTACTTTATATTCTCCATTGTTTCTTGGGACCAGATCAGCACAGTCCCCCTTATGTTACACAGACTGCTCCTTTAAATTGGGGGCCACGGTACAGTCGAGTGTGAAATTGTAACCAGTCATTGCGCGCCATTGACGGTAACAGATTGCCAACTAAAGATAATGTCCACCTCTCCCTCCACCTATCACCAGTCATGCCAGTCTGATGCGTTTAACCACGGTACGCTGGCTCTGCGGCTGTTAAACGTGCACAGGCACACACAGGTTTAGTGTCTCTGTCACGCTCATTTTACTGCTGCTGGGACTTGTCCCGATGCAGATATTTTACTGAGCTGATCAGCAAGATGGCAGCCTGCTGTAAATGCACACACAATGCACCCAGAGCCTCATGAAAATGTTAGATTTCAGTCTGAGAAAATGCAAAGCTGCTGCCCAAGATAACTGAAATGTCAGTTCATTTTGGTAAATAATTATTTGTTTTATCAAGTAACAAGACTAAGAACCAGCAGCCATGCAAACATCGCACTAGGGATGTATTTTGGCACAGCAGTGTTTAGACTTAAATGCCAACAAGATCTCACATATGCCTCGTTTCCACCAGCAGCGAGTGCTGAGCCAACTTTCCCTCAGTGGCTGTACAAAAAGAAAAGACGCCACATTATCGCGGGTCTGATAACCAAATACTTACACAGCATTACCTAGCATGAGTTAGGCAAATATTTCTGGGAATAAAACAAAGACTGACCAGAATCTGCTGACTGCATCTGTACAACACAGTTGCAAAAGCTTCTCCCAAATTCCAGTGACATCACTGGTTTTATTGATAGTGCGCCTGTTACAATTTTTTTTGGCAACTAAAACCAGTTTTTTCTTTTGTGTGTGTGTGTGTGTGTGGGTGGGGGGGGCTCTACATTCAACAACAGCACCATGGTGGTCAAAAATAATAATATGATTCTGTCCCCAGGTATAATGTTCATTTTAATGCACTAGCTACAGGAAGCGGACGAAAGCACCTGAGATTTTTAATCTGGAAAAACTCAGATAGCTATATTATTGATAGACTCTGGCATTCACTTCCTCCTCATCAGAATGCCAGGAGAATGCTTGGCATAATTTTAAACAATTTAAATGAAATAAGATGTTCTCTCACCTATAACGAAGGCTTCTTTGAAGGTTGTCCCAGTGACATTATACCAAGGTGGTCTGCCAGCAGTGTAGATCGTCCTTTTACTAGTCCTCAGCAGAGGAGGCTCTGTCTTGGACTGGCTTGTAGTCCGTTTTCGTGGCGATAGCGAAGGGGTCAAAGGACAGCGGGGGACATGGTTTGAGAGGCCATCCAAGGAATCGTCACCACTTCCACTGGGGTAAAAGAAAGGAAGGTAAGCGAGCAACATTTAACCCTTTTAACAGGTTTTTAATTAACAGGTGACATTAATGGGAAACTAGGATTCACATGTAAATAAGTATATATCACGCAATGTGTCCCTTGAAGGCTACACTGGACCAGTCCCCAGGCTGTGATGGGGCAGGACTTATAAAGAGACATGACAACCATTCATATTCACACCTACATCCAATTTAGAGTCACTAATGAATCTAAATATGATCCGATATGGGTGAGATTTACGCCATGGAAAAAACTGGACAGGGGTGGGTCTGTCACATCATATCACAGCAGCAATGCAGTTATGCAGCTTCAAATAACACCAACAGAAGAGACATGTTTGGGCACCGCAGGGCATCGTATTTTGAACACTCCTCTACATTTCAGGTGTGCGGCTTGACTTTCACCAAAAAACAGATTGTTTGCGTATTTTTAGGCAAGCAAAGAAACACTTGTGGGATGTTTCCAAAGTGCTGTGAGATCATTTAAAGTAATTTTTAGACTCATACTAAGGCTAAGTCCTCATGTTTGCCTGCTTTTTGAACAGTTTGTGTTTGCAGTATGCCATCAGAGATGCCTTGTTCGCTCATAGTGGACCCCCGCTGCTGCTCCAATACAGGCATTTTCATTTTTACAACATATCTGCAGGTTTATGACCACCATTGTGTCAAAAGTAGCCTTTTTCTAACCAAAAGAAGCTCAAAGATGTGAAGCTATAAATGGGTATAAAAAGGGAAAACATTTAGCTAAATATATTCAAAATATTAACTCTTGGGAACCTGCAGATACACTGTTGTCCTGCAGAGAGAGAAGAGGGTCTCTGCTCACTCCGGAGACCCTCTATGAACTCTCCTCTTCACAGGGAAGCATCTGCTGTCGGTGTGGTTGAGGGGGAGGAAGGGGGAACTTGCCGGCCCTCCCCAGGAAATCACACCGCTGCCCTGGACACAGCATGACACTGGGTGGGGAGCCACCATTCACATGAGTAAGGCTGTCATCATTTGGCTGGACTTTATGGTTTACAAGTCACTACAGTTTGAACATGCAGTCAGTTTCTCAGATCGTATTTAGAACACTAAGAAAGCAAGTGTGAAAGCTTCACCACAAGGTTTCACTTCACTAACCAGTGGATGACCACCTACTGGCTATGTCCGTTTTTTATTTATAGTCTAATGCTGTAGCTCAATGGCAGAGAAGGTAGGCCATTAAATATTAACTTGTAAGCCTGCAGAAATAGGCAATAGGTTGCTTTTTGCAGAAGCAAAATATTATGCAAATGTAACACTTTTTAGGCTGATTTATGATTTTATGGATTTCCTTTTGGGGGTTTTTCCCGCTTCTGTGCTTCATGCACATCTTTGTCCCTGTAAAGATAGACACCTAACGTAGATAACTCGCTGACCTAATGTAAATACAAACTAAATGCAACTTTGTATTTTATTTACAATCAGTGCAGCCAAGTTAAAAGAACACCTTCACAGTAACCATCAATTTTTTGAGTGGTTGATATGCATCAAAGTATGCAAGGATCCAAGGTTTTTCATTGGTGCAGTGACATTTCAATGATTCAAAAACTCATGCATTTGTGCATAGATTTAACACCCAGCTGCACTACAGCTACACAGCCAGGTCACCAAGCTGCCAGACAGACACCTGATCCCCAGCACATCCTCAGTGCTACGTGTTATGAATAAGGGGGCGTTAGCAACAAAGCAACACTAGCTTCCGTTGTGATACCATATGGTCAGTGAACATCTAGAAACTGGTGGTAATTAACAAAAACAGACCCTGGTTAACAGTAGCCATTCCTAAAAATAAACATTTGAAATACACAATTTGAAAGTGAATATTTTTTTTGAGATGTGATGGTTAATACGGCCGAATTTAATAGGCCGCACTGAAAAGCTGCCGAATACTTTTAAATGATGAATAAACGCTTTGTAAGTTGAAAACGTTCATAAAATCGTCATTTGTCGCATTAGTCTTGCATACAGAATGAGAGGATCTGTACAGATGCTTATGGAAAGAGACGAGGGAAGAAAGTGTTGATGTAACCACAGATAAAACCTCCATAGAATATTTTACGACCGGGCCCAGGTCTCTCTGTCCTCACTTAGGTGTTTTTTCGCTAATTCTCCCATGTTCTTTATTAAGCTTTTGTTCTCTGCACCCACGACAAAACACAATGCGTGGGTTACACCGAGTGTGGCAGCTAGCTGGACTAGCTAGCTGCCAAGAGCAGTTTCCACCGCGGGGCTCGACAACACCCCCGCGTGCCACAACAGCCATATTTTATTCCTTCCTTTTTTACCTGTCTGACCTCGACATGGATCTATCCCCTTCCGTCCCTCCATCTGTCTGCGGCTCATCCGGTTTGCTGTCGCTGCTGGTTGCTGCCATGTCTGCTCAGTCAGCTCAGCGCGGCGCGGCGCGGAAACCAAACACTGGGAGCGTCGTGACGTCAGCGGGCGTAAACTAAGATTGTGTTCAAGGTAATAGAAAAAAAACCGAAACTTTTTTCCAAAATTATTTCGAGGATAGTATAAAAGAAATACTATCTCCTGGTTTAAATTTAACAACAACAAAAAACACTAATAATGTATTTAAAGACTTCTATTTATTTTAGCTACTTCTATTAAGGGTTGCCACAGTGGATCATCTCCATCGCACCCTATTCTTAGCATCCTCCTCTCATGCCAACTCGCACCCGTTAATCTCCTCTGAGGTTTTCTGTCCGGTGTATTCATTATACATCCACTGCACATGCCCAAACCATCTGACCCTTTCCTTAACTTTGTCTCCAAACTGCTCATCCTGAACTGTCCCTCTTTCTAATCTTGTCCATTGTGGTTGCCCCCAATGAAAATGTTAGTACCTTCAATCTGCTCTCTCTCTTTTTGTCAGGATCCCCATCTCCAAGCCATACATCATAGTAGGTTTCACTGCCATCTTGTAAACGTTCCCTTTCTCTCTTGCTACTATCATTCTGTCACAAATAGCCCCTGACACTTGTTTCCACCTGTCCTACCCTACCTGCACTTTCTTCTTAACCTCTCTTGTGCACTGTCCATTTCTTTACATGGTTGACCCCAGGTGCTTAAATTCATCTACCTCCCCTACTCCTGCTTCTTGAAGCTTTGCTGTTATAGCTGTCTCCATGTCATTTGGAGATGCATTCTATCTTTCTTCTACTCACTTTTCATTCCTCTTCTCTCCAGACCATACCTCTGCCTGCCTGGTCCCTGATCTCACTACAGATCACAATGTTGTCTGCAAACAGTCCACAAAGACTCCTGCCTGACCTCAACTGCCACTTATCGCACACCTCTATACTGTCTTGCTGTCTTCATAGTTTCATAAACTTTTTCCTCTGTAGTTACAACAGCTCCGCACATCATTCCTGTTCTTAATATAATTAATTTTAAAATAACTTTTAAAATAATTTTTTGGTTACCTTGTTCTTTTGTCTTAGTTCTAATGGTCAATTTTGTGATTAATTTAATTCGCTGGTTTGCCACTATGACAAAATAATGAATTGATTTGTGCTATTATTACAGTAAATTAAACATTAACTATTTTGTTTAGCTAACAGATTCTATCGTTAATGCTTACATAGTAAATAATCTTTTACGTGGTAAAAATACAGGTTTAGAACAAGAAATAATTGCTTATACAAAGATTTAAATAAATTGTTAAGTTCAAATAAAGTCTTGTCATTGTTTTGCCAAGGACTGTCATTGTAAACTGGCAGTTTAAGGCACGCTTGGAAGTCTTTGTTTTACGCTTGGAAAAAGATGCACACATGCCACTGACTGATTACAGGTAGTTTAAATTTACTTTAAAAGCATTTTGGGTGAATTTCTGTGTTTAAAACAGTTTGAAATCGTCCACATATTCCACATATTACATTAGAGTAATACTAGTTTGCACCACAAGATGCTGTGGTGAGTCAGAGTAATCTAAAATAGGCCATGAATAACTTAAAATTATTTTCAATTGGATTCAGATATGTGGAAAAGTTCTTGGGAAAACAAGGGTAAGGCTAGATATAAATATTCTAATAATTAGTGAAAGTTAAAATATGAAAAAGAAAATCCCACTTGCACTGCCAAATAGTAGTAAAAATTAGTTTTTGTTCCAGGTGGTGATTACAAAAAGACAGGTTTCTGCAAATCCAGAAAATTTACGTTTGTCCCATTGGAGCCTGAACGCAGCACTGGAGCGCTGTAGTGCTGAATTTGAGACGAATTACAAGAAAAGTCTCACAACTTAAAATAATTAGCGTATCATGCTGTGTAATGAATAAAACGCATTTCAAAAATAGAGGATTTTGCATGCTCATTAATTCAAATTCTTCTTTAGTTAGAGCCGCATTAACCTGCAGGTATACAGAGAAGTATTATTTTAGAATTTTAGAAGCAAACAAATATTTTGCGAAAATGTTAATATGAAATCCTCCTGAGAACAGAGGGGGAAAGGATCTTTCAGTTTAACTTTTTAGGATTTGCGAGTTCACTACAGAGGACATGAATGAAAAGACTGGCGCCAAGACTAACTGAGATTTTATGTACAGGATATTAGTATATATGACTGTGTCCTTGTATTACTTTAGTCGTATGTTTTACTTATTTGTTTATCTATTTATTTATTTGTTCATCCATAGCTACATAATGATAATTTAGGTATAAGAGCTATTTTATTAATTGTTACCCATCTGTTTAGAGTTACGCCTAAAATGTCCTGTTTCCCTTTGTCTAACAACAAACACAGAAATTGCACAGAAATGTCCTTTGGCTTTCATATGTATAAATAAAGCTGTAATGAATGTAAAATGTGACGGTGGATCTGAAATATATATATATATACACATATATTTGCGTGGGGTTTTTTTTAAGCTGACGTTTTCTGCTAATTGACTTTCTTTCACGCTCGTCCCATTAGCATTCACCAATGATGTGCACCGGGTGATCAGTCAGGCTCTGCGCTGCAGGTATCTCTGCTGTCCAGTCACAGCAGCTGCAGTGATCAGCGCGCTGTGTGCCTCGTTACTGCCGCTGCAGCTCCACGTTCGAACCTACAACTCAGACCAAATTAAAACCTCCCTCAGAAAAAGCCGCATGTGGTTTCCTCCTCCTGCCTCTCAGCACTGCAATGAAGGAATTTCCTCGTTTGTACTGAAGTCTCTGCGCTCACAGAAATGAGGTCTCGGCCTGAGTTTTCCCCGCGCTAACTACACAACAGGAAGACCGGAGCGGTCGATTCTCACCTGCATCATCTTCACCTTAGAAAAAAAAGTCGTACTTTTTTGCCTCTCGGACAGGACACCAACTGACTGCTGGCTGCAAAATGGATAATAATGCTGGAAATTCGGAAAAATCTCACCTCATAGACGAGAAGAATGCCAAGACATATTCACTAAAACTGCAAAGGTGGGGAAATGCTTTGCTTCGTATCACTGCAGCCGCATGAAGAATAATACCACATGTAGGACGAAGTTATGTGAACACATTTAGTCATTTTGGGGCATAAACTGTGTATAAAATGTGTGTGTGTGGGGGGGGCGCGACAACAATTCTTTGTTTGCTGACACTTAAAGAAAAATGCAAGTAAGCAGATTTTGTTAAGGACATCAACATTTTTAATAGAAAACTCAAAATATTATTTTTTAAATTATAATTTTAAGATAGATGCAGGAAGAATCCACTATTGTTGCACATTATCTTATAAACGTGCGTAATGAAGGCGCACCGAGAGTGGTTGTTATAGTGCACGTTGAGCAGGCTTTGGCTCTCACGGGTTGTTTTATGTGAATGAACAAATTCATTTCCATGCTTGGCTTGTTTCTGGACAGCCTGTGACAAATGGCCCCGGGGCCAGTTCACTGAGCAATGCTAAAAACTCATCATCTGCCATTAGCAGAGGCTCCAGCCTGCAATCACAGAGGGTACACACACACACACACACACACACACACACACACACACACACACACACACACACACACACACACACACACACACACACACACACACACAATCCATAGGTGCTTAAACCTGCTGATACAAAAAATACACAGCAGAGAATATTACTAAAAAGCATACACAAAGCTGGTTCGAATTTTTAATTGTAGGATAGGATAATAAAAATATTAAAACATAGTTGGAATGCGCTCCTTTTCTGGCGTATTTAACAAATAGCTCCCACATTATAGAAATAAGTTGTATAGGATTTTAAAGAGGCCCACGTGTAAAAACACCACTTTTAATAATTTAATTTAAAAAACCACCGAGTTTAAAATATAGATGGCGGAGCAAATGAAAGAAAAAAAAGACGATTTTATGCTCACAGTCAAAGCTGATGCAAACATGTGCATCAGCTTTGTTTGCTCAACATCCAGCCGACTGCTGCAGAAACACACCTGGTGATTTTTCAACGCGCTGCAGAAAAAAACAGGTGGAGACGCTCTCTCGCTTTAATATGAAATACGTGAGGAAAATCAAATGCAATCGCCCACTCAGCCATTAATCATAATCCTGCAGAATTATCTGTTATTTTCAGCCTTCAGAGGCCCTCATGATGCACGTTTCCACCTCTTTGATCAACTGTTTTTAAGTCAGTGAAGCTGGTGGAAGTGAATCGATGCCTTTGATTTCACGCTTTAAAACTGGCTGTTTTATTTATTTATTTTTTAAAAGATAATTTCCAGATACAACACGATTAAAAAGAGATAAGGTGGCAGAAACTTTACGCGTTATAAAGCAGGAGAAGAAAAAGGGAAGCTCCACCGGGTGGGAAACACGTGTTTTACAGGGTTAGTTACTTGCAAATATTAGTGCGAACTTGCAGGGCCTTTGTATTGTATTTATTTATGTATTTTGAATCAATCAAATAAAAAAGCACATTGCTCTAACATGATTTTGTAGAAATAAGTGAAATAGGCCTACTGATCATTTGGGATTCAAAGAAGTGTTCAGAAACACAGACAGATGTGCATATGGCGCTACATTTGGGATTTCATGCACCATTTGCGCCGTTCTTGTGCAAGTGCACGCATGTGTTAATAGTGTCACCTTTAGCATTTTCCTCCCCAGCTGGCAGTAAAGTGACCTTTATTGTTCACAAATGTTTCTACAGTATTTTTTGATGTATTTTAGAATCAGCAGAACTCGTAATCAAAAACACAGGAATAGATGTAAACATTAGCATTAAAGTTAATAAAATAAATACGAGCATCCAAGGATTCCAAAGTCAGACTTACTCAGTCTATCACTTAGAATTCATTTAATTTCCACCGCCAAATATCACCGGAGGGCTCAACCCGAAGTTCTGTTTTATCAGCTTGAATCTGCTGTTTTGTTTTTCAAGTATAGTAAAAACGAAAATGATAAGAAAAGAGCTTGCATAAGTTTGGAACAATGATTGCTAATCCATTTATAAAATGTCAGAAAATAGAGTAAAAGATCATTACAAATCAATTTAACATGGATGAGTAACAAATACAAAAGTGATTGGATGATTAATTAGTAAGTTGAGATAAAAAAAAAAAACTCAAAGTATTTGTTTGTAAGTGCCTGACTGTTTGAGGAGGAAAGAAGGGATGCGCCAACTGATCCTTACCCAGGTACCTCTAATGAGGTTAATCCGTCCATGTAATTCACTTTTAAAGTGTTTGCAACATCTAACTGATGGCTATGCTGATGATGTTTAAACTTTGCTTTGTGGACCACTTACAAGCTTTAGCCATGAGTCTGAGGTTACCAGGGTTAAAAAGAAATACAAAAAATCTTTCACTCCGTTTAGTGATCAGTAACTACTCTGATGACCAATTGATGGTGCTGTGGATTCAGTAAGGCTGTTTCCATCTTCCTGCAGATTTGTTAAATGTTTGTCATTAATCAGAGTAAATGTGCAAAATAAATTCTGACCATTAAAATACATTTTTAGTCAAAGCCAAAATCAGGAGATTAAAACCTTTGATATTAAAGGCACAGCAGTTCTTGTTCTTGTTCTTGTTTTTCAGTCAAATGTCAGTAAGTCATTCAGCACCAAGCAGGAGTAGTTATAGCTAAAAGGCATCTACAGTACTGCTTTAAATGTGCTGTATTCATTGGAGGCAGGCCTGTGATTCTTTGGTTTCCACGCACGAAACATAAGCAATAGGTGTATGTGTATTCTTTTTTAAATTAGGCATCTCTGGATACACCGAGTTCAGCTATTATGTCAAAATATGAGGTTGATTATCTCAAAGTTTGAACTAATTCAAATTTCTGAGAAAATCACTCAAAACTTAAAATTAAGTAAGTATTTATTTATTTATTTATGTGGCAGGAACAAGCTGTCATACATATCTCAACAATTTTTCAATCTCCCAGAACTCAAAAGTCCCATTTTTGAAGAGTGAACCATTGACCACCAGAGGGAGATGCATTGAAACTGGGGTATTTAAGTATTTAATGTACACTAGTGGTTACTTAATGTTTTCTGGCATGCCCAGAAAACAAAAAAGAAGGCAAAAGGTCCACACCCCAGAAAACTTGAATTTGAAAAAAATAAATAATAGTCAGCACATTTAATTTCAGAAAAACCAGATCTATTTAACTTTAGTCCACTGCATATTTTCCTTGATTGGTCAGACTCCACCTGTATCAGCTCCCACAGTTTAAAAACCACTGATGTAAGCAAATAATTCCTATTCCTGGTATTTCAGTGGGAGGTCCCAAGGCTGAGGCACATCAAGTGGTTGTCATTTTAATGGATGCGACCATATTGGATTTTATTGAGAGTTTGAAAACAAATTCTGTTAATATACATTTTAATATACAACATAATAGGCGTGTCACTAGGGATTTAATCTAATCCATGAGAATAAATATTACAGATTGAAGACCAGTGATGAAAAGGAAATGTGACTTCGGTCTGCAATGTGATGTGAAATCATCGTAAACTGTAAACATGACTTATGGTGCACTGATGTGGACCTTTCTTCTCTCTGGGGAAAAACAAAGGCAAATCTCATGGGTCATTCACAAACATTTAAAAATAAATGTTTTTGTTTACATAAAAAAGCCGGATCATCTGGATAAAACCAGGGCCTTTTATTAAGGTTAAAAACATGGACTGTTGACCAAGATCTCACCAAGTGTAAAGCTTTCAAAACCTCTAATTAAAATATTAGAAACAAATGTAGCATCTGTATAAAACACAAATTTACAACACTGTAATGTGTGTGTTTGTGTGTGTGTATATATATACACACACACACACAAACATATATATAGACACTGCCTATTTACTAAAGCCTGCACATCACAAGTGATAAAACAAAAAGATGAGGATATAATAAGATGATAATCACTTTCATTCTGTACTCCACTGATTTGTCTGCTGAAATATTAATATGCATATCTGTAAAAATAAAACACTGCTCAGTAGTTTTTCGCTGCAGAGATTCTTCTGTCTGTTAACAAAAGTGCTGCGGGATGTTCTGATACAGCAGATTGCAGTTGTAATTAAATGCTTATGATTTTGTTTTTTTCCCCCGCTGGACTTCCAAGATCTCATTTCATTTCACAGATCACTGACTTTTCCCCGAGGAGTCTCTCTCTCTGTTTGTGCTGCCGGTGCTGGGCAACAATAAACGCTGCTTACCTGCCCTGTGGGGTATTGACAAAGACATGAAATCTACTTTGAAAAGAAAATCTAATGTTAATAATCTTAAGGAGACTCCTTGGGTCTGCCATATCGTCAATTTGTAAGGGTGGCAGTGAAAAAAGTACTTGAGGATGACTGCCAGAGGAATATGAGCCATGTATCATTAATAATTACTAGTTTTTTTTTTTATTATATTTGGAGTGCAGAAGCAGGTTTTTTGGCAGTTTATAGTACCATCTCATTCTTGTGCTTATGTTAGTTGTATTTAAATGAAAAATAATCATTGATGCCAGACACCAAAAGTGAGGCGGGGTCAGCAGAGGGCTGTAAATCCCTAAATACAGACCACTGAGTGAATTATCCCACTCAGGGAACGTCTCAGTGACGACACTTTTGATTGTTTCGATGAATATTTTGGTCATTGTGTTATTTTCCCCCCCCTGCAGAGTCAACACGAGGAGCAATCTCTCCTACTGAAAACGCTCAGACACAGTTATGTTTGACCTGCGATCGTCTGACTTAAACCAAAGGACTTAAAAACATTAAGACTATTAGCACTAAACGCTGAAAGCAAAAACTAAAATGCACCAATAAATTTTTTTGTTGTTTGTACAACTTTTGTTCTTTTTAAGGTCTGTAGTGTTACACATAAAATGCATGAACAGGAAAATACACATTACAAACAAACATAAAAGCTTTTTCTTCAAATTTGTTTTTATTTCTTAAAAGAATTGAAGCCCAGTCACCACCAGGGTCAAAACATCGTCACCACTTTGAAATAAATAGACTGCAAAAAACACATAATTGTAAACTTGTATTTGCATTTCAAATATCATTTTAAACACACTTTTTTCAATTCTCTGGGGGTGTTTTTTGCAGGTAATATTACAGTCACAATATGTCCACCTAATTAATGGATTTGACTATTTGACTTGACAAATTAGTGCTGAATGCTACTGAGCCAGTTTAAGGCACAGCTGCGGTATTACTGCGGTTGGCTGGGAGTGTTTTCAGTGTTTAAAGCCAAGGAGCCACTTGATTAAGGAGTGCTGACCAACAACCATATAGTTTCCAAAAGAACAATGCAATTTACTACCAAGATCAAATAAAATAAGCAGTAACTTCATGAGGATTTTTGGATGAGAAAGTAAGAAAGTGCAAACAAAAACATTTCACCCTTAATAAATGTAAAACCACCATTAAGTCCACCTTTAGTCAAATCAGCTTTATTTGTATAGCATGTTTAAAAGACATCAGGTGTTGAACAAGTGCTGAACATAAGGATAATGTAGGCAAAATAAACAGAACAAATTAAAATAAATGGAGTAATAAGATGACAAGAAATCCATATATATGTACACACACCTATATACAAATGCATATACTAGCATATATGTACACATGCATAAACCAACATTCACTGTTGTTCAGTTTACCTTCAGAAAGAGATTAAAAAAAATCTTGTTATGTTTGAATTTGGCAGGAGGGTTACAGATGTTAATGGCACAGATGTTTGCTTAACAGGCGCCCCCCCCCCCCACAATGTTGCGCTGCAGGCCACACAGTGTGTTTAATGTCTGAGGATGTTTTGCATGAATCTTTTGAACAGGATATTTTTTTTCTGCACACTCTGGAATTTATCATCACCCCAAGGTTTCATTGTGTGTGTGTGTGTGTGTGTGTGTGTGTGTGTGTGTGTGTGTGTGTGTTTGTGGTTTTCTCTCGTGTCCCGGTGGTATAATTGAACAGAATCTGTTTTCCGCCTGGCTGCTTCTTTTGAGGTTGGACATCTTCGAAGACGAGTGTGTGTGTGATAATCGTACAGCGCTCGCAATCTCCTGTGTGAAGAGTGTGACATTAAAGTGTGTGTCTGGTTATCTCAAGTGAGGCCAAATTAGCTTTTTTCCACCTCATTAGTCACATCATCGAATCCTCCCCCACGCATGATAAGAACAGCAACCTGTGTGTGTGTGTGTGTGTGTAAGAGAGAGAGACAAAGATAGAAAATAAATGGAAAGGTCAGCATTTTCTTTTATTCTCAGCAGTAATCCAGTCGGGTCTGCATCTTGCTAGGGTTCAAGTATACATAGATCTGTAATGTCCCGATTGAACACTGAAAAATTGACTTTCAAATGAAAAGCATCTTATTGTAGATGGGCAAGATGGTGTTAAATGAAAAGATTCTGTATTTATGTGCAAAATGAACAGAATGGCAACTATTAAATGATTACAGTATTATTTATTTTACCACTGCTACTGTTTTAATTTACTAAATTACCAAATAAACAGGCCAGTTCTGAAGACAAAAGATTGTCCAGTGTACACATGTTTTTGTATTCTAATCAACTTCCTTCAGATTCCTTTGGAATTACCTGGTACTGGGTTTGAATGGTTGTCTGTTGTCTCTGTGAATCTCTGTGGTTGATGGGTGACCAGTACTGGGTACATCCTTCTTCTTGCCAAACAACAGGTATAGTCTCCAAACCTTGGCAGTCCTAATAGGATTAATGGTAAATAAAATAGATGGATGGAGTATTAAAAAAACATTTATCTATTTGTTGTTATATGTTTGATGTTTGGGCAGTGTCTGGCTTCAAGTTTACAGTCTGATTTATTATACACAAGAAGCACTAATTTTATAATTTGCTTGTCAAAGGATTGTTACACTTTCTTAAGGTTTTTGTTGTTGTTTGCTGTTTGTTTATTCGTTGTTGTTGTTGTTGTTTGCTTGTTTTACAACATTTTGGATAGATATGACTTTCATTCACAAATTTGTTGTCAATTAAAACACTGCTGTAACCTGGATGAATAGAAAACAACACAACGCACAAGACCTAAGATGGAGCGCTTATGAGTTATTAAAACTCAGGAGCAGTCGTGACGTGAAGTTCTGGACTGTAAAACAGGGCAGTCTGTTCACCCTCCTTCACTGTCAACATGAATCGATTTTAATGGGTTCTTCATCGAACGAAACGGCACACCATTCTTTCACTTAAGTGAACACTGACTGCGATGCACTCTGTCAGGTTTCCACTTTGTAAACCATGGGGACTCTATCAAAAGATGATCTGCTGCGCTGTAACATCAGCTAAAAAACCCCACCTCAGCTGTGCTGCTGTTACAAGGATGGACAAAAAGCCGGCCTCCATGAGATCGGACAGGGGGTTTTACTAAGGCTGAAATTACATTGTTTTAACAGACATGTCGGTCAGAAGATACAAAAATATTTTTTTTTCTTAATAAGTAGATTTATCTTTAAATGCACCCATCACACTGCAGACTAGCTCACATCGTCAGATATAATGTTTTCTGTCTGAACAGCCCAGTATGATTTATAATATTTATACTGTATATAGTGCTTTTCTATTTGCACTGACCTCATTTAACAATGCATTAAAACTGAGCTTTGGAGCACATGTTATCTACCTCTCATTTATGATCAGTGTAGAATTACCAGTTAACCCAGCATGCTTGTCAGTTAGGGTTTGAACTGGGAACTGTCTCTGTGACAACACTCATATTTATTATTTTATATTTATTATTTATTTAATAGTCCAAGTAACTCACATCATTATGCAGAAAAAGGTGAGATGTAAACATGCCAAAATTGCTAATTTCCTTCTTTCCCAGGGAAGGTCACATAAAAGCTTTACAATAAACAAATGCGTAAAAATATATAACAAATGAAACATCAAAAACCACAGCGAACAACTCTGTTCATTCATTACCTGAAAAAAATCAAACATTACAGCTGATACAGGTGATGTAACCAAGTATGTTTAAATGTGGTACTGAAAGCTAGAGCAACAGCACAATACTGCAGGTGTAAGATTATAATGGCAGCCCTGTGCATCATAGGTAGGTTCTTCAGGAGGAACAGCTTGAGGGTCACATTGTTTGATCAGCAGCAGCTAAGTGATAATAGCATCCTTCATGGCAAGCTCACTCATTCAAGCTGTGAAAATATACTACTGTTTATTTTCTGCCCCCTGCAGCTCCTTTCCAGACTCCAAAGAACATTATTCAGACTTCCCTTTAAAGAATGGAGGCATGTCGGGCGCCATCGAGCTGAAACGACCCGTCGGCACTCACTGCCACGGCCCCAAAGCGTCGGCATGCGAGGAGAGCGTGGACAAGCTGCTGGCCAAGAAGAAACTCTACATCGCTTCAGCAGTCTGCCTCGTCTTCATGATTGGCGAGGTCATAGGTGAGAAGCACCAAGAAAAGAAATGAATGAGAAAAGAAAGCAGCTTGAATGGTGACCTAATTTGTTATGTGCCTTCTCAACCATTTGGACATAAATAAACTTCCCTATATTCACACACCAGAAAGTGTGGAGATTTGTGTGGGACACAATACTTATGACAAGAAGATGGTTATAAGCACTTATTAAGCATAGGAAGCTATTACATTTGACCAAATGATCACTTTTGACAGGAGCAAAAAAATCATGCAGACAAGTGTTCATGCAGACGTTAGTATCATTATAAGCATCATAGCAAGAAATGCTTCAGTGGTGAACTATTGAGGAACTCCTTTATTTCCCTGTAAAAGTGTAGGTTCATTTTTCTTTTTATAGTGTAACTTTTTTACTGTTAAGAGAATAAAATGGTGGCTGACATTCACTGGCTGGTTGCACGGATATTTAAAATGATCTAAAAGAATAAAATCGCTCTTTTACCTGAGGCAACTGAGGCTTTAAATCACATGTTTAATATACCTCTGAGTGTCTAAGATGGGTGTATTTAAAAGCTATTAAAAGAGATGTTATTACCCAGCAGGTACTTTCACAGTTGGCGAGCTACGACACACTTTTTAATAAAAATCTTTTTTATTAGCTAAATGTGAATGAAAATAAACACAGCTTCACACTTTCTGTTTGCTCTGTTCTGTTTGGATATCGTATTCAACATTTATGTACATACCACAAAAAAAAGTGACATGAGTTGGATTATGTGTCTTTCCTTATCTCTAAGCAGACTATTATAAACGCAGTCTCCTGGCTCATATACATTATCATTTGTGCCCAGTGTCATTTTTCCTCCTGATTTACAGGAGGCTACCTGGCCCACAGCCTGGCCATCATGACTGATGCGGCCCACCTTCTGACAGACTTTGGCAGCATGATGGTGAGCCTGTTCTCCCTGTGGATCTCCTCCAGACCGCCCACCAAAACCATGAACTTTGGTTGGCACAGATCAGGTGAGAATAATAAGAATTCAGCTTCAGCTTCATGTCGACTGGATGCTGGAGACAAACATTTCGTATATGCATTATATTGCTGGTCATTTGTAGGAGTTCCTGGGCCTGAGTTATTTTGTGTAGATTTTCCTTTATTTTGTCCATGTAAACTGCACATGGGCAAAATAAACTCTACATGGCCTCAACTTGCTTGAGTCACTAGATGTATTGTGGCTATCCTGATTGCACACCCTGGTGTATCCCTGTGTAAAGGTTGGGGCAGGTAATGTCAGCCTGGATTGATGATCTCACTTTTTAAGAAAAGGAACTAGAGGCTGTTTTCTATCTTCAAGTGATCGCTCTCATCAGCCTGCCTGAAAACATCTACACCAAGATACAGGAGAGAATAATCTAAACAGTATAAACTTTGGATTCAGGAGAAATGATGTGGCCTTCCTTCAGTTTTGATGTGTTTTGTGAAGAAGGCATTTAAACATGTCCTTCTGGTTCTCCAAGAGTCCAGTGGTGCTGCAGTTTGGTAAAGGGTTGCTCTTTGTTACCAACTTTGTTCATAATTCTTATCAACGGGATTTCTAGTTGCAGTCAGTCTGCTGCTTCTCCTCCTTGAAAGGAGACAATTAAGGTGGTTTGGCTATCTGAGTAACACACCTACCACCTCCTAGCTGAAATGTTTCTGGCATAGTATGGGATGAGGACCTGGAGTAGACCCAGGATACGCTGCAGAAATCATGTCTCTCGGCTGGCTTGGGAACACTTTAGTGTCACAAGAGCTGGAAGCTGTGGTTGTAGAGAGGGAGGCCTGATCATTTCTGTAAAGACTGCTAGTATCATGACACAGTCCTATGCAGGTGGCAGAAAATGGATAGATCGATTTTCTGCTAACCTTCTCCTGGGAGCATTTTTATACTAAGAAAAAATACTGTGTTCATCCTTTTTTTAATTTAAATGATTTGTCCTATATATCAGGTGCATGATGTTCACGTGGTGGCTTACACAAGGAGAAATTATATAGACAGATTCCAGATACAGATTATAGAGAGCGCAGTGTTTAGCCTCAACCCTTGGAAAAGCAAACACCTATTAAGACAGACTTGGCATCTATGAAATCATCCATTAGTTATGAATTCCTGTTTTAAAGCCTTGATCTGAAATCTTTTTGCTATTTTGAGACCACTTGTTTTGAGCAAGTAATGACTCTGACTGAAGTACAGTGGGAGGCTCATATGGTGTAGAGTTTAAGCGTAGCCTGCTATATTGACCATCATTTACAAGATGAACATTAACTTGCATTTACTAAGACAGGGAACTGGTGATTGAGGCCATCAACGTATTAGTAAAGTCAGTTTAGTTTAAGCTCAGAAGAAGCAGTTTAATTTTAAAAGTATATGGTCAGCAGCATACAGTAGATGTGCCTCCTTATTATCTGTGATGAACTGCATGACTACAATAAAGTAATAAAGGTTCATGATTTTCTTCTTCTTCCAGAGATCCTCGGGGCATTCATCTCCGTCATGTCCATCTGGATCGTCACTGGAGCTCTGGTCTACTTGGCCATTGAGAGGATCGTACGTAACGACTATGAGATTGATGGACACGTCATGCTGGTCACCTCTGGCTGTGCTGTCATCGTCAATATTGTGTGAGTGCTTCACACCTTTAAAAGTATATTAACGCTTGTAAAAACTTTGCTCTCAATGTATGCTGCTGCTATTGACACCATTACATAATATTACCATTACTTTTACTAATAATAAAAAAAATTACAAATATTTTACTAACAAAAACCATAGACAGTATTTAAAAGATGGCTGTAACCATGGCGACCTCACTCACATTTCCTCTACTGACATCTCGGTCTAATGAGACCAGATGCAAGAAGCAAAAGGGAGGATCTGATTGAGAAAAATGATGGACAGATGTGCTCTTCTAAGATATGACGGTATTCCGTCATATCTTAGAAGAGCACATCTGTTTCCTGAGTGCCATGAAGCAAGGCATGCGAATACAACTGATGACCCTTTGTCTCGTTTCCTTTCTCTAGCATGGCGTACATCCTCCACCATTCGACCACCTTCCACGCTCACGGCAGCGGTTACCACCAGATCGACGAGGATGGTCAGAGCCCCGTGGTTCATGGCCACTCGCACGCCCTCCTCGGCAGTCATGGTAACACAAGCGTCCGTGCTGCCTTCATCCACGTGGTGGGAGACCTGCTGCAGAGTGTCGGCGTCATGGTGGCGGCGACCATCATCTACTTCCGGGTCAGATAAACAGATATATTACATGATATAAAACAGAGTCATGTTAAAAGCACAAAGACATGCTTACAGGTACAAGCATATTTGTATTCTGAGCATTAGAGAATTATATTTGAATGTGTACAAAGAAACCGTGTATGGTTTCTTATGTATTATGGATGAAAGATTCAAGCATTTCTGTTGTGTTGCAAGATGTTCTTGTTTTTGTGCCTGGAGCACTTTAGTGCCTCATGACTGTGGAAATCACCATCTGACGCCCTTTTCCTTGCTCTTTAAAGTGTCCTTAACCTCTTTTCTCTCTTTCAGCCCGAGTATAAAGTCGCAGACCCCATCTGCACGTTCCTATTTTCTGTCTTTGTTCTCTGCACGACTGTCACTATCCTCAGAGACGTCTTTAGGATACTCATGGAAGGTATTAAACAATCAACAGCTTCTTATGTTCGAAATACTTTTTCATATTTTAATAGTGGAATCATATACTGTACCTGATAGTTCCCATGAAGTATAAAGTATTTTTGTTATTATGCAAAAGGGGTACTTCACACCAGATTTACATATGTGTTTTTCCTCTTGCTTGTTGCGCCACTGATCTATCTACATACTGGGTTCTCCAGATAGAAATGCCTGTCTTTGAGTGCAGGAGGGAACTGACGTTGTGGGCTCAAAATGGAAAAACATGTATTTGAAAAACTCACAAACTCTTGTCAGAAATTATAATGCAGTTACTCAAAAAAAAAAAAAAAAAAACAACCCATGTAATGATAACAAACCCTGTTGTAAGTCAATAAATTTGATATTTATTTATTATAATTTAATTAAACACATTGAAGTTCAAAAATTTGATTCAAAGCATAAAATGTACAATTGCAACATAATATCTCCAGAAGTTCTTAAAATGGAATTATAACAAATCCAATCCAATAAGTCCAGTATGAAGTCAGGCCAGTTTTTGTGTCCTAAGGTTGTTGTCCTGAAAGAAAAACCTGCATCACACTGAAACTTCTTAAAAAGATCGTCCAGAAAAATACATTTTTCAATACTGTGATAAATGTTTAATGTGAAGATGCTTTCGATACAACGGGTTCATCTGTAGCTGGATTTGACATGAATGATTATTATTTCTTTTTCTTCTTTTATTGTGTTAAATCTGAGGTTTAAAATCTAGTTCACAATTTTCCTTACATGATTGTGGCATCAAGGGCAGATGTTATATAAGCTGTAGCTTCTGTCACACCCTTTCAGTTTGAAATCTAAATAAAGATAAAATAAGATGAAATAAAAATATAACTGTTATAGCGTCTCCTCCTCTAGGCTTGGCTTAGAGTGACTTAAATTTCTTCTTCATATGGTGAAGTTGAGGGTCTGTGCAGATGTTTGCATGCCTGCTTCATTTTTCTGCGAGTGAAGACTCAGCTGCAGGGACTTTGCATTACAATGCACCAAACATGGATGCAACCCAGGTGGTTGACTTTAAAGACGTATAGCAGAAATGACTGCTCAGCCGTGGTTTCTCAAGCTGTTTGTGTTTTCAGCAGAGTATAATCGAGGCCTTACTGTGCAGAAGAAACTGTGCAACTGCCGGTAACAAGAAGCTCAGGCTAACAGCAGAATGTAATGATTAATGGCAGCTCCCTTGCTGTAATTTCAATTACATGCTTCTTTTGGTTAGCAATAGTTTAGTATGAAAAAAACAACAACACAGTTCCCGGTGAAACTGCTTAAAACTAAATTGGTGGATTTGATTTAATTTATACTTTTTTTTTTTTGGTAAATCTATCACAGTTGGTGGAAAAATACATTGTGCAGTTTTTCTAATTATATTTTTGTTGCGTTAAACACCACAAACTACCTTTGCTATATTCATGGGTACCCAGGTGCCCGATATCGCGAAAAGTAGATAAACAGGAATACGAGCCAAAGAAAAAAACACAAAAAAATCCAACAAACATAAATCTGATTTTTATTTCCTGACTCTTCAAGCTATAAATTCAGTGTCTCAGCTTGATATGAGATTGGAAAAGGGAGAAACCGCCAGCCTACCAATACCTATAAAGTTCAGTAACACTGTTGTTAAAGCCAGCAGCTTGTTTTAGGTCAACGCTCAGAAACAAGCATGCAGCTACCCTGCATCAGTTTATGCTGTTTATTAGAAAAAACTCTTTTGAGAAAGGTTGAATATTGCTTTAAATTAAGCTTATGAGATATTTCTGACCATGATGCCTGCAGCTTGGATCCAGCTGTCAGGCTTTGACCTGGTATGAAAAAGGTTAACATCACATGTTGCAAAGGACAGTTATGTCACGTAGAAGTGCAAAAAACAACATATTTGGAGCCTAACTGAAGTATTCATGGCTTCAGATATGTATGTCTCCAAGCTCCACATGGCATGTTTGTGTAAAACAGCAGAGAAACGCGTCTGTGGTTTTCCTAGCACAGAACAAAGAGGACAGATGGTCACATCCTGGGGATGCCCTGAGATGTTAGATCACCCAAGTCTCTGCACGTCACTGGACTTTCACACGATGACCCAAAGTAGCTTTTGGGCATCTTTGAAAAGAAGCTCACAGTTTGGTGTCAATGAGCAAAATGATAACATGCATGAGAGCCATGTATCTGATGTAATACTGTATACATACATCAGAGTTTTAATACTTGTATTTATGATTAGTTTGCATTTATATTTTTTTTTTGGGTTGAATTTACTTTTTTGTTTCCCTTTTAGGTTTGTCTGTTTATATAGTTTGAAATGTCCAATTTTAGCCTATTTTTATTACTTTCACTGTTAGTTTTAGTGTTTTTATAATCTTAACGTAGAAATATTTCCCAGATTTAAGATCTTCAGAATAGATATTGTAGTACACAAAACAAATTTTGAAGGCAGTCATGCAACTACCTTAGTCTCATGTGCAGGAATGCCTCCTGCACATTGTCTCTATAGTTTTAGTGACTAGTTTTAATTAACTACTGTATAACTAGTCATGATTTTAGTCAAATTTGACTTCTTTTCCACCTGTAGATCAGTAAAATAAAATATATCACTGTGTGCTTATCAAGGAATAATATTGTTCTGTATACCAGGCCAAAATCAGCTCTACAAAGTCTCTGTGTATCTGAAGCAGACTGTTTGCATGTGAGCCACACATTCACAGACGTACTGTTAACTTGGTGTGTCTTAATTTTGATGGCCCGTTGTTTTTCAGGGTCCCCTAAAGGAATCGAGTTTAACTCGGTGAAGGAGGTGCTGCTGTCTGTGAAAGCTGTGAAGTCCATGCACTGCCTGCACCTCTGGGCTCTGACTCTGGGCCAGGCGCTGGTTTCTGTTCACCTGGCTGTAGGTAAAGTAACACACTGATCTACAGTGCATAGTACAGTGAGAGGCACAGGGAATTAAGGCTACTTTAACCCGACATTAAAAGCTCCACATGGCTGATGAGCATTAGCCGGCATATTCCGATATGGGAAGAGAAAACTGTGATACGAAATGTGGATTTCTGAGTTACACCCCTAACAGACCACAGTAGAGTAAACCACACTCACTCTGTTCATTTTTACCTTCTTGTTTCACCACCAGAGGAGGGCACTGACCAGCAGTCTGTGCTGCAGGAGGCCACTGACTTACTCCACACCAAGTTTGGTTTCTACAGCATCACCATCCAGGTAGAGCTCTACTCTGAAGACATGAGCTACTGCTCCCACTGCCAGGACCCCAGTGACTGATAAACAACCAGAGTGGACTGGACCCAGCAGGACATGGATGACTAAGACAGATTGTCATTCTCTCCTGGTGGTCTGGAGTCGTGAGGGATGTATTCACAGAGCAGCTTCCCTTCAAGGAAAGAATTTTTGGGTTGTTTTTGCCATTAAGTTTTAAAAGATTTGACAGTGAAATCATCCTTGTGCTGATAGTAGAGTCCTGATACCAAAGCTCCATGCTAACATGGAATATGCCAGTTCATTCAAAGTCCTTCAAAAAGGGGTGGCCTGCTTTATTTCCATCACAAACTGAGACAATTTCACAAGAATCATCAGGGTGAAGCTGTCCTTGGGGTTGCTGGTGCTAGCTTGTAAGGAAGTTTTCAAGAATAAAGGAAAGTAGGGCCCTGAAAAAAAAAACACATTTTACCAAAAATCTGACCTCTTCTAATTAATTTCCTCAACAAAACAAAGATCACATCACAATACTATTTATTTAAGGACCACTAATATCTTATTTCCAGTAATATGGTGCCAGTTCTGCTCTGTTCTACCTTGGTGCCTTTTAAGAATCAGCCCACTGGTTATCTGTAAAGTTACTGGCAGAAACTCGAGTACTTATCATGGAAATAACTTTATGTGGTAGTTCCTTCATAATGACAGATGTCCATCTTTGGGGTGAGACATTTCGTGGTGTAGAGATGGTGCCCACTTTTGGTCACAAGTACCACTTTTTTGGTGGAAATGCCTGTGCACAAGCTCACTAGGTTGAAAATAGATACAAGTGATCCATAGAAATGATCAATAATAGTAATTGTTCTCCATCAGACACCCTATTTTAAATTAAGAACAGTCATACCAGCTAAAATTCAGAAGTTATGAGTTATACTTTACCATAAATTCTGTATTAAAACACCTTAAAGACACAGTGACATTATTTATTGATGTCACTGTGTATTAAGTTTTTATTTGTTTCTTTTAAAAAAACAAAAACAATTCTGTTTTACTTGCGCCTCAGCATGTTTCATTTCAGGCTTAATGTAAGTAAACAGAAAACACTGCCAAATAAATGAGCACATACAGTGATTAGGCTCATAGCTATTCCTACAGTAAGGTAAATCCTTCCTTTGTGAATCTAATAATTAGCACAGTTTACAAAGTTAATATTATGTTGCATTACATAAGAAGTGTTACTCGATAATGAGACAATAGACGTTCAAAGAAAGTGTTTATTGGGGTCCTGACTTAAGAGAGGTGACGCTTCTTTGTTCCACTGAGTTCTGTACAACCAGAAGCCTCATTGAAACTCAAGGAGTCGCCCTCTGCTGGTCAGAAGGAAGGATGCCCATGTCAGACATTTGAACAACAAAGAAATAAATAAATCTGAGGAATTTTCTGAAAATATTTTTTTTTCAGCCACTTCTTGATTAATGCAACTTTCTTACTCATTTTAAATGATAAAATGACTTTAAAAAATTAAGCCATTGTGAAGGGTGATGAATTGCACGTTTTTAATTTTGCAAGTATTTTTTTATAGTTGTCTTCTACAATTGAAAGGCAGTAATTGTAGTAAAATCCCTTCGTCTTTCAAAAAGATGCTGAATCACTCAAACACTTTAATTCAATCAACTGTGAAATTAGTGTAAGTTAAGTTCCACAAAACAGGAACAGTCTCCTCAAAGTCTTCTTCAAATTGCTAAAAAATAATTAAAAACACTTTTAAAGCACCACAGGGGATTGATTTTGCTGACGTGATTAAAGGCATCTGTGCAGATGTTTGTCCAAAGTAATTTTCAGTTTATCTTCTGGGCTATTAATTAAATGTTTCCAATTAATTTATGAACATCAGCTTTACTCTGTAACAAGAACATAAGGTAATAAATAAGAGGCATAAGCTATATCATCTGCTGCAGATGTTAATATGGAGCACCTGATGAAACTCTACTACAGACACATTTGTTGTATCAGCTCTACCAGACCCACTATAGTGTAGTCATCTCTATGCAAGGCTTGCAAGCATAACATATTTTTAGTGCTAAAGTGTTAAAAAGCTCACTGATGATTGATTTCTGACATTTCTTTGTGCATGTTTCAAGTACCTGTAACATGCTGTCTTATGAGTAAGAATAAGAATGACTCTTTAAAAATCTTTTAATTTTGTCTGTACTCTTGGTCACCAAAGACCACATTGTGCTGTTACTAAAGACCACAGGGACGTCATGAGACACAAACAGGAAAGGACATGACAATTAAATTGTTAAAGAACAATGTTCATCCTTAAAAGGAAATGTTGGAGGCATGTGGCACTAAATGTGTCACATGCAAAATGTGTGCAGCTCTTCAGTAATAAACTCACATATAAGTTCACACTTTTGTTTTCACTTTAGAAAATACATAAAGACGTATTCATGTTTCTACCAAACAAAGGGAAACGTGTTCCTTCTCATGATTGATAAGCACTTTGACAACAAAGAGTTTCAGAATCACGATTAGCTTTCCAAAGCGACCTTTAAAAACAGACACGATCAAATCTGTGTTGCATGTGTAGCTCAGAGCTGTTTATATAATGGTGGGCAGAGTATCGATATGGATTGAGCAGAAGGAAAATGAACGGAAAGTGTCAGACTGAAAAAGCATTCACCTACCTCCACTGTCAGATCTGAGTGGACATTTGGGTCTGAGGGCAAAAATGATTTAGTTCTGGAGCCGGACGATTAGTTTCAGCTGCTGTCATCTATCTCTCTCTCATTCTTCCTGCAGACATCCATCTACTGTATGTTTCTCCATTTCCTGGGCTTTCATCAATCCATCTGCTCTCCATCCATTCATGTTTTGCAAGTCATGAAGCATCAGCTTCCTCTTACCTTTTTATAGACTGGGGCTGGGCTATGACTTTATGCATATCTGACACAAATCTGTTATATTTTTGTTTTGCTTTGTTTTTGACCACAGAAGAAGGCAATGCTTATTTTTTGTACTGGGATCCAACCAATCCCAAAGAGCTAGGAGAAATTCAAAAGGCATTCAAAATAAGAGACTGGGCCTAGAGACCTAAACATTTTGTTAACTTTCACCAGAATTGTAGACAGATTACTGAACATAGACCAAGAAGCCCAAGAGATTAGTCCAGGGTCCAGTTTGTTTAAAGTGACTGTCAGTCAGTCTACTACAGAGAAACACATAAATATGAAGACAAGAAAAACTATATGAACACAAGTAATGGGACACCTACACACCACACCTACAGGAGCTGCGCCACTTGCAGCTGATCATATAATTTCTAGGAGGGAGAAATTTCATGAAATACCTTGTTGCTGTGGATCCTATCACTGTACTGTGTTCAGATTCATTGGGCTCTTTAAAGTGACCCATTCTTTCACAAATGTTTACAAAGGCAGGTCGCATGGCTAGATGCTTAATGTGATAAGCTTATGGCAATAGGACTGAAAACACCTCTATTTAAAGATTAAGAGGTGTGGTCCAGTACATTTACTCATATAGTGTAGTGTTCATATACTGTACTTTAACTAAAAACAATCACAGAATGAATGCAGAGGACCCCCCCCCTCCACCCCACCCCCACTAAATTTACATCAATCTGGCCAACAGTTTGTTTTGTTTGTGTTCAAAATCATGATGTAGCTGTTGGGGTGCTTAGAGGACAAGAACAAGCTAGCAAGCAGAAAGTTTGGGCTGATGATAGTTTTAAGAATGGGCTGTAATCACATTGTCCACTGGGGACCATGAATATCCACAGGAAGTTTCACACCAATCTTTTCAAAAGTTATAATTTGGCCTAAAGGGTCACAAAAAGACAAACTGGATAATTTATAAAGAAAAATGTAAAGATACCTCCTCTGGGGAGCAGGAATGGGGACATTTTCATAGCAAGCTCTCCATTAAATTGGTTTGTACTAGTTCATTTTGCACAGTGCAGAAAATCTGAGCTGGTGATGGCACTGGGAGAAGGGGTAATGCAATCATCACAATCAAAGTTTAACTGAGACATCCTCTGGGGACCATGAATATCCACAGCACGCTTCACAGAGAGGTCATTAGTTACACTGAAGATGGCACTTAGAACCGAGCACTTAGACTTACAATTACATATATTTACATAAAAAATACACAGCATTTTAATGGAAAATGTCCACTATTTTAATGTATCCATTGCTTTTGGTGTGATTTACGTGTAAATTCACGATAATTTTTCTTTTTTTCTATTAGATCTAATCCTCTGGGGACAATGAATATGTAAATTAAGTCTTAGAGCAACATGATTATGGTGATTATCTATTAAGTGCCTCCCTCCTTTGGCATGAGAGGTTAAGCTATTTTATGACCAAACCGGAAATTTTAGAGGGCATCACCTTGGGACTTGCTCTCTGGTTGTTTCATTCTAAAACATTTTGAGGTGATGGTGGAGCTGGGTATCTTCAACATTATAAAAATTCACTGTCTTAGATCCGCAAACACCCACAGCATGTTTTATGGAGATTTCAGATTTAGTTTGTATTTTCTTTCAGGTTGAGAAAATATAATAATAAAAAAAAGCTATTTTACACCCATAAAAAAGCCAATGAGTCCGCCAACATGCCTGTAATGCTTCCCAGCTGCTATCAAGTGTTACTGTTGACTGTTGCTTTAAATTAAAGGACAATTATGCATTGAAATTGCCGAATTCACGTCCATTCTGATCCAAGAGCTTGCATGGTTGTTAGCTGTTATTCAATATCATGTACTGTAAGTAGCTTCTTGTTCAACTGCCAGTCAGAATATGTAGACGCACCATGTGGAGGTTCAATCAAAGAATAAAATCTTCTTTAAAATTCTATATTTTCACCAATTTTTAGAGATCCTATATATTTTTTTCCTTTTAGAAATTATAAAATGAGAATATATAAAGGACCCAACACCTACAGATTTTAGGTTAAAACCAAGTAAATATAATAAAGACCAATGCATTTTACTGCACTGGTTTTGATATACATGCAGTTCTCCTATACGGGCTCTACTGTTACAATTGAAGCTTTATAAAGTTTATTTCATTCCAAGAAAAAATAAAATAAAGGAAAAACATTTCCTGTTTGTTCACTCTGAACATCTAATGTCTGAGAATGCTCTGTTATTGTGCCGTTGCCATTTGTGACAATTAGAATTTGTGTAACTGTTGTAAATATGTCAAATAATGTGATTTTGTGTGTACATGTGTAAATACATCTATCTTCCATGTACAAAAAGTGGTTCCCAAAAAGTCCTATTTGTCTGTGTTGTGATGTCACATACGATCCACTTGTCACATGTGTGATGTTTGATATTTCATTTTTATGTGTGGCAACAGTTTTTGTAAAGTGAAATAAAAGACTGCTGATGATGGAAAGAAGCTGGATTATTTTAGTTTAAAAGTTTAACAGGAAATAAAGACTGGAGCCACGGTCTTGCTTTATTATAAAATTTATTATATGTAACATTTCAAAAAAAGCAAAAGCGAGCAGGGAGAAGAACATTTCGATGCTTTTATGAATAAGTTAAAGATAATGTTGTCAGTAATGAAATATGGCCACGGCTGACAACACTATAATGAAATATTATTGTGAAACTGTCACTAAAATTTATAATTAATCAAAAAATGAAGCACACTTTAAAACCCCTAATTTAACTCAGAGGTAAATGTGTCTTTAAAAAAAAGTGATGCCAGTAATTAATTACACCTCACTATTATTTTCTTGTAGACAGTTAAAAATAAATAAAGTTGGAGAAAAACAACAACGGGAAAATGTACACCAGGTAAGAAAAAGATTTAACATTTCTAAGTGTTATATCCTGTAGATACAAAAAATTCAAGTATTTTCCCTAATTAGAGCCTGAGTTGTTTGAACAAGCAAACGCAGCCAAAATTAGCTCCCAGCCTGCTACCGATAACGTGAGAGGCTGATAACAAAATGAGGGAATGCACAAAAAAAACCCCTCTCTAAAAACAAAGTCACAAATTAAACAACGCGTGAGAAAGTCTGGAAATATTACAAACACCAGTGGGTTTAACTAATGAAATTACTTATGACGTTCCAGAACACTCTTGCTAGCAAGCCTAAGAAATATTGGCATGACGCACCAATTCTTTGGAAAACAACGCCATCCTCACTTTAAAAAAAATAACGTTTTAAACGTCTTTCAGCTCTCCGTCGCACTGAGAACATGTGCCTTCAAAGAAAAGGTTGCGCTTTCCTGCTGTAACTAACAGGTTGTAAAAGGTCCAACTTTTACTTTGAAGGTGAGCATTCTCCACGTGTCGCGCTTTTCAGTTTCAATGTTGCTTGGAGAACATTTTGAAAGTGTTTGCAGACAATCTGGCGTCTTCCATGTAAACTATGGGCAACTGTTGTAATGTAATCAAAACGACCAAATCAATCACCAGAAGGTTTTTGTTGCAGCACCGTGTTCCTCTTTGCAACCAAATTCATGTGCAAACAACCACTCTCCAACCAGGTGGCGGACACACATTTCATCACTGAAATGGTCTCTAGGCCTGTGTGAGTGAGGGTTATGAAAGGCACTTAACTGTCAACTGCTGCAGTTTTTCTGATGTAGAGAACAGAACTGTCATTATTAGGACTTTTATTATAATTTGATAAGAAGAAAATGGAAAACATGGAAACATTTAATTGCCAGGAAAAATTAAATGGCTTTGAATTCAACAGATTCTGGTTGGGTTTGGTTTACAGAGAGAAAGTCTTGCTTCAGTTTCTCAGGGTCAACGATGACCAAAGATCAAAAGAAAAGCCCCTAAACTGGTCATGAGAGAGTTTTACTTTTATTAGCTTGCATACTGTAATTATGTCAATTTAAAGTTGAACTTCATTATATACGGAGTGACATTCAGACAATTTGGATATATCTAGCCATGTCTAGATGCTTCAAAACCTGGACCAATTAAACCTGTAGTACCTTCATGGCTTGATGTCATTAGTTTTCGTTGACTGATTTTCAACATATACAAATGTATAAGAATAAAAACGTAATATTCATACATATTTTCATTATTCACAGCTGCGTGTTTCAGAGGTCACTTTTTTGACTGTCTCTTGAGGGAGTACAACCCACCGTAGCAAAGTTAAACTCCTGCTATAGCTGCTCTGTCACCGCTTGGCCCGGCGAGTACAGAGCGTTGAACTGGGCCTGACTCTCACCAATCATCTTCTTCAGATGAGAGTTCATCAGAGCCCTTACACAGTTAAATCTAACCAGTCCAGTCTGACCCCCGGATGCAACCCAGTCGTGGCAGCTCATGTTTGGGTTGAAACGAACCTGAAGAAATGAGAAAAGACAGCTGAGAATATTTCTCGTCTGTGCTCTTCAACCAACAACTGAACATCAGAGGTCAATTTACAGAAGAGCAGATACTGGCATTATTTACAGGCAGAAAAGCAGAGGACCAAGTGTGGATCCCTGAGGGACTCCACATTTAATACAAACAGCTTTCTTTGTGTTCTACTAAGGCGACAGTGGTTTTTATTTATAGGCTAATTTCTTGTTTTCTCTGTCCACAGTGAATGACGCAGCTGTAGCTCTGAGTCAATATCATCACTTCCCCCTGATTTCTTTACAGACGCTTATCCACCCCACTCACCACTATAAATCCTCCTGGTGCACGCCTCCCTATATTTTTTCACTTCTCCTTCCCAAGTTGCCATCCTCCTCTTTCTAATCCATTTATCCCTCTCAGACAAAGAGCCAGTCAAAAACCTTTCCCGTTTTGTTTTGGAGCCTGTCCCAAGAAGTCTCCGTCCATCATTTCATCCCAGAGGGCACAGCGACACCCTCCACTCTGCCTCTCTTAAAATTAAACACATCAAATCCTCAAATGGCTGCTTTCCATCTCCCCCTCCCTCCTTCCACTGAGGGTGACATTTTTCTCATTTAACACATCATTACATTCAGCCCCTTTATAGCTGCCCATCAGAGGAGGAGGCAGAAGAGGGAGGAGGAAGAGGCTATTCTTACAGATCTCACCTCCATTTCCTCTCATTGCACTGTTTATCTTTTCCTGCTTTTTCTCTTTGTGTTGCATTACAGCTGGAGTCTGATGATACCCGCCCTGTGTGTGTGTGTTTCAGATACCTTATATAGAGCAGACAAAGGCATGTCATCCAGGATGATCTTTGCCTTCACTTCTGTGTCTTTCATGCGTTTCCACACAGCTCGCCTCTCGCTTCCTGCAGTGGTCCGCTGAAAGTCAGAGTGTATGATTATTACAGTGTCAGTGTGGTCTTCCTCTTATTTCGTTCTCTATTCTACTATAGCCTTTTTCTCCAGTTTGTCTTTGGCCTACATATATTACTTGAACATTCCTTACTTTTTAATAAATATCTGTTTAATAAAAAACAATGAAACCAAATGAAGATAAAAATTAACCCACAAAATCAAAATCTGTATAATGGAGGCAGTATTTCTTTGTAGCCTCTTTGTAGGTCTGGAATTTCAGCGGAGGACATTTTCGTCCAACTCTTCCTCCTTCACTGTCGTTCTCATTTCCTGCTTCCTGTGTAGCATCTGGTTCTTCTGTCTCTTCTCCCTGCTGCTCTTCAACTGCGTTTCCTTCCTCTTCCTCTCCTCCCATTTCTTGTTTTTCTCTCTCCGTTGCATCATAAGGCACCATAGATGTGAAGTAGATGGGCTGAAGGGAACAGGTTAATAAAATGGACCGTTAGCTTGTCTCTAAATCTGAGCAATTCTTTCACTGCAACTGGCCACATGTTCAATTCATGTTCTTTGTCTTATTTTCTATGAACACTACCAATTTTATATGACATCTGATATAATGTAAAATGATATTTTTGAAGTAAACATAGGGAAAAATAAAGAGCGATAAAAGTAAAGGAAAAGTAAACTTACAAATCGTCTCTCTATTGTGCGTTTGATGTAAGGAGCAACGTAGCTGATCTGAGGTAACAGAGAGAAAATCACCTCTCCGAAGCTGTCTGCGGTCACCAGACTGTTAATCCACTCGGTGTATGACAGAGACTGCAGGGACGCATAGAAAATGAAATATTAAATCACACAGCACTGCTAAGGAAAAAAAGTTTCTCTCAGTAACTTAGAGCAAATTTCAGACACTCAGGGATAGTTTGAGTAATGAGACTAATTACAGAAGCACAACTAGCCTCGAATGTATCAGTTCCAGTAGTTTTTTTCAACTCACACACAATTAAACCCAAAACACTGCAGCAAAAGGAGGTTTTCAATGATTACAAAGGGTAAAAGAAGGTAGCAGTCTTTATTTTCCTCATCATCAACAAAACGATAAAATACTGTTTTGAATCCATAACTGACACATCCTATACCTTTCCTATTGCTCAATGCCACCTCGCTCTACGCCTGGCCTAAACTATTTAACACCACACTGTTGTGATGGGGGACGTGTTCATTAATCACAATAAAACACGGACTGTAGTTTATTTTAAATCAATTTAATACTAGAGGGCAGCTTTTCTCCCATAAATACTCACTTAAGAAAAAAACGTGGACTAATCCACTGCTGGAGACGGTTCCAAACGAAGGCAAAATGTCCTGACGCTTGGAAAAAAAAAACCTCTGAAACCTACCAGAAAAACTTCTAAAGATTCACATCCTCAGGAGGAAAAAACTGGCTGCAGTGTCAGCAAAGACGAGTGAAATGCAAGACTTGGATTTGACCTTTGAGAGGAATTTCTGACAGTAACAAAACTATGGAATACCTTTATACTCCAGAAGTCTGTGTTGGCCTTAACTACCTTTTATCCATATATATTGAATAATATTAACATCCTCAAACTTTCTTCATCGTCTCGAAAATGACCGTCGTGCCCCTGATTTAAAGGTTTCCTGAAGTTCAAAGCTATTTTATTTTGTGCTCTGTGACTGAATTATGGGCTGCTGATGACTGAAGAATGGAAGATTACAACAGCTACACTCACCCACACAGTGCCGGACCGGGGAAGTGCAAAGAGCGAGCGCATGTGATGGTCGATGTAATGGACTCCTTGTGAACCTTTCCTAAATTAAAAAAAGAGAGAAAGAACGAGTCATAATGACTTTTTTTATTCTTACTTCAAGACTGCATATGTTGACAGATCGCAGAGGAGAAGTGGGGATGTGGAGCTTGTTAGGAGGCAGGAAGGTCACACTATGGCTAGTGTAAGCTCCACTACCTTTGGAGTTTGAATCACTCTGAAAAGTAAGCATGAACTACGATATTATCTTTGATGCTGAATTTTTGTTTTCAATGCTAAATGCAGCCACTCTGTTCATCTTCCAGACTGTTTCTACTACAGAATTTACAAAGCTGTAACCTGAAGTTCATAATCTTTGGAAGGTGCTGGCCGTTTTCCACACTTTAACTTTTTGGGACACAAAAATCACAAGTGAGTATGCCAAATGAAACTCAGTTAGGACACTGATACAGTGGAAAGACTTCTGTAAATAGGAGTTTCATGTGGTGACTTTTAGGTTAGGGCTGACACAGTTAGTCCCATGAGCTAAAAGAGCGTACATGAACCCAGCACCAAACCAGCTCCCACACTCTCACCTCTGTCAGTGCGCCACAGGGCAGCTGTGGCTACAATGTAGCTTGCCATCACCAGTGTGTGAATGTGTGTGTGAATGGGTGGATGACTGAATGTAGTGTAAAGCGCTTTGGGGTCCTTAGGGACTAAGTAAAGCGCTATACAAATACAGGCCATTTACCATTTGCTGACCAGGTGAAAATCTCAGGAGAGGCTGAGTACCTGAGGGATGTGCCAGCAGCTGTGGATCCTACTCTTCAGATTCCTTCTGAATTTGAAGAAGCGATTGTGAAGAAGCTCAAGGGAAAAAATGAACTCTGATATTTTCATTCAAGAGAAAGAATTGCTATTAATTTCATTATCAGTGATTGTTTTGGTTCTTATTGTGACAATTTTCGTTTCCATTAGCTGTCAAAGAATTCCTTTCCCAGTACTTTTGTAGTCTTTTTATTTTAAAGTGCACCTTAGGAATCTAGAATCCAAGTGAACAGTGACTGAGACAAATTTTGATTTGATTTCTCAAATCCTTTCCCAAAAAGCTCTGGGGTCTGATCGTGGATGTTCTCTAGTGTAAATGCTAATGTGTCCCTAACAAAGACAGAGGTCAGGGATTTGGCTTTGGTTCACCCTGGAGTCCACTGCTTCAACATACTGTCTCTTTTCTGAGCATGATTAAATACATATAGCACTGTATTGATAGACTTGTGGCTAGACTGCCTCCATGCTTTAATGTTGGACTCACTAACTCTCTAGTATTTGTTCATTTTGGTTTACAACTGTCCAACATATCTTTCAAACCTTAGAGGCAAATACCAGAGATACAATGTAAGTGAGTCAGATGTAAAGTTGTAACAAAGAAACAGAGACAAGCTTTCTTACACCACGGTGCCATTGTCCTGGGCCATCAAAACCCCCGGTGCATTCAGTGGCCAGTTGATTTCATTGGCCAGACAGCGTTTCTGAACCGTGATGGGATCGTAGAGCCTCCTCAGATCCCATGTCTTCACGAAGCGGTCGTCACCTGTCGTCACCAACAGGTATCTAGAAGACAAAAAACAAATGAAAAGTTAAAGACATGTTGACGATGGGAAAACAGACCAGGATGTTCTGTTGGTGGAAAATATAAATAGGCTGAACACAGGGATTTAAATGTGATGCAGTGCTTGAAGTGAAAGTCATTATTCTCTTTACATTGATCAAATCTGACAGCGGCGTCTGCCATAAAACAAATGAAGGCAGAACAATCGATATAGTCGGATTTCTTTTGTAAGACAAAAAATGCTTTATGAATGCGATGACAAAGGAGAAAAAAGACTTTGCAGTGAGAGAAAAAGAAAATACAAAGGTGTTAAAAACCAGAGCAAAGACAAAGAGAGGGGAGATTTGATCTTTTTCAGCATGACTGTGTAATTAAAAAGCAGTGATCCAGACAAGATACGCGTCCTCAGAGTCTCTCTGCTGCCAGCCAGGAGCTTTTTCTCTCTCTGTGGGATTAATCTTGATCATTTATCCACCTTTAATCCAACTTTAGTTTTATCTTTAGAGAAAACTAAAGTCTGTGGTTCAGAAATGAAGAAAATAGTTTAAAAAGTGGAGGAAAACTGGCTGCTATCAAATTAGGTTCACATCTGCTCAAATGAAGGCTGCAGTTGTAGTTTTAATGGAAATACTAATTACCTCAATCATTACATCTGACTACTTGTATTTGCCAGCTGTTTTAAAGCAGTGTTGACTAAAATGGGTCATTAGTTTGTTTTAAGAGGTCACAGCCCCACAAAATGGGCTTTAGCAGGACCATGTGTTTGAAACTATTGTTACCATTATCTCAAATTCTGATCTGAGGTTAAATACACATTTACAAAATGTTATTTGGCAGTTCTTCAAAAAAGCAAAATTCATGACAAGGCAGAAAATCCTCTGTGAAAGCTTTTACATCACGCCACAATATAAGCCATATTAATCATGCTTTAGGTGAGTCGGCAGGGCTGGATGGGTTTAGAAGGAGATGACGCTGATGACCTCACACTGACCTGTTAGTGGGAAAAATGACATTCTGGACAGTTTTTAATGAAAAACCAATTCTGCTTCATCCCCGATACTGACTTGCAGTGTATATCTGTGAATACTCGTATTAGACACAGGTGATTTCAATAACCTCTCCAGCTCACTCCTATCTGCACATACATCAGCTGACTAACAGAGCACAGAAAAATGATTTCAGGAGACACAGTCCGTAATGGGGCTAAAGTCAAATCCTTAGCTATGACATTTTATTATTTTTTAAATTGGCCATCCCGTTTTCACTTCTGTATCGAGCATTTAAAGTTTACTCACATCAATAAAGTTGCGAGCAGTTCATCTGAATTATTTCCACCTGTGCTTTAGTTAATTTGGTTAAGTGATTATGTTGGTATACATACTATAAGAAGATCCAGCTTACACAGTGCAGTCCCTCAGATATCACGGGATAAAGATAAATAAAAGTCAGAAACTAAGAAACCAAACAAAACGAATTCTTAAAATCCACATGAACGATTCTCACATAAGCCCATTATCATCTAGAACCTGTAAACATTCAAGCGTCAGGTTTATGTAACTTTACATACCTTTCAGAGAGCCAGTTGCATACCTGCAGCTTGCCTATTTCTGGGTGTTTATTTGTTATAAGATATGAAGAATAAATATTGGTGACATGAAAAAACAGCACAAAATGTCCTCTATAAACACTTGAAGTTTTTGAGTCAGTTAACTATTCCAAGCGGGGAGAGTGAACTTTAGATATGAATGGAAAATCACACCAGGCAGTGAGACCTCAGCAAGGCTGCAGCCTGAAGGTCAGCGCATGTTGACTTGCATAGAGCTAATTCAGGTTGCCTTGTCTGAGTGGTGATAAGGACGTGGCTGCTTGCCCGGCCTTGTACCCTACATTCTGAATTAGTGCCTGAATACAATAGAGGGAGGGCTCTACTGCAACTCTGTGCGTTCAAAATTTATCGTCTCGCCTTTAGCTCCGAGTACCAGAGGCGCCAACAAATCGCCTTTTTAATTGGCTGCGAATAACAACTACCAGAGTAAAGTAGATGAAGGAAAAACTGATGAAATAAAGACACAAAGATGGGATCACTGGGTGACTGCAGTATTTTCTTTAAGTTTTACTGAGCTTTGAAATTCTATTGTACTGTTACACAAGCAGTGACCTTTAAAGCTGAAAATAAGGCCAATGTGAAGGTGCTAAAACACTGCAGTCCCATGTGACGCTGCCTCAAAAAGTGAGTCAGTTCCCACAGACTCCCGTTTACAGCATTCAACTTTACAGCCCAGTCTGAAATAATGTATTTATTTCCTTCAGATATAATTTCTCCTTTTACAGTAAAAGTACAGCTTTTCTGAATAACTTGTCTAACTGGATACAGGCAAGACTTAAAGTTAGACGTGTGTTTACTTTGACTGACAGCTGTAGCTGGCATCTTGACATCTACTGGATTTGTCTGCCATGTTTGTGCTGCTGGAGCCTTTGCATTATGCAATATGTATATTTGGTGTGGAAGCTGGTCACCTCATAGCATGAAGGTCCTAGGTTCAAATCCAGTGGCCAGCTGGACCCTTTCTGTGTGGAGTCTGCATGTGTGCACACCTGTGTGGATCAGCACACTTGTATTCAAAAGGTTTCTCCATGTAACGATCTGCTAGGGAGTGTGGAGAGTCATAGCTCCGCCCCCCAGGGCATGAAGCAGGTATGGCGGAGTTACAGGCCCCAGACATTCAGAGGCCCCAGAATACGAGGACCCAAGGAGGACCACCACAGGGGCAACCGTGCCACCCTCCTGGGAAGAGCTGAGGAGAGCCCCAAACGAGAGGTCACCCAGCAGCCATGGAGCAGAGGCCAGAGGGGGTTGCAGTGACGTGCCCGCGGGTCTGCCGGCAGCCAGCTGTGCCAGAGAGGCCTGAGGGCACCACACCCCCTGGAAGGGGCCCAGCTGGGCGCCAGGCCCCACCAATCAGCCACCAGGAGTGAGTCGGTACATACATGATGATTGTAAATTTACTGTAGGTGTGAACAGCTGTCTGTCTCTATGAACTAACTCTGTGATAGACTGGTAGCCTGTCCAGGGTCTAGCTTGTAACCTCAACAGTTTATTCTTGGATATAGTTTTTAAGCAAGCATGTCACCTGACAACTTAGTACTCCACCCTCTCGTCCTCATAAGCATGAACTGTTCAGCTATCAAAATTCAATAAAATGCATACGGCATAGAGGCATGACAGATTAAAATCTTGATTTTGAAGTCACAGTGTTTTATTTTGATCCAGAGAGAGTTTTGATATTACGCTCACCTGGAGGCAGGACAGAAGGCCAGGGACCGGACTCCATTGTTGTGAGCAAGGATGCATCTGTAGGGCAGCAGACTCAGCGACCTGTCTGACTCTCGCACACGCAACAGCGCAGACTTCGCTGTCAGATCCCAAAGACCTACTACACCTGGAGAGAGAGTTGAGGAGAGAACAAGAACAAGCGGAAAAGTGAAACTACTGGCATAAAACAGTTCTTTAATCCATAATCTTGACTCATAGTTGAATCAGATCAGCTCAGGACTGCTCCTTTGTTTATTCTCTCAAACAGACAACTAGTTAATCAAGAACATCTGCAAGAAATCAATTCATACCATCATAGAATCCAATAGCCATTATATTGTGTGGTTTGTCAGGAAGCCAATCCATAGACAGGACGAGCCCGCTCATTTCATGGTGAGGGGCTTTGAAGGCGCCCAGCTTCAATGTCACCACTCCTTTAACCTGCAGAAAACAAAGGTCATTTTCATTTATGTCCTGTCTCAACCTAATGGTAGATACACAACATCAACAGGGCTGTGACATTATGAGCATCAATGAAAAAAGACAGTGTAAATGTATTTTAACAGGTTCCTACCTTGTATACTTGAGGTGTTTCAATGCCTTTACCTGTGAAAACACATAAAAATCAATTTCTTTAATACCCAGAGATTTTTTGCTAACTGTTTTTAAAAAGTTTCATTTTTTTAAACAAATGATTCACTTTGATGCACAGGTAGCATGTACCTTTACTGTACATGGACCCATCATATTTCTGTCATGTAACCCAACTCAAAGTTCCACTCTGCTATCTGAAATGAACCCTGACAGCTACAGTAATGGTTTACTGATGACAATAACATGAAAACTACAGAAATTCACACAGTGAGCATGAATGTAGTGCTGGATGTCCCTTGAAGATTTTTCTGTAAGCAGTGAGAATAACAGGCTCAGCTAAACATCGACGGCCCTGACTCGGCTGTCTTCAATCTGAGACGCGTTCACTTAGTGTCAGATGTAATTAAAGCTCAGCTGCAGAGCTGTGATGTTACATGTCAAGAAGCCCATTTCCAACGTGTTAATATTCTGACATTTTGGGACAGATTTTCTAACAAGCTATGCCAGAATAAAACCCTCTTTAGGTATTAAAAACGTCTCTGTCAGGATTTACCAAAGAGTCGTAGTATTAACTGAAAGGTGTAGGCGTGGTTACTGCCGTTTGGCTCTCATTATTGCACTGTGCATTTGCAGGACTTTCCCTTTCAGAGGGTTAAAAATATTTAAGTTAATTGTAAGCTTTTTCTTTCCTTTTTTTTATTTTGTGCACAATGCTGCTGTTACAGTTGCTGCTAGGAGCTTTAATTTATTTGGACTGACTGAGAGAGATGTTAACAGACTGAGTGCATTACTAGTGGAAGCCCACTCTTGGCAGATTGTGTTGGCCATTATTGAAATGATGCGTTTCAGTTTATAAATTAGCACATTGACGGTACATCACCTGCAGAACTTTCCCATCACTGCATGTTGCAATTTTTTCCCACATAGTAAATATGGCCCTTTGAATGCAAATCTCACCATTATCATAGAGCAATGCCAAATGATATTTTACATGCATAAAAGGCTACAGGCTATATACAGTATGAGCAAAAGGAATTGACTCTGTTATAAAGAGTTCACTGAGAGGTGTAGCAGGAGTACAAAAGCAGCACATTTTTACCCTCACCATGTTTTTGCTATACTACGTGCCAGCATATTTAGTGTTGGTAATGTACCTTTAGCTTGTTAGCTAGCTTTTCATACAGATTAACAGGAATCCTGACATAACTAGAAGTACAGACAGAAGGTCTTGTATTCAATTCAAGGATGTAAGAGGGCTGATGAAGCCTTTCACTGCTATCATAGGGCGAGAGGCAAGGTAGGCTCAGTCACAGGACTAATACAGAAAGATGCTACGGCCATCACCTATTAACACCACATAGGTGTTTTTTTTAACTATGGTAGAACATACAAACTTCAGCCACAGACTCAACTCGAACCCAGGACCTTGTTACTGTGAGACTATACTGCTAACCATCACACCACCCTTAAATAACCTTAAAGGTGGAAAAAATATATCTTAGAGTCAAGAGGATTTGCACATTTATAAGACCCAAACAGATAACGGATAAACTTTACGAAATGACTGGATATTTAGTTTGGCAGAAACTCTCCTATCTGTGTTTAGGCAGTCGCTGTGTTTAAAAGCGAAAAACAGAAACACGGTGTCAGACTTTTCCAGATCATTAATTTTCTCTCCTCCTCCAGTTTAGATTACTGAGAGTTTAGATTAATAGTGTCTTCTTCGCTGTTCCACTCCCTCCATCACCTCACCTCTGCCTCAGAAAAATACACAATAATATTTTATATAAACCTTGTTGTAAATCAACTCTTGTTCTTTTGGCCCTCCAGATCATCAGTGAGTGATTATTCAATATGATGTCATATGTCTGACTAGGGTGTAGCAGAAGTTTGAGAAGGCTGGTCTGACAGCGTGAGGGTGATAAGTTTTAACCTTCAGGGACATAATTGGCTCTCTATAATTGTGAAAATCACATCAGTCACATTAAAACAACCTCACATTGTGCAGCCTTCTACCAGCTCGGCATGCAGCAGTGTTTACTCACTTTTCTTGTGAACAGTTTTAATGTTGTGAATAATTCATTCCTTCATTTTCTGCAATTTAAAGTCTGGATCGCAGGAGTAGCTGTACCACCAGAAATGTCCTGACCTCCCTCTAACTAACTAACTATAGATTTTCCTTCTATAATTCCAAGGCTACCGTGACCTGGGGGTACCTCCGGGGTGTCCTTTTTGTTAAACATGCCCAAAACACCAAAGCAGGTATCCTAGTCAGCTGCTCAGACTGACCAGCAGCCCCTTACTTTATCTCTAAGGCTCAGATCTTTTGAATCCCAGTCAGTTCTACACAGTTAAATAGCTGCCGTCATTTGTTTTAACACAAACTTCAGAGTTACTAATGTTGCAAAAAGAGAAAGTATTATAATGAGCTGTGATGACAGATATTCCCATATGGTGAATGATTAGACTGTATCAGTTTTTTCCCTTTTCTTAATCAACATTTTCACATACTTAGCTTTATAATTATCACATAATTTCCTCCTCAAGATCCACTGCACAAAGCACTTAAGAGTTTGACTAACTCTGGTTTTGACTATGGTGCAATTAATAATGATTATCTTAAAAAATTTCACCTGATAAACAAAGAGATAAAGGCTGACTGAGTGACTGTGTCTAACCGGTCAGCTGTGTTAGCTGAGCAGAAACAGGAGCAGCCACAGACAGAGCTTAAAGACAGTAAAATATGCCGCTGAGGATAAATGGTGGTTAGTCTGTTGTAAGGAGATAAACAGTGTCGATGCTGACGAGAGTCAACTGAAAGGGGAAAAAGAAATGTGTGGTGGTGTCCATGTTTTCTGACATTGCCAACTCAGTGAATCTTATTTATATGAAATGTTCCAACTTGCTTTATATTAATTAAAGAACAATATTAAGACTGGACTCTTTAAAAATTTCTAACCTAGTTTTAGAAGCATTCATCTTTAATTTAAAAAAATTACAGTATTTTGCAATTTTGCACACTTTAACTTGGCCTCTGTGTGACCTCCTCCATCTTCTTCCCTGTCCAGTCTCAAGTAAGTCCTTGATGACTGACAGAGTAAGGATACAAGAAGTGTCATCTAGTAGGCCTAAAATTCATAGCTTCCAACACTAACAACTGGCTCGGTGATGCATCTTCTTTGTCATTTCAATTATAGATCCTTGTCTGATGGAGAATGGTGCTGTAAATTATGTGCGTACACTACCCCCTCCTTCAAAACCTCCAGCCACCCCCCGCCCTCCAATTCTGGAGCTTTAACAGCCTCCTCCTCTCATTCACGCGCTCATTCATTCTGGTGACTGGATACACAAAAGCCATTTATAATTATCTGTTGCAAACAGCACTAAGGGGTCAGGATGAACACACACACACACACACACACACACACACACACACACACACACACACACACACACACACACACACAGTTTTAACCCTGTCCAAAGCAATTTCACCTTCAACCCTTGCAGCCGATATAGAAAGATTATATTATATTATATCCACTTTTGGTCCCGTAAGCTAGGATAACTAATCTGCATTCAGTCGGTGCTCGACATGTCAGCCTCAAAGAAGCTATTAAGAAATTCTCTGGTATTTTTTCACTTGGTTAAATGTACCTCTCCATGTCGTCCCCGCCTCACTGCAGGCACAGCAGCATAAAAGTGACACTTTGCCTTTGAAAAACAGTCGCGCTGATGTTAGCCATTTTTCTACTTAAAATAAATTTAATGTCAGGGAAAAAAACGACCACATGTGACAGCAAAATTATTAGTGAAAAACCTGCAAGAAATGTTAGACTGCTGCTTACAATCACACGATTAAATGAATAATTGTCAATGCTTCAGGACTGTGGTGCTGCAGTTGCTGTTAGCAAAGGTGATGGTCACTGAGAAAAAACTGAACAGAGATAATATGACCAAATTATGCTTTTTATCTTTATGAAGGAAGTGCAGTATCAGAGAAAAACAGTATGTGCTTTTACGGCTTGAACAGGAGTTTACTTGTGAGACATATGGTGTGTGATTTTAATATTGACTCATCTTAGTCTGTTTAGCATTTAAGTTGGGGCAGATTTCGCAGCTTACAAAATAGCGCTATTATAACCTTGTGAGTGCTGTTAAGAAAAGAAAAATGAAGGTACTGTCCCACTTGAATGTCTATTCTTTTTATTCTCAAGACCGAGGTAACATCACTTTCATATAAACATTCAGTTTGTTCTTTTGAAAATGTTGGCGCCAAGTGACAGGAACAAACAGTCTTTAAGCTGTCATATTCTACATGCACATCTCTGAACCTCACTTATGTCCAGTTCCACAAATCTATGACACTATGAGCATAGTGCATGTAACAGTCCAGAGTATTCACAGCATGCCACCCAATGGCTCCACTTATGGAGCACTTTTCCCAAAACTAAACATAAAATCAAATCTGAGATGAGATCTCCTCTTGTGTGCTTTATGTGAGAAAAATCAAATAAATGACAGTTACCTGATTCTGCTGACAACCTTTCAAACCAGGTTTACCTTCAGAAGGAACCTTTCTGGAGACCTACACTATAACACATGTGTACATTTATTAAAGATATATTTGATATTAATTGACAGGTATACAACTGCAGGTATGGCCATGCAGCTGTAAGGCCCAACTTTCCACAGAAATTAGTTCCAATTCCCTCTTCTGCATTTATGCTACTGCTTCTTCCAGATAAGAAAACACACTGAGGTTCTGTTATATCGCTCAAATAAGATATGCAGCCAGGCTGTGCTAGAGGCCTCCACAGATGCCACACAAAGTTCAATATTACATTGGCTTTACTAAACCAAATAGGTCACATGTCTATAGTTATCAGCTCCATGAACTCAGATTTTTCCAATCTAAGTATGCTAAAATAAAAAGGTTGATTTTGGCACTAGGTAGCCAATTGCAAACAAGTACAGATTACGTGTAGCATATTTCTCCTCAGGTCATCAAACTTCAGCAAAGCTATACAGGATTATAAAGATTCTGATCATCTCCTAGTCTTCCTTAATAGGGTTTGTGGCAACATTAAGACATTCATTACATTAAAAAATATTGAAGGAAAACAAATGTTACGATTGCTGTATTTATGAAAATTTCTCAGTGTAAGCTAAACAAGCTTTTGCAGTAGTAGTTTGTGTGTGCAGCCATCTTCAAATGTGGGTATTCAGTAACCTTTCAATCCAATAACTATAACCTCTGGTTGCAAGCAGGGGGCTGATGGAGTAGCCCTCTGGAAACTGAGCCCAATGATCCATGGCTACAAAACAGAATGGAAACTCGAGTCCACGAGGGAATGAGAAAAAATTAAGACCAGAAATGTCGGGTCTCATTTATCTTTTTATGTCCAAACTGAGGCATTTGAAATACTTCTTAATTTCAAAACCAAACCATGTGTAATACAGTGCACATAATGTTATAATGATCAGAGTACAGGCAGTTGTACGGTCACCTATGCAAGCCATTACTGGTGAGATGGAAAACTGAATCATAAAAAGGCCCAACTCCAGGAACCCTTTTGAAGAATTCTCAAGCTGTGGCCATGATGTAGGCTTCATACTTTTACCCAGTCATGGCTTCCAAGTCCAAAAATATGATGCAAAATTATTTTATTTAGTCCTTTTAATTAATGTTAATGTAGAAGAATTTAATGTGCATGTCTTTCAGTGGAGAGATCAGGTGATTTAAAGGGGACCTAATGTGCTTTATTTCATATATGGTGTTAATGTGGTGGATATTCATATCAAACATGGCAACATTTTCAGATAACGAAGTGAAAGTATCAAAGTAGCTGTCCCTATGAGCCCAAAGCTTCTGTTACACTGTGGAACTGGGAAGACATGCCCTACAAGATAAGCTTTAATGGGATCTAAAAAGGTTGCGTCCACTGAGATATAACACAAAAATGTGCGTATTTATATGTAAGGTGTATGCTATACTCATGATCTCACAATGGTGTTTTGTTCAATCAGATTAGCCTGAACCGCTTTGAGGATACTGACTGATAAACACACTCACATGCAGACATAACTGGGTTTCTCTCTATGGTGGATGTGGCAGATAAGTTCGTCATTAATCTCGTTTGTATTGTCTTCTATCAGCAGAGCCCCAGAGGCGACTGACAGCGCAGTGATCTGAATAGACTGGACCACAGGCTCCTCCATCCATAATGTCATCATGTACTTACACTGTTGGACAGTGTTCTGTGTGTGTTCTGTGGCCATTGTGAAAGCTGCATGAGGCTGGTTTCTTGTGGATACTGTTGCTTTGTCAAACACAAGCTCTACCACGTTTAATGAGGGTCACGTCTGATATGATGGATAAGGTGCTATTTGATTGATTACATACTCGTGCTTGAGTTCATCAGGCTGTGTTTAAATGTGTGTAACGGACTACAGCTGCAAGTTCTCATTAGCTATTTGTTCAATAGAAAATTAATTGGCACCTACTTTGATCCTTTTTTGGCAAGCTGTCAAATATTCAGTGGCTTGTGGTTCCTTGTTGTGAGGTTTGCATTATTTTTACTGACAAATCTGAGCTTGACAAAGATGGCAATGCCATTTTTTTCTTTTCTTTTTACACACAGGGCAGGACACCTTTGTCTTGCAAATAGAAAACCTGTATGGGGCTCATGTAGACAAGCCCATGTGGGACCCACAGCAGTTTTGCCTTTTTGAGTCTCTATGAGGATTTTCTATGGGCAACCCAACCATAGTGGGGTGAGTGAAAACTCATATCGGGGCTCCAAAGAGCAAGACTGCTGTGGGCCCTGTGTCTTTGCCCTGCCCTGCATGTTTACTGGCACATTGCTTATAGTAGGGAAACAACATACAGGGAAATTTGACTGTTGTGGAGATGATGAACCCACAGAACACGTGTTATTACACTGTCAGAAATATGAGACTGATTTAGTCAATATTCTGGATCTTAGTGATACACTGCAAAAGAACTCAAGAAGTGACGATAAAGATAATTAATTACTAAGATAAATAATATATTTTCACAAATTCTTTGACTTTGCTTGGTGAGAAAATGTTTACTTTCTTTTACCACAATGCTACTAAAACAGATCTGTAATACAAAGCAAGTTCAAAATAACCAGGATAGATTTTTATTATCTGGCATCACTAAGCCTAGCAGCTGCAATCATGTAGGTCACGTGACATTTTCCTGTGAGCATATTATTGAATGAAAGAGCTGAGATTGGTACTAGGTCATAAACACAAACCGGGCATGACGGGAATATTACCCAACACAAACAACATACTATGACTGTACATTTGATTAAACTCATCCAAAGCCAGGAGGGTGGAGGAAAAAAAAACTTTCAGTAATTAAGGATCAGGTTGATGGGATTAATGTGTTACTCCAAAGCCTTTTTTTTATAATTTTAAGGTCTAACATTTTAAGCGACAACACTGGTGGCATTTAATGGTCTAAGGAGCAACTACAGGAAAAAGTATAAACACAAAACTTAAACCTGTAGGGTTACTTGGAAATCTTATATTAGATCTAGAATGAGCTACAAGAATTTGGTTCTTTAATGACTGTTTTTATATGACTATTTGAGTTTATAAAGACAAACAGAAAAATTAGATGCTTTGAAACTGCTTTCAGCCAAAAGGCACAAGTTTCTCAGGAAAAGGGTCCAGACTCACTCGAAAATCCTGTGATATCATGAAACAATTGTGCCAATATTATCCAAATAAACTAGCCAGCAGGTGGTGGGTTTATATGTTCACCTGTTATCAGGAGCAGGTCAGGTCTACAGGACAAGATACCACGGGGAGTCACCTTTATCAAACTGAAAACTCACAGAGGAAGCTTCAACTTCAGGTTTAATCCTGAGCCCTGAATTCTGTTTCACAGTACAGGCCTTAGAGCTTTACTGTGATCACAAACAATCCAAGGGCTGCATGGTGCATCCAAAGACAGCGTTTACATGCCAAACCTTCTGATTTGGCGTGCGAAGAAAGAAAATGAGCTAAGCTAATTCATAAATAAACAGGTATAAAGACATCCAGTGTTTTTATAGTGATGCGCTGATCTATAAACCACCAGTAACGCACTGCTTCAGTGCATCCCTATGTCCTCATAGGATACAGGAGAAAATAGACACCCAACATGCTGACTTCAGACTTTAGAAAGCCAACAGTGCCCTCTGCTGAACACAGGACACGCTTCATTTTTACAAGTAAAATACTTTAGATGGAGCAGTTATAAATGCTGCAAAAAAAAATGTGTAGGGGAAATCACAGCGAGTTATGATCAGTCTTACCAGAGTTTGGCTGAGTGATGTTGGAGTGCAGAGCATCAGGGTGGGGTATGCTATAAATGGTAACCACCCCGGTGGAGGTGGCCACTGCCAGAAGACCCAGTCTGGGTAAGAATGGAGCCTTCAGTGTGAGGGATTGATACCACGTTAGGATGTTATAAGATTTCATCATTTCAATATCAGCTAAAAGCTAAGACACTTCATAGGAAAAACACCTTACCTTTCTGGCACAGGTGGGAAGCTCCCAGCCGCCAGCAGGACACCACTTCAGATGCCAGACGAAGCCCTTATCCTGGGCCAAACTATAGACCACAACTGGCTTGGAGTCTGGTCTGTTTGGACAGAGGTGAAAGAAAAGAGAACATAATATAAAAAGGCTGAAGTTTCAAAGACAAATTTCTTATAAGTTCTGGGAACATCTCACTGCCATCTATGATGTAGACAGTTTGTTTACAGAGGACTATTGGACTTTTTCTGGAAGTAGTTCAAACAAGTCAATCAGTCAAGAGACTGACAGACAATAAGCTTTTATAATATAATATTTTTATCAGTGATTTCCCACTCCGCACATTTCATTTGTACCTGTTGCCATACTTCAGTTTGCCCACATCCCACAGCTGAATGAGTCCAGTTCCTGTGGATGTTTTGTTGACGTAGTGAAAATCATCCATGCGTTGATGACAGGACAGAGCGATGTACTGGGTAGCAGGAGCACCATCAGGTGTTGGACACCACTCCAGAGCCCACACTGGTCCACCTGCATACAGCATCATGTCCCAGCGTTCTGGGTGAGGGGGAATAGATTCGAACCTGCCAGTTAACAGAAAAAAATGAAAACAAAAAAGACACCAAATGCTTTATTCCCCCTCGCCTACAAAAGCCACCAAAAAATCTGCACCATGTAGAACAAACTGCAAATGATCACAATTACATATTTTTATAGGTATGAGTTTTACTAACAAACAAATACAAAAAAGAGGTTTTCTTTGGAAATGTATTAGCAGCAGTTATGTCTCAATCGAACTGTTCTTGACATATCTGAGGGAAATCATCAACCGGGGGTAACTACACTGCGATCACTGTCACCTTTTGAGTCTTTGCAGAGGTGCTTCCTCCTTGTTGAGTCCTTCCCTGGACACTTTGAAAGCAGCTGAGCGAGGCGTCTGAGGCAGATATTTCTCCAAATCACTAAATGAAAGCAGAACACACAGACTTTTAATAACTTTTGTGCATATCAGCCAGAATAACACGTCCCTTGTCCAGCTCCCTTTATGAAGCCACCAGACCAGCGCAGGTACATAGTCCTGCGATGGCTCTTCTTTATTCACTAGACTGGCTTCTTCTTGGAGCCACACTTTTCAGACATCATCTCAGCAACCCCTCCTGGCAGTTCCTTTGTTTTTTTATTGTTTAACCCTTTATTTATCAAGTGCTTTTTAAATGACCAGAATTCTCTTAGCGATATTGTTTGAGACAAAATTCAAATTGTTTCAGAAAGAAACGATGACAAGCTTTTGGGGGGAAATCAGTGTATAAAAAAAATCAGCTCCGCCTAAATGTTACCACTTTTACTCACATGACCTTACTTTTCACTCATTATAGGCTAGTGAGAAAATAAAAATTGTTCCTGAAAGATGAGAATTATTTTGTCATTTTACAGCCAAAATGACAAAATAAGTCCATTAGGCCTGTTTGAATCCCAGTCGATTAAGGGTTAATTAGGATAAAGTATCAGATTTGGATGACTCCTTACTATTGTTCCTATGTAGCTTAAAAGCCTTATTTGAACTAATGAATGGATATAATGCAACTATGAGGGCAGGATGGTGGTGTGGTAGTTAGCACTGTTGCCTCACAGCTGGAAGGTCCTGGGTTCAAATCCACAGTTTGGGGCCTTTTTTGTTCACACCAGTCTCAGCCCACAATTCAAAGATATGGGAAATTTTAAATGTGACTTTGAGTCTCTCTGTGTTGTTCCTGCCAAGAGTATAAAATAGTCTGAACCTCATTGGGTTACTTGAAAGCATATACAGCATATCTCATTGCATGACCATGTGACAACTGATTGATTCAGTAATGTGACTAAAGGCAGGTGACACTCTGGTTAACAGGTCATCTTAAATTGATCCTAGGTGTGCATGGCTGTCTGTGTCTGTCTGGCCCTGTGATTGAGTGGTGACCTGTCCAAGGTGCAGCCTGTCTTTGCCACTGTCAGCTGGCAGAGGCTCCTGCCCACCTTCAGTCAAAAAAAGTGGACAGATGTCCCAACACAAACTAAATAACTAAGCATCTAATGAAACAGTCAGATAAACACAATTGCAGCTAAGACTTTCTGGTATGACTTTTGTGTTAGAATTTCAGTGAATAAAATAAAAAAACATTCAAAGTTACTTGGTAAAGAGTGTTGGGTACGGTCGTTGTAACACAGAAAATAAAAAGGTATATCCAAATAAAACTTAATGAGTTATTCAATTAAAACTGGATTCGACTGTATTAAACGAACAAAGCAACAGAAACTACCTTTGTGGGACAGGAACCCAATCCCTGGTGGAGGGCACCCACTCTGGAAACACCCAGCTGCTGTAGTGCTCTTCCCGACTGCAAGCACAAACATCAACAAACACATTGTTAAATAAACAAACAAACAAGCAAGCAGTTAGTCAGTCTGAGACTTACTTATTCAAAATGCTGAAAAAACCTCAACAAAATCAACCAAAAAAGGTGAAGTTTTGTAAGCTGAAATTTTGAGATAACCCAAAATTTGACTTTAAGAAGCTTTCAAAATAAAGGGTTTGAATGTTCAAATATTCCAGTGTCGTTTGCACTTCAAGACTCATTGTGTATGTCGTCACAAAAACTGATGTATGAACTAACAGCAAAAGGACAATGTTCACTGGTACTTCACGAAAACAAATCATTACTGTTAACTGACTGCGACTTACAATTTCTTGGTGGTCTTTGCACTCTCCAAAGCAGTTTTCATGATAGGGGTGTTAAGTCCATTTTGGGCTTTGACGAACGAGCATGTCTGCAGGACAGAAGGAGACAGGATGAACTCATTATGCACATGTTCTTCCTTCTTTTCTATGCAGCTGCATTAAACTTAGAAATTAAAATGTTCTGGTCATTTTAATCAATAATGGTTTGCACTTTGGTTTAGTCTCAGAAAAACGCAAAATCTGATGATTTATGTTTGATATAAAGTGCTCATTATAATGACTCATATTTATAAGCCCAGGTTGGTATTGACAAATCACAACAGTTTAACTTTTAATTACCATCATCAAGCAGATTCATCTTTCTGTATTAGACTGATATGGAGATACCGTACTGAAGTAATGTACCCTAGTGCACTGCATGAGGTCATAACCAGTAACTGTGCCATCAAGTTAAAATGAGAAAACCACTGACGTTGTTATTGTTGACGTAATAAACTGGAGGATTTTTTCCACGTTTGTCACAATTGGAGTCGAGGTCTGAGTCATATGCAGCTTCTTCGTCATCATCCTCCAGCTCCTCTGCATCCTCCTCTTCATCATTATCTGGCACAAAGTCTTCGTCTTCTGCTGCATCACTGTCAGGATGTTTCCTCTTTTTGCCTTTACCCACTGCAGGAATAGAACGAGGGATTTAAGTTACGGTGCACAGAGATCTTTACTGATATTGGCAGAAGAAGGAATTTTTCTGCACTGCTATATGAAATTTTACACTGCATGTAACTTGTGAGATTGCAAAACACAACTAACAACTGACATGAAATGCAATGTTGACACAACACTCTAAACAAGTTCAGACAAGTTCATTAATATAACTACATCTATGCCAGTTAGTCAACTCCTGCCGTTTGAAGTGCGGCCCATTTTCAGACGGGAGACACGTCTACAGGTCTTAGGTCTTAGGCTACGTTCACACTGCAGGTCTTAATGCTCAATTCCGATTTTTTGATCAAATCTGATTTTTTTGTCTGCTTGTTCACACTACAAATAAAATGTGATAGCAAACGCGCTCTAGTGTGAACCCACAAAGCGGCGCAAAAGAAGATGTCACACACAACATGCTCTGTTTAGACCCAGACCAAACAGTACTGCTTGACTGATGGCCCTTAATATAAAGACTTGTTTCGGACTTTACGTTCCCCAATTTTGCTTTAAGTTATTTTGTTATTTACATATGGCCTAATAGTTATCCTTATTGCTGTTTCAGAGAGGAGCGGTGCTTCAAAGGATAGTTGCAGATTTCTGTGAGAATCTGCAGATTATTCAGTATAAATAAAATGTTTACGTTGTCTTCCCAACAGTTTCACTGACATCTACACTGGACGGCCAGGAAGCGTTCACGATGTCTTCTCCGGCGCAGATAATTGGCGTCTGTCTTGTGTCAGTGACGTAAGAGACGGATTTAATGCGACATGACCGTTCAGAGAGCAGTTGCTTTCTAAAACATCAGATATGTATCGGATTCAATACCACATACAAAAGTGACCCAGGTCGGATTTGAAAATATCGGATTTGTGTCGTTCACACTGTCATACCATGATCGGATATGGGTCACATAGGGTCAAAAAAATCGGATTTGATGCGCTTTCGCCTGCAGTGTGAACGCAGAATTAGAGTGGTAGCAACCTCACTTAACTCTGTAAGAAATAGGTAAAAAGATGAATAGAATAGAATTCAACTTTATTGTCATTGCACATGTCACAAGTACAAGGCAACGAAATGCAGAAACTGTCTGAGGTAATGCTTAGCTGTGATTGGTGCCCTGGGGAAGAGAGACGGCGAGACTTTCACTGTACCTTTGCTTGCTTTGGGAGTTTTCTGTTCTGATCCAGTATCTTCGCTTCCTGGCTCATCAGTTTGCCCAAATAAGTCTTTTGCCAAATTGTGGAGGTACTTCAACGCCCTGGAAGATTGAGGTTACATTATTTTTGAATGCCTATATTACCATTTATATGAAAAAAATGGCTTTAAAAATGTTTTAAAGACAGAAAATTTATTATTTTACAATTAGCAATGTATGCTTTTATATAGCTACATAGATGCATGTAATTAATGTGGGGATAAGTGTACATGTAACCAAAAAATGAAAGTCTGATTGTTAGGGTGTAATTATCACAAAACTAATAGTGAAAGTAACTATCACCAAAGTCTGGAGTCACAGTTCAGACTTCCTGTGTTTCAACTGATGATGTCTGATGTAAAAATGATTTAACAAAAAAAAAAAAAGAAAAAAAAAAGGTGACGGTGTTTAGCGTCATTTAACCTATGCGACAGCTCAGTACTGTAGGCGTATCTTACGCTTTGGCAGCTCCTCTCCGCCGCCGGCCACCTTGTCCAGTCTCCTCCTCAGGTTCCTCTGCATCCTTTTCTTTAATAACTGGCTTCACTTGTTGTACATACTGCTTCTTTACATACTTCCTCTTTGGCTTTGGCGTCCCATTCTCCTGCTGCACCGTATCTTTAACAACACCCTCTCCATCTATAAGGTCTACATTGGCATTGCTACATTTTTTTGCAGGGGTTTTCTTAGCAGGAGTCCTTTTTGACTGAGTTTTCTTGCCTCTCAGTGGTTCATCAGCCACTTCTGCTGTAGTTTGTCCATCACACTCTGTAGGTGTTTTATCTTTTTTTTCATTTTCTCCATCTGGAGTGTCCTGTGCGGCAGCCTTGGATTTTCTACTCTTTGTCGGAGTCTTCTGAGAAGCTGCTCTTCTCCTTCCTGAGCTCTTTCTAGGTGTTTTGGGTGAAAGGTGTTCATTCGTTTTGTCATCAGTTTCATAATCCAGATATTTGGGATTTTTCTTTCGTTGTCGTCCTTTTGAGCTGAATATTAAATCTGCACCCTCCTCCAATGGCTTCTCTTGCCCTGCAAGAAATGTGACATTATCATTCCACTGAATGATGTAAAATTGTGTTAATGTGACTGGAAAGTCATTGCCTGGTCAACATTTCCGGTTTGGTAGTGCTGGATTCCATCTGTTAGCTGAACATGCATAATATGAAATCAAGTTCCAGCAGTGCTGCTGTGCTAGACAGGAATGAAAACTAATAATAGAAGAACAAGGTGTGAATAGCTCTTAAAAATAAAGTTTGAAAAAATCCTGAAATATTATTTTCTCATCCTCTGTAATCTTAAAATAGATGACACCCCTGGATTAGACCATTTAGAACATGTTCCTAATTTGAAGTACCTCTTAAATCTCAAGTTTGACAAACCTTGTGCAGATTCAGTGGGCTCCATATGCTCTGGGTTTCTGATTCTGTGGTTCTTCTTTTAGGTGCCTCCTCATGTGTAGAGCCAGTTCCTTCTCAGTGTAGCTTTGCAGCTGCACAGACAGAAAAAGAAATAATGTATTACTTAATGTATAAAATAACTGTCCACTACTGCAATATTTAATCAAAATAGCTGTTTCTTCCTGCAGTTTGGAGTTGTACAATGGACGAATGAAAGTCAAAACAGATATGGCTTTTCAGTGTTTTAAACAACCTTATAGACTTCTAACGACACTAAAATAATTACAGTGCAAAAATTGAGTCAGGGAGCCGGTGTTTTCTACCGATATCAAGTCGATAAGCCGCTGTCTACAACCTACACACCAAACCTCATTCAATAATGTGACAGTTTGACTCTCTCTTCCCTACTCACAGTGAAGACGTAAAATATACACACCGATACTTAAGGCATTTAATGGTTAAGGCCACACGTCAATTCGGCATATGTTTTCAATGTAAAAATATAAAACATCAAGTTATTTAAGAGATACACATATGTCACTAGTTTTTAAAACGAGTCACATTGTCTTAGTTAGCCATGCTATTGAGCTAACACATTGCTAATGCTAACTGGATATAGTAGCAGTCAAGTGTATCATAATATATTATAATATACTTAAAAATCGGCCTCTAACCGGATAGTAGCACGTTTAAAAACTCACCATGTGTAGTGTTACGGTTTCCTCCTCGGTGGCGGAGGCTGAAACACCTCGTTCAGAACACGGGAAGCTAGAGTCCAGCCACCCGGGATCGAATCCCAACCTCAACCACCAGAAACCACGACATGTAAAGTCACCGGAGCTTACCGGGACACAGCCGTCATAAAAATCATGCCGTTAATTTTTTCAAGGAGGGCAAACTACAAACATTTTCACAGTTGTTTACACCGAGTCAGGGAGCTTTCCGCTTTCCTTACGTCAGACCGCCATGTCACTGTGCAAGCACGGAGGGTCACACCGCCCCCTATCAGCAGAGAGGGAAATTACACTGATTTGATTGTACAGTGGCGGAGTTCCACGCTGCCTTAGGAGGTGGAGGTCATTGAAGCCCAGAGGCGTATGGCGAGGAAGTCGGGACACCGCCCTGGTGCTCAGAAGGTCCCATTACACTGGATGTTTATCTTGATGGTCTTTCAATGAAACGGACATGTTATACAACATCCATCATATATTTAACTCATGGTTCGATCTTGTGAATCAAAACGTTTTATCCAGTAGTCATCTTCCTTATGAAGTTAATTTTAGTTCTCCCAGTGTGATTAAAATAGGCAGAGGGGTATGCTAGGGAATATATTACTTTTACTTTGCTTACTGTCATTTGTGCCAAACAGACCGACCCCTCAAACAGTAACAGACACTTAACCATTAATTCAATATTCAAAGTGTTTATTGTCATGTGTCACAAGAGAAAAAGGCATTTCTCTGTGCAATGAAATTCTTTCTTTGCTGTCCACCCACAGATGCTGATTAATGTGTACAATAGAAATAGAACATAAATACAAATAGTACAAATAAATAAACAAAGACAGAAAGGGAGACAAAATATGGAGATTTGAAACAGAGATGTGTGCAAAAGAGCTACAGCTTTATATGCTGGCTTAATATGTAGGATGACCTGATGTGCAAAAAAAATTATCATCATTGTTCTGAAGGCAACAGTGATGTTGCCTTCAGAACATCACTGTTGAAGAAGGAGTTGTTGAGTCTGGATGTTCTGGATTTCACACTTCTGAACCTCCGCTCCGAGGGCAGAAGTGTGAACAGTCCGTGTTGGGGGTGTGTGGGGTCTTAGAGGATGGAGGCAACTCTCCTCTGTACTCTGCGATGGTAGATGCTCTGCAGAGAGGGCAATGGAGTCATGATGATCTTCTCCACAGTTGTTATCACTCTCTGCAGGCGTTTGCGGTCCATAGCAGTAGTGCTGCCGTACCATGCAGTGATGCAGCTGGTCACTGTGCTCTTCAAGAGCCTGCTGTCAACCAAGAACCTGCTGAGGATTTTGGCCAACATACCGAATTTCCTCCGCTGCTGAGCCTTCTTGAACAGCTGTGTGGTCTTCAGTGACCAGGTGAAACCAAAGGCAGTTCAATCTCAGACTCATTGATGTGTTACGTATTTATCTGTCAGAGGCTCATCTGGTCCTCATTAAACGTCTAGAGCTCTGCTGCATTCTCACTTCCCCTTCACTTCTAAGAAGAAACGAAGAGCCACATTGTATCAGGGCACTAATGCATTTCACCTGGGTTCTAGCTGCTAATGCTAATGGTCACTGCAGTAGTATCGACATGTTTTATTGTTGACATCAAGGTTTTCTTGTGTAGAAAGAGTTTTTTGAATTTTGACCTCTTTACATGTGTGTCTACAAACATCATCATGAACACTGTTTTCTAATAATAAACCATATGCACAGAAGAGCTAAAGTACTGCAAACACTTATCTCTACTAACAGTCTTCACACCTTTAACTTCCTCTCTCCTGTTTTTGATCAAGATATCTTCAACTTCTGTACAGTCCTTAAAAACTACAAGTGAGAAGAGAACAAGTGAGTCTGCAATTCACATGAAATCTAGAAGTAAAAATAATATAAGAGAGAGAGGGAGGTTATCGAGCCGCATTAAATAAATTAATTCAGCTGGACACAGGGGAGACAAGTGTTACTTCTTTATTCTCCCTTTAACTGAGACAGTCATGAATAACTCTTTGACTTTATCTGACTCTTGGAAACTAAAGTTGCATTTTAAACTTGTGTTGTATGTAAAATAAACTTCACATTATAAACATAACACTCATATTCATAACATATTTGATGTTTCACATTTCTCTCTCTCTTTTTCTCAACAGGAACAACTGAGCAACATCAAACTGTTCAAACTGTCACAGCTGGACGTGGACATGATGTTACTCTGCCTTGTAAAAATGTGATACAAGGTCAGCATAACTGTAGCAGTACTACCTGGATCTTCAGTGATTCACGCAGTTCAGTAGAACTCTTTGAGTTTGGGCAGATTAAAGAAGTCAAACCTGAATCAGACAGACTGAGTCTTTCTGCAAACTGTTCTCTGGTTATAAAGAAGGTCACAGATCAGGATGTTGGTCGTTACACCTGCAGACAGTTCAAAACAGCAACAGGACCAGTAGAAGGTCCAGACTTTGTGATTGATCTGTCTGTTATTAACAGTGAGTATTTACATCTTAATGTTTTCAGCTCAAACTGTCCTGTTAGAACAACAAACTGAAACACCACAATAATTATGATCACGGTGATGAAGTTCATTTTTCTATTGTTGCTTTTCTCTTACAATATCTCCATCTTCACTCATCTGAACCATCTGAACAGCTCTGTGTTGACATATGAACACTGTAGACTCCCAGTTGACTCCCCACACACCTGAACCATAATAGACTACAAACTAGTCTAGATTATTCTCTCCAGTTTGACTTCCTGTTCTTTCATCTTCAGTATTAAACCTTAAACTAGTTTGAGCAGATCTGTTAGTACTGATCGCTTTGCTCTCTTTTTGCTGAATTTAAAAAGATAGAAGCAGATGTTACGTGAGCTCTGCTGTTCATTTTCAACCCATTGTCACTGTTTTGGTGTGTGCTGGGAGGCGGAATTTCAAGGCTGAGTCCTGGTTGTAATTTTCATGTAATCTGCATCCTGCAGAATGCTTGAACAGCTAATAAGTATATCATAAGGGGCGATCGTGGCTCAAGAGTTGGGAGGTCGCCTAATCGGAAGGTTGCCGGTTCGAGCCCCGGCTCGGACAGTCTCGGTCGTTGTGTCCTTGGGCAAGACACTTCACCCGTTGCCTACTGGTGGTGGTCAGAGGGCCCGGTGGTCAGAGGGTCAGAGGGCCCGGTGGCGCCAGTGTCCGGCAGCCTCGCCTCTGTCAGTGCGCCCCAGGGTGGCTGTGGCTACAATGTAGCTTGCCATCACCAGTGTGTGAATGTGTGTGTGAATGGGTGGATGACTGGATGTGTAAAGTGCTTTGGGGTCCTTAGGGACTAAGTAAAGCGCTATACAAATACAGGCCATTTACCATAAGTGTTGCTAGCTTAAGCACATTAATATATCTAAAAATTCATCTTTTCTTTGATGTCTTCAAAAAAAACTTTGAGTGAACTACTTCGCCTCAGTTAATACATCATGTAACTCCGTAGTTACTGAAGAAATCTTTAAAACATATAACTGACTGTATATTTATCAGTCAGTTATATCGTTATGCTGCAGGAATGGCCTGGAAATGAAGAAGACTTCATTGTTATTGTAATCTAGTGACATTTACCTTTATATTAAGTGACACACTGCACGGTATATTGTTATTAAACTTTTTTTTGTTTAAATCTGGTCCATTACATTTTTAACAATACAAAAAAGGAGCGGAGTATATCACTGTATCTATGATGATATCAAACTCCCTGTTAGTGATATTCAAAAAACATCTTTGACAGCAAAAACACTCAATTTCAGCTTTCAGACACTTTAAAAACATAAAAAGAAAAGAATACGAGTGACGATAACATGTCTGACTGTGCACGCTTAGTTTTAAAGATTAGTGTGAACCAAATGCTCAAGTTGTAGATGCAGTTCAAGGGCTCTGATGCTAACAGGCTAACTTTCTTATTGTGCCGAGCTGACTGGCTTTCCAGCTTCTTGGTAAGTACAGTTTGAACTTTTTCAGTGAATGCTAAACACTTCCTCTTCACTTATCAGAAAAAAACGACTTCAGAGGTGTAAAGAGGAACAATCAGGTCTCAGACCACTAACACATCTCATCTAGCTGCTAACAGTGGTCACTGCTGCAGTGTCATCATTGCGAACATCACAACTCAAATTCTGATGTGTAATAAGTTTAAATCTTGACCTCTTTTCGTGTGTGCAGACAAACATCACCATGGACACTGTTTTCTAATAATGAACCAAATGTACAGAAGAGCTGCATTAAAGTCAACACTTACCTCATCTAACAGTCTTCACACATTTAACTTCTCTTTTCTGTTGTTGATCAAACATTTTACACTGTTCTGCAGTCCTTTAAAATAGACAGGAAAGTCTGCAAAATAAATTAATTACAGAAGATATTAAATGTAAATGTTTTAAAAAGTTTTTAGTCATTTAATATCTACATTAAGAGAGAGAGGGAGATATGGCTGCTTAAACACTATGAACCTATGAGGAAGTGAGCAGGAAGTTGATGCTGTGTTCATCTCGGAGACTCATTTGTGGACGTGAGAGCAAGAACAGAGACTGAGACAGTCATGATTAACTTTTTGACTTTAGCTGACTCTTGGAAACTCAAGGTGAAAATTAAACTTGTGTTGTATTTATAATACACTTCACATAATAAACATAACACTCATATTCATATATTTCTTTATAACGTGATAGAAGGTCAGCATAACTGTAACCTGATCTTTAGTGAATCAAACAGCTCAGTATCAACCTTTCAACTTGGACAGACTAAAGAAGCCAAACCTAAATCAGACAGACTGAGTCTTTCTGCAGGCTGTTCTCTGGTTATAAAGAAGGTCACAGATCAGGATGTTGGTCGTTACAGCTGTGTGGTTCTTCCCCTCAAAAACCTTTTCACATGATGAACACAGAAGACGCAACCAATGTATATACAGTGGCACATTTTTATCCATGTAGTATACAGTACAACACACACCAAGAACATTATTCCACCTCAGCATCTTGTGTGTGTTCTGGGTCAGGCCAGAGAATCTCATCCACATTACAGGCTATATTGGTGCTAGCCAGGCAGCGGGGTTAAAATACTCTAGTTATAGAAAACATTAAAGCTGTAATTTGGTTAATAACATTGGTTACTGTTGTCGGTGTTCCTCGGTCGTTGATCCAGTGTTTTCAGTTTGTTTTTTGTTCTCTGATTCTTTTCCACATGTTCGCATTTGCTGTTTTATCATGTTATCCATCAGTTTGTGTGCATTATGTTCTGTTCCACTTCCTACGTATCATTAGTTAGATTAAGTTCAGCTGTGTACTCACAGGTCTCTAGTCATCATCATTAGCCAGTGCATTTACAGTTTTTCTCGATTGCTAAAACACTATAACCAATTTTGTGAACCCAAATTTCAAAACCATAATGCCACTTTCCAAAAAGCACACCCATTTCCCTGAAGTATAAACACTATGCACCTGCTTTAACACATGAGTCAGATGTGGTGAACTGTTACTGCAAAACTCTAGACACAAATCCCTACATTTGTCAGTGCTTACATGATGTGGTCACTTAGAAATTACTAGCAGTCAATAATGTCACATCAAACTCACATCAGCACAGCTTTGGCTCAACTAGCACAATTAACCAAGTGGAAACACTAGAAGTTAAAATTTATCACACACCAATCAGAAACTTTAATAGATAGATAAAAGGGCCAAAGTCAGCTGATTCAGGTTTGAAACAATGGATCCAAAGACATGTAAAGGAAGAGGTCGAGGAGGAAGAGGTGGTCTAGGACACCAGGGAGGAGGTGGAGATGGAGGAACATAGCTGCCCATCGGGCTGTTGTAAATGTCCCTGGTCAGCATGGAGAAAATGTCACTATGTGCGCAGGCATCAGCCAACAAGGGCTAATCCACCGCCATGCCATTCTAGGACCCTATAACACTATGCTTCTCCTTGCTTTTCTTGATGGTGTAAGGCAGCATATGTTCCAGCGGGACTACAGTATTGGCTGTATGAAAGTAAGAATAAATGATAAGTAAACAGAAAACAAATTGTGATCAGTATCATTCGATTTTTAGAGCTCTGTCTCTGATACCTCTCACACATGATCCACGAACCTCAGACCACAGTACAAGCTCGTGGTTATTATTGTCTCCAGTTTGACTTCCTGTTCTTTCATCTTCAGTATTAAACCTTTACTCTGCTGGTTTAAACAGATCTGTTTGTACTGAACTAACATTTAAGAATAAGATAATGAATGATTATGAATACATCTCCCTTGATTGTTCCTATATGATTGCAAGTTATACAACAAAGAAGAAGATATGAGGACCTGCTTTGTGTTTAAGTGGTAGGAAACCTAAAGGCGGTTCAGTCTCAGACTCATTGATGTGTTAACCATTTATCTGTCAGAGGCTCATCTGGTCATCATTAAACGTCCAGAGCTCTGCTGCTGTTGTAACCACATTCTCACTTCTAAGAAGAAACAACGAGTCACATTGTATCAGGGCACTAATGCATTTCACCTTTGTTCTAGCTGCTAATGCTAATGATCACTGTAGCAGTATCACCATGTTTTATTGTTGACAGCAACAGAGTTTCTGTTGCAGAAAGAGTTTTTTGAATTTTGACCTCTTTCCGTGTGTCTACAAACATCATCATGAACACTGTTTTCTAATAATAAACCATATGCACAGAAGAGCTAAAGTACTGCAAACACTTATCTCTACTAACAGTCTTCACACCTTTAACTTGCTCTCTCCTATTTTTGATCAAGATATCTTCAACTTCTGTCCTTCAGTCCTTCAAAAGGTTGACAAGTTTTCATGTAAATCACATGAAATCTAAAAGTAAGAATGTTTAAAAGTCATTTAATATCTACAATAAGAGAGAGAGGGAGGTTATCGAGCAGAATTAAATAAATTAATTCCTCTGGACACAGGGGAGACAAACAGACTGATGCCACTATGAGGAAGTGAGCAGGAAGTTGACGCTGTGTTCATCTCTGAGAGCAAGAACAGAGACTGAGAGAGACAGAGAAGCACGATGGCTGCATTCACATGGATTCAAATGTCTTCATTACTGATTCTGATGCTTCAGTTTAAAGGTAAGTGTACATAGAAACACATTCAATTAATGAACTGCATTATTATCACAAGTGTTATTTATTCTTCCTTTAACTGAGACAGTCATGATTAACTTTTTGACTTTAGCTGACTCTTGGAAATGAAAGTTGAATTTTAAACTTGTGTTGTATTTAAAATAAACTTCACGTTATAAACATAACACTCATATTCATAACATATTTGATGTTTCACATTTCTCTCTCTTTTTCTCAACAGGAACACCTGGACAAAATCAACCTGTCACAGCTGGACGTGGACATGATGTTACTCTGCCTTGTAAAAATGTGATACAAGGTCAGCATAACTGTAGCAGTACTACCTGGCTCTTCAGTCATTCAAGTAAAACGGCAGCAGTAGAACTCTTTAACCTTGGGCATATTAAAGAAACCAAACCTGAATCAGACAGACTGAGTCTTTCTGCAGACTGTTCTCTGGTTATAAAGAAGGTCACAGATCAGGATGTTGGTCGTTACACCTGCAGACAGTTCAAAACAGCAACAGGACCACAAGAAGGTTCAGACTCTGAGATTCATCTGTCTGTTATTAACAGTGAGTATTTACATCTTAATGTTTTCAGCTCAAACTGTCCTGTTAGAACAACAAACTGAAACACCACAATAATTATGATCACAGTGATGAAGTTCATTTTTCTATTGTTGCTTTTCTCTTACAATATCTCCATCTTCACCAGTGTGTGTACATGAGAACAATGATAAAGCATCTTGAACAGCTCTGTGTTGACATATGAACACTGTAGACTCACAGTTGAGTGTCTGTATGAAGATAAAGAGAACATATCCTCAGACATGAGGCATCATCAAAAATGAGACTTGTTAGACTGTTAAACATCTCACCACTGTTTCCTCTCTGTTGCTGTTCACTTACTTTCAAGTCTTTTCTTACTGTCAGTGTCTTTAATGATGTTATTGTTTTTCTTTAGGTGAAAATGTGAAAACGACAAAATCAACAACAGTGAAGTTCACCACAAAAACATCATCGACAACAAAATCCACAAAATCAACACCGTTAGAAGAGACATCAAATGATCCAGCAGCAGGTAGTGACTGAATTTGTCTCTGAATGTCAGACTGACAGTTGAATCTTTGTGGGAAAATTCAGTATCACCTTTAACACTTATTAATAATGTTTTCAGTTCAGTCATGGTTTATCATCGTTCCTGTGGGTTTAGCAGCACTGTTAGCTGTGGTCATCATCATATGGAAGAAAAGTAAAGGTGAGAGGACTCACAGACTAAAGCTGATCATAAATGGAAATAAGGAAATTTAAATATTAATTAAAATAATTATATGGTTGAATGCAGTTTTGTTTTACATTTCTGTAGCTTGTGATTAGTAAAAACAGAAAAAAAACTGAGATTTTTAATGGGGAAGTTAATGAATTATTTTCTCTTCTTCAGGAAACAAAACACAACAGAGCGACAACACTGTGAGTTCAAATCTTCAAATACTCAGATGCCGTTTATTCTCCATACCAGAATCATTTTACACCTTTAGTGTTGACTTCAGTTCATAAAGTGAAAAGGATAAAGGGAAAAACCAATGGCAATAACTTCAGCTGACAAATAACTTAAATCACTTCCTCCAGTAGTCATTTAAGTTTTCTTCAGGTTAAATTTATATTACTGAGCAGTCATTATGTTGTCTTCACTGTGCAGGCTGAAGCCGATGATGAAGTTTCCTACGCCACCATCAGCTTCACAAAGAAAACCAAGAATAAAGACCGGGTAAGATTTTGATATTTATAGAAATTATGTCAGTAGTAAGTTCAGACTTTTCAAAGGTCTTGTCTTTAAGAAAATTTTGTGATGTTTTCTTACAGCCCTGTGTCGATGATGATGGTGACACTATAACCTACAGCACTGTGAAAGCATGCTCTCCACCTGCTGGAGTTTCCACTGATTCCAGCGACGTCTATTCCACCATCAACAAATAACCACCATGCAGCAAGCACTTTTTTGAAAGTTTAACTCAAGTCAGTACAGAGAAGGTAGTTTATTTAGCTGCTGAATTAAGTCATGTGAGATATTTTTAAATAAATAACTTACCTGTTGTTTTCTTAAGCACATTAGTAGATATAAATGTTCCCATCCCTGAATTTTTAAAATTTTATATACCTTAAACATATTCTCATGATTATCTATGACAGTATTACATTACACACCGAGCACGATAGGTTGTTGTGAAAAAGTCATCTTAAAAAAAGCAATGTGAAAAAAATGAAGTGATGATGAGCTAGTTTTCATGTTTCAACAAAAGGAAGAAATGGAGAGTCTGAGTTCATCCAGTTCTCACACGCAGGCAGCAGCAGGGAGAATTTCGTGGTTTGATCCACGACTCGAAGCTGCATCATGTTCACACATTCCAGGATGTCAGTGAGGCAGTTTGAGTGCTTGTTAGCAGAGCTGGGGCTTCATCTGAGAGGCATAGAAATCATTTTTGAGTAGCCTGAGTCAGAGCAGCCTGTAACTGTGTGTCTGAGGTAAAACAGAAATTTTACTATTTCCATTACTCTGCATAATCAGTATATTTGCATTTTGAGCTTTGACTGCACTTGTTTTCAAAGGCAGTCGTCTGATTGGTCACATCCGTTTATCCGGTCCCAAAAATCAGGAAAAAAAAATCGGGCTTGGTTCTAAAAATTGAATGCTGCAAAATGAAATGATTATAAAAGCTGTAGTTTCTGATTTTTAATTTTACAGTTAAATGCAACACACATTTAACCTTCCTGTCGTTTTCGTGTCAAATCTGACCATTTACAGATTTAAAAACTCATAAATATTGTGTTTTACATCCGATTGCCTCAAGTCCTTATGACATCCTCCACACTTTGCACTTGAACATATAAAAGTGATGAGCACCTCTTGAATTTTGAGTCTTTTAATCAACTTTGTTACATCTGTGGTGTAGCAAATGAATGGGAATCCACCCCCACCCGTCCCTTTGGCCTCAGACCTCCTGAATGGGCCACTGAATGACAAAATGAAAGACCCACTTTTACGACTTACTGAACAACCCACTGACCTACCCACTGAACTGAATTTGGTGGTGAAAAATGTTTCTTATGTTAATTTAAGAGCTATTAAAACTGTCCGGTCAATTTTGACTGGGAACATTAAAGTAAGGGGGTTGGGTGAAAACGACCGGAGGGTTAATTTTGTCATTTATATATTTAATTTTTATCTCTCCTCCTTTGTACTTGAGCTTTGAGCTCAGTTCAAAAGATAATTACAGACTGATGTTATGCTCCATATTACAACTTCAGTATTTTCTGCAACTGCTTCTCTTTCTGTTGCCTGTATTATAATAAGAATGAACTAAAAATAAACAGAAAAATCTAAGTAGGGCGAGAGGCAGGGTACACCATGGACAGCTCACCAGTCTATCACAGGGTGTTCCTACTATATGATTTCAAATTGTATTAAAAATGAACAAATAAAACAAAATGATCTGCAATGGTGTAAAGAGTTTTGATCTCTTTCACATGTGGACAAGCATCACCACGAACACTGTTTTCAAAAATAAACCGTCAAGAATAGCTGCAACTACACTCAACAAAAATATAAACGCAACACCTTTGTTACTGCTCCCATTCCCCATGGGATGGACGTAGAGACCTAAAATTCATTCCAGATACACAATATAACCATCCCTCCCAAACAGTGGTCACAAATCAGTCCAAATGTGTGGTAGTGGGCACATCTGCCATATTGAGATAATCCATCCCACCTCACAGGTGTGCCACATCAGGATGCTGATCTGACATCATGAGTAGTGCACAGGTGTACCTCAGACTGCCCACAACAAAAGGCCACCCTGGAATTTTTTTAAACTCTTTTAAAAGAAACAGGAAATGACAGCATTGTTGTCAGCAGACATATTAAATGTACAGACCCACATATGACACACCAATGGAAATATTTTACTTGCTGAAGTAAATAAATTAACACTTCACTACCGTAGGATTAATACAAACGCATTAACCATGACAGTTTTGATCTTCCCACAGTGATGGTTTAATTGGGGAGAGATTACTACTAAATGTGTTTAAAAGTGACAGTAACTGATGTTATACTGCATATTACAATTTTTTAAATTTTATCTTAAATTATGTCTCTTTGTATTGGCTGTATGATAATAAGACTGAACCAAAGATAAACAGAAAATATATGTAATAATATTATTGATTGTTTTGCAGCAGAATTAGTGCCTGTTATTCAAATTACATTAAAAAAACAAGATAAAATAATTTGCTATTTGTTGAAAATGATGGGAAACCTAAAGATGCTTCAGTCTAATCCTCATCGATGTGTTAACCATTTATCTGTCAGAGGTTCATCTGGTCATCATGAAACCTCCAGAGCTCTGCTGCTGTTGTACCCACATTCTCACCAAAGCACTTCTGCTTTCCCTTCACTTCTCAGAAATAAATGACTTCAGAGGTGCAATGAGGAAGCAGCAGGTCTCTGACCACTAACACATCTCATCTGTGTTCTTATCTAGCTGCTGCTAGAAGTCTACAAATTGAACTTGGTAACTATAAGACATAAATAAACTAAATATAATTAAAGCTTAAATGTAAAAGTTACTAAAATATAAAAAAAAGTATATAATTACAGATTAGATGTAAAAGTAATTGAATATTTAAAACATTGTTAATCATTTGATATCAACATTAAGAGAGGAGAGATACAGATGCTTAAACATTATGAACTGGATTAATTCAGCAAGAGAAGAAAAAAAGAGTGATGTCACTATGAGGAAGTGAGCAGGAAGTTGATGCTGTGTTCATCTCTGAGAGCAAGAACAGAGACTGAGAGAGACAGAGAAGCACGATGGCTGCATTCACATGGATTCAAATGTCTTCATTACTGATGCTGATGCTTCAGTTTAAAGGTAAGTGTACATAGAAACACATTCAATTAATGAACTGCATTATGATCACAAGTGTTATTTATTCTTCCTTTAACTGAGACAGTCATGATAAACCTTTTGACTTTATCTGACTCTTGGAAACTAAAGTTGAATCTTAAACTTGTGTTGTATTTAAAATAAACTTCACATTATAAACATAACACTCATATTCATAACATATTTGATGTTTCACATTTCTCTCTCTCTCTTTTTCTCAACAGGAACAACTGAGCAACATCAAACTGTTCAAACTGTCACAGCTGGACGTGGACATGTTGTTACTCTGCCTTGTAAAAATGTGATACAAGGTCAGCATAACTGTAGCAGTACTACCTGGATCTTCAGTGGTTCAAGTAAAACGGCAGCAGTAGAACTCTTTAACCTTGGGCATATTAAAGAAACCAAACCTGAATCAGACAGACTGAGTCTTTCTGCAAACTGTTCTCTGGTTATAAAGAAGGTCACAGATCAGGATGTTGGTCGTTACACCTGCAGACAGTTCAAAACAGCAACAGGATCACAAGAAGGTCCAGACTTTGTGATTGATCTGTCTGTTATTAACAGTGAGTATTTACATCTTAATGTTTTCAGCTCAAACTGTCCTGTTAGAACAACAAACTGAAACACCACAATAATTATGATCACAGTGATGAAGTTCATTTTTCTATTGTTGCTTTTCTCTTACAATATCTCCATCTTCACCAGTGTGTGTACATGAGAACAATGATAAAGCATCTTGAACAGCTCTGTGTTGACATATGAACACTGTAGACTCACAGTTGAGTGTCTGTATGAAGATAAAGAGAACATATCCTCAGACATGAGACAGCATCAAAAATGAGACTTGTTAGACTGTTAAACATCTCACCACTGTTCCCTCTCTGTTGCTGTTCACTTACTTTCAAGTCTTTTCTTACTGTCAGTGTCTTTAATGATGTTATTGTTTTTCTTTAGGTGAAGATGTGAAAACTACAAAATCAACAACAGTGAAGTTCACCACAAAAACATCATCGACAACAAAATCCACAACATCAACACCGTTAGAAGAGACATCAAATGATCCAGCAGCAGGTAGTGACTGAATTTGTCTCTGAATGTCAGACTGACAGTTGAATCTTTCTGGGAGAATTCAGTATCACGTTCAACTTATAAGAATAAATACTTTAGAAACTCCACAGTCTAAAAAAAAACACTCAAACATCATCACTACATGTTAGAAAACTGACTGTTTTTATCACATTTGAAATCTTTTGAGTTGAACAAAAATTTGACACCAACATTTTTGTATTATTTTCAGATTGTCTGTATTTGCTGAGATGCATCATCGTGTCTGTGGGTTTAGCAGCACTCTTAATATCTGCTGTTACAGTCAACATGTGGACAAAAACTAAAGGTGAGAACATTCACAGATGAAACTTTACACATAAAAAGCTTTGAGTTTTACTGTTTGGTGTATGCATTTTTTTTTTTTTTTTGTAATTTCAGGAAACAAAACACAGACTGAAGAAAACACTGTGAGTCTGAACACTCAATATACTCTAATTTCTGTACTGTGCCTGACCCAGGGGAAATCTGGACCAACAGGAAGCGATACACAGACTAAGGGGCACTGCAAAGCCATTCATATAGAAACTGTGGATTAACAGAGAGGACACCGAAGCTAGTGTCTTGCTTGAGCCAGAGCTCTTTTATTTCTGAGCTACAATTCCCTCATTCACTCATGTAAACAGTACAAATCAAATTAATCCCAATTACTCTAAAAAAACAATAAAATAATACATTTCGCTAACAACAGTAAATAAAGTTATTTAAAGCATTCTTACCAAACCCCCCAAAATTTAAATGAATTCAGATAATTAAACCTATATTCACATTTATTTCTGAGCTGAAGGGCTTAAACAGCACCATCTACTGACATAATGAGGTATATAACAGGTCACAATAATAAAAAAGGGGGAATGATTGATTTTCCAAACATAAACATGTACCATTCTTGAACCTACTGCATTATCTTTAGAAATCTCAAAAATGTAACAAAAATATTAACAGAAAATGGAAAATATCAGAAAAAAAGTATCATAATGTATGAATATGAGAGATAATCTACGGTGTGATGCGTTGTTTTCCACAGGTGTCTAATGATGAAGATGAATGTACAGTGAACTATGAAAACACTGGAGACTCTTCTGCTTCTGTCGGACTCCACTGATCAACAACTTCAACATCAACTGATCACAGAAATGAATCCACTGATGTTTAAAATATTTACATTTTGATTTTATCTCATATTTAGAATCCAAAACCTTTGTGTGTCTCAAACAGTTTATCCAGTTAGTTTGTTACATAAAGAAAAGACTCTCAGACTGAGAACGTTGCATTCAGAAGGTTGACTGAGAAGTCGAGTTATGACAAAGGAAACTGCTTCAGCCATGAAAAGGCGAGGCCAATATAATCAGAATAACAGCTTCTTTTTTGGTGTTTACATTTATTTTTTAATGTATTTGATTGTTACACTTTATCTTTATTTGTGACACCAACGTTATATTCAATGTTATAACTTTTATGTTATCGATAACTTTTGTCACAACCGGCTCAAAGGATGTGACAAGTAGGTGGGAGGCCACAAAGGCTGTAAGATATTTTAATGAGATAAAGTAAAGAAATCCAAACACAGATTGAATGGTACAACAGCCATAACCAAACATAACCAGGGGAGCATAATGAGCCACAGACGAAGGAGGCCGGAGGTTCATTCAAAGTGTCTTTATAATGCACTGGGACTGGCCTTCTCAGGTTTGCTGCATCTATAATTGGGTCAGCTCCACCTACCAGATATCTGAAAGAGACAGGCAACAAGAAAACAAGGCCAGCCCACTGAGTGTCACACTTTGTTTTGGCTGTATGACAATACGAATGATTTTTATTTTATTTTTAAAGCATTTGTAACTGATTTTATTTGTTAGCAAGCTCTCTCTTTCTGACACTTCACACACCTGAATAATAATAGACTACAAGCTAGTCTCAATTATTCTCTCCAGTTTGACCTGCTGTTCTTTCATCTTCAGTATTAAACCTTTACTCTTAAGCAGCTCTGTTTGTACTGAACTCTTTTTATCTTTTTCATGGATTCAGAAAGATAGAAGCAGATTTAACATGAGCTCTGCTTTTTAGTTTTAAACCCTTTGTAAATGTTTAGACGTGTGCTGGGAAGAGGAGCTTCATGGCTGAGTCCTGGTTGTAATTTTCATGTAATCTGCATCCTGCAGAATGCACGAATGCTAATAAGCTAGTTAAAAGTGAACTTCTTTGAACCAGTCCAGGTTGAGTGATAACAAGAAAGAGCAAATAAAAATCTGTACGTGCTGTTAGGAGATCCACTTGAAACATCCATTAGAAAGTTGTTCAGTTAAGATGGGCAGGTAGTAACATCTGGGCAAATTATAAGAAAATTACAACCAGGACTCAGCTGCAAAGCTCCTCCTCCCACTCCCAGCCTCAGTCCCTCCCACACACTCCAAAACATTATTGAAGCTGAAAACCAGAGAGAAAAAGAGAAATTGTAAGAAAACTGTAATGTAAAAAAAAAAGAGTTTAAAAATGTAACAAAAACCAAGAACCAATTCAGTGTTAATGGTTCGTTTTAGTTTCATTTTATATCTTTCAATGGAAGTTTTATACTTAAGCGTTATTAACCACAATTACACGTAACACACAGAGATCCTGTCATGGCCTCTCCCTGTCATCTCTCAACAAATAAATTCAGTGCAACACTGCCACCTTCTGGTGCAGGAGAGAGAAAAAGGTTGGAAAGACGTAAGACGAGAGAGCGCAGCATGGTGCTTATGATGTGTGGTGAAAGAAGGCTGATGGGGTATTTTTCTGGGATGTTAATGCCAAACAACTTGATGAGAGACTCGATGAACTCTCCTCAGGTCAACTTACTTTCAAGTCTTTTCTTACTGTTAGTAACTTTAATGTTGTTTGACAACAAGAACATCATCAACAGAATCCACAAAATCAACTATTAGACCAACATTAAAATTAACAAACAAATTGACAACAAAATAGGAAAAAAACATCAAAAGGGACACTGACAGCACTAAATAATCTACTAGAACAGTCTGAATTTTTCTTATTTTCAAGTCTAGAATGTCAGACTGACACTTGACTGTGTGTGTGCAGAAACTCAGTGTTAAGTTTTAATAATTTTTTCAGTTCAGTTGTGGTTTACTGATGTCTAAAGTCATAAGATTAACGTTGAGCTCTGGGTGGAGAGTTTTTTAGATTTAGATAGAGATACTCACCACCCTAACAACACCCTGCTCCAGGCCTGGAAGAACTGTGATCATGGAAAATGTTATAAATCCATCTTCGGTCACACGAGGAGGATGTAGAAGAGCCATTTTCCAACTGCTATCAGGCAGATTTATGACTCTTTGGATTTTTCTGTTGTGTCAGGCTATTAAGCATATCTGAATGATATTGTTATTTAAAGAAGTGTTTAAATAAGTACAAATTTTGGTAGGCAAAATGGGTGCTCTAAGGAACAATAGTTAGCACTGGATGGATAAAGATAAGATGAGAGGAGATAAGATGGTGTTGAGTATTGCAGCATCGACAGCGATCAACTCGAAGGAAAATGACGACAGAGGCAAAAATGTCCTTAATATTTTGGGAACTTTATTCCTCATCAACATGCGGCAAAACTTTTCTAATGGGTGCCATTTTTGTTGTGGTATACTTTTTTTTTCTTAGGGGCGTGATGACGCAGCATCCGTGCTCTTACAATGAAACAGTGCCTCCTTGTGGTGGCAACTAAAATACTGTCTCTGTTAAACCACAGTAACCATAATGCAGTTAAACACTGTACAACATGAGTAACACAATGAATATCTTAACAGATGGGCTTTTCAACCCTCGTTCTAACATCAGCTTCACACACACACACACACACACAAACAAGAACAAAGACCAGGTAGGATTTTGATACCTGCTCATGTAAGGTTACAAGTTGTTTTTCTGGATGCTGCATGAATGTTGGGATGACAGAGTAACTTCTTTGTTCTTTTTTAAAGGAACATGTATGGTGTAATGTTGGGTGTAATATAAACATATGTATGCGATAGAGCATTCAGTAAGTTGCATGAGTTTGAACTGAGTCAGAATTAATTATTGCATCACCTCACATGTTTTTACATATGCGTGATGTGCTACTTGGGATCGGAAGGGGATGGATCACCCCTTATGTTATGGTCTGGCCAGGCCTAGACGGGTCAACTTTTATGACTGATATATTATTAGGGACCCTAAAGCTCCCCCAAAATAGGGAGAAATATTTTTTTCCCCAAAAATTAAAAAGTCATGCTTGTGAAGCAGACTCATTGTAAATCCACATATTACTGAGCAGTCATTGTGTTGTATTCACTGTGCAGGCGGATGCTGATGATGGTGTTCCCTATGCCTCCATGAGCTTCACCAAGAAGACCAAGAACAAATCCAGTGTAAGATTTATATATATATATTAGGGGTGCAACGATATTCGTATCGATATTGAACCGTTCGATACAGTGCTTTCGGTTCGGTACGCATATGTATCGAACAATACAACATTTGTAATTTATTTTATCAATTTTCCTTCTGACGATGCTGTCTGTGTTGAGCGCTCAGTGAATCTGTGTTCGACTACTCCGCCTAGGCTGCACTGTCGAGCGCAGATCCACTGAGCGCTCCACACAGACAGCATAGTCAGAAGGAAGAGCACAGGGCAAGCTAGCGAGACAGAAGTTAAGCTCTCCTTGCAACAAGCAAATTGAACCTCATTCAGATCTGGTGTTTGGAATTATTTTGGTTTTCATGTGACGTATGACCCTGAAGGTAAGCGAGTCATGGACTAAAGTAAAACAGTATGTTGGATGTGCCATGCAATGCTCAATTACATTGGTGTGAACTAGTGTGTTAGCGCAGTTAGCTCGTTAACGTGTTGGCCGTCTAGCCCCATGCACGGAGCGATCGGCGGTAGCTCGTTAACGGAGATTTGCCGTGTTGTGGCGTTAAGGTCATTTCAACGAGATTAACCTGAAAGCACTAGTGGGAACACAACGAATATGACTGCACATTTACGCCGACATCATCCTAGTGCAAAGACAAAAACAACAAGCATGCTACTAACTTTAGCCGAGTCATTTAGACAGCTGTTAGCACATGATTCTCCTTATGCTGCTGAGAATATAGCCCAGAAGAAGCGGATAGTATAGCTTTTATTTTGGAAAGAGACATTTCTCTGTAATAAACTCTCTTTTCCAAAGATGAGTGATTCCTCAATCAGATACAGGGCTTGCAATATCGCTAGCCCGACGTCCTGGGGCTAGCGATTTTTTCAGTCGGGCTACCAAAATCTATCTCTTCCCTGCCCGTCGGGCTATCGTAGGAAGGAAAAATATATGTCAATGCTTTTGCATTCTTTCAGAAATGTAGCTGGGTAAATATGTCATTGGCATCGGTGAGCCACTGTCAATATGTGACATATTGAAATCGCGTTTGAATTTGCGCTTGTTTTTTTGCTTTCACTTTGCAATCGTGCGAACTGTGTATAGAGAGCGACAGCACTGATCTGTGAGTGATGATAATTTGTGCACCAATTCCTCTGACATCGTCTTATTAATCGTTAGCTTACTATGCAAACATGACAAGTGAAATCTCCCGCAGCAAGCTTAAACATGTGAGAGGTTGATCGCGTAGAGAATCGCTGAGCTTATGTGAGTGCGTGTGTAAAAGCATTTCAGTTCTGCTGAGCCAAATAAGACAGGTCAGGGTGAAGAAGTGACAGCCAAAGAAAAGCTTACCACAAAACGGAGAAGTTATGACAAATCAGACTATAAGGCAAAAGAAAGTGCAGCTTTATGGTTTATATGGACAAAAGAATTTCTGTGGCTGCGATATGATGAGCTAAATAACCAGGGCTGCACATAAGTGGTCCACAGGTGCGCATTCGCTGTCAAAATAAAAAACACGCACAAGGGTTAGGGTTAAATTTAAAAACTGTACTTTTGAGTTAAAATATATATTTATAATTTTAATAAATGACAAATTAAAAATGCATGAACATTTTTTTGTATCGAAAAAATATCGAACCGTGACACCAAAGTATCGAACCGAACCGAACCGTGAATTTTGTGTATCGTTGCACCCCTAATATATATATATATATATATATATATATATATATATATATATATATATATATATATATATATATATATATATATTACCAAGATTACGTGAAGTACCCTCAGAAGGTCTGCTAGATGATGTTAATGCAGCACTACGGGCAATACCTACAACCACGATTACCGACACTAACAAGCTGATCTACAATACGGCAGCAGTGATCAGTGAGATGCTTGGCTACAAGTTGAACAGCCACAAGGGGCAGTACCCTCCATGGAGAAGGAGGCTAGAGGGCAAGATCAAAGTAGCACGGAGGGAGGTTAGCCAACTAACAGAGTTGCAGAAAGGTGCGACAAATAAGGTGCCTAAGAAATACAGCAAGTTGTCCATACCTGAGGCCTTGGAAACTGCCAAGCAAAGACTCACAGCCTTGGCCAGCCGCTTGAGGAGGTACACCAGAGAGATAGAAGGCAGGAGAATAAACCAGCTGTTCTCCACAGAACCAGCAAAGGTGTACTCTCAGTGGCAAGGGAACAATAAGAGAACAGCACCACCAAGGCTGGAGACGGAGCAATACTGGAAGAGCATATGGGAGAAGGATGCAACCCATAACGGCAATGCTCAGTGGCTAGAGGATCTGAGGGCAGACCACAGCGACCTCCCTGAACAGGGTCCAGTAACCATCACAGTGGCAGATATCCAAGAAAGGGTCTCCAGTATGAAGAGTTGGACAGCACCAGGGCCCGACATGGTTCACGCCTACTGGCTGAAGAAGCTGACTGCACTCCACGAGCGTCTGGCAGCACAAATGAACCAGCTGCTAGTTAACGAAAGACACCCGGAATGGCTAACTGAAGGCCGGACGGTCCTGATCCCCAAGGACCCCAAGAAGGGACCGGTCCCCTCCAACTACCGACCAATAACCTGCCTCAGTACTACATGGAAGCTCCTGTCAGGCATCATATCGGCTAAGATGAACAGGCACATGGGTCAATACATGAGCGGGACACAGAAAGGAATTGGCAAGAATACCAGAGGTGCAAAACACCAGCTACTGGTAGACAGAACAATCAGCCGAGACTGCAAGACCAGACTGACCAACCTGTGCACTGCCTGGATTGATTACAAGAAGGCCTATGACTCAATGCCCCACAGCTGGATACTGGAATGCCTAGAATTGTACAAGATCAATGGGACCCTAAGAGCCTTCATCAGGAACTCAATGGGGATGTGGCGTACAACACTAGAGGCCAACTCCAAGCCCATAGCACAAGTTACCATCAAGTGCGGGATCTACCAAGGAGATGCTCTGTCCCCACTGCTGTTCTGCATAGGCCTGAACCCCCTCAGTGAGATCATTAACAAGACTGGCTACGGATACCGACTACGGAACGGAGCAGTTGTCAGCCACCTCCTGTACATGGATGACATCAAGCTGTATGCCAAGAGTGAACGAGACATCGATTCACTGATCCACACTACCAGGCTATACAGCAATGACATTGGAATGTCGTTCGGACTGGAGAAGTGTAGTCGGATGGTAACAAAGAGAGGGAAGGTAGTCAGAACTGAGGGGATTGAACTACCAGAAGGCAACATTGCAGACATAGAGGACAGTTACAAGTACCTGGGGATCCCGCAGGCAAATGGGAACCATGAAGAGGCCGCTAGAAAGGCTGCAACCACCAAGTACCTGCAGAGGGTCAGGCAAGTCCTGAGGAGTCAGCTGAATGGTAAGAACAAGATCCGGGCCATCAACACATACGCCCTGCCCGTGATCAGGTACCCTGCTGGGGTAATAAGCTGGCCAAAGGAGGAGATAGAAGCCACTGACATAAAGACAAGAAAGCTCCTGACCATGCATGGAGGGTTTCACCCCAAGTCCAGCACCCTGAGGCTGTACGCTAAGCGGAAGGAAGGGGGCCGGGGACTGGTGAGTGTCAGCACCACAGTCCAGGATGAGACAACGAACATCCAAGAATACATTGGGAAGATGGCCCCAACTGACCGAGTGCTCAGTGAATACCTCAGGCAGCAGAAACCCAAGAAAGAGGAGGGAGACGAGGAACCATCATGGAAGGACAGGCCCCTGCACGGTATGTACCACCGGCAGATAGAGGAGGTGGCTGATATCCAGAAATCCTACCAGTGGCTGGACAAAGCTGGACTGAAAGACAGCACAGAGGCACTAATCATGGCAGCACAAGAACAAGCTCTGAGTACAAGATCCATAGAGGCTGGGGTCTATCACACCAGGCAAGACCCCAGGTGCAGGCTGTGTAAAGATGCCCCAGAGACTATCCAGCACATAACAGCAGGGTGCAAGATGCTAGCAGGCAAGGCATACATGGAACGCCATAACCAAGTGGCCGGCATAGTGTACAGGAACATCTGTGCCGAGTATAACCTAGAAGTCCCGAGGTCAAAATGGGAGATGCCCCCAAGGGTGGTGGAGAATGACCGAGCTAAGATCCTGTGGGACTTCCAGATACAGACGGACAAAATGGTGGTGGCTAACCAACCGGACATAGTGGTGGTAGACAAACAGAAGAAGACGGCCGTAGTGATCGATGTAGCGGTTCCCAATGACAGCAATATCAGGAAGAAGGAACACGAGAAGCTGGAGAAATACCAAGGGCTCAGAGAAGAGCTCGAGAGGATGTGGAGGGTGAAGGTAACGGTGGTCCCCGTGGTAATCGGAGCACTAGGTGCGGTGACTCCCAAGCTAGGCGAGTGGCTCCAGCAGATCCCGGGAAAAACATCGGAGATCTCTGTCCAGAAGAGCGCAGTCCTGGGAACAGCTAAGATACTGCGCAGGACCCTCAAGCTCCCAGGCCTCTGGTAGAGGACCCGAGCTTGAAGGATAAACCGCCCGCAGGGGCGTGCTGGGTGTTTTTTTTTTATATATATATATATATATATATATGTATGCATACAGCTGCATACGCTATCCAGCTTTATGCAAGCACTAAGATGAACAGGCACATGGGTCAATACATGAGCGGGGCAAAGAAAGGGATGGGCAAGAATACCAGAGGCGCAAAACACCAGCTACTGGCAGACCAAGCAGTCAGCGAGACTGCAGGACCAGACTGACCAACCTGTGCACTGCCTGGATTGATTACAAGAAGGTCTATGACTCAATGCCCCACAGCTGGATACTGGAATGCCTAGAATTGTACAAGATCAACAGGACCCTGAGAGCCTTCATCAGGAACTCAATGGGGATGTGGCGGACAACACTGGAGGCCAACCTCAAGCCCATAGCACAAGTCACCATCAAGTGCGGGATCTACCAAGGAGATGCTCTGTCCCCACTGCTGTTCTGCATAGGCCTGAACCCCCTCAGTGAGATCATTAACAAGACTGGCTACAGATACCGACTACGGAATAGAGCAGTTGTCAGCCACCTCCTGTACATGGATGACATCAAGCTGTATGCCAAGAGTGAACGAGACATCGATTCACTGATCCACAATACCAGGCTATACAGCAATGACATTGGAATGTCATTCGGGCTGGAGAAGTGTAGTCGGATGATAACAAAGAGAGGGAAGGTAGTCAGAACGGAGGGGATCAAACTACCAGAAGGCAACATTGCAGACATAGAATAGAATAGCCTTTATTGTCATTGTACAGAGTACAACGAAATTGGAGTGCCACTCCCTTGGTGCAAGTTTCAATAATAAATATAAATGTAAAATATAAAAAGTACAAAAAAAACAATCGTAAGTACTCAAACAATAGTATGTACAATATATACAGGATAGCAGCATTAATATAATGACAGTATGAATAGCAGCATAATATAATGACAGTGACGGTATGGAATAGGTTCAATTGTTTTTGTGCTTATTTACTACGGTGATAGCTCTGGGAAAGAAGCTATCCCTGAATCTGTTTGTCCTGGTTTTATGTGACCTGTACCGTCGGCCTGACGGTAATAGTTCAAACAGTTGGTTGCTGGGGTGAGAGTGGTCCTTGATGATATTGCCAGCTCTGCTGAGGTACCGAGAGTTTGCAGTGACCTCCAGGCTGGGCAGAGAGCAGCCAGTGATCTTCTGGGCTGTGTTGATGACCCTCTGCAGTAGAGGACAGTTACAAGTACCTGGGGATCCTGCAGGCGAATGGGAACCATGAAGAGGCCGCTAGAAAGGCTGCAACCACCAAGTACCTGCAGAGGGTCAGGCAAGTCCTGAGGAGTCAGCTGAACAGTAAGAACAAGAGCCGGGCCATCAACACGTACGCCCTGCCCGTGATCAGGTAGCCTGCTGGGGTAATAGGCTGGCCAAAGGAGGAGATAGAAGCCACTGACATAAAGAAAAGAAAGCTCCTTACCATGCATGGAGGGTTTCACCCCAAGTCCAACACCCTGAGGCTGTACACTAAGCGGAAGGAAGGGGGCCGGGGACTGGTGAGTGTCAGCACCACAGTCCAGGATGAGACAACGAACATCCACGAATACATCACGAAGATGGCCCCAACTGACCGAGTGCTCAGTGAATACCTCAGGCAGCAGAAACCCAAGAAAGTGGCGGAAGGCGAGGAACCATCATGGAAGGACAGGGCCCTGCACGGTATGTACCACCGGCAGATAGAGGAGGTGGCTGATATCCAGAAATCCTACCAGTGACTGGACAAAGCTGGACTGAAAGACAGCACAGAGGCACTAATCATGGCAGCACAAGAACAAGCTCTGAGTACAAGATCCATTGAGGCTGGGGTCTATCACACCAGGCAAGACCCCTGGTGCAAGCTGTGTAAAGATGCCCCTGAGACAATCCAGCACATAACAGCAGGGTGCAAGATGCTAGCAGGCAAGGCATACATGGAACGCCATAACCAAGTGGCCAGCATAGTGTACAGGAACATCTGTGCCGAGTATAACCTGGAAGTCCCAACGTCAAAATGGGAGATGCCCCGTAGGGTGATGGAGAATGACCGAGCTAAGATCCTGTGGGACTTCCAGATACAGACGGACAAAATGGTGGTGGCTAACCAACCGGACATATTGGTGGTAGACAAACAGAAGAAGACGGCCGTAGTGATCAATGTAGCGGTTCCAAATGACAGCAACATCAGGAAGAAGGAACACGAGAAGCTGGAGAAATACCAAGGGCTCAGAGAAGAGCTCGAGAGGATGTGGAGGGTGAAGGTGTCGGTGGTCCCAGTGGTAATCAGAGCACTAGGTGCGGTGACTCCCAAGCTAGGCGAGTGGCTCCAGCAGATCCCGGGAACAATATCGGAGATCTCTGTCCAGAAGAGCGCAGTCCTGGGAACAGCTAAGATACCCTCAAGCTCCCAGGCCTCTGGTAGAGGACCCGAGCTTGAAGGATTGACCGCCTACAAGGGCGAGTGGGGAATTTTTATATATATATACAGTGGGGCAAAAAAGTATTTAGTCAGCCACCGATTGTGCAAGTTCCCCCACTTAAAATGATGACAGAGGTCAGTAATTTGCACCAGAGGTACACGTCAACTGTGAGAGACAGAATGTGAAAAAAAATCCATGAATTCACATGGTAGGATTTGTAGAGAATTTATTCGTAAATTAGGGTGGAAAATAAGTATTTGGTCACCTCAAACAAGTAAAATCTCTGGCTCTCACAGACCTTTAACGTCTTCTGTAAGAAGCTTTTCTGTCCCCCACTCGTTACCTGTATGAATGGCACCTGTTTGAACTCATCATCTGTATAAAAGACACCTGTCCACAGCCTCAAACAGTCAGACTCCAAACTCCGCCATGGCCAAGACCAAAGAGCTTTCGAAGGACACCAGGAAAAGTATTGTAGACCTGCACCAGACTGGGAAGAGTGAATCTACAATAGGCAAGCAGCTTGGTGTGAAAAAATCAACTGTGGGAGCAATCATCAGAAAATGGAAGACATACAAGACCACTGATAATCTCCCTCGATCTGGGGCTCCACGCAAGATCTCATCCCGTGGGGTCAAAATGATCATGAGAACGGTGAGCAAAGATCCCAGAACCACACGGGGGGACCTGGTGAATGACCTGCAGAGAGCTGGGCCCAAAGTAACAAAGGTCACCATCAGTAACACACTACAACGGCAGGGAATCAAATCCCGCAGTGCCAGACGTGTTCCGCTGCTGAAGCCAGTGCATGTCCAGGCCCGTCTGAAGTTTGCCAGAGAGCACATGGATGATACAGCAGAGGATTGGGAGAATGTCATGTGGTCAGATGAAACCAAAGTAGAACTTTTTGGTATAAACCCAACTCGTCGTGTTTGGAGGAAGAAGAATACTGAGTTGCATCCCAAGAACACCATACCTACTGTGAAGCATGGGGGTGGAAACATCATGCTATGGGGCTGTTTTTCTGCCAAGGGGATAGGACGACTGATCCGTGTTAAGGACAGAATGAATGGGGCCATGTATCGTGAGATTTTGAGCCAAAACCTCCTTCCATCAGTGAGAACTTTGAAGATGAAACGAGGCTGGGTCTTCCAACATGACAATGATCCAAAACACACCGCCCGGGCAACAAAGGAGTGGCTCCGTAAGAAGCATTTGAAAGTCCTGGAGTGGCCTAGCCAGTCTCCAGACCTCAACCCCATAGAAAATCTGTGGCGGGAGTTGAAAGTCCGTGTTGCTCGGCGACAGCCCCAAAACATCACTGCTCTCGAGAAGATCTGCATGGAGGAATGGGCCAAAATACCAGCTACTGTGTGTGCAAACCTGGTAAAGACCTATAGTAAACGTTTGACCTCTGTTATTGCCAACAAAGGTTATGTTACAAAGTATTGAGTTGTATTTGTGTTATTGACCAAATACTTATTTTCCACCCTGATTTACGAATAAATTCTTTACAAATCCTACCATGTGGATTCATGGATTTTTTTTTCACATTCTGTCTCTCACAGTTGCAGTGTACCTCTGGTGCAAATTACTGACCTCTGTCATCATTTTAATCATTTTAGGTGGGGGAACTTGCACAATCGGTGGCTGACTAAATACTTTTTTGCCCCACTGTATATATATATATATATATATATATATATATATATATATATATATATATATATATAAAAACACCCAGCACGCCCCTGCGGGCGGTTTATCCTTCAAGCTCGGGTCCTCTACCAGAGGCCTGGGAGCTTGAGGGTCCTATATATAGCTTGAATATATATATTCAAGCTATATATATATATATATATATATATATATATATATATATATATATATATATATATATATATATATATATATATTCAAGCTATATATATATATATATATATATCTATAGCTTGAATATATATATTCAAGCTCGGGTCCTGGTAGAGGATAAACCGCCCGCAGGGGCATGCTGGGTGTTTTTTTATGTATATATATATTTGCACATGCCTCGTTTTTTTGGGATTAACTTCAGTGTTATCCAGAATCCTTAAATAGTAGTTACTGTTTCAGGGCTCTGATGAGGATTTCTTACTATGCTGTGCTGACCTGTTTTCCACCTTCATGGTACAGTAAGCAGAATCTGAGCCTTTGAATGCATGCTAAACTTTTTGTTATATGCCAACACTGAATCAGTGCTTTCAGTGATATCCTGCGATTAATGGAGTCAATACCATGACATAAGTGTATGGGTAAGAGTACTTATTGGTCTATGCACAGAGTATGTGATAGAAATAACAGCATGGTTACAGGGGAAACAGCAATTGTTCAGACTCACATATAATAATAATGGATTGCATTTATATAGCGCTTTTCGAGACCCTCAAAGCGCTGTACAATTCCACTTTTCATTCACTCTCACATTCACACACTGGTGGAGGCAGCTGACTGACAGAAGCGAGGCTGCCATATCGCGCCATCGGCCCCTCTGGTCATCACCAGTAGGCGGTAGGTGAAGTGTCTTGCCCAAGGACACAACAACCATGACAGACAGAGCTGGTGATCAAACCAGCAACGTTCCGGTTACAAGATGAGCTTCCAAACCCCCTGAACCACGGTCGCCCCAGATGTCAGTGTTAGACAAATGAGAAAATCCTGCACTGTAAAAACTGTGATTGGGGTTAATTAGAATCTAATAGGAGAGTAATAGTAATTATTACTCAGTAAAAACGTGTATGAGTAGTTTTAATCAAATCTAAGCAAAATTCAACAATTTTGAGATGTTCAGTTATTTAAATTTACACAGTTTTGTTTGGGGTAAATTCAGCAATGGTTTGTTGAGTAGATTTAAAAAAAAATGTTTGAGTACTAAAAAAATTTAAGAAATCTAATAGATTTAACTGATGAAAGCATTTTCATTTTAATCATTGTACACTTCCGCCCATAATCCTTTGTGCCACGTGCAGGACACACGCGCTTCATGAGTGGACGTCTCCATTTTGTCAGAGGTAAGACTTCTTAATTTGTTCAAATATAAGACACGGTTTAAACAATAACGTATATCGGTTTTGAGTAAAGGTTTTAAACAGTATGATACGTCGAAATTTTATTAATAATCATCACTGTAATGATAGTATCGTATTTTTACACAAATGGCAGTTAGTGGACTGCTAGCACAAGGTCACTTTCCAAGCCTTCACGACTGTGTTACTGAACAGCTTTAACTAACCACATGTTTTACCGTATTAAAAAATATCAACGGTATATTCCGATGAGTTTTAACGTCTTTCATCCACGTTTAAAAGTTCATGAAAAGGTTTTGCGGTCAGTCGTGAGTGATTTTGTCAGCCACAGTCAGTTTTTCGAACTCCAGTTTCCAATAATGGCGGCCGCTACTAAGTTTTAAAATTACTCTTAGTAATCTTTCTGGGTCACAAAATAAACTTTTAACATATTTTCAGGCGCGAAAGTAGCTGTGTAAACATCAAATATCTGCTCGGTTTATCAAGATATCGCATGTTTGCAAAAGTGCTTCAACGTTTTCGGAGCATCTGCTACCCACCAGCTCGATAGCAAGCCGGGAGCTCGAGGGTCACTGAAGCCGCTGAGAACGGCACAACTCCCGGCACATCATTTTCAGATCACCGCGGGGTTTCGCTACTCAGTTTAAACGTAATGTATAAGTCACTTAGACAACCTAAAAATGTTATTGTTTGGTTTTTTTCAGTGTTTTATTTGTTCGTGAGTAAATCGGTTTGGCTGAGATTAAAGTTATTAGATTAGATTAGATAAAATAAAACTTTATTAATCCCCCGGGTGGGTTCCTCCTTGGTTTTTACACAGCTGACTAAACGTCAAAAATGATAATGTTGCTTTCCTTTCAGGTAATGGAAGATCCCTCAACTTAAATTCACCTGATCAGCATGGGATTGAAGTTGCAGGCTATCATAGCCAAGGTATTTTCCCACAGACATTTCAGCTTGGAATTTTATTTAAAGAATTTTTTTGTCAAATTTCATTTGCATGGTGCACAGCTCCACTAATTTGTTTGCATGTTTTTGTCAGTGCAAGAGGACGCCAGGACGTCACTGATATAATTAACAACACAATTATGGGTTTCATGTTTTAATTGTATTTTAAATACATGTCTATTCCTTAGTAAAAAAAAAACAAACAAAAAACAAACAAAAAAACACAAGTACAGGTATTGCTGGGTTTTTGTTTTGTCCCAAGAAGGAAAAACCCTTTCTGACGAACATAAACTAAATTAGATAAAAAAAACTAAATGACTAAATTAATGTAATTTACTAAAACGACACATTTAAAGATTGAAGCTTACAAGCATGTTGACAATACCTTTGTGTTGACTGTCAGCACCCAGGCATGTGCATTAACATCAGCTAATTATCGCACATAATGCTCCATGTGATGATAATTTGATATTTAACAGTTTTTTTTAATACTGCCAATTCTCACAGTTTTGTCTTAATAAATGGTCACTTATCTGATGGTAATTTTTGGAATTCTTGCTCATTTTCAGTCACCAAGCAATCCTAGCAATAACATAACCAGAAATCTGGTTATTCAGTGCTTGATGGTGTACCTTGGGGAGTCCATTGATCAACTGATCAAAGAGTACAGTGTAAGTGTTGAAGTAGAAACATTATTCTGTTTTTGTTATTCATATGTGTTTGTCAAGTTTCAAATAATTTGAGGCATTATCATGTTTTATTTGTCATTCAGCTACAGGATGTGTCCAGGAAATATTTCATGTGTGCAACTACAGTCAGAAAACCCATGTGTTTGTTGTTTCAGGATGCTGATGAGGATGGTGTGTCACAAGATCTTTCTGAACAGAGGATGAAAATCTACAAAATCAAGGCTGTTGGATCTGAGGAGGATGACATTGGCATTGTGCTGGAGGGTGTGAGAGTTATGCCTGCTCTGGGCAATTTTCCAAGAGCATGCGCAATGCTGGTTGGATTGACATATGCAGTCGATCTTGCCTATCCCAAAGAGCTAAAATACACCTTGGAAGTATTCCAGAAACTTTTCCTTGAACTGGATTGTGCTAAGCTCTCACCAAAAGTGAACAGCCTCAAGAACAAGTTATTGGCTTAAACGAGGACTCTGAAAGAATGAAAGGGAAGTAAGCTCACTGAAAACCTTTGGTTTGTCTTTGTTAGATGCAGCTATCTTTTCAGTTTTTAAGTTAATTTCATCTTATTCATATCTTACCCAAATGACCTGCAATGTGTCAGGCTGTATTTGTGCTCTTCATTTTAATTTTGTTTTTTATTACCTACAAGTTTCTTAGGAATATTCTGTTTGAAAGGCAGCAAATTGGAGGAATCACTAGTGAAGCTTTTCTTTGTTTATAGTGTATGTTACTATAAAACATTGGTTTAAAACAACTTTAAAATTTAACAGAAGTGCAGTCCTGTAGCTGTAGAAATGTTACTTCCTCTTACATGTGTCTTAGATTTTCTCAGGTTAAACATCCAAATTGGGATAAAAGGTTGATTTACATTATTGATATTCCATGTACATGAGTGAAAAACCTTTGTTCTACAGTTATATTGAGTGATTCAATTTAACAAAAGATTGACAAACTAAAGTTTTTGTTTGTCAATCATAAATAAGTAACAGAGATAAAGGAAACGGTAAAGGATATTCAAATTTCAGGTTCATGTTGATATTACAGTCTAAAGATTAATTTCTTTTTTACAAAACTGGTTTACATTCATGCAGTTTATGTTGCTGTTGCTCTGTACACAAAGCTGTGTGATAAACTGTTTATGACACTAAAACAAATTTACAGCAGAGGAATGTATTTAGGAGATCAGGAGATTGTTGATGAGAATTCAGTGTATACGAGCAGAAAAATGTTATATTATAAATTACTGTGTTTTATTTTCCACAATAAAACAAATTACTGTTTTGATGTTTTCTTTGTGAAATTGATTCATTTTACTCAGAAAATAAGTAAAATTCATTTCATTTTCTCTTATTATTCAGTCATTATTTTTAAGGTTTATTTGGAAAATTATTGAATCCAATTTGAGTTTTACTGAAAAAACAAGAAGATTTCATTTCTTTGTAATGGATATTTTAGGAAGTTTTTACTAAACCTTTGCCAGATAGTTAGTAAATTCAAAGTAATTTTTCTCAGAGACTTATTTCATATCAATTATTTTTTTTGGTAAAGTTGGGCAATTTCAACCTTCAGTTTGAGATTTTGACCCTAAATCCAACACATATTTACAGTTTAATTCTATTAATATCTACTTTTGTTTTCTATTTGAATTTAATTAACATTTTCTCTACATTTCACATAAATCTTTTGAAATTAAAATCTACTTAATTATTTCAAGTGTCACTTTGTTGCCATAACTTTTTTAAGTAACCTCTAGTCACAGTTTTTACAGTGTGCATATTCATATAAACAAATATAACGAAACACTGCACTACTTTGAGATTAATATAGTTTAATATAATTAAATCTATAGTTTTATAGATTAAGATAGTTTTTAATTAATATTTAAAACTATCACAGTAGGGATAGTTTAACCAAATTTTATGGATCTTTTCTCCCAGTTTCTTAAATTCTTAAGGACAGTGAATTGCACAAAAACAACAGACATTTGTCACCAGCTGTCTTCATGAGACGTTCACAGGAAGAAGAACTTTGTGTGTGATATGTATGTGGTCAGCTTTAGAGGGTTAAACCTCCACAGCTCTGCATATCCTCACCAAACTACTTCCCTTTCACAAATAATTACTTTAAAAAAAAAAAAAGGGGGGGGGGGGGGGGGGAGAGAAAGGAAAGAAAAGGTGGAGTGAGACCACCAATAATTGTTAATATGTTTTTTGTTTTTTTCCCAATTGCTAGCACCGGTGACCTGTGCTGCCCATTCCCTATTTTTTCTTTTATGATGGATAATATGTGCTCTATCAGTTACTGAGCAGGGGGAAGACATCAGTGACAGTAACTAATGTTATACTACATATTATGTTTTTTTTATTGCACGTTTTGCTCTGTCTCCTGACACCTAAGACTAAAGTAGCAGCTAGCATTTATTTTTTTGTGTTAACCATTTATCTGTCAGAAGTTCATCTGGTCATCATGAAACCTTCAGAGCTCTGTTGCTGTTGTACCCACATTCTCACCAAAGCACTTCCCCTTCACTTCTCAGAAAACAAAAAGAGGTGCAATGAGAACCAACAGGTCTCAAACCACTAACACATCTCATTTAGTTTTCTTTTGTAGCTGCTAATAGTGTTTACTGCTGCAGTATCATCATGTTTAATCGTAAAAACTTGGATCAAATTCAGGTGAGTAGAGGTTGAATCTTAACCTCTTATCATGTGTTCAGGAAAACATAGTTATGAACCTGTTTTCTAATAATAAACTATGAGAGAACATTATATACAGTGAGTGAATATATACAAAGAGGACATTGTGTGCAGTAAGCAAGTGAATTATATACATTATATAAAAAAAATAAAATAAAACAATGTGGAAATTTACAGTTCAAAATATGAGAATGTACATTGTGTGTGTGGGGTGTTAAAGTGTCTTGTGCCGTAGTAAAGCCAGAAGAATCAGGCGTGATCTAAGTATGTGTTAGCAATGAGTCCTGTCTCAGTCACTTACTTGTTTGATAATTTACTTCTTTGATATTGAGCTTCGAGCGCACTTGTTGTCAAATGCATTAGTGGTCAGTGGTCACATCTTTTTATCTGGTCCCAAAAATCTTGGAAGAAAATTGAGCTTGGTTCCAAAAATTGAATGCTGCAAACTGAAATTATTATGAAACTACAACTGCATTGAGAATAGGTGAGCACGGATTAAGACTCACACTTTTTTTTCTTCATTTTTCTTAAAGATGCAGTTTCAGATTTTTACTATTACAATTAAATGCAACAGACAGATCAAAATCACTGGTTGTTTTAATTGTGTCATCTGTGTATTTGAATTTTTATCTCTCCTCTTTTGTACTTCTTGAGGTTTGAGCTCAGTTCAAAAGATAATTACAGACAGTAATATGGAGCATGTTATGCTCCTTATTACGATTACAATATTTTCTGTAACTACTTCTCTCTGTGTTCCTTGTACTGTATGTTAATAAATATGTTGCCAGTCTATTGCAGGGTGTTCCTACCATATGATTTCAAATGTTATTAAAATGAAAAAATAATACAAAATTATCTGCAATAGTGTGAAGAGTTTTGATCTCTTTCACATGTGGACAAGAACCACCATAAACACAATTTTAAACAATAAACCGTCAACAAAAGCTGCAAAAATAGACACATCTCAACTAATTATTTTCACACATTTGACTTCTTCTATTCCATTATTGATCATTTTCCATTGTTGCACAGTCCATTAAAGGCACTATAAGTGAGTTTGCAAAATGGATTAAAATACGAATATTTAAATATTTAAAAGGTTTTTACTTCTTTCATATTGAGAGAGAGGTGAGGATGCTTAAAATCTATGAACTGAAATAATTCAGCAAGAGGAGAGAAAAGGAGTGATGTCACTATGAGGAAGTGAGCAGGAAGTTGACGCTGTGTTCATCTCTGAGAGCAAGAACAGAGACTGAGAGAGACAGAGAAGCACGATGGCTGCATTCACATGGATTCAAATGTCTTCATTACTGATACTGATGCTTCAGTTTAAAGGTAAGTGTGCATAGAAACACATTCAATTAATAAACTGCATTATTATCACAAGTGTTATTTATTCTTCCTTTAACTGAGACAGTCATGATTAACTTTTTGACTTTAGCTGATTCTTGGAAACTAAAGTTGAAACTTGTGTTGTATTTAAAATAAACGTCACGTTATAAACATAACACTCATATTCATAACATATTTGATGTTTCACATTTCTCTCCCTCTCTTTTTCTCAACACCTGGACAAAATCAAACTGTCACAGCTGGACGTGGACATGATGTTACTCTGCCTTGTAAAAATGTGATACAAGGTCAGCATAACTGTATCACTACTACCTGGATCTTCAGTGATTCAAGCACCACAGTATCACTCTTTGAGTTTGGGCATATTAAAGAAGCCAAACCTGAATCAGACAGACTGAGTCTTTCTGCAAACTGTTCTCTGGTTATAAAGAAGGTCACAGATCAGGATGTTGGTCGTTTTACCTGCAGACAGTACAAAACAGCAACAGGATCACAAGAAGGTCCAGACTTTATGATTGATCTGTCTGTTATTAACAGTGAGTATTTACATCTTAATGTTTTCAGCTCAAACTGTCCTGTTAGAACAACAAACTGAAACACCACAATAATTATGATCACAGTGATGAAGTTCATTTTTCTATTGTTGCTTTTCTCTTACAATATCTCCATCTTCACCAGTGTGTGTACATGAGAACAATGATAATGTCATGATCCTGGGTCCTTTTGACCCAGCGTTTTGTGTTTTCTCTTCGTGATTGTGGTTCTGTTAATTCTCTGGTTAGTGTTTACTCTGTTGGCCGACTAGAGCACACTGTAGGCATCAAGGGCGCTGCCTTGGATTGGTTTAAATCTTACCTCTCCAATCGGCTCTCTTCGGTTCACTTGGCCACCTCGTCTTCTTCCGCTGTACCTGTTTGCTGTGGTGTCCCCCAGGGATCTGTGTTAGGCCCTACCCTGTTCTCATTATATATGCTTCCTTTAAGTGCTATCTTTGAGAAATACCACATTGCTTTTCATTATTATGCCGATGACATCCAGATCTATTTTGAGTTAAATGATGATCTAGCTCTGTCCTTGAGTAGCTTTCGAGAGTGCATGTGTGAGGTCAAGCAATGGCTTCTGGCAAATACTCTTATCTGATAAGAAAACTGAAATTATGATCTTTGGTAGTGACGCTCTCCGTGCCAAACTTCGTGATGCCTTTGGTTTTCTCACTAGCTCTTTCTCTGACACTGTTAGGAATCTGGGTGTGCTACTTGATAGCTCATTTAAACTTGATAAACAAGTGTCTGCTGTCGTCAGATCCAGTTTTTACCAACTTCGCCTTATTTCTAAGGCCAAACACTATATCCCGCACAATGACCTGGAAAAGCTCATCCATGCCTTTGTAACGTCAAGGTTAGATTATTGTAATTCACTTTATTTTGGTCTCCACTCTACCCTTCTACATAGATTACAGACAGTCCAGAATGCCGCTGCACGCATTCTAACTAAAACTAAGAAGTTTGCTCACATCACTCCCGTCCTTGCTGATCTGCACTGGTTGCCTGTGAAATTTCGTATTCAATTTAAAATTCTGTTGCTTACTTTTAAAATTACTAATAACACAGGACCAAGCTATCTTAAGGAACTCTTAAACTCATATGCTCCTGCGAGGGCTTTAAGATCATCCTCACAGTTATTGTTGGTTCAGCCCAGATCTAGTTTGAAGTCTAGAGGTGATCGAGCGTTTGCTCTAGCTGCACCTGAGCTGTGGAACAATCTCCCGATTGGCATCCGGGCGTCTGATTCTATTCAATCTTTTAAATCACGGCTTAAAACTTACCTGTTTGAACTAGCTTTTTCTACCAGTTAAATCCTGGCCTTGTTTGCAGTGAGTTATTCTATTAATTTTTCTGTTTGTCTTGCGTTGTCTTGCGTTGTCTTGCGTTGTCTATGTTCTCTATCACTGTGTTTGATGGTACAGCTTTACTTTGCTATAGCTATGTGCTATAGTTTACTCTTATTAGTGGTTTTTACCTGTGAACATAATTCCACACTTATATGACTCTGATGTTATAATGTTAATTGTTTTATTGTTTTATTCTTTTATGTAAAGCACTTTGGCATGCCCTTGGCTTTTAAATGTGCTCTATAAATAAAGATTGTTGTTGTTGTTCTGTTCTGCCCGTGTGTTACTGTATCTAGTCCGTGTTTCTTAGTTTGTGTCTTTTCTTGTGTAAGTTCCTGTTTTATTGTGAAGGTCTGTGTCTTATGTGAGTGTTTTCAGTTTGCCTCCCTAGTCTCGTCATGTTAATCACTCCCAGCTGTGTTCCCACCTGTATGTAATCTCCCTGTGTTCTCTGAGTGTATTTAAGTTGTGTCTTCTGTCATAGTAATTGCTGATTCGTCTGTGTTATTTCCCTTCCACCCTTCTGTGTTGATTCTCTGGTCATTCTCCCTGCAAGTCACGTTCGTATTCCGCAGCCTGCAGTTTGGATCCATTATTATTCACACGGCTTGCCCCGGCAAACCGTGACAGATAAAGCATCTTGAACAGCTCTGTGTTGACATATGAACACTGTAGACTCACAGTTGAGTGTCTGTATGAAGATAAAGAGAACATATCCTCAGACATCATCAAAAATGAGACTTGTTAGACTGTTAAACATCTCACCACTGTTTCCTCTCTGTTGTTGTTCACTTACTTTCAAGTCTCTTCTTACTGTCAGTGTCTTTAATGTTGTTATTGTTTTTCTTTAGGTGAAGATGTGAAAACGACAAAATCAGCAAAATCACCAATTAAATTAACATCAACAATAACAAACATGTGGACAAGAAAAGATGAAATAAAACCATCAGAGGGGACACTGACAGCACCATCAAATAGTCAATCAGGAGGTAGAGACTGAATCTCTCTTCTTTTAAAGTGTGGGTGTCAGAGTGAGACTTGGCTCTATGTATTGAGAAATTCATGTTCATGTTTATCATGTTTTAATAATCTCTCCAGTTCCCTCAGGGTTTATCATCATTTCTGTGGGTTTAGCGGTGCTCTTAATAACTGTTGTGGTGATCAAAATTGTTTCTGTCTTTTCAGATTTTCTGTATTTGTTGAGATGCATCATCGTGTCTGTGGGTTTAGCAGCTCTCTTAATATCTGCTGTTACAGTCAACATGTGGATGAAAACTAAAGGTGAGAACATTCACAGATGAAACTTTTATACATAAAAAGCTTTGAGTTTAACTGTTTACTGTACTCTTGTTTTAATTATTTTGTCTTTTCAGTAAGCAAAACACAGTTGGAGAAAACCACTGTGAGTTTGAACACTCAATAGTCCTCTCTAACTTTATAGAGCAAAATCTCTTTGTGGTGTCTGTTCCTGTTTGACACGGTTGATATACAAAGATAGAAAATAATGAAAGATAAGAATATACTGTGCTGACCATGTTCAACTGAAACTTAACTGTAATCATAAGGAATCTAAAAAAAATCACGAGAGTGAAAACATCAGACAAATGAGCAAAATAATATCACAAAGTATGAATATCTGTCACGGTCCTGTGGGGGGGACCCAGTGTTTTGTGCCTTTAATCATTAATAGTCTTTGTTTTCATTATTATTTAGAATTTTTAGTCTCTTGGTTTCTGCGCTCTTCCTGTGATCCATGTGTCCTTTGTGTCCCCTGTCAGTCGTGTCTCCTTGTTTCAGCGTAAAGTCTGTGTCTTCTTGTTTGACTTTGACAGTCTTGTGTGCCGTGTTAGTTTTTTCCGTTTTCCTTCTTCCGGGTCTCGTTGCGTGTGGTTTCTCCAGCTGTGTTTTCCTCCTGTGTCTCATTCCTTCATTACCTTTGTGTTCCTCTGTTTGTTGCTGGGTCGTCTGTGTTTCTCCTTCTGCTATTTCTGTTTTCATTGGCCCTTGTCTCAGATTTTCATGTTTCATATTCAGGCTTTATTCTCAGGTTTAGATTCTTTATATTTATTTCTAGTTTTTCCCAGTTCAGGTTTTAGTTAGTTTTTCACAGTCTCTGATCGCCTTTTGTTTTGGTGTTTTTTGCAGCCCACAATAAAGGCTCGCTTTTTGTTAAACATTCTCCTGCATCTCTGTGTCTGCATTTGGGTCCACGTTCTCTCCTCTTCAGGCCATCTGCCTCATCAGACGTGACAATATCAGAGAGAATCTAAAGTGTGTTGTGTTGTTTTCCACAGGAGCATAATGATGAGGGTGAAGATGGAGTGAACTATGAAAATATTGGAGACTCTTCTGCTTCTGTCAGACTCCACTGATCAACAACTCAAACATCATCTCATCACATAAATTAGCCCATTGCTGTTGAAAACACTGTGTGTCTGTGTGTGTGACTGGGTCTTTGTCTGAGACTTGCTGAGCCTTGACCACTGTGGGACATGGTTATAGAAGGTGAGGGTTGCTCCTCCCTTCCACTCCCTTCTGGTCATTGCCCATGAGAACAGTCCTGAGCTCATGCTTGGATGGTTCTGGCTCTTAAACATTCACCATGGGAGCTCTTTCTGGGCCTCCCTTGTCATTCGTTTCTCCTTCTACTTGTGTCAGCACACGGTTGTCATCTGGACGTGTGGGCTTGGGTCTGCAGTAGTCTTGGGGTGGAGGGCCCAACTAAACTATGTGTTTCTCTTTCATATAAACACAGACATGCAAGATTGTGCATTTTTCTGAGGTGCTGTTTGTTTTTTGTATGTTTTTCTTACAGGTGCAACAGGTGGTGATCTGCTGAGTTGAGCTATGTGTGCTGTGTCCTTTTGGTTTTGTCTTCTCTCAATTTTTCTCTGTTTTTCTTTTTTCCCTTTCTCCTCTCTACCCATTCTTACCTCTCCCTACCTGTCAGCTCTGGTATTGATCAATTACACATAAGTTAATGTGAATAACAATGAAAATGAATAAATCAAGTAGAATAAAAAGAAAGACTAAGATAAGAAACCTATACAAAATTCATATAGCTCCTGGCAAGCAAATGTGTTGGTACAACAGAGCATTCAGATCATGTTTCTGATTGTGAATGCTGTTGGACAAGACAGGTTTAAATAAAGGAAACAAAAATTACATTTTGATTTTATCTCATATTTAGCTAAAAACTTTTTCATGTACATTTAGATTGATCTAACAAGTAAAATACCGTACAACAATTATTTATCCTTTATTTAATTATGATAAACTGAATCTTTTGTTTGTTTAAATTTGCTGTTGATGATTTTTATTAAAGGTTACCCACTGAGTTAAAAATGACAGCTTATTCATTGCTGTTTAAATTTTGTGTTATTTGATTGTTAGTCTTCATACTTTATTTTTATTCCTGAGGTTAATTTTAATGGGATTTAATAACAGTAACAGATCTAATGATCCAAATTAAAACTTTTTGCTTTTTTGCTGCACGATAATAAGAATAAATGTAAATATGTTTGTGGACAACTTTGTGTGTTTTTAAACTCTCTCCATCTCACACCTCACACACACCTGATCCCTCCACCACAGACCACAGTACAATCTACCGTCTGTTATTGTCTCCAGTTTGACTTCCTCTTCTTTCATATTCAGTATTAAACTTTTACTCTGCTGGTTCGAACAGCTCTGTTTGTACTGAACTTGTATTATAACATTTCCAAACATGTGCAAACATCTGCTTTCATTGTTAATATTATTCTTCTGAATTATACTTACACAACATTAAAAAAATAATATGGACCTGCTGTGTGTAGAAACTGCTGTGAATCCTAAAGACAGTTTAGTGTCACGTTCATCGATGTGTTAACCATTTATCTGTCAGAGGTTCATCTGGTCATCATGAAACCTCCAGAGCTCTGCTGCTGTTGTACCCACATTCTCACCAAACACTTCCCCTTCACTTCTCAGAATGAATGACTTCAGAGGTTCAAAGAGGAACAAACAGGTCACAGACCACTAACACATCTGATCTGTGTTCTTATCAAGCTGCTAACAGCGCTCACTGTGGCAGTGTTAGCATGTTTCATTGCAATCATTAAGACTCAGATTCTAGTGTGTAAATAATTTGAGTCTTCACCCTATTTCATGTGTGCAGACAAACATCATCATAAACCTATTTTCTAATAAGAAACACAATGTACAGAAGAGCTGCGTTAATGTAAACACTCACCTCATCTAACAGTCTTCACACATTTAACTTCCTGTGTTCTTTTAATGATCAAGACAGTTTAAACTGTTGAACAGTCCTTTAAAGGAAAAACAGGGGAGTTTGCAAAAGAGATTAAAAACAAAAGTTATTAAATGTTAAAAAGGATTCAGCAAATTTTATATCTACATTAAGACAGAGGGGCAGATACAGATGAGTTCAGATCTGTATCATACAGATTCAGTAAGAGGAGAGTAAAGGAGTGATGTCACTATGAGGAAGTGAGCAGGAAGTTGATGCTGTGTTCATCTCTGAGAGCAAGAACAGAGACTGAGAGAGACAGAGAAGCACGATGGCTGCATTCACATGGATTCAAATGTCTTCATTACTGATTCTGATGCTTCAGTTTAAAGGTAAGTGTACATAGAAACACATTCAATTAATACACTGCATTATTATCACAATGGTAAATGGCCTGCATTTGTATAGCGCTTTTCTAGTCCCTAAGGACCCCAAAGCGCTTCACACTACATTCAGTCATTCACCCATTCACACACACATTCACACACTGACGATGGCAAGCTACATTGTAGCCACAGCTGCCCTGGGGCGCACTGACAGAGGCGAGGCTGCCGGACACTGGCGCCACTGGGCCCTCTGACCACCACCACTAGGCAAACATGGGGTTAGTATCTTGCCCAAGGATATTTAGCATGCAGCCAGGAGGCAGCCTGGGATCGAACCACTGACCTTCTGATTAGTGGCTGACCTGCTCTGCCACCTGAGCTACAGCCACCCCTACAGTGTTATTTATTCTTCCTTTAACTGAGACAGTCATGATTAACTTTTTGACTTGAGCTGACTCTTGGAAACTAAAGTTGAAACTTGTGTTGTATTTAAAATAAACTTCACATTATAAACATAACACTCATATTCATAACATATTTGATGTTTCACATCTCTCTCTCTCTCTTTTTTTTTCAACAGGAACAACTGAGCAAAATCAAACTGTCACAGCTGGACGTGGACATGATGTTACTCTGCCTTGTAAAAATGTGATACAAGGTCAGCATAACTGTATCAGTACTACCTGGATCTTCAGTGATTCAAGCAGCTCAGTAGAACTCTTTGAGTTTGGGCAGATTAAAGAAGCCAAACCTGAATCAGACAGACTGAGTGTTTCTGCAAACTGTTCTCTGGTTATAAAGAAGGTCACAGATCAGGATGTTGGTCGTTTTACCTGCAGACAGTACAAAACAGCAACAGGATCACAAGAAGGTCCAGACTTTATGATTGATCTGTCTGTTATTAACAGTGAGTATTTACATCTTAATGTTTTCAGCTCAAACTGTCCTGTTAGAACAACAAACTGAAACACCACAATAATTATGATCACAGTGATGAAGTTCATTTTTCTATTGTTGCTTTTCTCTTACAATATCTCCATCTTCACCAGTGTGTGTACATGAGAACAATGATAAAGCATCTTGAACAGCTCTGTGTTGACATATGAACACTGTAGACTCACAGTTGAGTGTCTGTATGAAGATAAAGAGAACATATCCTCAGACATGAGGCATCATCAAAAATGAGACTTGTTAGACTGTTAAACATCTCACCACTGTTCCCTCTCTGTTGCTGTTCACTTACTTTCAAGTCTTTTCTTACTGTCAGCATCTTTAATGTTGTTATTGTATTTCTTTAGGTGAAGATGTAACAACGACAACAAAATCAACAAAATCCCCAATTAAACCCACATTAAAAGTAACAAACATGTGGACAATGAAAGAAGAAGTAACAACATCAGAAGGAACGGTGACAATAGCGTCAAATACTCCATCAGCAGGTAGAGACTGAATCATTTACTCAAGCCTAAAGTCTCCAGATTGACTCTGTGGTTTTGATGGAGAGTTTCTTTGGTTCAGTTTCAAGTCAAGTCAAGTCAAGTCAACTTTATTTGTCAATTCTGCCACATGTACAGGACATACAGAGAATAGAAATTTCGTTACTCTCAAACCCTAGTGATTAAAAAATGCAAATAAAATAATTAAAAAGTAAAAATTTTAATAAATACAATACAATTTTACGTATAACAAAAAAAAATCTATGCAATATACAATATACAATATTCAGGTAAGGGTAAATGACATTGAGTGTAAACCAGGCAGAGTAGTGCAAATAGGCAAATAGTGCAAATGGAGATTTAGTAATATACGGTAAGAGATAGTATAACAACAAAGTCTTATGAGGTGATGGCAGTCCAATGCTCCACAAAGTGACTGGTAACTGGTGCAGGCCAGTGAGTGAGTCAGAGAGTGTGTGTGTGTGTGTGTGTGTGTGTGTGTGTGTGTGTGTGTGTGTGTGTGTGTGTGTGTGTGTGTGACAGAGTTCAGTGAGACTGTGGAGGGGAGAGGGGGCAGAATCGGGAGGGAGTTAAGCTTCCTGACAGCCTGATGGATGAAGCTGTCCTTCAGTCTGCTGGTCCTGGCCTGGAGACTCCGCAGTCTCCTCCCTGACGGCAGCAGCTTGAAGAAGCTTTGCATTGGGTGCGTGGGATCAGCCGCTATGCAAAGGGCTTTTTTAGTGTGACGGGTGCTGTAAATGTCCTGGAGGGAGGGGAGAGAGACACCAATGATCCTCTCTGCAGCTCTCACTATGCGTTGGAGGGTTCTATGACAGGACGCATTGCAGGCTCCAAACCACACAGTGATGCAGCTCGACAGGATGCTCTCGATGGTGCCTCTGTAGAAAGTGTACATGATGGGGGCTGGTGCTCCTGCTCTTCTTAGTTTGCGGAGAAAGAAGAGACGCTGCTGTGATTTCTTGGCCAGTGCTGTGGTGTTGTACGTCCAGGAGAGATCCTCTGTGATGTGCACACCCAAGAACTTGGTGCTGCTCACTCTCTCCACAGACGCTCCGTCAATGGTCAGAGGAGCATGTTGGGTGTGCCTTCTCCTGAAGTCCACAACAATCTCCTTTGTCTTCTCCACATTCAGAGAGAGATTGTTGTCAGCACACCACGTGGCCAGGCGTCTCACCTCACTTCTGTAGTCGGTCTCATCCCTGTTGCTAATGAGACCCACCACCGTTGTGTCGTCCGCAAACTTGATGAAGAGGTTGGAGCTATATGATGGAGTGCAGTCATGGGTCAGCAGAGTGAAGAGGAGGGGGCTCAGCACACATCCCTGCGGGGCCCCCGTGTTTAAAATGATGGTGCTGGATGTATTACTGCCAACCCGTACTGCTTGAGGTCTTCCGGTGAGGAAATCCAACAGCCAGTTGCACAGTGAGGTGTTGAGCCCCAGCTGGACCAGTTTTTGAATGAGCTGTTGGGGGATTATAGTGTTGAATGCTGAACTGAAATCTATGAACAGCATTCGAACATATGAGTCTTTTTTGTCCAGGTGTGTGAGTGCCGAGTGGAGTGCAGTGGAGATGGCATCATCGGTTGAGCGGTTGGGCCGATACGCAAACTGGAAGGGATCCAGGGAGGGGGCAGGACAGTCTTGATGTGTTTCATGACTAGTCGTTCGAAGCACTTCATCAGGATGGGAGTAAGTGCAACAGGACGGTAGTCATTAAAGCAGGAGGGAGATGACTTTTTTGGAACCGGAATGATTGTGGTGGCTTTAAAACATGTGGGGACGACAGCCTGGATGAGTGATATGTTGAAGATGTCTGTGAAGACATCAGTGAGTTCCACTGCACAGTCTCTCAGTACACGACCAGGAATGTTGTCAGGACCCGGAGCTTTACGTGCATTGATCCTGCTGAGGGATCTCCTCACGCTGTCCGGGGACAGAGTCATCACCTGGTCACCAGGAGGGGGTGGGGTCTTCTGTGCAGTGGTGCTGTTTCGGACTTCAAAGCGAGCAAAGAAAGTATTCAGCTCGTTCAGCAGGGGGATAGTGCTGCTGAACGTTTATTTAACATTTAACAACTTAAAATCTTTAATGGTTTGAGGTGTTTACAGGGTTCCAGTATTACAAATCTTTAACAAAAACATTCTAAATTATTTGAAACTTGTATTGATAATAAGAAAGATTAGTGAGTGTTAGCTGATTTTTGTACTTTTTGTTCTTGGTTTTTTTTTAGTATACTTTAATTAGAATTTAGAATAAATACTACAGCTAAAAAGTCCTCAGTCCAAAAACACATTCAATCGTCACCACTGTTAGAAAACTGACTGCTTTTCTCACATTTGAAAATCTTTTTTATTTTTGAACTTAACAAAAGGTTAAAGTAAATTTTTTTTATTATTTTCAGATTGTCTGTATTTGTTGAGAATTATCATTGTGTCTGTGGGTTTAGCAGCTCTCTTAATATCTGCTGTTACAGTCAACATGTGGATGAAAACTAAAGGTGAGAACATTCACAGATGAAACTTTTATACATAAAAAGCTTTGAGTTTAACTGTTTACTGTACTCTTTTTTTAATTATTTTTAAAATTATTTTCAGGAAGCAAAACACAGATGGAAAAAAATAATGTGAGTTTGAACACTCAATAGTCCTCTCTAACTTTATAGAGCAAAATCTCTTTGTGGTGTCTGTTCCTGTTTGACACGGTTGATATACAAAGATAGAAAATAATGAAAGATAAGAATATACTGTGCTGACCATGTTCAACTGAAACTTAACTGTAATCATAAGGAATCTAAAAAAAATCACGAGAGTGAAAACATCAGACGAATGAGCAAAATAATATCACAAAGTATGAATATCTGTCACGGTCCTGTGGGGGGGACCCAGTGTTTTGTGCCTTTAATCATTAATAGTCTTTGTTTTCATTATTATTTAGAATTTTTAGTCTCTTGGTTTCTGCGCTCTTCCTGTGATCCATGTGTCCTTTGTGTCCCCTGTCAGTCGTGTCTCCTTGTTTCAGTGTAAAGTCTGTGTCTTCTTGTTTGACTTTGACAGTCTTGTGTGCCGTCTTAGTTTTTTCCGTTTTCCTTCTTCCGGGTCTCGTTGCGTGTGGTTTCTCCAGCTGTGTTTTCCTCCTGTGTCTCATTCCTTCGTTACCTTTGTGTTCCTCTGTTTGTTGCTGGGTCGTCTGTGTTTCTCCTTCTGCTATTTCTGTTTTCATTGGCCCTCGTCTCAGATTTTCATGTTTCATATTCAGGCTTTATTCTCAGGTTTAGATTCTTTATATTTATTTCTAGTTTTTCCCAGTTCAGGTTTTAGTTAGTTTTTCACAGTCTCTGATCGCCTTTTGTTTTGGTGTTTTTTGCAGCCCACAATAAAGGCTCGCTTTTTGTTAAACATTCTCCTGCATCTCTGTGTCTGCATTTGGGTCCACGTTCTCTCCTCTTCAGGCCATCTGCCTCATCAGACGTGACAATATCAGAGAGAATCTAAAGTGTGTTGTGTTGTTTTCCACAGGAGCATAATGATGAGGGTGAAGATGGAGTGAACTATGAAAATATTGGAGACTCTTCTGCTTCTGTCAGACTCCACTGATCAACAACTCAAACATCATCTCATCACATAAATTAGCCCATTGCTGTTGAAAACACTGTGTGTCTGTGTGTGTGACTGGGTCTTTGTCTGAGACTTGCTGAGCCTTGACCACTGTGGGACATGGTTATAGAAGGTGAGGGTTGCTCCTCCCTTCCACTCCCTTCTGGTCATTGCCCATGAGAACAGTCCTGAGCTCATGCTTGGATGGTTCTGGCTCTTAAACGTTCACCATGGGAGCTCTTTCTGGGCCTCCCTTGTCATTCGTTTCTCCTTCTACTTGTGTCAGCACACGGTTGTCATCTGGACGTGTGGGCTTGGGTCTGCAGTAGTCTTGGGGTGGAGGGCCCAACTAAACTATGTGTTTCTCTTTCATATAAACACAGACATGCAAGATTGTGCATTTTTCTGAGGTGCTGTTTGTTTTTTGTATGTTTTTCTTACAGGTGCAACAGGTGGTGATCTGCTGAGTTGAGCTATGTGTGCTGTGTCCTTTTGGTTTTGTCTTCTCTCAATTTTTCTCTGTTTTTCTTTTTTCCCTTTCTCCTCTCTACCCATTCTTACCTCTCCCTACCTGTCAGCTCTGGTATTGATCAATTACACATAAGTTAATGTGAATAACAATGAAAATGAATAAATCAAGTAGAATAAAAAGAAAGACTAAGATAAGAAACCTATACAAAATTCATATAGCTCCTGGCAAGCAAATGTGTTGGTACAACAGAGCATTCAGATCATGTTTCTGATTGTGAATGTTGTTGGACAAGACAGGTTTAAATAAAGGAAACAAAAATTACATTTTGATTTTATCTCATATTTAGCTAAAAACTTTTTCATGTACATTTAGATTGATCTAACAAGTAAAATACCGTACAACAATTATTTATCCTTTATTTAATTATGATAAACTGAATCTTTTGTTTGTTTAAATTTGCTGTTGATGATTTTTATTAAAGGTTACCCACTGAGTTAAAAATGACAGCTTATTCATTGCTGTTTAAATTTTGTGTTATTTGATTGTTAGTCTTCATACTTTATTTTTATTCCTGAGGTTAATTTTAATGGGATTTAATAACAGTAACAGATCTAATGATCCAAATTAAAACTTTTTGCTTTTTTGCTGCACGATAATAAGAATAAATGTAAATATGTTTGTGGACAACTTTGTGTGTTTTTAAACTCTCTCCATCTCACACCTCACACACACCTGATCCCTCCACCACAGACCACAGTACAATCTACCGTCTGTTATTGTCTCCAGTTTGACTTCCTCTTCTTTCATATTCAGTATTAAACTTTTACTCTGCTGGTTCGAACAGCTCTGTTTGTACTGAACTTGTATTATAACATTTCCAAACATGTGCAAACATCTGCTTTCATTGTTAATATTATTCTTCTGAATTATACTTACACAACATTAAAAAAAAAATAAGGACCTGCTGTGTGTAGAAACTGCTGTGAATCCTAAAGACAGTTTAGTGTCACGTTCATCGATGTGTTAACCATTTATCTGTCAGAGGTTCATCTGGTCATCATGAAACCTCCAGAGCTCTGCTGCTGTTGTACCCACATTCTCACCAAACACTTCCCCTTCACTTCTCAGAATGAATGACTTCAGAGGTTCAAAGAGGAACAAACAGGTCTCAGACCACTAACACATCTGATCTGTGTTCTTATCAAGCTGCTAACAGCGCTCACTGTGGCAGTGTTAGCATGTTTCATTGCAATCATTAAGACTCAGATTCTAGTGTGTAAATAATTTGAGTCTTCACCCTATTTCATGTGTGCAGACAAACATCATCATAAACCTATTTTCTAATAAGAAACACAATGTACAGAAGAGCTGCGTTAATGTAAACACTCACCTCATCTAACAGTCTTCACACATTTAACTTCCTGTGTTCTTTTAATGATCAAGACATTTTAAACTGTTGAACAGTCCTTTAAAGGAAAAACAGGGGAGTTTGCAAAAGAGATTAAAAACAAAAGTTATTAAATGTTAAAAAGGATTCAGCAAATTTTATATCTACATTAAGACAGAGAGACAGATACAGATGAGTTCAGATCTGTATCATAAAGATTCAGTAAGAGGAGAGTAAAGGAGTGATGTCACTATGAGGAAGTGAGCAGGAAGTTGACGCTGTATTCATCTCTGAGAGCAAGAACAGAGACTGAGAGAGACAGAGAAGCACGATGGCTGCATTCACATGGATTCAAATGTCTTCATTACTGGTACTGATGCTTCAGTTTAAAGGTAAGTGTACATAGAAACACATTCAATTAACAAACTGCATTATGATCACAAGTGTTATTTATTCTTCCTTTAACTGAGACAGTCATGATTAACTTTTTGACTTGAGCTGATTCTTGGAAACTAAAGTTGAAACTTGTGTTGTATTTAAAATAAACTTCACGTTATAAACATAACACTCATATTCATAACATATTTGATGTTTCACATCTCTCTCTCTCTCTTTTTCTCAACAGGAACAACTGAGCAAAATCAAACTGTCACTGCTGGACGTGGACATGATGTTACTCTGCCTTGTAAAAATGTGATACAAGGTCAGCATAACTGTAACAGTACTACCTGGCTCTTCAGTAACTCAACTAAAACACCAGCAGTAACAGTCTTTGAACTTGGGCAGATTAAAGAAGCCAAACCTGAATCAGACAGACTGAGTGTTTCTGCAAACTGTTCTCTGGTTATAAAGAAGGTCACAGATCAGGATGTTGGTCCTTACACCTGCAGACAGTTCAAAACAGCAACAGGATCACAAGAAGGTTCAGACTTTGTGATTGATCTGTCTGTTATTAACAGTGAGTATTTACATCTTAATGTTTTCAGCTCAAACTGTCCTGTTAGAACAACAAACTGAAACACCACAATAATTATGATCACAGCGATGAAGTTCATTTTTCTATTGTTGCTTTTCTCTTACAATATCTCCATCTTCACCAGTGTGTGTACATGAGAACAATGATAAAGCATCTTGAACAGCTCTGTGTTGACATATGAACACTGTAGACTCACAGTTGAGTGTCTGTATGAAGATAAAGAGAACATATCCTCAGACATGAGGCATCATCAAAAATGAGACTTGTTAGACTGTTAAACATCTCACCACTGTTTCCTCTCTGTTGTTGTTCACTTACTTTCAAGTCTTTTCTTACTGTCAGTGTCAAAAACATCATCGACAACAAAATCCACAACATCAACAATTAAAGTAGCCATGAAAATAACAAACATATGGACAACAAGAGAGGAAGTAAAGACATCAGGAGGTAGAAACTGAATCCCTCTTTTTGGTTGTCTGGTTCTTAGACAACAAGTTTACTATGTGTGGAAAAATTCAATGTTTAACATGTTTAATAATCTCTCCAGTTTGGTCAGGGTTTATCATCATTCCTGTGGGTTTAGTAACACTGTTAATCATTGTTGTGGTGATCATCAGATGGAAGAAAATTAAAGGTGAAAACATTCACAGATTAAAGTTTATGATAAGTTGACTCATAAGTAAACTCATCTTTTTTTCTCTTTTCAGAAAACAAAACACAATGTGGCAACAACACGGTGAGTTCAAATTCAGCCATGTCATCTATATCATCATCTATTAACTCTATAGTTTCATACCAGACTGAGCCTATAATTGGAGATTAAATATTGGAATTTCAGGAGTGGGACCATGCCTCCCAACACGCTCCTTCTGGTTCTCATGTATATATATGGGTTCCCCCAGTTCTACAGGCTGCTCGTTCTCATTTACGTTCCCCACCCTCCCTCTCCTTTTCAATTCTTTAACTTCTTTACTTCTGTTTCGTACATTGGGATCTGCCAGCCCTGGCAGCCACCGCCAGTCCCCTTTGAGGCCTTCCCCAAACCACTAAAACACTGTCAAACCTAAAATGAGGGCGTGGGCCCAGCTAGTTCAGTGACATAAAGTATCAAAGGTTCAAAGGAAGAAACAAGGACTGGGAAATACATTGAATTCATTGATTAAATATTCTTTAGATTAAATTTGTTGTTTACACTGAGCCGATTTTAAAAATAAAACTGTATTTTTTCAGGGACTGAGCTTAAACCCTGCAGATACTCAGTCTGGTCCAGGATCCAGTCAGGACATGGTGAGATCACACACTACTCCCAGAATAAAGTTAGTTTCAACAGAGAAGAGCAGAAACTGTGATGTGATGAGGACCTGATGCTGAACTTAAACAGATGTGAAACAGACTCATTATAAATCCACATATTACTGAGCAGTCATTGTGTTGTATTCACTGTGCAGGCTGATGCTGATGATGGTGTTTCCTACGTCTCCATCAGTTTCACCAAGAAGTCCAAGAATAAATCCAGGGTAAGAATTTGATATTCATACAGATGGTGTTAGTAATAACTTCACCATTTTCAAAGCTCCTGTCAGGTTATGTCTTTAAGACATTTTTGTATTATTTTCTTAAAGTCCCGTGGTGATCATGATGATGATGATGGTGACACTGTGACCTACAGCACTGTGAAAGCTTCCTCTTCACCTGCTGGAATTTCCCCTGATCCCAACAACCTCTACTCCACCATCAATTACCCAAAGAAATAGGATGTTACTCATGCTAAGTTTTTTAACTAGATAGATAGATAGATAGATAGATAGATAGATAGATAGATAGATAGATAGATAGATAGATAGATAGATAGATAGATAGATAGATAGATAGATAGATAGATAGATAGATAGATAGATAGATAGATAGATTAGTCAAACATCAAGTTATGTGATTATGTTTACTTGAGAATACAAAGACTGCAGGATTACTTTTTCATACCACTGCATGTGCTCATAGATTCAGTGGATTACTTTGAACAAGGTGAACATTATTACGATGAATATTATTACATTAAAATTCACCTTAAGGTTTCTTAAATCGATTTAGGTCATTTACAAAACCGTTTTTAAGTAGAATATAAAAACAAGTAAACAAAAAACTAAACCAACACAAAACACAAAGTTACAAATAGTGTACTAGTGAAAATAACATGTCTGATTGCACATGCCTACTTTGTGTTAACCAGAATCCTTAAATAGTAGTTAGTATTTCAGGGCTCTGGTGATGTGTCTTACTATGCCGTGCTGACCTGCTTTCCACCTTCATGGTACAGTAAGAAGAATCTGAGCTTTTTAATGCATGCTAAACTTTTTGCTATAAATACACCAACACTGCAGCAGTGCTTTCAATGATATCCTGTGATTATTGGAGTCAATATAGTGAAATAAATGTATGGGTTAAAGTACACTTTGGTCTATGCACAGACAAAGTATGTGATGGAACAGCATGGTTAGCAGGTGACAGCAAATATTCAGACTCACATATGACAGTGTTAGATAAATGAAAATATTCTGCATGTTCATATAAATACATTAATGAAACACTGCACTAAGATTAACATTAAAAACTATCACAGTAGTGATCTCCCTACAACTGTTTAATTCTGGAGCAATTTGCACTAAAAACAGAACTGTGTAAATGTTAGACTTTTCATTAGGCTGACATTTAGTAGTAAGCAGTAAGTGTGAAGTATAAGTAAACTGTTTTCTTTTCTGATTTTTAATTTATGATTAATCGCTGATTGTACACCAAACTTTATGGTCCTTTCTTAAATTCTTAAGGACAGTAAATTCAAGAAAAAATAACAGCAAACAGACATTTGTCACCAGCTGTCTTCATGAGAAGTTCACAGAAAGAAGAAGTGCATGATGTGCATGTGGTCAGCATTAGAGGGTTAAACCTGCACAGCTCTGCATATCCTCACCAAACCACTTCCCCTTCACAAAAAATACATACAAAAAAAGAGACAGGAAAGAAAAGGTTCAATGGGACCACCCATACATTTAATGGGTTTTGTTGGTTGTTTTTGTGCAGTACTCTTTCCTGGCATCGTTGTATTATACTCAATTGTATTTAGCATTTGTATTCTATTTTATTCTATTGTATGTAGTATTTTATTTTATTTTATTTTATTCTACTATGTACAGTTCTGCACAGTATCTTATTGATATCTTATTCCAGTGGGTTCTTTTTCTTCTAATTTTTCTATGTAACTTTGCACTGTCCACTGCTGTAACAAAACAAATTTCCCACGCGTGGGACTAATAAAGGTTATCTTATCTTATCTTTTTCCTAAATGCTAGCACTGGTGACGTGCTGCACATTCCCTATTTTATCTTTTATGATGGAAAATATCTGCTCTATCTTAGTTATTGAGCTGGGAGAGGACATCAGTGACAGTAACTGATGTTTTATTACATAGTATGTTTTTTTTATTTTATTTTTTGCGGCCTGTCTGAGACCTCAGAGCACAGTATCAGCAAGCATTTAATGTTCTCTCCAGTTATCCTTCCTGTTCTTTCATCTTCAATTTTAAATATTTAATTAATGGTTTGAACAGTTTTGTTTGTACTAACCCTTTTCTAAATAATGCATGAATGGCTCTCCTTACATTTCAGCTGTTATATGATTGGAAATTATACTCAGACAGCATTAAAAACAAGATAAAATGATCTAATATATGTCGAAATGTGTGAAACCTCAACATAGTATATTCTCACGCTCATCAGTGTCTTAACCATCTGTCAGAGGTTCATCTGGTCATCATGAAACCTCCAGAGCTCTGCTGCTGCTGTACCCACATTCTCACCAAAGCACTTCTGCTTCACTTCTCAGAAAACAACATCAACAAAAAATAAAAGACTTTAGAGTTCAACGAGGAACCAACAGGTCTCAAGCTACTAACACATCTCATTTAGTGCTCTTATCAGCAGTCACTGCTGCAGTATTACTGTTTCATTGTGAACAGTTAAATCAAATTTTGAGATTGAATCTTGACCTCTTTTTATGTGTGCAGGAAAACATCATCATGAACCTGTTTTCTAATAATAAACCAAACATACAGGAGACTTGGATTTATGCAACGACTTATCTCACTAACAGTCTTCACACGTTTAACTTCCTCTATTCTATTGTTGGGGGATTCCAGCTTCATCTCCACAACATTACTGGCCTTGCTGGTCAGTTTATTGAGTCTGTTGGCATCTGTGACCCGTCACCTGATGCCCCAGCGTGCAACAGCATAGAGGATGGCACTGAGCATTGTCCGACAGATGTTGTAGGACCTCAGCTGCCTCAGAAAATAGAGACGACTCTGGCCCTTCCTGTAAAGTGCAATGGTGTTTTAAACCTAGTCCAGTTTATTGTCTATGTGTACTCCAAGGTATTTATAGTCCTCCACAATGTCCACATCGACCCCCTGGATTGAAACAGGGGTCAAGGGTTACCTAGTCTTCCTAAAATCCATGATCAGTTCCTTGGTCTTTGCCACGTTGAGCTGCAGATGATTCTGCTCGCACCACGTGACAAAGGAGTCGACCACAGCCCGGTACTCTGTCTCATCATCCCTGCTGATGCATCCAACAACCACAGAGTCATCAGAAAACTTCTGAAGATGGCAGGTCTCTGTGCAGTGGCTGAAGTCTGTGGTGTAGAGGGTGAAGAGGAAGGGGTAGAGTACAGTCCCTTGTGGTGCCCCTGTGTTGCTGATGACCTTGTCAGACACACAATGTGGAAGACGCACATATTGTGGTCTTCCTGTCAGGTAATCAACAATCCAGAGGCATCTATCTGCATCGCTGTTAGCTTATCACCCAGGAGGGTTGGCCTGATGGTGTTGAATCCACTGGAAAAGTCAAAAAACGTGACCCTCACAGTGCTCGCCGGCTGGTCCAGATGGGTGTAGACACAATTGAGCAAGTAGTTGATGGCGTCCTCAGATCCAAGGCGGGGCTGATAAGCAAACTGAAGGGGATCCTGATGTGGCCTGACTATGGGTCGGAGCTGGTCCAGGATGAGTCTTTCCAGAGTCTTTCGTCTCTGAGACTGTGTCATTTGTGAACGTGAGAGCAAGAACAGAGACAGAGACAGAGACAGGCAGTGAGGATGTGCTTTTAACTTTTTGACTTTAGGTGATTCTTGGAAACTAAAGTTGAAATTTAAATGTGTTGTATTCAAAATAAACTTCACATTATAAACATAACACTCATATTCATAACATTTGATGTTTCACATTTCTCTTTTTTTCTCAACTGAGGAACATCCAACTGTTCTTGAATCTTCAGTGATACAGTCAGCTCAGTAGCACTCTTTGAACGTGGGCAGATTAAAGAAGTTAAACCTGAATCTAACAGACTGAGTCTTTCTGCAGACTGTTCTCTGGTTATAAAGAAGGTCACAGATCAGGACGTTGGTTGTATTCACAGATTAAAGTGGATCATAAATAGAAATAGAAATTATGATGCTGTCCCAGCATGGTATCCACCCATGGGCAGGGCCTACAGCCTCCCTCACCTGGAGCTGATTCAGGCAACTAGGTTGGAGATTTAAGCTGCTCGCTGACACTGCTTCCTCGCCAGTTTGTCAACTACCCTATGTTGGTAACCAGGCCTCACACTTCATGCCAGTAAGTCTCAAGTGCTTTGCTTACTTGTGATCTTGTGTTCTAGTTGCTCCTGGGTATTCCACAACGCTGAACAACTCATCCTGGAAATCCGGTTCACCTGCCTGCCCTCCTGCCCTTACACTACCACGGAACCTTCCCCGCTCAGGACAGCCGACACACACCACCAAACCCACCCGGACCGCACCCCCTCTCCTTCAACACTTACATCAGCCACCTGCACATTAAGACGAAGATTTTCATAGTTCCCACCCTCTCCAGAACTCCTCATTGGCTAAGATTTTAACACTGCTCTCCTCTCTTCCATATCGTACCTAATCACCAGCCCAGCTCCCGTTGCTTTCTTGGACCTGCCACCTTGCTTTATTCCTCTCTCCTAGCCAAGACCCCACACCCCATTTGTCAAGCCTTAAGCCATTGTAAATATCATCCTTGTGCTAGTTAATAAAATTTTTAAAACCTTTCCTCAGCCTCCACTTTGAGTTCTCTGCACATGGGTTTGGTTTTGGTACTCGGCCTCCGGGCCTTTTTGTGACAATATACCTGTATGTGCACTGTAGATATGATCTTGAATGATAGTTTACAGTAATTTATTATGTGTCTTGTTTGATGCCCGTATTCATTATTATGAACAAAATGTTGAGTATTTTGGACTAGTAGTTGTTATAGTTTAGTCTCAGTTTTACTGTTGAATTTGTTCCCTTAGAGTTTCCTGTCATAGCTTTTTGTGCCAATTTTCTTATGTGAAGTTGATTCATGTGTCTGTTCCCACCTTTAGTTATGGTTCTCACTTCACTGTTTTATTGTCTTTGTGTTTAGTTTTACTAATCAAATTGTCTTTGATTATTTTCACCTACATCTCATCATCCAACTGCATCCACTTCCTGTAATCATGGTACCCTCATTTATAAGCATATAAGTCTTTATAAGTCTTTCCTTCAGTCTTTGTCTCAGTGTCTCTTATCCTGCCTGGGATTACTCAGTTGGTTTTGAACTCTGTTTATTCGTTTCGTGAACTTTGTATTTTGGACATTTTATCAGTGGAAATAAAGGCTTTTTAATGAGTCAGTCAGTCTTTTGTGTTCATTTTAGTCTGGAAACATGAACATAATTACTTTCTCTTCAGGTAAATGCAAATTCAGTGACTGCTAAAAGTACTAAAGGGTGTGTGTGTGTGTGTGTGTGGGGGGGGGGGGGGGGGGGGGGGGATATTTTGAGTACACCTGAAACAGCCACAGTTGGACTGAAACTTATTGGAGAGAAGCTGCTTCTAGTTTAGTTCAGTAAGTGTCATCTACAGATTTCTGTCCACTGATATGAGGTTTAGTAGATGTGTACTCATTTAATCTATTTAAAAGGTTTTTAAATCATTAATTTAAAAGAAACAGGAAATGACAGCATTGTTGTCAGGTGACATATTAAATGCACAAACCAACACATGACACTCCAATAAAATAGCACTTCACTACCTTAGGATTAATAGAAACTCATTCAAAACCATGACAGTAGTGATCTCCCCACAATGATGGTTTAATTGTGGAGATATTACTACTAAATATCAGAAACATGTATTTTGTTAGATCTTCGACTAGGCTGACCCCAGTACTGAACACCTTGTGTAGTAAAGTGTAGTATAACTAAACTGTTTTCTTTTCCGGGCGCATTAGGAGACTGAGCTATAACAAACTGTTATTGTTCTTTTTTCCTAGTTTTTGCTGGGATGGACAACAAGGGCAAATAAACATTTGTTACCATCTGCCTTCATGAGAATTACACACAAGGGTTCATTACTCAAAGCTTTTCAACACAGTGCTCTTTGGCGCCATGTTGTGGACAAAAGCATGAAAAGCAGCTTGAATCTACAACTTGATATGAACTGCTTGATAGTGACTGCCCACTCTACAGAGCTGAGTTTACAGCTTCTGTTTAATATCATGTGACAGTTCTGTGTGATATTGGGCTACCACTGTGGTGCTTTGAACGTGTATTTTTTGTGGGGGGAGGAGGGGATAACAATGTTATGTCTGTTTGATTAATAAATTTTTGATGAACAAACTTTCTTTGTTTGAACATGAGCCATCGTGTGTTCTCCCTTTGTTTGACATCTTGACATTTGAAAACATAACTGACAAAACAATCTTTATAATAATAAAAAAACACTCTTATAGTAGTTTGGGAGTATGCTTGTGCTGTGAGGTCCATGTGACTGCGTGGGTATGTAGCCTCTCCTTAGCTCTGGATTTAACCACCTTCTCTCTGTTTCAGTTGACTCTTGCTAAGTTCTCCATGTCACCTGTCTCATTTCACTGTGTTCAATAAAGTTTTGTTAAAGTCATCATCTTTCTGTCCATTTAGTCTGCTTTTGGGTCTACTACTGAATGAAAAATGACATCATAGTGCCGTATCACCCCATTAGATCTCTTTGCTGTCAGACTGCGGGCTGATGTGGTTCCAAGAGTATCTAGAATGGGAGGTCAGAATGGGAGAATGGGAGTGGTCATTGCTGCAATATTATCTTGTTTCCTTGCGAACATTAAGACTGAAATTCTGGTGTGTGAAGAATTTGTATCTTGACCTCTTTTCATGTGTCCTGAAAAAACCCAGCATGAACACTGTTTTCTAATAATAAGTCAACATGTAAACAATAGCTTCATTAATGCCACACTTACCTCATCTAACAGTCTTCACACATTTAACTTCCCCGTTTCGAGTGTTCATCACAATTTTTTCCATTGTTGTACAGTCCGTTTAAAGGGACGACAGGGGAGTCTGCAAAAAAGATTAAATATAAACGATAAAATTTAAAGATAATATTCATTTTGTATGTACACTGGGAGAGAGATGGAGCTAAGGATGGTTAAAAGCTATGAAGTGAAATAATTCATTCAGCAACACGAGACAAAAGGAGTGATGTCACTATGAGGAAGTGGGAAGGAAGTTGATGCTGTGTTCATCTCTGAGAGCAAGAAAAAGAGACTGGGAGAGACAGAGAAGCACGATGGCTGCATTCACATGGATTCAGATGTCTTCATTACTGATACTGATGCTTCAGTTTAAACGTCACACATTCAGTTGATAAAGTTCATTATTATCACAAGTGTTGCTTCCTTATTCTTCCTTTAACTCAAACAGTCTTGATGTACCTCCTGACTTTAGCTGACTCTTGGAAACTCAAGTTAAGCCTAAATAAGTTTTGTATTTAAAGAGCAAAGAGAGTTTTGGGCATTTCAATAAGGAGAGATAACTTGAAATAACTGAACATGATTTATTTAGATAGATAAATTAATGTATTTGGCGATTAGACTCTGATAACCCATGGCAGAAGCTCTACACATGGTTATTTTATCATTTAGCTCTGAGAGTAGAATTCGTAAGATTTTTGGTTTTCTTTTTTTTTTTTGCTTGTCCCGTTTGGCTCTTTTGCCATCAGAATTATTGTCTAAAGGCAAAGAAAGATGCCCAACAGATTTACTTTACTAAATGGACCTACCCAGCCTTGCCGTAATGGTCTATTTGATTTTATTTTCACTTGTTAAATATGGGACAGACTTGACTGGGGAAAAGAAATGGGAGAAAGAAAGGGAAATAAAAACAGTGGAGAGGAGGGACGGGGATAAAGGGCAAAAAACAAAAAACAACAAAATAAGCAGACAAAAAATACATATATTACATTATTGTGCAGCACGTAATATCGACAGCACACAGTGTGCTTTGAGGTAGGAGCCAAAAAGGGTGTAGTTTGTGTGTGTGAGCTCCCGTGTGTACACCTGTGAGCATGGACGCGCTTGTATTTAAAAGGTTCCTTCCTGTAATGATCTGCTAGAGGGTGTGGGGAGCCACAGCCCCGTCCTCCAGGGCATGAAGCAGGTATGGAGGAGATCAAAACTCCAGACATCCAGAGTGCCAGAGTGGGGGAGATAGGCCTCCATACCTTGGAGGGCCTGAGATGTCCCCAGAGAGGTGGCGTCTGATACCCAACCTGACATATAGACACAGACATACAGGCACACACAGATACAAACATCCATTCCCACCCTCATGCTCTCATATGCACTTTACTCAACACTCAACCAACGTGGAGACAAACATAGAGAGACACTGTATTTTTGAGATTTTTGGTTTTCTACTTTCCTTGCTGGTTATTAAGCTAAGGCTGATGATGTTTAGTGTACAACAAAAGGTAGAAGACCAAGATCAGAAAAACATGTTCATCACTGCTCTTTACATTTCTTCTTTTGTAGTTGATTGCTAGTCTTTATTCCTCATTTTTATCTCTGGTCTTTCTTGTTGAGCTGCAGTAACTGATGTTATGGTTGTTAGCACCCCCTCTGCTAGGGGACAGGAGGGGAGTAACATACACGAACCCTCACACGAAAACTGAGTAAAATAAAAGGTTTTATTGCAAACTTCAAACAAAGGACCGACAGAGCTGTTCAAAAGACCACTGGGCAACCAATTAACATGTAAAGCATTAACACAGGAAAAAAAAGTAAAAGTTAAGGGTTAACTAAGGCAAGCTAGCATCACAAAACTCACATCAAACTAAGTTCAACCATATACAGGGTTTAACAAACAAAGTTCAAAAAGAGAGGCGGGTGAGGAGGACACGGCACAGCAGCAGCCCTGTAGCGTGAAGGCTCTTCAGCCTTTTATAACTGCAGATGGACACAATCAGCCACTTATTGGCTCTTGGAGTATCATGGCATCCCCAGGTAGCCAATCACCTGCATGGACTGTCACACTTCAGTCTGCATAGAAGAGGGCCGGCACAGGTCTCCAAGTAACCAATCATCCACGAGTCCTGGCATGTTTGGATTTGCTTGAATAAAAAAAGGCAGTCTCGCTCCCTTCGAGGCTCAGGGCCGTAACATGCCCTATATTATAACTTTAATGTTATCTGTAACTATTTTTCTTTGATTTGGGGGTATGAAAATAAATCAAAAAAGTCAAAAGTATTTGAGATTTTATTGTATCTTTTGCGGCGCTTTCTCTCTTTGGCATCTCACACACATCTGATCCATGAACCTCAGACCACAGTACAAAAAACTATTATTGTCTCCAGTCTGACTTCCTGTTCATCTTCAGTATTAAATCTTTACCCTGCTAGTTTAAACAGCTCTGTTTGAACTGAACTCTAAACAGTCTTTTCTAAATAACATATAAATATATCTCCTGTGATATATTTATATATAATTGCAAATTATACCCATATTGCATTAAAAAATTGGATTAAAGGATGAGCGATGTGGGGAAAAAAGTGTGAAACTTAAAGACAGTTCAGTCACACACTTGTAGATGTGTCAGAAGTTCATCCGGTCATCATGAAACTTTTCGAGCACTGTTGCTGTTGAACCCACATTCTCACTGAAACACTTCCTCTTAACTACTGAGAAAAATTAGAAATAACAGGTATCTGACCACTAACACCTCTCATCTGTGTCCTTGTGACTGGTGCAGTCACCACTGTTAGAGCTGCTAACAGTGGTGACTGCACCAGTATCAGAACCTTCACATGATTCATGTATGCAGACAGACATCACCATGGAAACTGTTTTCTAATAATAAACCAAATGTACAGAAGAGCTGCATTAATGTCAACACTTACCTCATCTAACGGTCTTCACACCTTAAGTTCCTCTATTCTGTTATTGATTATTTTCTACTGATGTAGAGTCCTTGGTGATACGAGAGTCTGCAAATTACATTGAATATAAAAGTTAAAATAAAGTTCTTCACTTATTTAATATTTACATTTGGAGAGAGGGGGTAGGTAAGGAAACACCAAAGCTAAAAACTGAAATAATTCAGACACAGAGGAAAAGAAAAGGAGTGATGCCACTGTGAGGAAGTGAGCAGGAAGTTGATGCTGTGTTCGTCTCTGAGAGCAAGAACAGAGACTGAGAGAGACAGAGAAGCACGATGGCTGCATTCACATGGATTCAAATGTCTTCATTACTGATACTGATGCTTCAGTTTAAAGGTAAGTGTACATAGAAACACATTCAATTAATAAACTGCATTATTATCACAGGTGTTGCTTCTTTTTCTTCCTTTAACTGAAACAGTCATGATTAACTTTTTAACTTTAGCTGACTCTTTAATACAAAAGTTAAATCTTAAACTTGTGTTGTATTTAAAATAAACTTCACGTTATAAACATAACACTCATATTCATAACATATTTGATGTTTCACATTTCTCTCTCTTTTTCTCAACAGGAACAACTGAGCAACATCAAACTGTTCAAACTGTCACGGTTGAACGTGGACATGATGTTACTCTGCCTTGTAACACCTCGTTACAAGGTCAGCATAACTGTAACAGTACTACCTGGATCTTCAGTGATTCAAGCACCACAGTATCACTCTTTGAGTTTGGGCAGATTAAAGAAGCCAAACCTGAATCAGACAGACTGAGTCTTTCTGCAGACTGTTCTCTGGTTATAAAGAAGGTCACAGATCAGGATGTTGGTCGTTACACCTGCAGACAGTTCAAAACAGCAACAGGATCACAAGAAGGTCCAGACTTTGAGATTGATCTGTCTGTTATTAACAGTGAGTATTTACATCTTAATGTTTTCAGCTCAAACTGTCCTGTTAGAACAACAAACTGAAACACCACAATAATTATGATCACAGTGATGAAGTTCATTTTTCTATTGTTGCTTTTCTCTTACAATATCTCCATCTTCACCAGTGTGTGTACATGAGAACAATGATAAAGCATCTTGAACAGCTCTGTGTTGACATATGAACACTGTAGACTCACAGTTGAGTGTCTGTATGAAGATAAAGAGAACATATCCTCAGACATGAGACAGCATCAAAAATGAGACTTTTAAAACTGTTAAACATCTCACCACTGTTTCCTCTCTGTTGTTGTTCACTTACTTTCAAGTTTTTTTTTCTCACTGTCGGTGTCTTTAATGATGTTATTGTATTTCTTTAGATGAAGATGTAACAACAACCAAATCAATAACAGTAAAGTCCAGCACAAAAAAAACCATCAACAAAAAAATCCACAAATCTCTCTTATTTTAAAGTTTAATGTTTATATATCAAACTGGCTCTTAACTGTGTGTGGAGAGATTCAGTGTTTTGTTTTACATGTTTTAAATCTTTCCAGTTCAGTTGTGGTTTACTGACATCTAAAGTCAAATCATTAACCGTACGCTCTGTGTTTCTTTTAGATTCAGGTAAAGACTTGGAAATAGCAACATCAACAACAGTGAAGTTCACCACAAGAAAATCAGCAACAGAACCAACAAACATATGGACAACAAAAGAAGAAGTAAAGACATCAGAGGGGACACTGACACCAAATAATCAACCACATGGTAGAGACTGAATCTGTCTTCTTTGGAAATTTTAATGTCAGACTGAGTCTTGTCTGTGTGTGGACAGACCATTCTCACTCCCCAGGCATATACTTACGATTTGTCATGTCTCAACCCTAACCATAACCTTATCCCTAACCTTAACCACTTTAATGACGTTAGATAGTGTTTTCCAAAGTGATTTAAGTAAAATGAACGTACATGTGTAGATTCATTTCAAACGGTTCTCAAGTTTCCTCATTTTTCCGATCTCGTAATATAGGGACATGTTGGGTGCCCGGAAGTGTGATATACTGACGATTTGTCACCTAGCGTAAAATGTTAGGCTTTGGGAGTGAGAACATGTTGGTGTGCAAGAAATTCATTGTTTAACACATTTTAATAATCTCTCCAGTTCAGTCAAGGTTTATCGTCATTCCTGTGGGTTTAGCAGCACTCTTAATAATTGTTGTTGTGATCATCAGATGGAAGAAAACTAAAGGTGAAAACACTGACAGATGAACATTTAACATCATAAGCAGAATGAAGGAAATAAAATGTTGAATTCTTTGATTTCTAATGTGGAAGTTCAACTATTTTTTTTCTCTTGTCAGTAAACAAAGCACAACAGAGCGACAACATGGTGAGTTTAAATCTCCAGATAACAAGTTCTCTTTCACCAATGTTCTTTTCATCATCGTCTTTAGACTCTATAGTTCCACACCAGACAGAGACTCTAAATAACTTAAAGTCAGCTGGAAAATACTTTGAATCAGTTCCTCCTTGAAACAGTTTTGTTAATTCAGTATTATTTTGGTCACAAACTGTATTTTTGCAGCGACTGAGCTTAAACCCTGCAGACACTGAGTCTGGTCCAGGAACCAATCAGGAGACCAGTGAGATCTCTCAGTACTCCCAGTACAAAGTTACACTCAGTGTTATGTTTAGTTCAACAGAGAAGCTGAAAATGAATTTACTTCAATAGATGTGAAACAGTCCCATCATGAATTCACATACTGAGCAGTTTTTATATTGTGTTCACTGTGCAGGCTGATGCTGATGATGGTGTTTCCTATGCTTCCATCAGCTTCACCAAGAAGACCAAGAATAAAGCCCAGGTAAGATTTTGGTATTTACATTGATGATGTTAGCAGTAAGTTTGTGATTTTTAAAGCTCCTGTCAGTTTATTTATTAAATAACATCTTATAATATTTTTTCATATAGGCTTGTGGGGATGATGATGACACTGTGACTTACAGCACTATGAAAGTTCCCTCCTCACCTGCTGGACTTTCCACTGATCCCAGCGATCTCTATTCCACCATCAACAAACCAAAGAAATAGGGTGTTACTCATGAAATGTTTCTAGTTGTTTTTTCTGGATGCTGCATGAATGCTTGGATCATAGAGTAACTTCCTGTTTGTTATTTTTATAGTAACATATATGGTATAATACTGGGTGTATTTGTGCTGGGGTAACAATGGTTATGCTACAGAATTGCTCATTTTAAGATCTCCATTGTTAATGTAGTCTAGTGATAGTTACCTTTATATCAAATTAGATAACCACACAGAATATTGTTATTAAACTTTTATTCATTTGCTGTGTGCCATTTTTAACAATACAAAAAGGGCCATAAAACTAGGCTTGAGAGGTGTATCTCACTGTATCCATGACGATATTAAACTTCCTGTTTGTGACATCCAAAAACATGACAGCAAAAACGCTTAATATTCAACTTAATTTCACTTTTCAGACCCTTTCAAAACAAAAGAAAAAAGAATAGTGTTGATAACATGTCTGATTGTGCACACCTAGTTTTAAAGATAAGTGTGAACCAAAATCCTAAAGTCGTGCATACTGCTTGTCGGCTTTGATGCCAACAGGCTAACTTTCTTACTGCGCTGTGCAGACTTGCTTTCCAGTTTCTTGGTAAGTAGAGTTTGAACTTTTCTAATTTGTGCTAAACTTTCTGTTATGAATATAATTCCATGTCCATTGCAAATATGATCTGTGTTGTTGGATGATATAGGTTAAAGTAGCTTAAAATCCATCTTTTAAGCTGCTTTCAGTGATTATTCTAAAAATAAATAATGAGTATTTTGGAGTCATTGTTATAATTTAGTCTTAGTTTTAGAGTTTCATTTGCTCCATCAGTGTTTCCTGTATTTTCCTCTTGTATCAACTCCCCATGTTAAGTTCATTCATGTGTTTACATTTCCCCATTTAGTTTTGATTGTCTCCTGTTTTTTTTTTTAGATACATATTTTCTTGTCTGGTTATCCAGCTGTATCAATGTCCAATAATTACCCTCGTCTACATTTAGCATTGTCTTTCCTTCAGACTTTGTCTTAGTGCTTGTTATTCTCCCTGTCAGTTCCCAGTTGATTTTAGACATCACTTTTTTCATTTTCTCATGGGACTTTTCATCAGTTGAAGTAAAGGATTGCTTTTCATTAAATCAACCTTTGTTTGTTTTCCTTAGAAGTATGCAGAAAGATGAAGCAGTGCATTATATGTGTGTGGTCAACATTAGAGGGTTAAACCTCAAGAGCTGCTGTATTTTTACCGAAACACTTCCTCTTAACTTCTCAGAAAGAATGACTTCAGAGGTGGAATTGGAAACCAAAAGGTCTCAGACCACTAACACATTTCATCTGTGTTCTCACCTCACAGCTAACAGTGGTCACTGCTGCAGTGTCATCATGTTTCATTGCAAACTTCAAGACTCAAATTCCGACGTGTAATAAGTTTAAATCTTGACCTCTTTTCATGTGTGCAGACAAACATCACCATGAACACTGTTAATCCAAACACTTAACTCATCTAACAGTCTTCACACACTTAACTTTCTCTAATCTGTTGGTAGTCAAGACAACATCAAGACAATCATGTCAATAGATGACAAAGGGAGCCTGCAAAATGCATTGGATGTAAAAGTTAAAATATTGGAAGTTTTTCACTCAGCTAATATCTACAATAGACAAAAGGAGGCTCAGATGCTTAAAAGCCATGAAATATAAGCTTTGGATATAAAATCAGAAGTAAAGACATCAGAAATGACACTGAAAACAGCAACAAACAATCTACCAGGAAGCAGCGACGCTCACTCTTCTTTTGACGACAAAAAGGTGAATATCACACTGACACTTGATCGTGTTTGTGTGGAGAAATTCAGTATGTTTAAAAAATTCCACTTCAGCTGTGGTTTACTGGAGTCTGAGTCAGAAGAAGGTCAGAAGAGCTCTTAGATTCACATCTAGACACTCACTACAATAAGAACTCCTCTCATGGAAAATATTGTTAATGCATCTGTCCGTCAGTTTCACATGTTTCCATAATCTTTGCAGACCAGTTGTTGTTTGCTAAAATCCCTGAGCTACAGTAACTAAGATGTTTGATGGTTTGAGATGTTCAGGGTTTTTTTCAGTATTATTACCTCCTTTTAAATCCCATTTATCAGTGTTTAATTAGAAAGGTCACTCTGGGGCAAACACGACGTCCAGCTGCTCTGCACTGAGTAAAGAAGGTACACTTCTTTGTTTCATGCAGATTATTGCAATGATGTTATGATATATTGAGCAGACAGCTGCCCAAGTTAACTGTGACTATCACCAGTTAATGTGGGCGTGTTTCCTTAATCAGCGGCAGGGGTTAGTGAACAGGATGTGAACAGGATGTATGCAGGCAAACTCCAGAATCCAGCGAGCTGAATGGTAGTTTGTGAGAAACACAGAGTTACGAACTGAAGTGGAAGACAATTTATTTTTTATATTACAATTATTTTATTATTTATGTTGTGTGAAGATAGTATTGATACATATATGCATTTTTACTAGCTGAGACTTTTGTTTTCTTTTAGCCGAAGTCTTTAATCATGTCAAACTGTATGGCACTAAGGTGACCCTGGAGTAAAAACGTAGTAATTAATTTTAGTTGACACATATCGATTTGTTTCTCCTAAATTGTTAATAAGTATTGATATTGTTACAATATGTTAAATTATATTGTGTACAAAACCGTTTTGATACAGTAGTTAAAACACACAGACTGCCTGCAGCCGTTATGGGCTATAGAGGGATAAATGCATTTCTTTACCCAGTGTGATTCCAAATTATAATCAGACAGCAAGTACCTGCTATGTGGTAACAAATGGTGGGAAACCTAAAGACAGTTCAGTCACACACTCAAGGTAACCATTTATCTGTCAGTGGCTCATCTGGTCATCATGAAACCTCCAGTGCTCTGTAGCTCTTGTACCCACATCACCAAAGCATTTCCCTTTCACTTCTGAGAGAAAAAATGACTTCATAGGTGCAATAAGACACCAACAGGTCTCAGACCACTAACACATTTCATCTGTGTTTTATATAGCTGCTAACAGTGGTCACTATGAGGAAGTGAGCAGGACGTTGATGCTGTGTTCATCTCTGAGACTGTCTCATTTGTGAACGTGAGAGCAAGAACAGAGACTGAGAGAGACAGAAGCACGATGGCTGCATTCACATGGATTCAAATGTCTTCATTACTGATTCTGATGCTTCAGTTTAAAGGTAAGTGTGCATAGAAACACATTCAATTAATAAACTGCATTATTATCACAGGTGTTGCTTCTTTTTCTTCCTTTAACTGAAACAGTCATGATTAACTTTTTGACTTTAGCTGACTCTTTAAAACAAAAGTTAAATCTTAAACTTGTGTTGTATTTAAAATAAACTTCACATTATAAACATAACACTCATATTCATAACATATTTGATGTTTCACATCTCTCTCTCTTTTTCTCAACAGGAACAACTGAGCAACATCAAACTGTTCAAACTGTCACAGCTGGACGTGGACATGATGTTACTCTGCCTTGTAACACCTCGTTACAAGGTCAGCATAACTGTATCAGTACTACCTGGATCTTCAGTGATTCAAGCACCACAGTATCACTCTTTGACTTTGGGCAGAATAAAGAAGCCAAACCTGAATCAGACAGACTGAGTCTTTCTGCAAACTGTTCTCTGGTTATAAAGAAGGTCACAGATCAGGATGTTGGTCGTTACACCTGCAGACAGTACAAAACAGCAACAGGATCACAAGAAGGTTCAGACTTTGTGATTGATCTGTCTGTTATTAACAGTGAGTATTTACATCTTAATGTTTTCAGCTCAAACTGTCCTGTTAGAACAACAAACTGAAACACCACAATAATTATGATCACAGTGATGAAGTTCATTTTTCTATTGTTGCTTTTCTCTTACAATATCTCCATCTTCACCAGTGTGTGTACATGAGAACAATGATAAAGCATCTTGAACAGCTCTGTGTTGACATATGAACACTGTAGACTCACAGTTGAGTGTCTGTATGAAGATAAAGAGAACATATCCTCAGACATGAGACATCATCATGAGACTTGTTAGACTGTTAAACATCTCACCACTGTTTCCTCTCTGTTGGTGTTCACTTACTTTCAAGTCTTTTCTTACTGTCAGTGTCTTTAATGATGTTATTGTTTTTCTTTAGGTGAAGAGTCGGCAACAACAAAATCAACAACAGTGAATTCCACCACAAAAACATCATCGACAAGAAAATCCACAACATCAACACCGTTAGAAGAGACATCAAATGATCCAGCAGCAGGTAGTGACTGAATTTGTCTCTGAATGTCAGACTGACAGTTGAATCTTTGTGGGAAAATTCAGTATCACGTTCAACTTATAAGAATAAATACTTTAGAAACTCCACAGTCTAAAAAAAACACTCAAACATCATCACTACATGTTAGAAAACTGACTGTTTTTATCACATTTGAAATCTTTTGAGTTGAACAAAAATTTGACGCCAACATTTTTGTATTATTTTCAGATTGTCTGTATTTGCTGAGATGCATCATCGTGTCTGTGGGTTTAGCAGCACTCTTAATATCTGCTGTTACAGTCAACATGTGGACAAAAACTAAAGGTGAGAACATTCACAGATGAAACTTTATACATAAAAAGCTTTGAGTTTTACTGTTTGGTGTATGCATTTTTTTTTTGTCATTTCAGGAAACAAAACACAGACTGAAGAAAACTGTGAGTCTGAACACTCAATATACTCTAATTTCTGTACTGTGCCTGACCCAGGGGAAATCTGGACCAACAGGAAGCGATACACAGACTAAGGGGCACTGCAAAGCCATTCATATAGAAACTGTGGGTTAACAGAGAGGACACCGAAGCTAGTGTCTTGCTTGAGCCGGAGCTCTTTTATTTCTGAGCTACAATTCCCTCATTCACTCATGTACACAGTACAAATCAAATTAATCCCAATTACTCTAAAAAAAAAAAAACATTTCGCTAACAACAGTAAATAAAGTTATTTAAAGCATTCTTACCAAACCCCCCCAAATTTAAATGAATTCAGATAATTAAACCTATATTCACATTTATTTCTGAGCTGAAGGGCTTAAACAGCACCATCTACTGACATAATGAGGTATATAACAGGTCACAATAATAAAAAAGGGGGAATGATTGATTTTCCAAACATAAACATGTACCATTCTTGAACCTACTGCATTATCGTTAGAAATCTCAAAAATGTAACAAAAATATTAACAGAAAATGGAAAATATCAGAAAAAAAGTATCATAATGTATGAATATGAGAGATAATCTACGGTGTGATGCGTTGTTTTCCACAGGTGTCTAATGATGAAGATGAAGGTACAGTGAACTATGAAAACACTGGAGACTCTTCTGCTTCTGTCGGACTCCACTGATCAACAACTTCCACATCAACTGATCACAGAAATGAATCCACTGATGTTTAAAATATTTACATTTTGATTTTATCTCATATTTAGAATCCAAAACCTTTGTGTGTCTCAAACAGTTTATCCAGTTAGTTACATAAAGAAAAGACTCTCAGACTGAGAACATTGCATTCAGATGGTTGACTGAGAAGTCGAGTTATGACAAAGGAAACTGCTTCAGCCATGAAAAGGCAAGGCCAGTATAATCAGAATAACAGCTTCTTTTTTGGTGTTTACATTTATTTTTTAATGCATTTGATTGTTACACTTTATCTTTATTTGTGACACCAACGTTATATTCAATGTTATAACTTTTATGTTATCGATAACTTTTGTCACAACCCGGCTCAAAGGATGTGACAAGTAGGTGGGAGGCCACAAAGGCTGTAAGATATTTTAATGAGATAAAGTAAAGAAATCCAAACACAGATTGAATGGTACAACAGCCATAACCAAACATAACCAGGGGAGCATAATGAGCCACAGACGAAGGAGGCCGGAGGTTCATTCAAAGTGTCTTTATAATGCACTGGGACTGGCCTTCTCAGGTTTGCTGCATCTATAATTGGGTCAGCTCCACCTACCAGATATCTGAAAGAGACAGGCAACAAGAAAACAAGGCCAGCCCACTGAGTGTCACACTTTGTTTTGGCTGTATGACAATACGAATGATTTTTTAAAGCATTTGTAACTGATTTTATTTGTTAGCAAGCTCTCTCTTTCTGACACTTCACACACCTGAATAATAATAGACTACAAGCTAGTCTCAATTATTCTCTCCACTTTGACCTGCTGTTCTTTCATCTTCAGTATTAAACCTTTACTCTTAAGCAGCTCTGTTTGTACTGAACTCTTTTTATCTTTTTCATGAATTCAGAAAGATAGAAGCAGATTTAACATGAGCTCTGCTTTTCAGTTTTAAACCCTTTGTAAATGTTTAGACGTGTGCTGAGAAGAGGAGCTTCATGGCTGAGTCCTGGTTGTAATTTTCATGTAATCTGCATCCTGCAGAATGCACGAATGCTAATAAGCTAGTTAAAACTTCTTTGAACCAGTCCAGGTTGAGTGATAACAAGAAAGAGCAAATAAAAATCTGTACATGCTGTTAGGAGATCCACTTGAAACATCCATTAGAAAGTTATTCAGTTAAGATGGGCAGGTAGTAACATCTGGGCAAATTATAAGCAAATTGCAACCAGGACTCAGCTGCAAAGCTCCTCCTCCCACTCCCAGCCTCAGTCCCTCCCACACACTCCAAAACATTATTGAAGCTGAAAACCAGAGAGAAAAAGATAAATTGTAAGAAAACTGTAATGTAAAAAAAAGAGTTTAAAAATGTAACAAAAACCAAGAACCAATTCAGTGTTAATGGTTCGTTTTAGTTTCATTTTATATCTTTCAATGGAAGTTTTATACTTAAGCGTTATTAACCACAATTACACGTAACACACAGAGATCCTGTCATGGCCTCTCCCTGTCATCTCTCAACAAATAAATTCAGTGCAACACTGCCACCTTCTGGTGCAGGAGAGAGAAAAAGGTTGGAAAGACGTAAGACGAGAGAGCGCAGCATGGTGCTTATGATGTGTGGTGAAAGAAGGCTGATGGGGTATTTTTCTGGGATGTTAATGCCAAACAACTTGATGAGAGACTCGATGAACTCTCCTCAGGTCAACTTACTTTCAAGTCTTTTCTTACTGTTAGTAACTTTAATGTTGTTTGACAACAAGAACATCATCAACAGAATCCACAAAATCAACTATTAGACCAACATTACAGTTTTTCTCAAATGCTAAAACACATGTCACAAACGTTACCACCAGGTCCCCCAATGTCCAAACACAACACCCTTCTCTAAAGCTACATAAACACAACCACACCTTCCCACTGCAAAACTCAAACTCCCACACCAAGAGAGCAGCTCGAAGCTGTCAAAACTATAAACACTATACACAGCATTACACACTACAGCAAAACAATTGAAAACACAATGCTCAATTTGTGAGAAGGTTCTTTGTTTCATAACTGCCAATGCATATTTTAGAAACTATACAGTAACGGATCGTCGTAGATCTCTGCAGAGGATTAGGCATTTAGATTTGTGAGTTTCATATGAGTAGTATAAATCTATAGAAAATCCTGCATGTACGTACACTACTGTAACACAACTCAATGCAAAAACAGAATCTATTGCACACAACAGTAATCTTGAAAACATGAACAGGGTGTGAAGTTTTTTTATTTACGTTATTCACACCACACACACACCACAATCACTGTGCGGCATCATGTCGCTGAGCTGTTGCTCGCATCTCGTCCGTAATGATGGTGCGAGGTTGTCTTGCTCTCCCTCCTGGACCTTCTCCTCTCCCATGTTGGCCTTCTCCTCTTCCTCGTTGGTCGCTCCTCTTCCTCCTCTCATTTGAACTCCTCTTCCTCATTGGCCTGCTCCTCTTCTTCCAGGGCCAGCTCTTCTCCCTCCTCTGCATCAAATTCCTCTTCCCCTGACTCTGCCTTCATCCATTGTGTTTGTTTGGAACCTTCAGCATACTGTGCACTCTGAACTTGCTTTTACATGTGGGTACAGCATTAGCAACAAGTGTCTTCAATTTTGAGTCATTGTGTGTAGTGAATGACGCCAGGTGTGTTCCCTGTGTTCAAAGATTGGTGACTGTGGCAAGCATTTTGCATCACATGGGCTTTCATTTGAGGATATGAGCAGAGTTGTTTTGCAACATGTGTTTTAGCAAGGAAAAATGTGTTTAGATTTATGAGTACAGAGGGTTGTGTTTTGTGAATTGTGTCTTCATGTGACATGTGTTTATGGTACTGGAATATGGTGGCTACATTTAGTAAATGTGTTTAGACTACTGGTCATTTGGGTTACAGGATTGGCTTTTGTGTTTTAACATTTGAGAAAAACTGTAAACTTAACAAACAAATTGACAACAAAATAGGAAAAAAACATCAAAAGGGACACTGACAGCACTAAATAATCTACTAGAACAGTCTGAATTTTTCTTATTTTCAAGTCTAGAATGTCAGACTGACACTTGACTGTGTGTGTGCAGAAACTCAGTGTTATGTTTTAATAATTTTTTCAGTTCAGTTGTGGTTTACTGATGTCTAAAGTCATAAGATTACAGTTTTTTCTGATTGCTTAAGCACATTTTTTGTAACTATTGGCTAATTTTGCAAAACTCTTCACACAAATAAGAAAACCTGTCACCCAATAATCAAAACATTGTAGTTCTCTTGCAAAAGCAAACACAGCTAGATTAACTCTTCACACCTTCGTAAAAGTGGTGTTTCCGTATCAAACAGTACACACAAGCCATCATCTACTAAGCACACAATGCGCCAACTGCACACTGATGGTATGAATACAAAACACATCTGGCTTTTGCTTTCTCTGTGCACAAGGTAGGCTATGTCAGTTTGAGCTCATACTTCTGTCATAGATCCATAAGCATAGAGGGATCCAAACTTCAAGTACTGGTGTTTATTCAAACACATCAAAACAAACACAAGTGTTCATTTCCAAGTATAGGATTATTTGCAATCGCCATAATGACTATATGGGTTACTTGGTCTGCAGTGAACATGCTTCCTCTGCCCCCAGCATCTGGTCATCTAGCAATTCTGTAAAGTAACAATTTCCGTATTTTTACATCAATGGTATTGGTGTGTTTCTCATTGGCATATGGCAGTGCTACAAATCTTTGTGCGAAGTGACTGTACTAACCGATTCTCATTTCAAGATGTCCTTATGGTACTTGCTACAGTGTAGCGGCTCGAGTTAGGCTGGACCCGTTGGCCAGCTACCCTCAGGGTATTGTAGCTCTGATGTCATCAGTAATTCTATTTCTTACTCTTCCTACCCTTCCTCTCCCCCCTCCTCATCTTCCTCTCCCCCCTCCTCGTCTTCCTCTTGCTCCTCCTTGTCCTTGTCGTCCTCTTCGTCCTACTTCTTCACCTCCACGTCCTCTTCCTCGGCCTCCTCTACTTCTCACTCTTTCTGCTCCCTCCATTGTACTCCGCACACACAGCTTACCTGTATTATAGTGCTTAGGCTGATTGCAAAGTGAACGAATTATCTAAAAAAGTTTTCACATGTGAAAGTGTGCCAGACAGTTGGCAAATTAGTGTTAATGATAGCCATACATGTGTATACTTTTGCTAGGAGTGTGTTGGAAATTTGGTAATTGAGTGTTGTGCAGTGAATTGTGCCTACAGTTTTGCAAAGTGTGTGTTACAAAATTGCAAACTGAGTGCAAAGCAGTTTTTGTGCTTTTAGTTTTGCAAACTCAGTGAGTGGTTTTGCTATAAGTCTGAATAGTTTTAGAGATTGTGCTACAGGAATCACAGTTAGGGTTTAAGCATTCAGAAAAAACTGTAACGTTGAGCTCTGGGTGGAGAGTTTTTTAGATTTAGATAGAGATACTCACCACCCTAACAACACCCTGCACCAGGCCTGGAAGAACTGTGATCATGGAAAATGTTATAAATCCATCTTCAGTCACACGAGGAGGATGTAGAAGAGCCATTTTCCAACTGCTATCAGGCAGATTTATGACTCTTTGGATTTTTCTGTTGTGTCAGGCTATTAAGCATATCTGAATGATATTGTTATTTAAAGAAGTGTTTAAATAAGTACAAATTTTGGTAGGCAAAATGGGTGCTCTAAGGAACAATAGTTAGCACTGGATGGATAAAGATAAGATGAGAGGAGATAAGATGGGCTTTTCAACCCTCGTTCTAACATCAGCTTCACACACACACACAAAAACAAGAACAAAGACCAGGTAGGATTTTGATACCTGCTCATGTAAGGTTACAAGTTGTTTTTCTGGATGCTGCATGAATGTTGGGATGACAGAGTAACTTCTTTGTTCTTTTTTAAAGGAACATGTATGGTGTATTATAAACATATGTATGCGATAGAGCATTCAGTAAGTTGCATGAGTTTGAACTGAGTCAGAATTAATTATTGCATCACCTCACATGTTTTTACATAAATAACATCAGTGTTGTTTAGCTTAAGCACATTAGTAGATTCATCTTCCGTCATTGTCGTTTGGTTTAATTCTTTTGATTAGGTAAGTTTGATTTATCCCTAAGATAGGCTCCCTTTTGTTTGTTGTTTTGGCCTTGGGTTCACCCCAAAGTTGTAATTCGCTCCCTTCCTTTGTTTCTAAATGTACTCATTGTAAATAAATCACTGTCAAAAAGTATTAATTGCGTGATGTGCTGCTCGGGATCGGACGGGGATGGATCACCCCTTATGTTATGGTCTGGCCAGGCCTAGACGGGTCAACTTTTATGATTGATATATTATTAGGGACCCTAAAGCTCCCCCAAAATAGGGAGAAATATTTTTTTCCCCAAAAATTAAAAAGTCATGCTTGTGAAGCAGACTCATTGTAAATCCACATATTACTGAGCAGTCATTGTGTTGTATTCACTGTGCAGGCGGATGCTGATGATGGTGTTCCCTATGCCTCCATGAGCTTCACCAAGAAGACCAAGAACAAATCCAGTGTAAGATTTTCATATTTTTAAAGATTGTGTATGATGATAATGTATGTATATATATATGTATATATATATATATATATATATATATATATATATATATATATATATATATATATATATATATATATATATATATATAACACCCAGCACGCCCCTGCGGGCGGTTTATCCTTCAAGCTCGGGTCCTCTACCAGAGGCCTGGGAGCTTGAGGGTCCTGCGCAGTATCTTAGCTGTTCCCAGGACTGCGCTCTTCTGGACAGAGATCTACGATGTTGTTCCCGGGATCTGCTGGAGCCACTCGCCTAGCTTGGGAGTCACCGCACCTAGTGCTCCGATTACCACGGGGACCACCGTTACCTTCACCCTCCACAACCTCTCGAGCTCTTCTCTGAGCCCTTGGTATTTCTCCAGCTTCTCGTGTTCCTTCTTCCTGATATTGCTGTCATTCGGAACCGCTACATCGATCACTACGGCCGTCTTCTTCTGTTTGTCTACCACCACTATGTCCGGTTGGTTAGCCACCACCATTTTGTCCGTCTGTATCTGGAAGTCCCACAGGATCTTAGCTCGGTCATTCTCCACCACCCTTGGGGGCATCTCCCATTTTGACCTCGGGACTTCCAGGTTATACTCGGCACAGATGTTCCTGTACACTATGCCGGCCACTTGGTTATGGCGTTCCATGTATGCCTTGCCTGCTAGCATCTTGCACCCTGCTGTTATGTGCTGGATTGTCTCTGGGGCATCTTTACACAGCCTGCACCTGGGGTCTTGCCTGGTGTGATAGACCCCAGCCTCTATGGATCTTGTGCTCAGAGCTTGTTCTTGTGCTGCCATGATTAGTGCTTCTGTGCTGTCTTTCAGTCCAGCTTTGTCCAGCCACTGGTAGGATTTCTGGATATCAGCCACCTCCTCTATCTGCCGGTGGTACATACCGTGCAGGGGCCTGTCCTTCCATGATGGTTCCTCATCTCCCTCCTCTTTCTTGGGTTTCTGCTGCCTGAGGTATTCACTGAGCACTCGGTCAGTTGGGGCCATCTTCCCAATGTATTCTTGGATGTTCGTTGTCTCATCCTGGACTGTGGTGCTGACACTCACCAGTCCCCGGCCCCCTTCCTTCCGCTTAGCATACAGCCTCAGGGTGCTGGATTTGGGGTGAAACCCTCCATGCATGGTAAGGAGCTTTCTTGTCTTTATGTCAGTGGCTTCTATCTCCTCCTTTGGCCAGCCTATTACCCCAGCAGGGTACCTGATCACGGGCAGGGCGTACGTGTTGATGGCCCGGATCTTGTTCTTACCATTCAGCTGACTCCTCAGGACTTGCCTGACCCTCTGCAGGTACTTGGTGGTTGCAGCTTTTCTAGCGGCCTCTTCATGGTTCCCATTCGCCTGTGGGATCCCCAAGTACTTGTAACTGTCCTCTATGTCTGCAATGTTGCCTTCTGGTAGTTCAATCCCCTCAGTTCTGACTACCTTCCCTCTCTTTGTTACCATCCGACTACACTTCTCCAGTCCGAACGACATTCCAATGTCATTGCTGTATAGCCTGGTAGTGTGGATCAGTGAATCGATGTCTCGTTCACTCTTGGCATACAGCTTGATGTCATCCATGTACAGGAGGTGGCTGACAACTGCTCCGTTCTGTAGTCGGTATCCGTAGCCAGTCTTGTTAATGATCTCACTGAGGGGGTTCAGGCCTATGCAGAACAGCAGTGGGGACAGAGCATCTCCTTGGTAGATCCCGCACTTGATGGTGACTTGTGCTATGGGCTTGGAGTTGGCCTCTAGTGTTGTACGCCACATCCCCATTGAGTTCCTGATGAAGGCTCTTAGGGTCCCATTGATCTTGTACAATTCTAGGCATTCCAGTATCCAGCTGTGGGGCATTGAGTCATAGGCCTTCTTGTAATCAATCCAGGCAGTGCACAGGTTGGTCAGTCTGGTCTTGCAGTCTCGGCTGATTGTTCTGTCTACCAGTAGCTGGTGTTTTGCGCCTCTGGTATTCTTGCCAATTCCTTTCTGTGTCCCGCTCATGTATATATATATATATATATATATACACATATATATATGTATGCATACAGCTGCATACGCTATCCAGCTGTATGCAGGCACTAAGATGAACAGGCACATGGGTCAGGTCAATACATGAGCGGGGCAAAGAAAGGGATGAGCAAGAATACCAGAGGCGCAAAACACCAGCTACTGGCAGACCAAGCAGTCAGCCGAGACTGCAGGACCAGGCTGACCAACCTGTGCACTGCCTGGATTGATTACAAGAAGGCCTATGACTCAATGCCCCACACCTGGATCCTGGAATGCCTAGAATTGTACAAGATCAACAGGACCCTGAGAGCCTTCATCAGGAACTCAATGGGGATGTGGCGGACAACACTGGAGGCCAACCTCAAGCCCATAGCACAAGTCACCATCAAGTGCGGGATCTACCAAGGAGATGCTCTGTCCCCACTGCTGTTCTGCATAGGCCTGAACCCCCTCAGTGAGATCATTGACAAGACTGGCTACGGGTACCGACTACGGAATGGAGCAGTTGTCAGCCACCTCCTGTACATGGATGACATCAAGCTGTATGCCAAGAGTGAACGAGACATCGATTCACTGATCCACACTACCAGGCTATACAGCAATGACATCAGAATGTCATTCGGGCTGGAGAAGTGTAGTCGGATGATAACAAAGAGAGGGAAGGTAGTCAGAACTGAGGGGATTGAACTACCAGAAGGCAACATTGCAGACATAGAGGACAGTTACAAGTACCTGGGGATCCCGCAGGCGAATGGGAACTGTGAAGAGGCCGCTAGAAAGGCTGCAACCACCAAGTACCTGCAGAGGGTCAGGCAAGTCCTGAGGAGTCAGCTGAACAGTAAGAACAAGATCTGGGCCATCAACACGTACGCCCTGCCCATGATCAGGTACCCTGCTGGGGTAATAGGCTGGCCAAAGGAGGAGATAGAAGCCACTGACATAAAGAAAAGAAAGCTCCTTACCATGCATGGAGGGTTTTACCCCAAGCCATGCACCCTGAGGCTGTACGCTAAGCGGAAGGAAGGAGGCTGGTGAGTGTCAGCACCACAGTCCAGGATGAGAAAACGAACATCCACGAATACATCATGAAGATGGCCCCAACTGACAGCGTGCTCAGTGAACACCTCAGGCAGCAGAAACCCAAGAAAGTGGAGGAAGGCGAGGAACCATCATGGAAGGACAGGCCCCTGCACGGTATGTACCACCGGCAGATAGAGGAGGTGGCTGATATCCAGAAATCCTACCAGTGACTGGACAAAGCTGGACTGAAAGACAGCACAGAGGCACTAATCATGGCAGCACAAGAACAAGCTCTGAGCACAAGATCCATAGAGGCTGGGGTCTATCACACCAGGCAAGACCCCAGGTGCAGGCTGTGTAAAGATGCCCCAGAGACAATCCAGCACATAACAGCAGGGTGCAAGATGCTAGCAGGCAGGGCATACATGGAACACCATAACCAAGTGGCCGGCATAGTGCACAGGAACATCTGTGCCGAGTATAATCTGGAAGTCCCGAGGTCAAAATGGGAGATGCCCCCAAGGGTGGTGGAGAATGACCGAGCTAAGATCAGAATCAGAATCAGAATCAGAATCAGAATGGGGTTTATTGCCAAATGTTGAGCAGGTTTACAACATTAGGAAATTGCTGCGGTGCTTCAGTGCAAACATAGTGTCATAAATAGCACTTAAATAGACATGGAAAAAAATAAAAGTAGGGATAAGAATTAAAAGTGCTACGTGGAAAGATATGTGCATGAGATATACATGAGATATATACATGAGAATAAGAATTAAGAGTGCTACGTTGAAAGATATATACATGAGTGCAGGTGGTGATCAGTGCCAAACATGGAATGATGCAGTGACACAGCGTAGGGTCATGTGTTAGTGGTGGGAACAGTCATATGGTTATTGTTCATGTGTCCAACAGCAGAGGGGAAGAAACTGTTCTTATGGCGAGAGGTTCTGGTGCGAATGGACCGGAGCCTCCTGCCTGAGGGGAGCAGGTCAAACAGACTGTGTCCAGGGTGAGAAGGGTCAGCTGAGATCCGAGCTGCACGCCGCAATGTCCTGGAGGTGTACAGGTCCTGCAGAGATGGGAGTCTGCAGCCAATCACCTTCTCAGCAGAGCGCACAACACGCTGCAGTCTCTGTTTGTCCCTGATAGTGGCTCCAGCGTACCACACGGTGATGGAGGAGGTGAGGATGGACTCGATGATTGCAGTGTAGAACTGCATCATCGTCCGTGTTGGCAGGTTGAATTTCTTCAGCTGCCTCAGGAAGTACATCCTCTGCTGGGCTTTCTTGATGACGGAGGTGATGGTGGGCTCCCACTTCAGGTCCTGGGTGATGGTGGTACCCAGGAAGCGGAATGAGTCCACAGAGGTGATGGGGGTGTCAGTCAGGATGATGGGGGGGAGTGGGGCTGTGTGCTTCCTGAAGTCCACAATAATCTCCACTGTCTTCTGGGCATTCAGCACCAGGTTGTTGTGGCTGCACCAGGACACCAGACGTTCAACCTCCCTCCTGTAGGCAGACTCGTCCCCGTCCGAGATGAGTCCAATAACGGTGGTGTCATCTGCAAACTTGATTAGCTTGACAGACTGGTGGGTGGAGGTGCAGCAGTTGGTGTACAGGGAGAAGAGCAGAGGAGAAAGAACACAGCCCTGAGGGGAGCCGGTGCTGATGGTCCGGGAGTCCGAGACATTCTTTCCCAGCCTCACATGCTGCTTCCTGTCCGTCAGGAAGTCAGTGATCCACCGGCAGATGGGATCAGGCACATTCATCTGGGAAAGCTTGCCTCGGAGATGGTCTGGAAGGATGGTGTTGAAGGCAGAGCTGAAGTCCACAAACAGGATCCTGGCGTAGGTTCCTGGGGAGTCCAGATGCTGCAGGATGAAGTGTAGGGCCATGTTGATGGCGTCGTCTACAGACCTGTTGGCTCTATATGCAAACTGCAGGGGGTCCAGGAGGGGGGCCGTGAGGGTCCTGAGATGGGAGAGAACTAGGCGCTCAAAAGACTTCATGACCACAGATGTCAGAGCCACGGGTCTGTAGTCATTTAGTCCAGTGATCCTAGGTTTCTTGGGGACAGGGATTATGGTGGAGGACTTGAAGCAGGCAGGCACATGACATGCCTGCAGTGAGGAGTTGAAAATGCCAGAAAACACTGGGGCCAGCTCGTTTGCACAGTGTCTGAGGGTGGCAGGAGACACGCCGTCTGGGCTGGGAGCTTTCCGAGCATTCAGGTTCTTAAACTGCTTCCTCACATCTGCTTCATGAATATGAAGAGTTGTGGTGGGAGGAGGTGGTGTGAAATCCTCTTTTGTGTGGGGTGAGGAGGGGGGTGTTGTAGGTGAACGGTTTGAAGGTGGTGATGGCTCTATGGAGGGGGGAGAGGTGGGGGAATTAGTGTCCAAAGTGTCTCTATTGTTGGGGCCGTTGGAGGTGTGAAGGCTGCCTGATGGCTCGTCAAAACGGCAGTAAAAGTCGTTAAGGGTGTTGGCTAAGAGCAAGTCATCAGTGGAGTGGGGGGTTTTAGGCTTGTAGTTTGTGATATTCCTAAAACCTTTCCACACAGAGGCCGAGTCATTCTCTGAGATCTGCTGCTGCATCTTCTCAGAGTGCTGATGTTTAGCAATGTCCACTTCTTTAGTGAACCTGTACTTGGCCTCTCTGTAGCAGTCCCTGTCTCCGCTTCTGAACGCCTTTCTCTTTTCCAGCCACAGCTTTTTGAGTTTAGGAGTAAACCAGGGTTTGTCATTGTTATAACTCACCCTGGTGCGTGATGGCACAATGCTGTCCTCACAGAAGTGGATATAGGAGGTGACAGTGTCCGTAAACTCGTCCAAGCTGTTAGAAGCAGCCTTCAATGTGTCCCAGTCTGTGGTCTCCAAACACGTGCGAAGCTCCTCCACAGCCTCGTTGCTCCACAGTTTTTTAGTCCTCACGACAGGTTTGGAGAGCTTCAGCCTCTGTCTGTACGCGGGGATTAGGTGGATCATGACGTGGTCAGAAAGTCCGAGTGAAGCGCGCGGCACCGCGCGATAGGCCCCGCTGATCGTGCTGTAACAGTGGTCTAATGTCCTCTCCTCTCTGGTCGGGCATTTAATATACTGCTTATATTTTGGAAGCTCATGGCTCAGATTGGCTTTGTTAAAGTCCCCAAGAGCAATGATGAGAGAGTCCGGGTATGTCCGCTCCGTGTGGAGAATCTGCTCCGCGAGTGCGCACTGAGCTGCCTGCGCATCTGCGTCTGGCGGGATGTAAACAGCGGCCAGGATGAATGAAGCAAACTCCCGCGGAGAATAAAACGGTTTGCAGTGGATAAAAAGATATTCCAGAGAGGAAGAGCAGTGCTGAGCAATCACTGTCACATCTGTGCACCAGCCACTATTGATGTAGAAGCAGAGACCTCCACCTTTGGACTTACCGGAGAGAGCGGCCTGCCGGTCCGCGCGCAGCAGATGGAAGCCCTCCAGCTTGAGCGCGCAGTCTGGGATGTTCTCACTGAGCCACGACTCCGTAAAACATAAGACACAGGAGGAGGCAAAGTCTCTGTTCATGCTTCTCATCAGGGCCAGTTCGTCAATCTTATTGCCGAGTGAGCGTACATTAGAAAGGAAGATCCCAGGAAGAGCAGTTCGCAGTCCGCGTCTCCTCAAACGCACGAGTGCGCCGGCTCGCTTCCCTCTCTTTCGGCGTCTCGCTTTCCTGGTCAGAGTCAGCAGTAAATCTGCCGCAGATGCGACAAATATTGGAAATAAATCCACAGGCGTTGTAGTCCTGTAGTTAAGGAGCTCTTCTCTGGTGTACGAGTATCCAGAGGAGTCCCCAGACACTGTGGGACTTCCAGATACAGACGGACAAAATGGTGGTGGCTAACCAACCGGACATAGTGGTGGTAGACAAACAGAAGAAGACGGCCGTAGTGATCGATGTAGCGGTTCTTACTATGCTGTGCTGACCTGTTTTCCACCTTCATGATACAGTAAGCAGAATCTGAGCCTTTGAATGCATGCTAAACTTTTTGTTATATGCCAACACTGAATCAGTGCTTTCAGTGATATCCTGTGATTAATGGAGTCAATACCATGACATAAGTGTATGGGTAAGAGTACTTATTGGTCTATGCACAGAGTATGTGATAGAAATAACAGCATGGTTACAGGGGAAACAGCAATTGTTCAGACTCACATATAATAATAATGGATTGCATTTATATAGCGCTTTTCAAGACCCTCAAAGCGCTGTACAATTCCACTATTCATTCACTCTCACATTCACACACTGGTGGAGGCAAGCTACAGTTGTAGCCACAGCTGCCCTGGGGCAGACTGATAGAAGCGAGGCTGCCATATCGCGCCATCGGCCCCTCTGGCCAACACCAGTAGGCGGTAGGTGAAGTGTCTTGCCCAAGGACACAACAACCATGACAGACAGAGCTGGCGATCAAACCAGCAACGTTCCGGTTACAAGATGAGCTTCCAAACCCCCTGAACCACGGTCGCCCCAGATGTCAGTGTTAGACAAATGAGAAAATCCTGCATGTTCATATAAACAAATATAACAAAACACTGCACTACTTTAAGATTAATATAGTTTAATATAATTAAATCTATAGTTTAATAGATTAAGATAGTTTTTAATTAATATTAAAAACTATCACAGTAGTGATAGTTTAACCAAATTTTATGGATCTTTCCTCCCAGTTTCTTAAATTCTTAAGGACAGTGAATTGCACAAAAACAACAGACATTTGTCACCAGCTGTCTTCATGAGACGTTCACAGGAAGAAGAACTGTGTGTATGTATATGTATGTGGTCAGCTTTAGAGGGTTAAACCTCCACAGCTCTGCATATCCTCACCAAACTACTTCCCTTTCACAAATAATTACTTAAAAAAAAAAAAGGGGGGGGGGGGGGGGGGGGGGGGAGAAAGGAAAGAAAAGGTGGAGTGAGACCACCAATAATTGTTAATATGTTTTTTGTTTTTTTTCCCAATTGCTAGCACCGGTGACCTGTGCTGCCCATTCCCTATTTTTTCTTTTATGATGGATTATATGTGCTCTATCAGTTACTGAGCGGAGGGAAGACATCAGTGACAGTAATTAATGTTATACTACATATTATGTTTTTTTATTGCACTTTTTGCTCTGTCTCCTGACACCTAAGACTAAAGTAGCAGCTAGCATTTATTTTTTTGTCCAGCTTAACTTCCGGTTCTTTCATCTTCAATTTTAAAGATTTAATTAGTGGGTTGATCAGTTCTATTCTTACTGTACCCTTAACACCTTTTTCTAAATAACGCATGAATGGCTCTGCTTACATTTCAGCTGTTATAGGATTTCAAATTATACTCAGACAGCATAAAAAACAAGATAAAATGATCTACTATAGGTTGAGAATGGTGTGAAACCTCAACACAGTTCAGTCTCACACACCTGGATGTGTTAACCATTTATCTGTCAGAAGTTCATCTGGTCATCATGAAACCTTCAGAGCTCTGTTGCTGTTGTACCCACATTCTCACCAAAGCACTTCCCCTTCACTTCTCAGAAAACAAAAAGAGGTGCAATGAGAACCAACAGGTCTCAAACCACTAACACATCTCATTTAGTTTTCTTTTGTAGCTGCTAATAGTGTTTACTGCTGCAGTATCATCATGTTTAATCGTAAAAACTTGGATCAAATTCAGGTGAGTAGAGGTTGAATCTTAACCTCTTATCATGTGTACAGGAAAACATAGTTATGAACCTGTTTTCTAATAATAAACTATGAGAGAATATTATATACAGTGAGTGAATATATACAAAGAGGACATTATGTGCAGTAAGCAAGTGAATTATATACATTATATAAAAAAAATAAAATAAAACAATGTGGAAATTTACAGTTCAAAATATGAGAATGTACATTGTGTGTGTGGGGTGTTAAAGTGTCTTGTGCCGTAGTAAAGCCAGAAGAATCAGGCGTGATCTAAGTATGTGTTAGCAATGAGTCCTGTCTCAGTCACTTACTTGTTTGATAATTTACTTCTTTGATATTGAGCTTCGAGCGCACTTGTTGTCAAATGCATTAGTGGTCAGTGGTCACATCTTTTTATCTGGTCCCAAAAATCTTGGAAGAAAATTGAGCTTGGTTCCAAAAATTGAATGCTGCAAACTGAAATTATTATGAAACTACAACTGCATTGAGAATAGGTGAGCACGGATTAAGACTCACACTTTTTTTTCTTCATTTTTCTTAAAGATGCAGTTTCAGATTTTTACTATTACAATTAAATGCAACAGACAGATCAAAATCACTGGTTGTTTTAATTGTGTCATCTGTGTATTTGAATTTTTATCTCTCCTCTTTTGTACTTCTTGAGGTTTGAGCTCAGTTCAAAAGATAATTACAGACAGTAATATGGAGCATGTTATGCTCCTTATTACAATTACAATATTTTCTGTAACTACTTCTCTCTGTGTTCCTTGTACTGTATGTTAATAAATATGTTGCCAGTCTATTGCAGGGTGTTCCTACCATATGATTTCAAATTTTATTAAAATGAAAAAATAATACAAAATTATCTGCAATAGTGTGAAGAGTTTTGATCTCTTTCACATGTGGACAAGAACCACCATAAACACAATTTTAAACAATAAACCGTCAACAAAAGCTGCAAAAATAGACACATCTCAACTAATTATTTTCACACATTTGACTTCTTCTATTCCATTATTGATCATTTTCCATTGTTGCACAGTCCATTAAAGGCACTATAAGTGAGTTTGCAAAATGGATTAAAATACGACTATTTAAATATTTAAAAGGTTTTTACTTCTTTCATATTGAGAGAGAGGTGAGGATGCTTAAAATCTATGAACTGAAATAATTCAGCAAGAGGAGAGAAAAGGAGTGATGTCACTATGAGGAAGTGAGCAGGAAGTTGATGCTGTGTTCATCTCTGAGAGCAAGAACAGAGACTGAGAGAGACAGAGAAGCACGATGGCTGCATTCACATGGATTCAAATGTCTTCATTACTGATTCTGATGCTTCAGTTTAAAGGTAAGTGTACATAGAAACACATTCAATTAATAAACTGCATTATGATCACAAGTGTTATTTATTCTTCCTTTAACTGAGACAGTCATGATTAACTTTTTGACTTTAGCTGATTCTTGGAAACTAAAGTTGAAACTTGTGTTGTATTTAAAATAAACGTCACGTTATAAACATAACACTCATATTCATAACATATTTGATGTTTCACATTTCTCTCTCTCTCTTTTTCTCAACAGGAACAACTGAGCAAAATCAAACTGTCACTGCTGGACGTGGACATGATGTTACTCTGCCTTGTAAAAATGTGATACAAGGTCAGCATAACTGTATCACTACTACCTGGATCTTCAGTGATTCAAGCACCACAGTATCACTCTTTGAGTTTGGGCAGATTAAAGAAGCCAAACCTGAATCAGACAGACTGAGTCTTTCTGCAAACTGTTCTCTGGTTATAAAGAAGGTCACAGATCAGGATGTTGGTCGTTTTACCTGCAGACAGTACAAAACAGCAACAGGATCACAAGAAGGTCCAGACTTTGAGATTGATCTGTCTGTTATTAACAGTGAGTATTTACATCTTAATGTTTTCAGCTCAAACTGTCCTGTTAGAACAACAAACTGAAACACCACAATAATTATGATCACAGTGATGAAGTTCATTTTTCTATTGTTGCTTTTCTCTTACAATATCTCCATCTTCACCAGTGTGTGTACATGAGAACAATGATAATGTCATGATCCTGGGTCCATTTGACCCAGCGTTTTGTGTTTTCTCTTCGTGATTGTAGTTCTGTTAATTCTCTGGTTAGTGTTTACTCTGTTGGCCGACTAGAGCACACTGTAGGCATCAAGGGCGCTGCCTTGGATTGGTTTAAATCTTACCTCTCCAATCGGCTCTCTTCGGTTCACTTGGCCACCTCGTCTTCTTCCGCTGTACCTGTTTGCTGTGGTGTCCCCCAGGGATCTGTGTTAGGCCCTACCCTGTTCTCATTATATATGCTTCCTTTAAGTGCTATCTTTGAGAAATACCACATTGCTTTTCATTATTATGCCGATGACATCCAGATCTATTTTGAGTTAAATGATGATCTAGCTCTGTCCTTGAGTAGCTTTCGAGAGTGCATGTGTGAGGTCAAGCAATGGCTTCTGGCAAATACTCTTATCCTTAATGATAAGAAAACTGAAATTGTGATCTTTGGTAGTGAAGCTCTCCGTGCCAAACTTCGTGATGCCTTTGGTTTTCTCACTAGCTCTTTCTCTGACACTGTTAGGAATCTGGGTGTGCTACTTGATAGCTCATTTAAACTTGATAAACACGTGTCTGCTGTCGTCAGATCCAGTTTTTACCAACTTCGCCTTATTTCTAAGGCCAAACACTATATCCCGCACAATGACCTGGAAAAGCTCATCCATGCCTTTGTAACGTCAAGGCTAGATTATTGTAATTCACTTTATTTTGGTCTCCACTCTACCCTTTTACATAGATTACAGACAGTCCAGAATGCCGCTGCACGCATTCTAACTAAAACTAAGAAGTTTGCTCACATCACTCCCGTCCTTGCTGATCTGCACTGGTTGCCTGTGAAATTTCGTATTCAATTTAAAATTCTGTTGCTTACTTTTAAAATTACTAATAACACAGGACCAAGCTATCTTAAGGAACTCTTAAACTCATATGCTCCTGCGAGGGCTTTAAGATCATCCTCACAGTTATTGTTGGTTCAGCCCAGATCTCGTTTGAAGTCTAGAGGTGATCGAGCGTTTGCTCTAGCTGCACCTGAGCTGTGGAACAATCTCCCGATTGGCATCCGGGCGTCTGATTCTATTCAATCTTTTAAATCACGGCTTAAAACTTACCTGTTTGAACTAGCTTTTTCTACCAGTTAAATCCTGGCCTTGTTTGCAGTGAGTTATTCTATTAATTTTTCTGTTTGTCTTGCGTTGTCTTGCGTTGTCTATGTTCTCTATCACTGTGTTTGATGGTACAGCTTTACTTTGCTATAGCTATGTGCTATAGTTTACTCTTATTAGCGGTTTTTACCTGTGAACATAATTCCACACTTATATGACTCTGATGTTATAATGTTAATTGTTTTATTCTTTTATTCTTTTATGTAAAGCACTTTGGCATGCCCTTGGCTTTTAAATGTGCTCTATAAATAAAGATTGTTGTTGTTGTTGTTCTGTTCTGCCCGTGTGTTACTGTATCTAGTCCGTGTTTCTTAGTTTGTGTCTTTTCTTGTGTAAGTTCCTGTTTTATTGTGAAGGTCTGTGTCTTATGTGAGTGTTTTCAGTTTGCCTCCCTAGTCTCGTCATGTTAATCACTCCCAGCTGTGTTCCCACCTGTATGTAATCTCCCTGTGTTCTCTGAGTGTATTTAAGTTGTGTCTTCTGTCATAGTAATTGCTGATTCGTCTGTGTTATTTCCCTTCCACCCTTCTGTGTTGATTCTCTGGTCATTCTCCCTGCAAGTCACGTTCGTATTCCGCAGCCTGCAGTTTGGATCCATTATTATTCACACGGCTTGCCCCAGCAAACCGTGACAGATAAAGCATCTTGAACAGCTCTGTGTTGACATATGAACACTGTAGACTCACAGTTGAGTGTCTGTATGAAGATAAAGAGAACATATCCTCAGACATCATCAAAAATGAGACTTGTTAGACTGTTAAACATCTCACCACTGTTTCCTCTCTGTTGTTGTTCACTTACTTTCAAGTCTCTTCTTACTGTCAGTGTCTTTAATGTTGTTATTGTTTTTCTTTAGGTGAAGATGTGAAAACGACAAAATCAGCAAAATCACCAATTAAATTAACATCAACAATAACAAACATGTGGACAAGAAAAGATGAAATAAAACCATCAGAGGGGACACTGACAGCACCATCAAATAGTCAATCAGGAGGTAGAGACTGAATCTCTCTTCTTTTAAAGTGTGGGTGTCAGAGTGAGACTTGGCTCTATGTATTGAGAAATTCATGTTCATGTTTATCATGTTTTAATAATCTCTCCAGTTCCCTCAGGGTTTATCATCATTTCTGTGGGTTTAGCGGTGCTCTTAATAACTGTTGTGGTGATCAAAATTGTTTCTGTCTTTTCAGATTTTCTGTATTTGTTGAGATGCATCATCGTGTCTGTGGGTTTAGCAGCTCTCTTAATATCTGCTGTTACAGTCAACATGTGGATGAAAACTAAAGGTGAGAACATTCACAGATGAAACTTTTATACATAAAAAGCTTTGAGTTTAACTGTTTACTGTACTCTTGTTTTAATTATTTTGTCTTTTCAGTAAGCAAAACACAGTTGGAGAAAACCACTGTGAGTTTGAACACTCAATAGTGCTCTCTAACTTTATAGAGCAAAATCTCTTTGTGGTGTCTGTTCCTGTTTGACACGGTTGATATACAAAGATAGAAAATAATGAAAGATAAGAATATACTGTGCTGACCATGTTCAACTGAAACTTAACTGTAATCATAAGGAATCTAAAAAAAATCACGAGAGTGAAAACATCAGACAAATGAGCAAAATAATATCACAAAGTATGAATATCTGTCACGGTCCTGTGGGGGGGACCCAGTGTTTTGTGTTTTGAATCATTAATAGTCTTTGTTTTCATTATTATTTCCAATTTTTAGTCTCTTGGTTTCTGCGCTCTTCCTGTGATCCATGTGTCCTTTGTGTCCCCTGTCAGTCGTGTCTCCTTGTTTCAGTGTAAAGTCTGTGTCTTCTTGTTTGACTTTGACAGTCTTGTGTGCCGTCTTAGTTTTTTCCGTTTTCCTTCTTCCGGGTCTCGTTGCGTGTGGTTTCTCCAGCTGTGTTTTCCTCCTGTGTCTCATTCCTTCGTTACCTTTGTGTTCCTCTGTTTGTTGCTGGGTCGTCTGTGTTTCTCCTTCTGCTATTTCTGTTTTCATTGGCCCTCGTCTCAGATTTTCATGTTTCATATTCAGGCTTTATTCTCAGGTTTAGATTCTTTATATTTATTTCTAGTTTTTCCCAGTTCAGGTTTTAGTTAGTTTTTCACAGTCTCTGATCGCCTTTTGTTTTGGTGTTTTTTGCAGCCCACAATAAAGGCTCGCTTTTTGTTAAACATTCTCCTGCATCTCTGTGTCTGCATTTGGGTCCACGTTCTCTCCTCTTCAGGCCATCTGCCTCATCAGACGTGACAATATCAGAGAGAATCTAAAGTGTGTTGTGTTGTTTTCCACAGGAGCATAATGATGAGGGTGAAGATGGAGTGAACTATGAAAATATTGGAGACTCTTCTGCTTCTGTCAGACTCCACTGATCAACAACTCAAACATCATCTCATCACATAAATTAGCCCATTGCTGTTGAAAACACTGTGTGTCTGTGTGTGTGACTGGGTCTTTGTCTGAGACTTGCTGAGCCTTGACCACTGTGGGACATGGTTATAGAAGGTGAGGGTTGCTCCTCCCTTCCACTCCCTTCTGGTCATTGCCCATGAGAACAGTCCTGAGCTCATGCTTGGATGGTTCTGGCTCTTAAACGTTCACCATGGGAGCTCTTTCTGGGCCTCCCTTGTCATTCGTTTCTCCTTCTACTTGTGTCAGCACACGGTTGTCATCTGGACGTGTGGGCTTGGGTCTGCAGTAGTCTTGGGGTGGAGGGCCCAACTAAACTATGTGTTTCTCTTTCATATAAACACAGACATGCAAGATTGTGCATTTTTCTGAGGTGCTGTTTGTTTTTTGTATGTTTTTCTTACAGGTGCAACAGGTGGTGATCTGCTGAGTTGAGCTATGTGTGCTGTGTCCTTTTGGTTTTGTCTTCTCTCAATTTTTCTCTGTTTTTCTTTTTTCCCTTTCTCCTCTCTACCCATTCTTACCTCTCCCTACCTGTCAGCTCTGGTATTGATCAATTACACATAAGTTAATGTGAATAACAATGAAAATGAATAAATCAAGTAGAATAAAAAGAAAGACTAAGATAAGAAACCTATACAAAATTCATATAGCTCCTGGCAAGCAAATGTGTTGGTACAACAGAGCATTCAGATCATGTTTCTGATTGTGAATGTTGTTGGACAAGACAGGTTTAAATAAAGGAAACAAAAATTACATTTTGATTTTATCTCATATTTAGCTAAAAACTTTTTCATGTACATTTAGATTGATCTAACAAGTAAAATACCGTACAACAATTATTTATCCTTTATTTAATTATGATAAACTGAATCTTTTGTTTGTTTAAATTTGCTGTTGATGATTTTTATTAAAGGTTACCCACTGAGTTAAAAATGACAGCTTATTCATTGCTGTTTAAATTTTGTGTTATTTGATTGTTAGTCTTCATACTTTATTTTTATTCCTGAGGTTAATTTTAATGGGATTTAATAACAGTAACAGATCTAATGATCCAAATTAAAACTTTTTGCTTTTTTGCTGCACGATAATAAGAATAAATGTAAATATGTTTGTGGACAACTTTGTGTGTTTTTAAACTCTCTCCATCTCACACCTCACACACACCTGATCCCTCCACCACAGACCACAGTACAATCTACCGTCTGTTATTGTCTCCAGTTTGACTTCCTCTTCTTTCATATTCAGTATTAAACTTTTACTCTGCTGGTTCGAACAGCTCTGTTTGTACTGAACTTGTATTATAACATTTCCAAACATGTGCAAACATCTGCTTTCATTGTTAATATTATTCTTCTGAATTATACTTACACAACATTAAAAAAAAAATAAGGACCTGCTGTGTGTAGAAACTGCTGTGAATCCTAAAGACAGTTTAGTGTCACGTTCATCGATGTGTTAACCATTTATCTGTCAGAGGTTCATCTGGTCATCATGAAACCTCCAGAGCTCTGCTGCTGTTGTACCCACATTCTCACCAAACACTTCCCCTTCACTTCTCAGAATGAATGACTTCAGAGGTTCAAAGAGGAACAAACAGGTCTCAGACCACTAACACATCTGATCTGTGTTCTTATCAAGCTGCTAACAGCGCTCACTGTGGCAGTGTTAGCATGTTTCATTGCAATCATTAAGACTCAGATTCTAGTGTGTAAATAATTTGAGTCTTCACCCTATTTCATGTGTGCAGACAAACATCATCATAAACCTATTTTCTAATAAGAAACACAATGTACAGAAGAGCTGCGTTAATGTAAACACTCACCTCATCTAACAGTCTTCACACATTTAACTTCCTGTGTTCTTTTAATGATCAAGACAGTTTAAACTGTTGAACAGTCCTTTAAAGGAAAAACAGGGGAGTTTGCAAAAGAGATTAAAAACAAAAGTTATTAAATGTTAAAAAGGATTCAGCAAATTTTATATCTACATTAAGACAGAGGGGCAGATACAGATGAGTTCAGATCTGTATCATACAGATTCAGTAAGAGGAGAGTAAAGGAGTGATGTCACTATGAGGAAGTGAGCAGGAAGTTGATGCTGTGTTCATCTCTGAGAGCAAGAACAGAGACTGAGAGAGACAGAGAAGCACGATGGCTGCATTCACATGGATTCAAATGTCTTCATTACTGATGCTGATGCTTCAGTTTAAAGGTAAGTGTACATAGAAACACATTCAATTAATAAACTGCATTATTATCACAAGTGTTATTTATTCTTCCTTTAACAGTCATGATTAACTTTTTGACTTGAGCTGATTCTTGGAAACTAAAGTTGAAACTTGTGTTATATTTAAAATAAACTTCACATTATAAACATAACACTCATATTCATAACATATGTGATGTTTCACATTTCTCTCTCTCTCTTTTTCTCAACAGGAACAACTGAGCAAAATCAAACTGTCACTGCTGGACGTGGACATGTTGTTACTCTGCCTTGTAAAAATGTGATACAAGGTCAGCATAACTGTATCAGTACTACCTGGATCTTCAGTGGTTCAACTAAAACACCAGCAGTAACAGTCTTTGAGTTTGGGCAGATTAAAGAAGCCAAACCTGAATCAGACAGACTGAGTGTTTCTGCAAACTGTTCTCTGGTTATAAAGAAGGTCACAGATCAGGATGTTGGTCGTTTTACCTGCAGACAGTTCAAAACAGCAACAGGATCACAAGAAGGTTCAGACTTTGTGATTGATCTGTCTGTTATTAACAGTGAGTATTTACATCTTAATGTTTTCAGCTCAAACTGTCCTGTTAGAACAACAAACTGAAACACCACAATAATTATGATCACAGTGATGAAGTTCATTTTTCTATTGTTGCTTTTCTCTTACAATATCTCCATCTTCACCAGTGTGTGTACATGAGAACAATGATAAAGCATCTTGAACAGCTCTGTGTTGACATATGAACACTGTAGACTCACAGTTGAGTGTCTGTATGAAGATAAAGAGAACATATCCTCAGACATGAGACATCATCATGAGACTTGTTAGACTGTTAAACATCTCACCACTGTTCCCTCTCTGTTGTTGTTCACTTACTTTCAAGTCTTTTCTTACTGTCAGTGTCTTTAATGATGTTATTGTTTTTCTTTAGGTGAAGATGTGAAAACGACAAAATCAACAACAGTGAAGTTTACCACAACAAATTCATCGACAACAAAATCCACAACATCAACAATTAAACCAACCGTGAAAATAAACACATGGACAACAAGAGAGGAATTAAAGAAATCAGAAGGGACACTGACAACAGCATTAAATATTCCATCTGGAGGTAGAGACTGAATCCCTCTTTTTTCGAAGTCTGGATGTCAGACTGAGACTTGACTATGTGTGGAGAAATTCAGTATCATGTTTAACATGTTTTAATAATTTCTCCAGTTCCCTCAGGATTTATCATCGTTTCTGTGGGTTTAGCGGTGCTCTTAATAACTGTTGTGGTGATCAAAATTGTTTCTGTCTTTTCAGATTTTCTGTATTTGCTGAGATGCATCATCGTGTCTGTGGGTTTAGCAGCTCTCTTAATATCTGCTGTTACAGTCAACATGTGGATAAAATGTAACGGTGAGAAAATTCACAGATGAAACTTTATACATAAAAAGCTTTGAGTTTAACTGTTTACTGTACTCTTGTTTTAATTATTTTGTCTTTTCAGCAAGCAAAACACAGTTGGACACAGTATGTTTTTCTTACAGGTGCAACAGGTGGTGATCTGCTGAGTTGAGCTATGTGTGCTGTGTCCTTTTGGTTTTGTCTTCTCTCAATTTTTCTCTGTTTTTCTTTTTTCCCTTTCTCCTCTCTACCCATTCTTACCTCTCCCTACCTGTCAGCTCTGGTATTGATCAATTACACACAAGTTAATGTGAATAACAATGAAAATGAATAAATCAAGTAGAATAAAAAGAAAGACTAAGATAAGAAACCTATACAAAATTCATATAGCTCCTGGCAAGCAAATGTGTTGGTACAACAGAGCATTCAGATCATGTTTCTGATTGTGAATGCTGTCGGACAAGAAAGGTTTATTAAATAAAGGAAACAAAAATTACATTTTGATTTTATCTCATATTTAGCTAAAAACTTTTTCATGTACATTTAGATTGATCTAACAAGTAAAATACCGTACAACAATTATTTATCCTTTATTTAATTATGATAAACTGAATCTTTTGTTTGTTTAAATTTGCTGTTGATGATTTTTATTAAAGGTTACCCACTGAGTTAAAAATGACAGCTTATTCATTGCTGTTTAAATTTTGTGTTATTTATTTGATTGTTAGTCTTCATACTTTATTTTTATTCCTGAGGTTAGTTTTAACAGGAACAGATCTAATGATCCAAATTAAAACTTTTTGCTTTTTTGCTGCACGATAATAAGAATAAATGTAAATATGTTTGTGGACAACTTTGTGTGTTTTTAAACTCTCTCCATCTCACACCTCACACACACCTGATCCCTCCACCACAGACCACAGTACAATCTACCGTCTGTTATTGTCTCCAGTTTGACTTCCTCTTCTTTCATATTCAGTATTAAACTTTTACTCTGCTGGTTCGAACAGCTCTGTTTGTACTGAACTTGTATTATAACATTTCCAAACATGTGCAAACATCTGCTTTCATTGTTAATATTATTCTTCTGAATTATACTTACACAACATTAAAAAAAAAATAAGGACCTGCTGTGTGTAGAAACTGCTGTGAATCCTAAAGACAGTTTAGTGTCACGTTCATCGATGTGTTAACCATTTATCTGTCAGAGGTTCATCTGGTCATCATGAAACCTCCAGAGCTCTGCTGCTGTTGTACCCACATTCTCACCAAACACTTCCCCTTCACTTCTCAGAATGAATGACTTCAGAGGTTCAAAGAGGAACAAACAGGTCTCAGACCACTAACACATCTGATCTGTGTTCTTATCAAGCTGCTAACAGCGCTCACTGTGGCAGTGTTAGCATGTTTCATTGCAATCATTAAGACTCAGATTCTAGTGTGTAAATAATTTGAGTCTTCACCCTATTTCATGTGTGCAGACAAACATCATCATAAACCTATTTTCTAATAAGAAACACAATGTACAGAAGAGCTGCGTTAATGTAAACACTCACCTCATCTAACAGTCTTCACACATTTAACTTCCTGTGTTCTTTTAATGATCAAGACATTTTAAACTGTTGAACAGTCCTTTAAAGGAAAAACAGGGGAGTTTGCAAAAGAGATTAAGTATAAAAGTTATTAAATGTTAAAAAGGATTCAGCAAATTTGATATCTACATTAAGACAGAGAGACAGATACAGATGAGTTCAGATCTGTATCATAAAGATTCAGTAAGAGGAGAGTAAAGGAGTGATGTCACTATGAGGAAGTGAGCAGGAAGTTGACGCTGTATTCATCTCTGAGAGCAAGAACAGAGACTGAGAGAGACAGAGAAGCACGATGGCTGCATTCACATGGATTCAAATGTCTTCATTACTGATGCTGATGCTTCAGTTTAAAGGTAAGTGTACATAGAAACACATTCAATTAACAAACTGCATTATGATCACAAGTGTTATTTATTCTTCCTTTAACTGAGAAAGTCATGATTAACTTTTTGACTTGAGCTGATTCTTGGAAACTAAAGTTGAAACTTGTGTTGTATTTAAAATAAACTTCACGTTATAAACATAACACTCATATTCATAACATATTTGATGTTTCACATCTCTCTCTCTCTCTTTTTCTCAACAGGAACAACTGAGCAAAATCAAACTGTCACTGCTGGACGTGGACATGATGTTACTCTGCCTTGTAAAAATGTGATACAAGGTCAGCATAACTGTAACAGTACTACCTGGCTCTTCAGTAACTCAACTAAAACGGCAGCAGTAACAGTCTTTGAACTTGGGCAGATTAAAGAAGCCAAACCTGAATCAGACAGACTGAGTGTTTCTGCAAACTGTTCTCTGGTTATAAAGAAGGTCACAGATCAGGATGTTGGTCCTTACACCTGCAGACAGTACAAAACAGCAACAGGATCACAAGAAGGTTCAGACTTTGTGATTGATCTGTCTGTTATTAACAGTGAGTATTTACATCTTAATGTTTTCAGCTCAAACTGTCCTGTTAGAACAACAAACTGAAACACCACAATAATTATGATCACAGTGATGAAGTTCATTTTTCTATTGTTGCTTTTCTCTTACAATATCTCCATCTTCACCAGTGTGTGTACATGAGAACAATGATAAAGCATCTTGAACAGCTCTGTGTTGACATATGAACACTGTAGACTCACAGTTGAGTGTCTGTATGAAGATAAAGAGAACATATCCTCAGACATGAGGCATCATCAAAAATGAGACTTGTTAGACTGTTAAACATCTCACCACTGTTTCCTCTCTGTTGTTGTTCACTTACTTTCAAGTCTTTTCTTACTGTCAGTGTCAAAAACATCATCGACAACAAAATCCACAACATCAACAATTAAAGTAGCCATGAAAATAACAAACATATGGACAACAAGAGAGGAAGTGAAGACATCAGGAGGTAGAAACTGAATCCCTCTTTTTGGTTGTCTGGTTCTTAGACAACAAGTTTACTATGTGTGGAAAAATTCAATGTTTAACATGTTTAATAATCTCTCCAGTTTGGTCAGAGTTTATCATCATTCCTGTGGGTTTAGTAACACTGTTAATCATTGTTGTGGTGATCATCAGATGGAAGAAAATTAAAGGTGAAAACATTCACAGATTAAAGTTTATGATAAGTTGACTCATAAGTAAACTCATCTTTTTTTCTCTTTTCAGAAACTAAAACACAATGTGGCAACAACACGGTGAGTTCAAATTCAGCCATGTCATCTATATCATCATCTATTAACTCTATAGTTTCATACCAGACTGAGCCTATAATTGGAGATTAAATATTGGTATTTCAGGAGTGGGACCATGCCTCCCAACATGCTCCTTCTGGTTCTCATGTATATATATGGGTTCCCCCAGTTCTACAGGCTGCTCGTTCTCATTTACGTGCCCCACCGTCCCTCCCCTTTTCAATTCTTTAACTTCTTTACTTCTGTTTCGTACATTGGGATCTGCCAGCCCTGGCAGCCACCGCCAGTCCCCTTTGAGGCCTTCCCCAAACCACTAAAACGCTGTCAAACCTAAAATGAGGGCGTGGGCCCAGCTAGTGAAATGATTTTCAACGATAAGTTCAGTGACATAAAGGTTCAAAGGTTCAAAGGAAGAAACAAGGACTGAGAAATACATTGAATTCATTGATTAAATATTCTTTAGATTAAATTTGTTGTTTACACTGAGCCGATTTTAAAAATAAAACTGTATTTTTTCAGGGACTGAGCTTAAACCCTGCAGATACTCAGTCTGGTCCAGGATCCAGTCAGGACACGGTGAGATCACACACTACTCCCAGTACAAAGTTAGTTTCAACAGAGAAGAGCAGAAACTATGATGTGATGAGGACCTGACGCTGAACCTAAACAGATGTGAAACAGACTCATTATAAATCCACATATTACTGAGCAGTCATTGTGTTGTATTCACTGTGCAGGCTGATGCTGATGATGGTCTTTCCTACGTCTCCATCAGTTTCACCAAGAAGTCCAAGAATAAATCCAGGGTAAGAATTTGATATTCATACAGATGGTGTTAGTAATAACTTCACCATTTTCAAAGCTCCTGTCAGGTTATGTCTTTAAGACATTTTTGTATTATTTTCTTAAAGTCCCGTGGTGATCATGATGATGATGATGGTGACACTGTGACCTACAGCACTGTGAAAGCTTCCTCTTCACCTGCTGGAATTTCCCCTGATCCCAACAACCTCTACTCCACCATCAATTACCCAAAGAAATAGGATGTTACTCATGCTAAGTTTTTTAACTAGATAGATAGATAGATAGATAGATAGATAGATAGATAGATAGATAGATAGATAGATAGATAGATAGATAGATAGATAGATAGATAGATAGATAGATAGATAGATAGATAGATAGATAGATTAGTCAAACATCAAGTTATGTGATTATGTTTACTTGAGAATACAAAGACTGCAGGATTACTTTTTCATACCACTGCATGTGCTCATAGATTCAGTGGATTACTTTGAACAAGGTGAACATTATTACGATGAATATTATTACATTAAAATTCACCTTAAAGTTTCTTAAATCGATTTAGGTCATTTACAAAACCGTTTTTAAGTAGAATATAAAAACAAGTAAACAAAAAACTAAACCAACACAAAACACAAAGTTACAAATAGTGTACTAGTGAAAATAACATGTCTGATTGCACATGCCTACTTTGTGTTAACCAGAATCCTTAAATAGTAGTTAGTATTTCAGGGCTCTGGTGATGTGTCTTACTATGCCGTGCTGACCTGCTTTCCACCTTCATGGTACAGTAAGAAGAATCTGAGCTTTTTAATGCATGCTAAACTTTTTGCTATAAATACACCAACACTGCAGCAGTGCTTTCAATGATATCCTGTGATTATTGGAGTCAATATAGTGAAATAAATGTATGGGTTAAAGTACACTTTGGTCTATGCACAGACAAAGTATGTGATGGAACAGCATGGTTAGCAGGTGACAGCAAATATTCAGACTCACATATGACAGTGTTAGATAAATGAAAATATTCTGCATGTTCATATAAATACATTAATGAAACACTGCACTAAGATTAACATTAAAAACTATCACAGTAGCGATCTCCCTACAACTGTTTAATTCTGGAGCAATTTGCACTAAAAACAGAACTGTGTAAATGTTAGACTTTTCATTAGGCTGACATTTAGTAGTAAGCAGTAAGTGTGAAGTATAAGTAAACTGTTTTCTTTTCTGATTTTTAATTTATGATTAATCGCTGATTGTACACCAAACTTTATGGTTCTTTTCTTAAATTCTTAAGGACAGTAAATTCAAGAAAAAATAACAGCAAACAGACATTTGTCACCAGCTGTCTTCATGAGAAGTTCACAGAAAGAAGAAGTGCATGATGTGCATGTGGTCAGCATTAGAGGGTTAAACCTGCACAGCTCTGCATATCCTCACCAAACCACTTCCCCTTCACAAAAAATACATACAAAAAAAGAGACAGGAAAGAAAAGGTTCAATGGGACCACCCATACATTTAATGGGTTTTGTTGGTTGTTTTTGTGCAGTACTCTTTCCTGGCATCGTTGTATTATACTCAATTGTATTTAGCATTTGTATTCTATTTTATTCTATTGTATGTAGTATTTTATTTTATTTTATTTTATTCTACTATGTACAGTTCTGCACAGTATCTTATTGATATCTTATTCCAGTGGGTTCTTTTTCTTCTAATTTTTCTATGTAACTTTGCACTGTCCACTGCTGTAACAAAACAAATTTCCCATGCGTGGGACTAATAAAGGTTATCTTATCTTATCTTTTTCCTAAATGCTAGCACTGGTGACATGTGCTGCACATTCCCTATTTTATCTTTTATGATGGAAAATATCTGCTCTATCTTAGTTATTGAGCTGGGAGAGGACATCAGTGACAGTAACTGATGTTTTATTACATAGTATGTTTTTTTTATTTTATTTTTTGCGGCCTGTCTGAGACCTCAGAGCTCAGTATCAGCAAGCATTTAGTGTTCTCTCCAGTTATTCTTCCTGTTCTTTCATCTTCAATTTTAAATATTTAATTAATGGTTTGAACAGTTTTGTTTGTACTAACCCTTTTCTAAATAATGCATGAATGGCTCTCCTTACATTTCAGCTGTTATATGATTGGAAATTATACTCAGACAGCATTAAAAACAAGATAAAATGATCTAATATATGTCGAAATGTGTGAAACCTCAACATAGTATATTCTCACGCTCATCAGTGTCTTAACCATCTGTCAGAGGTTCATCTGGTCATCATGAAACCTCCAGAGCTCTGCTGCTGCTGTACCCACATTCTCACCAAAGCACTTCTGCTTCACTTCTCAGAAAACAACATCAACAAAAAATAAAAGACTTTAGAGGTCAACGAGGAACCAACAGGTCTCAAGCTACTAACACATCTCATTTAGTGCTCTTATCAGCAGTCACTGCTGCAGTATTACTGTTTCATTGTGAACACTTAAATCAAATTCTGAGATTGAATCTTGACCTCTTTTTATGTGTGCAGGAAAACATCATCATGAACCTGTTTTCTAATAATAAACCAAACATACAGGAGACTTGGATTTATGCAACGACTTATCTCACTAACAGTCTTCACACGTTTAACTTCCTCTATTCTATTGTTGGGGGATTCCAGCTTCATCTCCACAACATTATTGGCCTTGCTGGTCAGTTTATTGAGTCTGTTGGCATCTGTGACCCGTCACCTGATGCCCCAGCGTGCAACAGCATAGAGGATGGCACTGAGCATTGTCCGACAAATGTTGTAGGACCTCAGCTGCCTCAGAAAATAGAGACGACTCTGGCCCTTCCTGTAAAGTGCAATGGTGTTTTAAACCTAGTCCAGTTTATTGTCTATGTGTACTCCAAGGTATTTATAGTCCTCCACAATGTCCACATCGACCCCCTGGATTGAAACAGGGGTCAAGGGTTACCTAGTCTTCCTAAAATCCATGATCAGTTCCTTGGTCTTTGCCACGTTGAGCTGCAGATGATTCTGCTCGCACCACGTGACAAAGGAGTCGACCACAGCCCGGTACTCTGTCTCATCATCCCTGCTGATGCATCCAACAACCACAGAGTCATCAGAAAACTTCTGAAGATGGCAGGTCTCTGTGCAGTGGCTGAAGTCTGTGGTGTAGAGGGTGAAGAGGAAGGGGTAGAGTACAGTCCCTTGTGGTGCCCCTGTGTTGCTGATGACCTTGTCAGACACACAATGTGGAAGACGCACATATTGTGGTCTTCCTGTCAGGTAATCAACAATCCAGAGGCATCTATCTGCATCGCTGTTAGCTTATCATCCAGGAGGGTTGGCCTGATGGTGTTGAATCCACTGGAAAAGTCAAAAAACGTGACCCTCACAGTGCTCGCCGGCTGGTCCAGATGGGTGTAGACACAATTGAGCAAGTAGTTGATGGCGTCCTCAGATCCAAGGCGGGGCTGATAAGCAAACTGAAGGGGATCCTGATGTGGCCTGACTATGGGTCGGAGCTGGTCCAGGATGAGTCTTTCCAGAGTCTTTCGTCTCTGAGACTGTGTCATTTGTGAATGTGAGAGCAAGAACAGAGACAGAGACAGAGACAGGCAGTGAGGATGTGCTTTTAACTTTTTGACTTTAGGTGATTCTTGGAAACTAAAGTTGAAATTTAAATGTGTTGTATTCAAAATAAACTTCACATTATAAACATAACACTCATATTCATAACATTTGATGTTTCACATTTCTCTTTTTTTCTCAACTGAGGAACATCCAACTGTTCTTGAATCTTCAGTGATACAGTCAGCTCAGTAGCACTCTTTGAACGTGGGCAGATTAAAGAAGTTAAACCTGAATCTAACAGACTGAGTCTTTCTGCAGACTGTTCTCTGGTTATAAAGAAGGTCACAGATCAGGACGTTGGTTGTATTCACAGATTAAAGTGGATCATAAATAGAAATAGAAATTATGATGCTGTCCCAGCATGGTATCCACCCATGGGCAGGGCCTACAGCCTCCCTCACCTGGAGCTGATTCAGGCAACTAGGTTGGAGATTTAAGCTGCTCGCTGACACTGCTTCCTCGCCAGTTTGTCAACTACCCTATGTTGGTAACCAGGCCTCACACTTCATGCCAGTAAGTCTCAAGTGCTTTGCTTACTTGTGATCTTGTGTTCTAGTTGCTCCTGGGTATTCCACAACGCTGAACAACTCATCCTGGAAATCCGGTTCACCTGCCTGCCCTCCTGCCCTTACACTACCACGGAACCTTCCCCGCTCAGGACAGCCGACACACACCACCAAACCCACCCGGACCGCACCCCCTCTCCTTCAACACTTACATCAGCCACCTGCACATTAAGACGAAGATTTTCATAGTTCCCACCCTCTCCAGAACTCCTCATTGGCTAAGATTTTAACACTGCTCTCCTCTCTTCCATATCGTACCTAATCACCAGCCCAGCTCCCGTTGCTTTCTTGGACCTGCCACCTTGCTTTATTCCTCTCTCCTAGCCAAGACCCCACACCCCATTTGTCAAGCCTTAAGCCATTGTAAATATCATCCTTGTGCTAGTTAATAAAATTTTTAAAACCTTTCCTCAGCCTCCACTTTGAGTTCTCTGCACATGGGTTTGGTTTTGGTACTCGGCCTCCGGGCCTTTTTGTGACAATATACCTGTATGTGCACTGTAGATATGATCTTGAATGATAGTTTACAGTAATTTATTATGTGTCTTGTTTGATGCCCGTATTCATTATTATGAACAAAATGTTGAGTATTTTGGACTAGTAGTTGTTATAGTTTAGTCTCAGTTTTACTGTTGAATTTGTTCCCTTAGAGTTTCCTGTCATAGCTTTTTGTGCCAATTTTCTTATGTGAAGTTGATTCATGTGTCTGTTCCCACCTTTAGTTATGGTTCTCACTTCACTGTTTTATTGTCTTTGTGTTTAGTTTTACTAATCAAATTGTCTTTGATTATTTTCACCTACATCTCATCATCCAACTGCATCCACTTCCTGTAATCATGGTACCCTCATTTATAAGCATATAAGTCTTTATAAGTCTTTCCTTCAGTCTTTGTCTCAGTGTCTCTTATCCTGCCTGGGATTACTCAGTTGGTTTTGAACTCTGTTTATTCGTTTCGTGAACTTTGTATTTTGGACATTTTATCAGTGGAAATAAAGGCTTTTTAATGAGTCAGTCAGTCTTTTGTGTTCATTTTAGTCTGGAAACATGAACATAATTACTTTCTCTTCAGGTAAATGCAAATTCAGTGACTGCTAAAAGTACTAAAGGGTGTGTGTGTGTGTGTGGGGGGGGGGGGGGGGGGGGATATTTTGAGTACACCTGAAACAGCCACAGTTGGACTGAAACTTATTGGAGAGAAGCTGCTTCTAGTTTAGTTCAGTAAGTGTCATCTACAGATTTCTGTCCACTGATATGAGGTTTAGTAGATGTGTACTCATTTAATCTATTTAAAAGGTTTTTAAATCATTATTTTAAAAGAAACAGGAAATGACAGCATTGTTGTCAGGTGACATATTAAATGCACAAACCAACACATGACACTCCAATAAAATAGCACTTCACTACCTTAGGATTAATAGAAACTCATTCAAAACCATGACAGTAGTGATCTCCCCACAATGATGGTTTAATTGTGGAGATATTACTACTAAATATCAGAAACATGTATTTTGTTAGATCTTCGACTAGGCTGACCCCAGTACTGAACACCTTGTGTAGTAAAGTGTAGTATAACTAAACTGTTTTCTTTTCCGGGCGCATTAGGAGACTGAGCTATAACAAACTGTTATTGTTCTTTTTTCCTAGTTTTTGCTGGGATGGACAACAAGGGCAAATAAACATTTGTTACCATCTGCCTTCATGAGAATTACACACAAGGGTTCATTACTCAAAGCTTTTCAACACAGTGCTCTTTGGCGCCATGTTGTGGACAAAAGCATGAAAAGCAGCTTGAATCTACAACTTGATATGAACTGCTTGATAGTGACTGCCCACTCTACAGAGCTGAGTTTACAGCTTCTGTTTAATATCATGTGACAGTTCTGTGTGATATTGGGCTACCACTGTGGTGCTTTGAACGTGTATTTTTTGTGGGGGGAGGAGGGGATAACAATGTTATGTCTGTTTGATTAATAAATTTTTGATGAACAAACTTTCTTTGTTTGAACACGAGCCATCGTGTGTTCTCCCTTTGTTTGACATCTTGACATTTGAAAACATAACTGACAAAACAATCTTTATAATAATAAAAAAACACTCTTATAGTAGTTTGGGAGTATGCTTGTGCTGTGAGGTCCATGTGACTGCGTGGGTATGTAGCCTCTCCTTAGCTCTGGATTTAACCACCTTCTCTCTGTTTCAGTTGACTCTTGCTAAGTTCTCCATGTCACCTGTCTCATTTCACTGTGTTCAATAAAGTTTTGTTAAAGTCATCATCTTTCTGTCCATTTAGTCTGCTTTTGGGTCTACTACTGAATGAAAAATGACCTCATAGTGCCGTATCACCCCATTAGATCTCTTTGCTGTCAGACTGCGGGCTGACGTGGTTCCAAGAGTATCTAGAATGGGAGGTCAGAATGGGAGAATGGGAGTGGTCATTGCTGCAATATTATCTTGTTTCCTTGCGAACATTAGGACTGAAATTCTGGTGTGTGAAGAATTTGTATCTTGACCTCTTTTCATGTGTCCCGAAAAAACCCAGCATGAACACTGTTTTCTAATAATAAGTCAACATGTAAACAATAGCTTCATTAATGCCACACTTACCTCATCTAACAGTCTTCACACATTTAACTTCCCCGTTTCTAGTGTTCATCACAATTTTTTCCATTGTTGTACAGTCCGTTTAAAGGGACGACAGGGGAGTCTGCAAAAAAGATTAAATATAAACGATAAAATTTAAAGATAATGTTCATCTTGTATGTAGACTGGGAGAGAGATGGAGCTAAGGATGGTTAAAAGCTATGAAGTGAAATAATTAATTCAGCAACACGAGACAAAAGGAGTGATGTCACTATGAGGAAGTGAGCAGGAAGTTGATGCTGTATTCATCTCTGAGATCAAGAACAGAGACTGGGAGAGACAGAGAAGCACGATGGCTGCATTCACATGGATTCAGATGTCTTCATTACTGATACTGATGCTTCAGTTTAAAGGTAAGTGTACATAGAAACACATTCATTATTATCACAAGTGTTGCTTCCTTATTCTTCCTTTAACTCAGACAGTCTAGATGTACCTCCTGACTTTAGATGACTCTTGGAAACTGAAGTTAAGCCTAAATAAGTTTTGTATTTAAAGAGCAAAGAGAGTTTTGGACATTTCAATAAGGAGAAATAACTTGAAATAACTGAACATGATTTATTTAGATAGATAAATTAATGTATTTGGCGATTAGACTCTGATAACCCATCATGGCAGAACTGAATCCCAGTGTTGATAGGATTTAGGACAGCAGCTGCTGTAGTCTAGATACTGGTGGTGGTGAAAATGAAGACTGAGGCTTGGATGAAGCTCTGACTCAGACATCTGTGAGGTGTGGATGGGGAAGAGGTGGGTTGAATGAATGAGAGTCTGAAAGGCAGAATGACAGAGAGCACAGATTTAAACAGAGTGGAGGCTGACTGGCTTGAAGAAGGTGGGCGAGGCGACGATCTGCCGAAAATAATTACATCAGTATTGAGAATGACGGAATGGAAAAGTGGTCATGATGTGAATTACAGACAAGCAGCTAAACACCCAGGAAAGCAGGCAGATGAATGATTACAGATGTTCCTCATTGAACTTATGTATAAGCTTCATCTGGTATTTGTAAACAGACAAGTGTGCTGTGCTGTTTTCCACAGGTTCATAATGATAAAGATGACGGTAAAGTGAACTATGAAACAGTGGAGACTCTTCTGCTTCTGTCAGACTTCACTGATCAACAACTTCAACATCGACTGATCACAGAAAATAATCCACTGATGTTTAAAAGATCTAAGTTTTGATTTATTTTCATATTTGGAAGACAAAACATCACATGCATTTTTTCAGATAATAAATTATCCCATATTTATTTATGATAAATATCACGAGCTCTACACATGGTTATTTTATCATTTAGCTCTGAGAGTAGGATTCGTACGATTTTTGGTTTTCTTTTTTTTCTTTTTTCTTGCCTGTCCCGTTTGGCTCTTTTGCCATCAGAATTATTGTCTAAAGGCAAAGAAAGATGCCCAACAGATTTACTTTACCAAATGGACCTACCCAGCCTTGCCGTAATGGTCTATTTGATTTTATTTTCACTTGTTAAATATGGGACAGACTTGACTGGGGAAAAGAAATGGGAGAAAGAAAGGGAAATAAAACAGTGGAGAAGAGGGACGGGGATAAAGGGCAAAAAACAAAAAACAACAAAATAAGCAGACAAAAAATACATATATTACATTATTGTGCAGCACGTAATATCGACAGCACACAGTGTGCTTTGAGGTAGGAGCCAAAAAGGGTGTAGTTTGTGTGTGTGAGCTCCCGTGTGTACACCTGTGAGCATGGACGCGCTTGTATTTAAAAGGTTCCTTCCTGTAATGATCTGCTAGAGGGTGTGGGGAGCCACAGCCCCGTCCTCCAGAGCATGAAGCAGGTATGGAGGAGATCAAAACTCCAGACATCCAGAGTGCCAGAGTGACCGGCGGTGGGGGAGATAGGCCTCCATACCTTGGAGGGCCTGAGATGTCCCCAGAGAGGTGGCGTCTGATACCTGACCTGACATATAGACACAGACATACAGGCACACACAGATACAGACATCCATTCCCACCCTCATGCTCTCATATGCACTTTACTCAACACTCACCCAACGTGGAGACAGACATAAAGAGACACTGTATTTTTGAGATTTTTGGTTTTCTACTTTCCTTGCTGGTTATTACAGTTTTTCTCGATTGCCTAAACACTATAACCAGACCTCTAAACTAAAATTTCAAAACCGTAACGCTATTGTTCAAAAAGCTCACCCATTTCCCTGAACTATAAACACTATTCCCTGCTTTGACACATGACTCAAATTTGGTGAACTGTTACTGCAAAACTCTACACACAAATCCCTACATTTTACAGTGCTTACACCATGTAGTCATTTAGAAAGCACTAGCATGCAATAATGTTAACTTAAGTCAGCATAGCTTGAGCTCAATTAGCACACAATTAACCAGGTGGAAACACTAGGAGTCAAAATTTATCACACACCAATCAGAACCTGCGATGGATAGATAAAAGGGCCAAAGTCAGCTCATTCAGGTTTGAAACAATGGATCCAAAGAGATGCAAAGGAAGAGGACGTGGTGGAGAAAGAGGACGTGGTGAAGGAGGAGGACGTGGTGGAGGAAGAGGACATGGTGAAGGAGGAGGACGTGGTGGAGGAAGAGGACGTGGTGGAGGAAGAGGACGTGGTGGAGGAAGAGGACATGGTGAAAGAGGAGGACGTGGTGGAGGAGGAGGACGTGGTGGAGGAAGAGGACATGGTGAAAGAGGAGGACGTGGTGGAGGAGGAGGACGTGGTGGAGGAGGAGGACGTGGTGGAAGAAGAGGACATGGTGAAAGAGGAGGACGTGGTGGAAGAGGAGGAGGAGGTGGTCTAGGACAACAGGAAGGTGGTGGAGGAGGAGGGAGAGGTGGAGGAGGAGGAGGACGTGGTGAAGGAGGTGGAGGTGGAGAACGACGGCGACAAGGAAGGGGAAGAGCAAGGGCAAGAAGACAGTCAGTCTCGGATGAAATTCGAGCCACTTTAGTTTACCATGTCCTTGTCCATGGGATGACTATGAGGGAGGCTGGGCAACGAGTACAACCAAATTTGAGTCGCTTCACTGTTGTCTCCATCATCAGAACCTTCAGGGAGGAAAACAGGTAGGTGTACTTGCAGTAAGACTGCTTTGTACAGTAACGTTTACAGTTTTTTTCAGTCGCTAACAAGCGTTTGTCCAAACAGTTGTCACATTTGCAAAACTCTAAACACAATTAGCACAGCATTGGTCTGTTGTGGCCATACCATTCACACATTTCATGTCGTGTTCACCCAATATGCAGTCAGTGAACACATTTCCACAATGCTTACATTTTCTTAACAGACAAGCTATACCTCCCAACAAAATTATGGACTGTTTCTGTAGTATCTACGAATGTTAACACACAACATCCCACAATAGCAAAAACAATATTCCAAACCTTAGATACAGTATAAAAACCTCTGCTTCTGCAATGATATCAGTACAAAACCAATATCAATATCAAAAATATATCTCAGCTGATAATAAACAAACAATTGAATAATTGACACACAGCTGATTTATGTTGGGTAAATTGGGCCAACCACAGCTTCTTCCATTCTGGCTTAGAGTCAGTGGGGTTTATAAGGCAAGACCTTGAGGAGTGATGTTTTTGGAAACAAAAAAAAGACAAACACTGTAATGTCTGGTCGAGGAAGAGTAGGAGCAAGGGGCCCAGGGAGAAGAGCAGGCCCAAGGAGAGGGCAAGGTAGAGGTGTAAGAATGCGTGGTGGTGGCATTCCAAGGGCTGCAAGAACAGTAGTCAGTGATGAAATTCGTGCCACTATCATTGACCATGTAATCAACCATGGTCTTTCACTAAGAGAGGCTGGTGAAAGAGTGCAGCCCAATTTGAGGCGGTCAACGGTTGCCTCCATTATACGCATCTTTCAACAAACCAACAGGTAAGTATTGCATTTTACATGGATTGTTTCTATTCTCACTTGACATGTCAATATGGTCATACAGTAATGCATATGTTGAATTTTTTGTCTTTCTAAAGAATGCAACATCTTCCACCCTCTGGGGGAAGAGGAAAGCTCCTCAGTAATGATCAGGAGCTTGCCATTGTAGAAATGGTTACTGCAAATAATGCAATAAAACTGCGTGAAATTCAAACTAGAATTGTGGCGGACCATGAGATATTTGACAATATCGATAGAATCAGCCTCACAACCATTACGCGGACATTGTCCAAACACAGAGTGCGGATGAAGCAGCTCTACACTGTTCCCTTTGAGAGGAACAGTGAGAGGGTCAAGGAGCTACGACGACAATATGTCCAGGTATAGTGTATATTCAATCCAATGTCCAGTTCTATAAGCTTTGCACTTTGCAAGTAGGTAACCTACACAATACTAGGTTACAGTACAGTATGGTATACAGTAATAACATGACTTACATAAACTTTGTTTCAGAGAGTTATGGAATTGGAGGCCAACCAGGCCCCTCATGAATTCATATACATCGATGAGGCAGGATTCAATCTGGCCAAAAGGCGTCGACGTGGACGAAATGTAATTGGAAAAAGGGCCACAGTTGATGTGCCAGGACAGAGAGGGGCAAACATTACCATGTGTGCAGCAATTGCAAATGCAGGATTACTCCTTCACAGATGTCAGGTTGGACCCTATAATACAGAGCGCTTGCTTGCCTTTCTCAATGATCTCCACCAGTGCCTGGTTCCAGAGCAGGGTCAGGAGGGTGAAAACATGAGGACCTTTGTAATTACCTGGGACAATGTGGCTTTCCATCACTCGCAAGCAATAACAACATGGTTTGAAGTCCACCCAAGACTGGTAAGTCTCTTCCTTCCACCCTATTCACCTTTCCTCAACCCCATAGAGGAGTTTTTTTCTGCATGGAGGTGGAAGGTTTATGACCATCAGCCACATGACCAGATGTCCCTCCTTGAAGCCATGGATGCTGGCTCCAGGGACATCACAGTTGACGATTGCCAAGGGTGGATCCGACATACCATGCGGTTTTATCCCAGGTGCATCGACTTGGATAACATCAGATGTGATGTTGATTGTTACGTCCCCCCCCCACCATGGCGGAGGCAAAGGTAGGAAGGAGACAGCAACACTGGACAACCACAATCAATGAAGGAGGAAGACCACAGAACAGTTAAGTATCAGGCAGGATTTATTGGGTGCTTGCCTGGATAGTCAAATTTAACAACAGTAAAGAGGTGGGGGAGGAGGACTGGGCGGTTGATCCAAATCAAAGAAAGTAATAAAACAAAAAGAGGTCAGTAGCTTCCAGGGCCTAGCCTAACTGAAAGAAAAATGCAAAACAAAAGGCCTACCTAGCTACTCGATAAAAGTCAGTGAAAACATACAAGGGTGGCATCAACCGCATAACCTAGTGTGACTAACAGAGTAAAATCTACAACCAGTGTATAGGGTACCCCGGCTTACCTGTCCAGCCTCCCACCACACACAACATAAAGATGCTTGTTCGCAAATGTTTGTCAAAGCAGAAGCCAGCAGCCACCAGCTGGCCAGGGAGCGGCTCATTTGTAGTGTTCCTTGGAGTGTGATTGGCCAACTGAGCCCAGTCCAGCCAATAGACACCTGCCAATCAACTTCGAACTGGCCAATCAGAGGAGGCCTGACGCCTGAAAGATGAATAGAACACAAAACAGAGTACAAAAGCAAAGCCACACCCCTTGGCACGTAACACTCTCACCCTTCAAAAACCAAACTTAGGGTTTGGTGACCTCTCTAAACGGCACGGGAGAGTGCGTCTGCTACAATGTTTTCTGAACCTTTTTTGTGATGGATTTTGAGGGTATAATTCTGAATAATCAGTGACCAACGCATAAGCCGCTGGTTGTGATTATACATCTTGGAGAGGAAAACTAAAGGGTTGTGATCTGTGAATACTTGGACTGACCTCTGACCTGACTCTGTATAGACTTCAAAATGTTGCAAGGCCCACAACAAAGCAAGGGTCTCCTTTTCAATGGTAGAATACCTGAGCTGGTGTTTGTCAAACTTCCGAGAGAAGTAACTCACAGGATGGTCAATGCCCTGGGTATCCTCCTGGAGAAGCACCGCTCCCGCCCCAACTGCGCTGGCATCTATTTCCAGTTTGAATGGTAAAGAGAAGTTAGGAGCAGACAAAACAGGGGTGCAACAAAGTAAGCCCTTAAGGCTTTCGAAAGCCTGCTGACAACTCCCAGACCAAATAAACGGCTTTGAGGGGCTGGTTAAATCAGTGAGAGGGGCAGCAACAGAAGAGAAATTTTTACAAAACCGTCGGTAATATCCTATCATCCCAAGGAACCGCCGCAGTTCTCTCCTGGTGGTTGGTTGGGGGAACTCCCTAATCGCAATGACTTTGGCATCTGCAGGGCGCACTTGCCCTAGACCAACTTGCTGGCCAAGGTAGAGGACACTGCCTCTAGCGAAATCACATTTGGCAAGGTTCAAAGTGAGAGACGCACTGTCTAGGCTAATGAAGACTTCTTTTAATGTAGCTATGTGGGTGGACCAGTCACTGCTATACACAACAATGTCATCTAAGTATGCTCGGCAGTTAGGGATGTTTCCCAACACTTTGTTAACCAGTCTCTGAAACGTTGCAGGGGCATTGCACATGCCAAAAGGCATAACCGTATACTGCAGGAAGTGGTCAGGGGTGACAAAAGCTGAAATCTCAGATGCTTGCTGTGTCAAAGGCACTTGCCAATACCCTTTTAACATATCGAGTTTAGTGATGTATTTTGCAGGCCCTATTTCATCAATGCAGTCATCGATAAGGGGTAAGGGATGTGCATCGGGTACAGTGACAGAGTTCACCTTTCGGAAGTCTGTACAGAATCTTGGGCTTCCATCTGACTTAGTGTCTAAGAGACATGGTGAACTCCAAGAGCTGGAGCTTGGCACTGCAAATCCATTCTGAAGAAGATACTCAACTTCCTGTTTTATGATTTCCCTCTTTGCAGGACTAACCCGATAAGCGCGCCGTTTGATTGGTGTAGGGTTAGTGAGCACCACATCATGTTTTATGACAGTGGTTTGAGACGGGATATCACTGAACAGAGATGGGAATCCCGATATGAGTGTTATAATATCATTGCTCTGTTCAGCAGGAAGGTGGGACAGGTATTGTGTTAGGGTTGACAATATCACAGAATTACCTAGTCGAGCACTTTGAGGCTCAGCACCTCGTAACACCAACCCATCTTCATCTGGAGTAATCTCCACCTTGGTCACCGAAGCCATCGGAGACGTAACCACTTGCTCTTGGACCACAGATGGCACAGCTGAAGGTTCACGAGAGTTGTACAGCTTCATCATGTTGACATGACACACCCGAGTGGGACGTCTGCGATCCGGGGTCTGAATAATGTAGTTAGTCTTGCTGAGTTTTCTCTCTACAACATAAGGACCAGAGAACCTAACGGAGAGAGAGGAGCCGGGCACCGGAAGGAGAAGGAGCACTCTGTCACCTGGCAGAAATGAACGGTCAACAGCCCGCTGATCAAAGTGTCTCTTCATTTTCGCTTGTGACGTGGCTAATACGTTCCTGGTTAAGGAATAAGCCCTCTTCAACCTGTCATTCAGTGTCTTGACGTACTCTGGAAGGCTTTTGGTGTTGTCAACCGGTGTAGCCAGCCTCTCTTTAAAAACCTTCAAAGGACCCCTCATCTCACGCCCAAACACAAGCTCACTGGGACTAAATCCCAGAGATTCTTGGGTTGCTTCCCGACAGGCAAATAAAACAAGTGGAACACTTTCATCCCAGTCCCGTTGGGAACTATAACAGTGTTTCCTTAACATAGACTTCAAAGTCTGATGAAACCTCTCTAGTGCCCCCTGACTTTCAGGATGGTAAGAACTCGAGGTTATGTGTTCAATGCCTAATGTTTTCAGGGCTTGGGCAAACACTCTAGACTTAAAGTTAGTGCCTTGGTCTGTTTGCACAACCTTAGGCAGACCAAAGGTTGAAAAGAATCTCAACAGTGCTTTGACAACAATCTGAGCTGTTATTCTCCGTAGTGGGATTGCCTCGGGAAACCTGGTCGAAACGCACATGATCGTCAACAGAAACTGGTTTCCAGTTTTAGCTTTAGGTAGAGGCCCCACACAGTCAACAATCACTTTTTGAAATGGCTCCTCTACTACTGGGATAGGACAGAGAGGAGCGGGGGGGATTACTTGGTTTGGCTTGCCGGTCATTTGGCATACATGGCAAGTACGGCAGTATTGAACAACATCAGATTTCAGTCCGGGCCAGAAGAAATGTTTCAGAATTCTGGTGTATGTTTTATTAACCCCCAAATGTCCTGACCATGGATGGTCATGTGCTAAGGACAGTACCTGGGTACGATAAGCAGTAGGTACCACCACCTGATAAACTGCAGACCAGTCAGTGTCTTCCGAGACCTCACTTGTCCATCTGCGCATCAGAAGACCTTCGTCAGAGAAGTAAGCCAGCTTTTTCCCTTTGGCATCCTGTTGACTGAGAGTGGAGGAATGACACTTGGACAGGGTTACATCATTTTTCTGTGCAATAATGAACTCCTCTCGGGAGACTGGCAAATCCAGAACTGGTTGTGTTTTGTCAGCAGGTGGAACTGTGGCCTGAACCTTAGATCCAGAGGTAAAGTTAATCACATCACCAACGGGATCTGACCTCATGAAGGAATCGGCCAAGTCAGGACCATACTTTTTTGTCTGGGCCCTCGTAACTACACAAGCTGGAAAGATGGCAAGCTGGTCTTGGGCTGAGTCAGAATCCCGGCTCAGCTCGGGTCTGTCTAACACTTCAGGAATGGGTATGACCTTGCCTCCAGCAAGGTCGTTACCTAGGATGAAGTCAATGCCTGGTATGGGCAACGCAGAACGAATAGCCACTTTAACAACTCCGCTGACTAATGAAGACTGAATGTGAATAGTGTGCAAAGGGGCAGATACAAATCCGAGTTCTACTCCCTGGACAATAACACTGGACTGGCAAAATGACTCCTCAGAAAACGGTAAGACGTTTTCTCTAATGATGGACTGAGAGGCCCCTGTATCTCTCAGTATTTTTACTGGTTGTTGATCATTTGGATTCCCAGTCAGCGAAACCACTCCCTCTAGAATGAATGGTTTGAAACAGGGGTCAGGGTGGTTAGTGTTTGGTTGAAATGCCCTCCCAGTCTCTGTGGCTTTAATCAATCCCACCCCTTTTGGTTGTGAGGATAGTTGCTGTTTACGCTTTAATGCCTGACATTCTGCGATGAGATGACCCCTCTTGTGGCAATAAAAGCATTCACGCTCACCGTGGGAAGGCGAGGGCCCCCTCATTGGCCTCACTGGCCTCGCAGCAGCGCAACTAGACTCAAGCCGTGCTGAGCGCATGGCTGTGGGCCTATCTGGATGGGAAACAGGGGTAAAAACATTCTTATGAGTTAGCACAAACTCATCGGCCAACACAGCTGCTTTGGACATGGACGTCACCTTCTGTTCGTTTAAGAACATTATGAGCCTCTCAGGTAATGAATTTTTAAAATCCTCCAGTAGCATTAACTCACGCAGCGACTCATACTCATCCCCAACTCCGTTAGCAGCGCACCATTTATCAAAAAGAGCCCCTTTTTCATGTGCAAACTCCACATATGTTTGACTGCTAGACTTCTTATGGTTCCTAAATTTCTGCCTGTAGGCCTCAGGTACCAGTTCGTAGGCACGTACAATTGTTTCCTTCAACACGTCGTATTTCATGCTTTGCTCTAGCGAAAGTGAAGCTACTACCTCCTGAGCTTTGCCCACTAATTTACACTGAAGTAATATGGGCCACATGTCTCTTGGCCATTTCAGAGCAGTAGCCACCTTTTCAAAAGCGTTGAAGTACGAATCTACCTCAGTCTCACGAAAGGTAGGTACTAGGGCAATATGTTTGCTAACGTTAAAACTTTCCAGGGAGACTTTCGGGATTTCTTTAGTGGCATCTGTTTTCTGTCCTGATGACACCCTCAGTGCTTCTACTTCAAGCTGCTTTAACCTGACTTCCTTTTCAGCTTCTATCTCCAGCCTACGGACCTCCAGCCGGAGATCATAATCCGCTTTACGCACCTTATCCTTCTCTTGTGCCTCCAACTGTAAACGCAGTAAGCGAACCTTAAGCTTTGCATCACTGCTAGATGATTGGGATTCTGGAGTGAAAGGCTTAAAGCGAGGCAGAGTTTGGGGAGCCGCATCAGAGTTAACTTGGGCACCCGGAGGTGTAGCAGGCAGCGCTTGCTCATCAGTTCTCTCTGGAGAAGCTAGATCAGCAGAGGCACCAGGGGAAACTGAAGGGTCCTGAGAAGGCACCCCAGCTGGAACAGGGCTGATTAAAATCCCCAACTCGAATAATCCCTCCAACAAAGCCTGCTTAATATCCTTCTTCACTCCATACTTTGGTACGGAAAGGTTATACTGGGCAGCAATACTCAACAGGTCGTCTTTGCGACACAAGTCAACTTTGTCAACGCTAGGGTGACTAACAAAACCAGGCAGGTCGAAACTCATCTCCGGCTGATACTATGAAACGTAGACACCCTAAAATCACGGCACCGTCCTCATTAATACAGGTTGTCCCCCACATACAAAGATCCCGGACGAGCCCCCACTTGTGTTACGTCCCCCCCCCCACCATGGCGGAGGCAAAGGTAGGAAGGAGACAGCAACACTGGACAACCACAATCAATGAAGGAGGAAGACCACAGAACAGTTAAGTATCAGGCAGGATTTATTGGGTGCTTGCCTGGATAGTCAAATTTAACAACAGTAAAGAGGTGGGGGAGGAGGACTGGGCGGTTGATCCAAATCAAAGAAAGTAATAAAACAAAAAGAGGTCAGTAGCTTCCAGGGCCTAGCCTAACTGAAAGAAAAATGCAAAACAAAAGGCCTACCTAGCTACTCGATAAAAGTCAGTGAAAACATACAAGGGTGGCATCAACCGCATAACCTAGTGTGACTAACAGAGTAAAATCTACAACCAGTGTATAGGGTACCCCGGCTTACCTGTCCAGCCTCCCACCACACACAACATAAAGATGCTTGTTCGCAAATGTTTGTCAAAGCAGAAGCCAGCAGCCACCAGCTGGCCAGGGAGCGGCTCATTTGTAGTGTTCCTTGGAGTGTGATTGGCCAACTGAGCCCAGTCCAGCCAATAGACACCTGCCAATCAACTTCGAACTGGCCAATCAGAGGAGGCCTGACGCCTGAAAGATGAATAGAACACAAAACAGAGTACAAAAGCAAAGCCACACCCCTTGGCACGTAACAGGTCAGGAGGGTGAAAACATGAGGACCTTTGTAATTACCTGGGACAATGTGGCTTTCCATCACTCGCAAGCAATAACAACATGGTTTGAAGTCCACCCAAGACTGGTAAGTCTCTTCCTTCCACCCTATTCACCTTTCCTCAACCCCATAGAGGAGTTTTTTTCTGCATGGAGGTGGAAGGTTTATGACCATCAGCCACATGACCAGATGTCCCTCCTTGAAGCCATGGATGCTGGCTCCAGGGACATCACAGTTGACGATTGCCAAGGGTGGATCCGACATACCATGCGGTTTTATCCCAGGTGCATCGACTTGGATAACATCAGATGTGATGTTGATGAAAACATGTGTCCTAACCCTGAAGATCGCAGAGATTAGATGCAAATATTTTGCCTTTTTTTAGCCCCCCTCCCCCCCTTTTTATCTTGGCTTTTTGCTGTTGTTTTTTTGTTCAGAATGCGCTTGTGTGTTTCATGGATATTTTGTTCACTGTAAGCAATACTGTAGAACTTTCTCTGTCCTATCATACCGTGTTTCTACTGTACCTCCTGTAGTAAACAGTAAAGAAACATAAACTTGTTTGCTTTTTACTGGAATGCTTTTGAATGTGAACATTACTGTACATGTGGACATACAGTTACCAACCAAGACATTTCTGGTGTCAAAATGGTGGATTGCATGTTTCGCATGCAAATACCTGTAAAACTGAATCATAAAGGTCTATGCAGTTTTTGTAATGTCAATAATAGCCAGTATTTTGAAACCTGGTGTACTTTGATTGACTGCATGTACCTTGTGAAGTGAAAACAAGTGTTATTCTTTGACAGACTAATTTCATTTTGAGTCAGATTTATAGTGTTTTTGTACAGTTAGTGTGTGCAGAGAAAGATGTGTTCTATTTTGAAATGAAGAGGTAGTATATATTTAACAAAATGTATTTTTGAGAAGAAAATTATCCATTTGGCCAATTGTGTTTTGTAGGTGTGAGTCTGTGTTAAGAGTTTAGAAAAAGTATCTGAAGTATGGGTAGGCGCTTGTTAGCGATTGAAAAAAACTGTAAGTTACTGAACTTATGTGTCTTGAGTTTCAGTATGTTTCCATTATTTGCCTGTAAAATGAATGTGTGACAGTTACAGTAATGAGTGCTTCTATTTTTGTAGGACACAGAGACGACCACCTGGTGGAGGCAGGTTAAGGCTTTTGTCGGAGGAGCAAGAGAGGGAACTTGTAAACATGGTAATTGCAAATAATGTAATCCGCCTGCAAGAGATTCAAAGGAGAGTGATTGAGGATGATCATCTTTTTCGAGGCATAAATGCCATCAGCCTCTCCACAATTGACCGCATCCTCCGAAAGAATCAATTCCGGATGAAACAGGCATACCGAGTCCCTTTCGAACGAAACTCTGACAGAGTGAAAAACCAACGTGTGGAATATGTTCAGGTATGAGTTTTGATACTGTATAAAGTATTGTGTACCATCACAGCATGGCAGTTTATGCTGCCATTTCAGCACTCTTGAACTGTGGTTCAGGGTACCGATTGACTCTACTGTGTTATGTGTTTTGCAGAGAATCTTTGAGATTGAAGGACGGCCTGTTCCCCATGAAATAATCTTTGTGGATGAGGCAGGTTTTAACCTGACCAAAAGAAGGAAAAGAGGGAGGAACATAATTGGCCATCGGGCTATTGTAAATGTCCCTGGTCAGCGTGGGGGGAATGTCACTATGTGCGCAGCCATCAGCCAACGAGGGGTACTCCACCGTCATGCCGTACTAGGACCCTATAACACTATGCTTCTCCTTGCTTTTCTTGATGGTTTAAGACAACATATGTTCCAGCTGGACTACAGGGAACCAGCACAGCCAGAGCAGCCTCACTACGTTGTTGTGTGGGATAACGTCAGCTTCCATCGCGCTGCTCTGGTTCGTGACTGGTTTACCAATAACCCAAGGTTTTCTAATATCTTTCTGCCTGCATACTCTCCCTTTCTAAACCTGATAGAGGAGTTATTTTCGGCATGGCGGTGGAAAGTGTATGACCGAGAACCTTATGTCCGTGTTCACCTCCTTCAGGCCATGGAAGAGGCCTGCCTAGACATATCAGTAGATGCATGCCAGGGGTGGATCAGGCATGCAAGAGGATTTTACCCCCGCTGCCTGGCTGGGGCCAATATAGCCTGTGATGTGGATGAGATTCTCTGGCCTGACCCAGACCAAAGACAAGATGCTGAGGTGGGATAATGTTTCTGGTGTGTGTTGTACTGTATAGTACATGAATGACAATGTGCCACTGTACATACATTGGTTGCGTCTTTTGTGTTTATCATGTGACAAGGGTTTTGAAGGGGAGAACCATAAGCAACCTAATTGTTTTGGAACTATTGTTTTGAATTAATTGTACCAGTGTGCAAAACTCTGTTGTAGTGTGTGTGTTTTTGAGGGCTTGTGTTTGATGTCTGAGGGCAAAGTTTGGTTTTTCAGCAGGAGTGAATAGTTTTGGGTGTAGAGCTTCATTTTGACCTGGAAATAGGATGTTTGGGAAATTGAGTGAGATGTTATGGATTTGTGTTTACTGTTGTGAGGATATGAGGCGTAGTTTCAAGAAATGTGTTTTAGCAATCGAGAAAAACTGTAAGCTAAGGCTGATGATGTTTAGTGTACAACAAAAGGTAAAAGACTAAGATCAGAAAAACATGTTCATCACTGCTGTTTACATTTCTTCTTTTGTAGTTGATTGCTAGTCTTTATTCCTCATTTTTATCTCTGGTCTTTCTTGTTGAGCTGCAGTAACTGATGTTATGGTTGTTAGCACCCCCTCTGCTAGGGGACAGGAGGGGAGTAACATACACGAACCCTCACACGAAAACTGAGTAAAATAAAAGGTTTTATTGCAAACTTCAAACAAATGACCGACAGAGCTGTTCAAAAGACCACTGGGCGACCAATTAACACGTAAAGCATTAACACAGGAAAAAAAAGTAAAAGTTAAGGGTTAACTAAGGCAAGCTAGCATCACAAAACTCACATCAAACTAAGTTCAACCATATACAGGGTTTAACAAACAAAGTTCAAAAAGAGAGGCGGGTGAGGAGGACACGGCACAGCAGCAGCCCTGTAGCGTGAAGGCTCTTCAGCCTTTTATAACTGCAGATGGACACAATCAGCCACTTATTGGCTCTTGGAGTATCATGGCATCCCCAGGTAGCCAATCACCTGCATGGACTGTCACACTTCAGTCTGCATAGAAGAGGGCCGGCACAGGTCTCCAAGTAACCAATCATCCACGAGTCCTGGCATGTTTGGATTTGCTTGAATAAAAAAAGGCAGTCTCGCTCCCTTCGAGGCTCAGGGCCGTAACATGGCCTATATTATAACTTTAATGTTATCTGTAACTATTTTTCTTTGATTTGGGGGTATGAAAATAAATCAAAAAAGTCAAAAGTATTTGAGATTTTATTGTATCTTTTGCGGCGCTTTCTCTCTTTGGCATCTCACACACATCTGATCCATGAACCTCAGACCACAGTACAAAAAACTATTATTGTCTCCAGTCTGACTTCCTGTTCATCTTCAGTATTAAATCTTTACCCTGCTAGTTTAAACAGCTCTGTTTGAACTGAACTCTAAACAGTCTTTTCTAAATAACATATAAATATATCTCCTGTGATATATTTATATATAATTGCAAATTATACCCATATTGCATTAAAAAATTGGATTAAAGGATGAGCGATGTGGGGAAAAAGTGTGAAACTTAAAGACAGTTCAGTCACACACTTGTAGATGTGTCAGAAGTTCATCCGGTCATCATGAAACTTTTCGAGCACTGTTGCTGTTGAACCCACATTCTCACTAAAACACTTCCTCTTAACTACTGAGAAAAATTAGAAATAACAGGTATCTGACCACTAACACCTCTCATCTGTGTCCTTGTGACTGGTGCAGTCACCACTGTTAGAGCTGCTAATAGTGGTGACTGCACCAGTATCAGAACCTTCACATGATTCATGTATGCAGACAGACATCACCATGGAAACTGTTTTCTAATAATAAACCAAATGTACAGAAGAGCTGCATTAATGTCAACACTTACCTCATCTAACGGTCTTCACACCTTAAGTTCCTCTATCCTGTTATTGATTATTTTCTACTGATGTAGAGTCCTTGGTGATACGAGAGTCTGCAAATTACATTGAATATAAAAGTTAAAATAAAGTTCTTCACTTATTTAATATTTACATTTGGAGAGAGGGGGTAGGTAAGGAAACACCAAAGTTAAAAACTGAAATAATTCAGACACAGAGGAAAAGAAAAGGAGTGATGCCACTGTGAGGAAGTGAGCAGGAAGTTGATGCTGTGTTCGTCTCTGAAACTGTCTCATTTGTGAAGGTGAGAGCAAGAACAGAGACTGAGAGAGACAGAGAAGCACGATGGCTGCATTCACATGGATTCAAATGTCTTCATTACTGATTCTGATGCTTCAATTTAAAGGTAAGTGTACATAGAAACACATTCAATTAATAAACTGCATTATTATCACAGGTGTTGCTTCTTTTTCTTCCTTTAACTGAAACAGTCATGATTAACTTTTTGACTTTAGCTGACTCTTTAAAACAAAAGTTAAATCTTAAACTTGTGTTGTATTTAAAATAAACTTCACATTATAAACATAACACTCATATTCATAACATATTTGATGTTTCACATCTCTCTCTCTTTTTCTCAACAGGAACAACTGAGCAACATCAAACTGTTCAAACTGTCACAGCTGGACGTGGACATGATGTTACTCTGCCTTGTAACACCTCGTTACAAGGTCAGCATAACTGTAGCAGTACTACCTGGATCTTCAGTGATTCAAGCACCACAGTATCACTCTTTGAGTTTGGGCAGATTAAAGAAGCCAAACCTGAATCAGACAGACTGAGTCTTTCTGCAAACTGTTCTCTGGTTATAAAGAAGGTCACAGATCAGGATGTTGGTCGTTACACCTGCAGACAGTTCAAAACAGCAACAGGATCACAAGAAGGTTCAGACTCTGAGATTGATCTGTCTGTTATTAACAGTGAGTATTTACATCTTAATGTTTTCAGCTCAAACTGTCCTGTTAGAACAACAAACTGAAACACCACAATAATTATGATCACGGTGATGAAGTTCATTTTTCTATTGTTGCTTTTCTCTTACAATATCTCCATCTTCACCAGTGTGTGTACATGAGAACAATGATAAAGCATCTTGAACAGCTCTGTGTTGACATATGAACACTGTAGACTCACAGTTGAGTGTCTGTATGAAGATAAAGAGAACATATCCTCAGACATGAGGCATCATCAAAAATGAGACTTGTTAGACTGTTAAACATCTCACCACTGTTTCCTCTCTGTTGGTGTTCACTTACTTTCAAGTCTTTTCTTACTGTCAGTGTCTTTAATGATGTTATTGTTTTTCTTTAGATGAAGAGTCGGCAACAACAAAATCAACAACATCACTGACAACAGCATCAAATAATCAATCAGCAGGTCGAGACTGAATCTCTTTTTTTTATTAAAGTCAAATATTTATATATTTATAATTATTTATGTATTGTATTTCAGACTGGCTCTTAACTGTGTGTGGAGAGATTCCGTGTTTTGTTTTACATGTTTTAAATCTTTCCAGTTCAGTTGTGGTTTACTGACATCTAAAGTCAAAACATTAACCGTACGCTCTGTGTTTCTTTTAGATTCAGGTAAAGACTTGGAAATAGCAACATCAACAACAGTGAAGTTCACCACAAGAAAATCAACAACAGAACCAACAAACATATGGACAACAAAAGAAGAAGTAAAGACATCAGAGGGGACACTGACACCAAATAATCAACCACATGGTAGAGACTTAATCTGTCTTCTTTGGAAATTTTAATGTCAGACTGAGTCTTGTCTGTGTGTGGACAGACCGTTCTCACTCCCGAGGCATAATATACTTACGATTTGTCATGTCTCAACCCTAACCATAACCTTATCCCTAACCTTAACCAGCACTTTAATGACGTTAGATAGTGTTTTCCAAAGTGATTTAAGTAAAATGAACGTACATGTGTAGATTCATTTCAAACGGTTCTCAAGTTTCCTCATTTTTCCGATCTCGTAATATAGGGACATGTTGGGTGCCCGGAAGTGTGATATACTGACGATTTGTCACCTAGCGTAAAATGTTAGGCTTTGGGAGTGAGAACATGTTGGTGTGCAAGAAATTCATTGTTTAACACATTTTAATAATCTCTCCAGTTCAGTCAAGGTTTATCGTCATTCCTGTGGGTTTAGCAGCACTCTTAATAATTGTTGTTGTGATCATCAGATGGAAGAAAACTAAAGGTGAAAACACTGACAGATGAACATTTAACATCATAAGCAGAATGAAGGAAATAAAATGTTGAATTCTTTATTTCTAATGTGGAAGTTCAACTATTTTTTTTCTCTTGTCAGTAAACAAAGCACAACAGAGCGACAACATGGTGAGTTTAAATCTCCAGATAACAAGTTCTCTTTCACCAATGTTCTTTTCATCATCGTCTTTAGACTCTATAGTTCCACACCAGACAGAGACTCTAAATAACTTAAAGTCAGCTGGAAAATACTTTGAATCAGTTCCTCCTTGAAACAGTTTTGTTAATTCAGTATTATTTTGGTCACAAACTGTATTTTTGCAGCGACTGAGCTTAAACCCTGCAGACACTGAGTCTGGTCCAGGAACCAATCAGGAGACCAGTGAGATCTCTCAGTACTCCCAGTACAAAGTTACACTCAGTGTTATGTTTAGTTCAACAGAGAAGCTGAAAATGAATTTACTTCAATAGATGTGAAACAGTCCCATCATGAATTCACATACTGAACAGTCTTTATATTGTGTTCACTGTGCAGGCTGATGCTGATGATGGTGTTTCCTATGCTTCCATCAGCTTCACCAAGAAGACCAAGAATAAAGCCCAGGTAAGATTTTGGTATTTACATTGATGATGTTAGCAGTAAGTTTGTGATTTTTAAAGCTCCTGTCAGTTTATTTATTAAATAACATCTTATAATATTTTTTCATATAGGCTTGTGGGGATGATGATGACACTGTGACTTACAGCACTATGAAAGTTCCCTCCTCACCTGCTGGACTTTCCACTGATCCCAGCGATCTCTATTCCACCATCAACAAACCAAAGAAATAGGGTGTTACTCATGAAATGTTTCTAGTTGTTTTTTCTGGATGCTGCATGAATGCTTGGATCATAGAGTAACTTCCTGTTTGTTCTTTTTATAGTAACATATATGGTATAATACTGGGTGTATTTGTGCTGGGGTAACAATGGTTATGCTACAGAATTGCTCATTTTAAGATCTCCATTGTTAATGTAGTCTAGTGATAGTTACCTTTATATCAAATTAGATATCCACACAGAATATTGTTATTAAACTTTTATTCATTTGCTGTGTGCCATTTTTAACAATACAAAAAAGGCCATAAAACTAGGCTTGAGAGGTGTATCTCACTGTATCCATGACGATATTAAACTTCCTGTTTGTGACATCCAAAAACATGACAGCAAAAACGCTTAATATTCAACTTAATTTCACTTTTCAGACCCTTTCAAAACAAAAGAAAAAAGAATAGTGTTGATAACATGTCTGATTGTGCACACCTAGTTTTAAAGATAAGTGTGAACCAAAATCCTAAAGTCGTGCATACTGCTTGTCGGCTTTGATGCCAACAGGCTAACTTTCTTACTGCGCTGTGCAGACTTGCTTTCCAGTTTCTTGGTAAGTAGAGTTTGAACTTTTCTAATTTGTGCTAAACTTTCTGTTATGAATATAATTCCATGTCCATTGCAAATATGATCTGTGTTGTTGGATGATATAGGTTAAAGTAGCTTAAAATCCATCTTTTAAGCTGCTTTCAGTGATTATTCTAAAAATAAATAATGAGTATTTTGGAGTCATTGTTATAATTTAGTCTTAGTTTTAGAGTTTCATTTGCTCCATCAGTGTTTCCTGTATTTTCCTCTTGTATCAACTCCCCATGTTAAGTTCATTCATGTGTTTACATTTCCCCATTTAGTTTTGATTGTCTCCTGTTTTTTTTTTTAGACACATATTTTCTTGTCTGGTTATCCAGCTGTATCAATGTCCAATAATTACCCTCGTCTACATTTAGCATTGTCTTTCCTTCAGACTTTGTCTTAGTGCTTGTTATTCTCCCTGTCAGTTCCCAGTTGATTTTAGACATCACTTTTTTCATTTTCTCATGGGACTTTTCATCAGTTGAAGTAAAGGATTGCTTTTCATTAAATCAACCTTTGTTTGTTTTCCTTAGAAGTATGCAGAAAGATGAAGCAGTGCATTATATGTGTGTGGTCAACATTAGAGGGTTAAACCTCAAGAGCTGCTGTATTTTTACCGAAACACTTCCTCTTAACTTCTCAGAAAGAATGACTTCAGAGGTGGAATTGGAAACCAAAAGGTCTCAGACCACTAACACATTTCATCTGTGTTCTCACCTCACAGCTAACAGTGGTCACTGCTGCAGTGTCATCATGTTTCATTGCAAACTTCAAGACTCAAATTCCGACGTGTAATAAGTTTAAATCTTGACCTCTTTTCATGTGTGCAGACAAACATCACCATGAACACTGTTAATCCAAACACTTAACTCATCTAACAGTCTTCACACACTTAACTTTCTCTAATCTGTTGGTAGTCAAGACAACATCAAGACAATCATGTCAATAGATGACAAAGGGAGCCTGCAAAATGCATTGGATGTAAAAGTTAAAATATTGGAAGTTTTTCACTCAGCTAATATCTACAATAGACAAAAGGAGGCTCAGATGCTTAAAAGCCATGAAATATAAGCTTTGGATATAAAATCAGAAGTAAAGACATCAGAAATGACACTGAAAACAGCAACAAACAATCTACCAGGAAGCAGCGACGCTCACTCTTCTTTTGACGACAAAAAGGTGAATATCACACTGACACTTGATCGTGTTTGTGTGGAGAAATTCAGTATGTTTAAAAAATTCCACTTCAGCTGTGGTTTACTGGAGTCTGAGTCAGAAGAAGGTCAGAAGAGCTCTTAGATTCACATCTAGACACTCACTACAATAAGAACTCCTCTCATGGAAAATATTGTTAATGCATCTGTCCGTCAGTTTCACATGTTTCCATAATCTTTGCAGACCAGTTGTTGTTTGCTAAAATCCCTGAGCTACAGTAACTAAGATGTTTGATGGTTTGAGATGTTCAGGGTTTTTTTCAGTATTATTACCTCCTTTTAAATCCCATTTATCAGTGTTTAATTAGAAAGGTCACTCTGGGGCAAACACGACGTCCAGCTGCTCTGCACTGAGTAAAGAAGGTACACTTCTTTGTTTCATGCAGATTATTGCAATGATGTTATGATATATTGAGCAGACAGCTGCCCAAGTTAACTGTGACTATCACCAGTTAATGTGGGCGTGTTTCCTTAATCAGCGGCAGGGGTTAGTGAACAGGATGTGAACAGGATGTATGCAGGCAAACTCCAGAATCCAGCGAGCTGAATGGTAGTTTGTGAGAAACACAGAGTTACGAACTGAAGTGGAAGACAATTTATTTTTTATATTACAATTATTTTATTATTTATGTTGTGTGAAGATAGTATTGATACATATATGCATTTTTACTAGCTGAGACTTTTGTTTTCTTTTAGCCGAAGTCTTTAATCATGTCAAACTGTATGGCACTAAGGTGACCCTGGAGTAAAAACGTAGTAATTAATTTTAGTTGACACATATCGATTTGTTTCTCCTAAATTGTTAATAAGTATTGATATTGTTACAATATGTTAAATTATATTGTGTACAAAACCGTTTTGATACAGTAGTTAAAACACACAGACTGCCTGCAGCCGTTATGGGCTATAGAGGGATAAATGCATTTCTTTACCCAGTGTGATTCCAAATTATAATCAGACAGCAAGTACCTGCTATGTGGTAACAAATGGTGGGAAACCTAAAGACAGTTCAGTCACACACTCAAGGTAACCATTTATCTGTCAGTGGCTCATCTGGTCATCATGAAACCTCCCGTGCTCTGTAGCTCTTGTACCCACATCACCAAAGCATTTCCCTTTCACTTCTGAGAGAAAAAATGACTTCATAGGTGCAATAAGACACCAACAGGTCTCAGACCACTAACACATTTCATCTGTGTTTTATATAGCTGCTAACAGTGGTCACTATGAGGAAGTGAGCAGGACGTTGATGCTGTGTTCATCTCTGAGACTGTCTCATTTGTGAACGTGAGAGCAAGAACAGAGACTGAGAGAGACAGAGAAGCACGATGGCTGCATTCACATGGATTCAAATGTCTTCATTACTGATTCTGATGCTTCAATTTAAAGGTAAGTGTACATAGAAACACATTCAATTAATAAACTGCATTATTATCACAAGTGTTACTTCTTTATTGTCCCTTTAACTGAGACAGCCATGATAAACCTTTTGACTTTAGCTGACTCTTGGAAACTAAAGTTGAATCTTAAACTTGTGTTATATTTAAAATAAACTTCACATTATAAACATAACACTCATATTCATAACATATTTGATGTTTCACATCTCTCTCTCTTTTTCTCAACAGGAACAACTGAGCAACATCAAACTGTTCAAACTGTCACGGTTGAACGTGGACATGATGTTACTCTGCCTTGTAACACCTCGTTACAAGGTCAGCATAACTGTAGCAGTACTACCTGGATCTTCAGTGATTCAAGCACCACAGTATCACTCTTTGAGTTTGGGCAGATTAAAGAAACCAAACCTGAATCAGACAGACTGAGTCTTTCTGCAAACTGTTCTCTGGTTATAAAGAAGGTCACAGATCAGGATGTTGGTCGTTACACCTGCAGACAGTTCAAAACAAAAGGAGGATTTCTAGAAGGTCCAGACTTTGAGATTGATCTGTCTGTTATTAACAGTGAGTATTTACATCTTAATGTTTTCAGCTCAAACTGTCCTGTTAGAACAACAAACTGAAACACCACAATAATTATGATCACGGTGATGAAGTTCATTTTTCTATTGTTGCTTTTCTCTTACAATATCTCCATCTTCACCAGTGTGTGTACATGAGAACAATGATAAAGCATCTTGAACAGCTCTGTGTTGACATATGAACACTGTAGACTCACAGTTGAGTGTCTGTATGAAGATAAAGAGAACATATCCTCAGACATGAGACATCATCATGAGACTTGTTAGACTGTTAAACATCTCACCACTGTTTCCTCTCTGTTGTTGTTCACTTACTTTCAAGTTTTTTTTTCTCACTGTCGGTGTCTTTAATGATGTTATTGTATTTCTTTAGATGAAGATGTAACAACAACCAAATCAATAACAGTAAAGTCCAGCACAAAAAAAACCATCAACAAAAAAATCCACAAATCTCTCTTATTTTAAAGTTTAATGTTTATATATCAAACTGGCTCTTAACTGTGTGTGGAGAGATTCAGTGTTTTGTTTTACATGTTTTAAATCTTTCCAGTTCAGTTGTGGTTTACTGACATCTAAAGTCAAATCATTAACCGTACGCTCTGTGTTTCTTTTAGATTCAGGTAAAGACTCGGAAATAGCAACATCAACAACAGTGAAGTTCACCACAAGAAAATCAACAACAGAACCAACAATTAAACCAACATTAAAAATAAACATATGGGCAACAAAAGAAGAAGTAAAGACATCAGAGGGGACACTGACAACAGCATCAAATAATCATGAACATGACGGTAGTAGCTGAATCTCTCTCTTTGTGTGCAATCTTGACAGACATCTGTTTTGTTTCCATGACAGACAAAAAAAAATAATATTAATAATATATTTTTAAACACATTTACTTGACTTTTATCATTTCCATTGTTGGTGTTTATTTATAATTTAGAATAAATACTGTAGCTAGAAACTCCACTACATGTTAGAAAATTGATTGTTTTTAACACATTTGAAATATTTTGAGTTTTGCACTGAACAAAAAGTTGAAGCCAAAATATTTTTGCTCATTTTCAGATTGTCTGTATTTGCTGAGATGCATCTTTGTGTCTGTGGGTTTAGCAGCACTCTTAATATCTGTTGTTACAGTCAACACGTGGACAAAATCTAAAGGTGAGAAAGTTCACAGATGAAACTTTATACATAAAAAGCTGTGAGTTTTACTGTTTGCTCTATAATTTTTTGTTTTGTCTTTTCAGGACACAAAACACAGATTGAAGAAAACACTGTGAGTCTGAACACTCAATAGTATGAGGTGCCGTAAGGGACATTATTACTGAAACGCACTTACACACTCCACTGAAAGCCAAGGCATTTCAGTTGAACAGGAAGTTGTTTCCTGACAAGGAAACTGAAGGGAAAAGTGGTTTCAAACAAACCACTACACAGATGTCTACTCAGCAACCTGCTAGTAGCCTAAGTGAAGCAGCTGCATTACTTAACAATATATTAGCTTCAGCATAAGTCAAAATTTAGAATAGCAGGAGACGGGCAATATCCTGGTTAATTCAAAGGAGCTTGCAAAGAAAAGCATCTGGACTTCTTTAAGTTACTTGAAGACGTTTCACCTCTCATCCGAGAAGCTTCTTCAGTTCTAAGGTCAAATGGTAGAGAGTCCCAGATATAAACCTAGTGGGAGTATCCCCCCACAGAGGGACAAAAGGACCCCTGATGATCCTCTAATCGCCTGAGCCAAGGTGTGAAACTGGGTGTGGGTCCCAATCAGCCAGAGTTTCGGGTGAGTTCATTGTGAAACCTGGCCCCACCTTATCATGCGAATTCCTGAGGTCAGATGGCCCAGGATGTGAGTGGGCGTTAAGGCGTCTGGGAAGGGAACTCAAAACTGCATTATAGATGGCAGAGAGTTGGTGTCGTAAACCCCCGCCTCTGTTCAAAGATGGTCGCTCACAGTGGACATAGATGGCTTCTTTCACTCCTCTTTCAAACCATCTGTCCTCTCTGTCCAAAATGTGAACATTGGCATCCTCGAAAGAGTGTCCTTTATCCTTAAGATGCAGATGGACTGCTGAGTCTTGTCCTGTGGAGGTGGCTCTTCTGTGTTGTGCCATGCGCTTGTGAAGTGGCTGTTTGGTCTCTCCAATGTAGAGGTCTGGGCATTCCTCGCTGCACTGTACAGCATACACCACATTGTTAAGTCTGTGTTTTGGCGTTTTGTCTTTCGGGTGAACCAGTTTCTGTCTGAGCGTGTTACTGGGTCTGAAATGCACCGGGATGTCATGCTTGGAGAAAACTATCAGAAAAACTCAGGAGAGTTTTCTCCAAGCATGACAAGTGATTAAGTGATTTCTTCATCTCCATGATACAGTTAGAAATATTAGTGTCTTCTCTGCTAATTAGGTTTTTAGATATCACTTTAGATTCAACTCTAACCGAAGCTATTGAGGAGTCAGAGCTTGCATGAATCGGGAATAGTTCACATTTTTTGATATTAAGAGAGTTAGTTTTCTCTACCATTAATTTATCTTTCAAAAAAAAAAATAGATGTATCATCTGCAAATTGACTTATTTTGAAGTCTTTATTAAAAATTGATATTCCTTGTATGCCGTTAGAATTCTTGATTAATAGTTTTAACAGTTGAGTTGCCAATATAAAAGGCTTAGGGAAACAGGACATCCTTGCCGGTGGCGCCAGTGTCCAGCAGCCTGGGACTGGGACTCCTCAAACCTGCCTGATGCACAGCCACAGTTCAAATAAGATGTCAAGGAAGAGCCAACCCCAAATTTGTCGGGTTAAAGTTTCAACGATGGAGCAATAATCTGAGATGATTTGAGATGTGAATACCACTGCTGCAGTCAAGAAAGAAGAGCCATGGTTTAAAAGATATGAATTAAGACAGGCATTTCTACTGGGGAATGCAGTGGGGTTAATCCTTTACCTCTTTATGCCAGCCTCCACTCAGTATTGTTAAGACACAGAATGAGCATGAATACATCTTTATTATCTGTTGTTATAACACTGCCAGTACTATGCAACAGCAGCACATAACTTCTAATAAAAAACAACGTGGTGTTAATTGTTGAATAAATGTTGTCACTTGAATAAAAATCATGTCTCATAAAATTAAAAAAAATCAGTCACTTGGTCTGTTTACAGATGTTACATGGCTACTAACGGACTGAACCTTTATTTAAATCTGGCCTGGACAATACAGGATATCGAACTGTTTTTTTTAAGAGGGTTAAAAGTCACAAGATATCAGTTTTCATCATTATCATTTGTCAGTTCATTAAAAACACTTCAACAACAATAAACTACTTCTGCTCCCAGCATTACTTCTAGTATGACCATTGAACTGAAGCCTCTTAGAAATCAATCACCTAACAGGAGGTTGAGATCAAATCATGTTTACATTACTAATATCAAATGGAAATCTTGAGCGCCCCTCACTACTTGCTTCCAGTTGAATGGAACAGAAAAAATTAGAATAAAAACTCACACCAGATGTCAAAGTTGTGCTCCAGCATTAACAGATGCTGGTCTACAATATAAGGACAGGAAGACAGCAGGAAAAAGCAAAGTTTGAACCACACTGACCTTAATAGTTTTGTTATGGTGAAAACATATTTCGGTGTTATCCCATAAAATGCAGAGCTTCAGTTATTAAATGTCAAACGTTTAGTCAAATAGAAAAGGCTGATGCAAGTCTGCTTTCATTTGTGCTGTGAAACATGCCAACGTGCATGCAGGGTGAGAACAAAGTTTATTATAAATATGACTGCCATAAAAAAGGGGGGGAGAAATAATAAAACATAAATTGTCTAATTTTTTACACAGTCCTTCTAATCTTTGCTTAATATTTTGTAAGCCACACTTTTAGGTCTCTGAAGAAACCACAACATCAACACCTCACCTTATCAGCACTGTTTGCAGCACCTGTAGCAGAGTAGCATTACAGTACAGTAGGTCATGGTGACTCAGAAGTGTCTTAGGAGTAATAAGCTTTTGTAAGGCATTACTGGAAAGTTTTGAATGAAATACCCCAAATGACCCTTTTCAGCATCATAAACGAGCTGTACGTATACACTTTTTGCTACATTTAGGAAGTCACTTTTATTTTATTTTGAGTTACTGAATGTGATCTATTTAACTGAATTCTTCTCAGCTTTCTACTGTATTGTTGTTCTTTTATTGTATTTAGGGGATTGACAGAACTAGAAATGAGTACATCAAAGGTTAAGAGGTTTGGAGACAAAGTTAGAAAGGTAATGCTGAGAGGGTTTGGACGTGTAGAGCAGGGACCGTGGAGAAAGGATGATGATGATGGAGCTGAAAGGTAAGTGGAAAAAGAAAAACCCAGAGAAGTTTTATGGATGGACAGGGAGATTGTTGGTGTGACCCTAAAGCAGGGGTAGGGAACTCCAGGCCTCAAGAGCTGGTGTCCTGCAGGTTTTAAATGTGTCCTTGATCCAACACTGCTGATTAAATGGCTAAATGAGCTCCTCAACATGTCTTGAAGTTCTCCAGAGGCCTGGTAATGAACTAATCATTTTCAGATTCAGGTGTGGTGACCCAGGGTGAGATCTAAAACCTGCAGGACACCGGCTCTCTCCCTACCCCTGACCTAGAGGCTAAGAATGTGGAGGATGATGTGCTGTGGTAACCCCCGAAAGTGAACACCCAAAAGAAGGAGAAATATTAATAATTTTACCCGTTGAGCTTAATTGAGCTCATTTGTTTTCTCTTTAATTGGGCTATTTTGTTGAGCTATTTTAATTCATTCAAGCTATTTTGTCACAGGAGTTTTACTGTTTTGGCTCCAGCAGCTATCGGTATCAGTTATCTTGTAAATTATTTCGGCTCTAAAAAATCTACTTTTATGTGTAGATTATGTTGAAGAATATCAGAAATGTGCTATTGTGTTTATTATAGAGCTCATCATGATAAAAATGTTCTCGTCCATCATATTACAATACAAAATAATTCATATATTAAGCAAACCCTCAATATTTTAGACAGAAAGTAGGCTTTACATTCGGAGAGTTGAACTGAATCGAATTAAGATTGGACAGGTGTACCTAATAAAGTGACCACAAAGAAAACGCAATCTCTCATGAAGGTAGATGCTGGCTTCACTTCATGAGATCACAACCCACAAAGATTAGAAACTAAGTCTTATAATTATTTCCCTCATACGTACAAACACCATCAAAAGAAATCTGCAGTGGTTAGTGACAAAGACAGATATAAAACTAAAGTAAAATTAATGTTTTAAAGACTTTTCAGTCTTAACAGTCTAAAAATGAAAAAAAAAGAGACTTGCAAGTAAGTATGCAGAGGTCCTGACACAACTCAGAACCAAATGTTCACCAACACTTAAAATTAACAGAGAATAACAATAATAAAAATAAAAAATTATGCGTTTTCTAATTTGAGACTAAAACAACACCAACTATTCATCCTAAAGGCATCTGATGGAGGGTAAAGAGAGTTAAAGCACTTTAAAGAAAATCAAACACAGTAAATACAGTCATGGGTGTTTTTCATTTTACATAATTTCACTGATTAAGAGACAATTTGTGTTAAATGGTTCATTTATCCAGCTCTATGGGAGTGCAGAAGAAATGAGAGAAACAAGAACTAAACACATTTATACATTCAAAATAAATTTGTAAAGAAATATGCACATTTATAGGAAAACATCACAGAACTGATTGACATGACAATTTCCCACTGTAGGAGATACAAAACACAGAGTACATAAACATTAGGCTACATGCTGTCGGTTAAATAAGAGTGAATATCCTTCATGTTACATGACAGTTAGCTTCCATTCATCACACCCCAGTCAGCTGCATTTATGTCAGTGGAGGAGAGCTGGGAGGATGCATGCACTCTGACTGAAGGTCTGCACAACATAATCAAATGTGACATAAAAATGTGAAATAAAGAAGAGACAAAATAGTTGTTTTTAACATTTACTGATGTTTTTCTTTTTTTTTGGTATAGGTCACCATACACTGTGTTGCTGGGAGCGGCCAGCCCAGGTTTGAATCTGACCTCTTTCTCTCCCTCCACTTTCCTGTCACTCTTCACTGCACTTATCTAATAAAGCCAATAAAGCAACACACGCATAACTTGAGTTAAGATTATTTTTAACTGCTGACGTTGAACCAGGTTTTGGCAAATAAAGGATTCTTACATTTCAACAAAAATAAAAGAACAAAAAATCACGCCATGTCACTCACGGGTTAATTTCTACGCAAACAAATTAAACTATGTTTGTTTCTGTTTCTTGGTACATAACAAATTTTCTAAGGTTTCCGACTTCACAGGTTACATCAAATAATCCTACACGAACAGAGCTTTAATTAACCGGGGGTACATCCTGTAGCTACCTCCACTAAGGAGGCTGTGTGCTTGGTTAATTTGTCAGTTTGTTCACAGGATTAAGGAAAATGTTACTGATTTTATGCGCATGAAATCTTTACCAGAGGTTTAGAAGTGATTATAGCGAAAAACTGGACATTTTGTGCCATATATTCACTAATATCAAAAGCAAAATAAGAAAATAAATGTGTAATATGGCCTTCAAGTTCTCAAGAAATTATCAGAACATTATCAGGAACAAGAGATTCAGTTTAGGAGGGAATTTCCAGATGTGTTGGTGATACGTGGTTTCAGACTGCTCATTATATTCTGTAACTGATGGATATGAGTTGCAGTCATACAATGGACACAATTACTTGCTTAAGCTGTTTTGCACTTAATAAGAACAGTACTGATGTTTCCAGTACACTTTAGGAAATAAAGTGTTGGTTGATACAATGTTATTTTCATTTCTTTCCTTTTACATTAGATTTGCTTCAATGCTACTTATATGTCACATGTACATGCCAAAAAGTCTGTAAACTGGCAGCAGGTTTCACTTAAGAATGGCAACTAAATACAAAATTATATAAAAAAAATCTGAAATGAAAACAACATCAGACAGACAGAAGAATCCAAGCCAGTGAACAGTGATCCTGTCATTTCCAACATTACTTCACCAAGGATGGTGATCAGTCATAATTAAAAGTGATGAGTAGTATGAAGTTATACTAATCATACTCGAGAGGCACAGAATGTCTTCAGAGAGCGTGACTAGACAATTACAAGTAAACACTCCACCTGGCAGTCTCTGTTCAGGTTAACCTCTGTCAGTGCGCCCCAGGGCAGCTGTGGCTACAATGTAGCCATCACCAGTGTGTGAATGTGTGTGTGAATGGGTGGATGACTGAATGTAGTGTAAAGCGCTTTGGGGTCCATAGGGACTGAGTAAAGCGCTATACAAATACAGGCCATTTACCATTTAAATCAAAACATGAAAGACAAGAAGAGTTTTATGAAACCTTTTAAAACAATAAGACAATTAAAGTTGGTGAAAACAATCTGTTACAGATAAACACGATAAACTACATTTCTCAAGGTTATACAACGACAACCATTTCAAGACAGAAACAGCCTCTGGAAACGAGCAGTCTGAGCTTTCCACGCTCACAGCTTGAGAACATGTCTTCAAGGCATCCACCGTCACTTCCGAAAGGTGGATGCAACACATCTCCATCAGTTACAGAATTGTCTCAGCTGCCGTCTCACAGGTTTGTCTTGTGGAAAACTTATGCAGACGTTTTTCTCGCTTCACCGTTTTTCTACTTCCATTCAAATCAGCTGCAGACATTTGAAATGTGAAGGAAAGTGTGTTTTTTTAGGTCTTTTTAAATGTTTCTCTGTCGCTTTCCAGCCTCAGCGAGAGGCCCATGATGCCCGGTCGTTTCAGGCTCCACTGGTCAATCTGTCTCTGCCGCTCCTGCTGCTCGACCTCCGATTCGCTCGATGAGCTGCCGGTATTGCTGCTGCTACTGCTACTGCTGCGCCCACAACCTCCGCCTCTGCTGCTACCGCCGAAAGTGAAGCAATCCTTCTGCTTCCTATCAGCCTTCCCCCTCTCCCCTACATCTACTCCTTTTTCCTCCTTCCCTCTCCTTGTATCCTTCACCATCCCACCACTGTCCTCCTCAGGTTTGTCAGCCATTTCCATTTCGATCGGGGCCTGCTCCGGCCCCAGCACGGCTCCTCTGTGGTCCATATCGACCCACACTGGCCCCGGAGGAGGCTCCAAACTGGTGTACTGGAGCATCGGCTGTTGGGGCTGGGGGTCCACTTGTGGAGGAAGGTTCTGCCTCTCTGGATGGAGGTACTGAGTTTGGTGTTGGAGGTGATGCAGCGGCTGAAGTGGGTGCTGCAGAGGCTGGTGCTGGAGCTGGTGGTGCTGCTGCTGCTGATGATGGTGGTGATGTGAGTGTTGTTGATGGTGCTGCTGCTGATGATGATGAGGATGATGCTGCAGGTGATGATGGTGGTACTGATCAACAGTCTGCTTATCCACATTACGGACGACCTCTTTGGGCTGGTTTTTAAGGAACTTCTCAAACTTCTTGGAGGCTTTTTTGTTCGTCACAAACCAATCCTGTTGAGATACATGCAGCACGAAGGGGTGCTATTATATAACATACACTAAACTTGCATTATTTATTATTTATTGCATTATAGGCCAGAAGGGGGCAGCTCGTCTGTTTGCAAAAAGAAATCTGATTCTGCTGTTGTAAGTCTGAGACATCACTTTATTCATGACTTTAGTAAAAACTTTCCTGATGAGTTTAAACAACTACACTATGGAGCTGCTCATATCCAACCCCTGATATAGAGTATATGCATTCATGGCAATGTCATCTACATATAGTTACAAAAAAAAGGCTCAAGCCAGAAACTTGTGAACTTTTCATTACCTGTGAATGGACAGAGTTGATGTGGTATTTCACTCCACTTTCAGAGTTAAACTCTTTATTGCAGATCAGACATCTGTATTTACCGGCCTCAAAGTCGCCCTGAAATCAGATCAGGAAAAAGCAGCCTTGAAAAGATTATAAGAATTTAATGCATATAAAGTATTAACTGCGCATAGTGCACTGACTTTTATATTTCACTTAATGGTCTGAGTAACTGACTGAATAATTTTACAAATACACACATTTTCAAAATTCTGTTCAAAGCAGCTTTTACAAATTTAACACTTCATTCTTTAATTTACAGGAATCATCCCAAATGATTGAGGAGCTGACTAAAAGCACATGTAAATGCCGGTCCAGATGAAGCATTAGAAGGGTTTCATGCTAATACATTGATGAGTTTCAACTTAACTATACCTGGTGTCATTTAATGTATTGCTAATCCTAGAAAGTTTGTAGGTTTGTTATTTCCTAAACAAAGAAAAAAAGAGACAAACCCTCGTGCAGAGTCCCAGATGAGCTTTGAGTCCAGACACACTCGTGTAGGTGCAACCGCAACCCTGAGGACGACACACATTCTGTTATATTATGGGCTTTGAATACTGTGTTAACCATGTTATGGACATCTGCTCCCCTTGACATCATACACATCCACAGGGATTACTTGTACATACACTGACCTCTCTATTTGAAACTTCGGCCATGTTTACTATGAATGTTCACCAATGCAACAGTGTATATATGACATAAAATAAAATATAAAATATCTCCATATATCTCTTTAAAAACATACATTTACAAAGAGAAACATTTCAGGTTATTGAAAAAATAATAATAATAATGGATTGCATTTATATAGCACTTTTCTAGGCATCCAAAGCGCTTTACAATTCCACTATTCATTCACACTCATATTCACACACTGGAGGAGGCAGCTACAGTTGTAGCCACAGCTGCCCTGGGGCAGACTGACAGAAGCGAGACTGCCATATCGCTCCATCGGCCAACAAACACCAGTAGGCAGTAGGGTGAAGTGTCTTGCCCAAGGACACAATGACCAGGCCAGACAGAGCTGGGGATCGAACCGGCAAAGTTATGCTAATTATACTTGTTCTTGACATCTTGATCCAATTACTCAGATAAGAAAATAAATAAGTCTGCTGATTTCAATTAAACAGGTAAAAATAAGACTTGTTGTTTTCTACCTGGTTGGGGCACTGGACTTTCCTCTGCAGCTTCACCTCATTCTTCCACTTCCTCAGCACCTCCTGGCTGAAGGCAGGGAGGCCGGGTCGGGCATATTTCAACTGAAAAGAGCGTCAGGAGAAAGAAGAAATGCATTTATGTTTAGTACAAACTCAATTTTAGTGAATCTTCTCTTACCTTCTTGTCATCTGGTACCAGGTCGGACTGAAACTTCCTCTTGGGCCAGTCTTTGGGCAGTTCATTGTTGGCAATCTCAGCCAGGTGGAAGTTGGCCACCTGGGCCGAGGCTCTCTGCACCCTGCCGCTGGGCGTCCTCTCTGGATTAGCCTCCCTCTGAGCCTTCAGTGCCTCATCTTCCTCAGTCTTCTGTGGCGTCTGGATGAACCAAGAGAATAAACTTAATGGAGATGAGGCACAAAGAGTTTCACAGACACTCGAATTAAAAGGACAGGTGATAAAACAAGGCTGGCATCTTGTCTAATTGTCTATTAATTTAAATTTGAATGAAGAGTATTAACGAATTACAATTTTTATAGTATTTAGTGGCTTCGATGACATATATGACTCACAGGAGCATGCTCTGATTTCAGGTGATACTCTAGACCAGCCTTGGATTTATACGTCTTCCCACAGTGAGAGCAGTTCAGCAGCATTTTCTCCAGCTCAGACTCCTCCTTTCCACACTTCTTCATGTGATACACGTAGCCCATGATGCTGGTAAATGCAGCATTACAACCCTATAAAGAAAAAACCCCCACATTTTTTCACACCACCAGTTTAATCTTTTATCTTACTTTCATCAAATCTCCTTTCTTAAAACAGCACAATCCGTGCAAATTTTACCTCTTTGGAACATTTTAATTTGCCCAATCTCTTCAGGATTTTACGTAGCTTGTCTTTTATAGCACGATCATCCAGATCCTTGGCATCATCAGCTGAAGGCTACAAAAGCAGGAAAAGGTAGCAACAAACTCAGTAAAACCATAATAAACTAAACTAAACTAAACTAAGACTGAAAATGTTTATTTCTGAGTAGTCTTACCAAGTGGCTGTGGTCAGCCATGATGTGATACTTCATCCCTGTTGAAGACTTGAGCTGTTTCCCACAGTGTTGGCAGGTAAAAGGTTGCTACAGATAACAGAGTGACACAGTGACTTTTTCATTTGGTAAACATTTACACCAGGAAAGAACACAAGCAGATTTTATGTTATGGAAATATTAGTCAGACTAGGTTTTCCCAGTGCAAATGTAAAGCACAAACCACACTACAGACCCATTCATTTTTTTAAAACTTGATGCTTAATATGAAGAGTGTGTGAACTGGTTTCAGTGCAGAATGTGTTTCATAGAAAATCGACATCCTGGAAAAAATTATAAAAAAAAACATACAAAGCATAATTTATTTACTCCAATTATTCCAAATAATGTCATTACTAGTAATAACTAATTATTAGAGTCTTCCAGGAGAAACAGTAAAGCAGAAGGCTCCTGCTAGATGGTCCAAAACTCTAATGTCACTATTATGCATGAAGGGCTCACCAGTCGGCAGTTCTCCATGTGTTTCTTCAGCCCCTCCACAGTCTTCCTGCTCACACTTTTACACTTTGGACAGGTGACTCTTCCTTTGGCAACAATCTGGAGCTGCCAACGTTCCTCTTGGCTTCCTAGTTGATGTCAACAAATAGGCAACTTTTCCTTTTTTTTAACTTTACACGACGCACAGAGCTTCACAAAAGGAAGCAGCTTACTCCTTACCTATTTTAATAATAATAATAATATTTTGATTAAATCACAGATTATCTTCAGCACCCACTTTTAATCATTCAAATTTAATAAAAGTTTTAGCAACATCTTTTTCAATTTCTTACAATCAGTTTAAATCAAGATAAAATACCCCCCCCCCCCCCGAATCCCCTTTAAAACTCATACTTGTGTGAAGCAAGAAAAATGCAGTCAGATAAAGCCTATTGACAGTTTCAATCAAAGAAGTGCACATAAAACATAGTGTAATAAGATTACTTTCTATTAAATCACATAAATCTGTGGTAAACAGCTGCTGCTCTGACCTGGAGGATAAGTAGGAGGTTCCTTCTTAGCCGGCAGGATTGAAGGCTTCTGGTCTTCGTTCGGCTGAGCTGTTGAGGCCTGACCAGCACTGGCAGCATCTGAACCTGCAAGATTCACACTGAATGACTGGATGCAATCAAGCTTATTTTTCTTTTTATACTATTTTATCATAATTATTATTTAATAAGGTCAAATTTCCTTATTGATTAGATGCAGAGACTGCTGCCAAAGTTTGTCATCTCTCCATTAGCAGCATGTAGAATTTTATATTGAATTACTTTAGAAATAAAAGATAAAAGATACACAGATATATACAAGTATATACAATGTTTTCTTTTCAATGCATGAATGCTTGTTGGTTGTTGAATTATGATTACAGCATTCCTGCTACAGAAAGCCTGGCTCTTAGAGAAACCTCACGATAAGTTACAATGAGGGGAAAATGCTTCTCTGTAATGATTCTCTGATCAAACAGTGAAACAGTCATTGGCTATGGTGTGCCAGACGCTCTGCCAAAACAAATTAGTGGCTGATAGTACTGCTGCCAAGACTGAAAGGAAGGTGGTGTACTTGAGAAAACGGCCTCATATTGTTTTCCCATAATGGTTAGGGACAAACTGTGAAACAACTTTTCAAATTCCTGATTTATGTCTAACTATAGTTCAGATTTATAAAGTTACTTCAGTCCTAAGTATTATTAATAAGGAAATAATATTCAGTTTAAGACAAAAAAAGCAGCATGAAACAGATATGTGAGATAGAAATGTAACATATAGAGTTTTCAGTTATGCATTAAATGCAGACTCCTTGAAAACTTACAGGATTCTCTGCCCTCTGGTGGCTGTGTGAAGTTATTGGGTGCGGGGCTTGGCTCCATCTCTGGCCTCTGGACCTTTTTCATGTTCAAGTCTTAAAAATTAGACAAAATCAAAAATCATAACCTAAATGATGACATCTACTCTGCACATATATCGCCTGCACTTCTCTTATAAGCTGTCACTCGCACATGTGTTATAGGTTCTGGTTTTCGCTTGTAGCTTGCAGATATCATGAAAGAAGCTCATATTATTTTACGACATTTCACAGTGTTCAAAACAAAATCAGTCCATATGGTCATTTTTACCAGGTCTCCACACGTTCCCTCTATCCCTGTTTGTGTTGTTCCAGGCTTGATCTGGGCCTCGGCCAGTACCCCACCCTTGCTCCGGCCCTGACGAGTCCGGGTCCCTTCCTGGATCTCTGCCTCCATTCCAGGCCTGATCCTGTCCTTGATCTCTGCTAGCTGCCCAGCCCTGATCAGGACCCCGCTCCCGGCCTGTCATCCAGGACTGATCCGGCCCACACTGAGTTCTGTCCCTGCCTGGAATCCATATCTGGTCCTGACTGGAGTGTCCCCCTCTGTCTCTGCCAGAGTTCCACACCTGGTCCTGGGGTCGGTCTCTGCCTGGAGCCCAGGCGTCAGGTCCTCGCTCCCTGCTGGAGTTCCAGCTCTGATCATGAGGCTGGGACTGCTCCCCGCTAGCTTCTGGGCCTTGAGGCCAAACATCCTTCGCGACCAGTCTTGGAGGGAGCCTTGCAGTGGGCGGACCGATGGACCCTGGGTCTGACCCATTGGCCAGGCCATCTGATGACATCACAGAACAGCTGGTTGTCGAGTAATCTACTGTTCCCAGGGAAACACTCTGGAGGTCCTCATACCTAATAAAAGAAAAAAAAAACTTAAATTAAAAGTTTCTAAATGCTGATGGAGACAGGAACCTCATTTGGTCCTGAACAGATTATTTAACTGTAGTGTGGGTCAGAGGGTGTAAATAAAAGATATATAACAATATAGTGGATTTTCTGTAACCACTACATCAAAAGTACTAATGGTCATTAGAAACTACCCTGTCTGTAAACATCGAGTGTCCAGTCTCATAAAGTGCACCGTTAAACTCATACAGACATGCATGGTTCAATTCGTCCACATATCTGTTGTTGCAGTGTTGTATGCTACGTTCTGGATTTCCTGCAATACTTTGGACTCATGATAAATGAGGCAAATACACTTGTTTTCGGCTGAGAGTTGCGTACCTGGAGTCAAGTGTTTTGACCAACACATGAAACCATAACTTTACTATATATTAATAGATATTGTGAGTCTTTATTATATAGCGTGCCATGTGGAAAAACCTGTTGTAACATTTGAGAGTGAGGTCTATTTTGAGCACCTGACAGCTTGTTTTTTTCTTCTCATTTGTAAAATCTTTCGACCAGTTTGCTTCATAACCGGCACATTACAGTTTTCTACACCGTGTCAGGCTTTTCATAACCGAATCATGTCCATGACACAGAGGTAGCCCCTTATTTAAGAAAACAAATAAGAATAACTTAGATATCATTCATGTGTCTGACAGCTCATTTGCAATGATTTTCTTGTTATGATGAAATAAGTTCTTCGATTAGTTTTGGCTGGTCCTTCTGTGGTGCCTCAGTGACTACTACAAACTGTCATCTGAAGCAATGAAAAATTGCAGTAAACAGTGTGTTTTTGTAGGGAAATCGTAAGTACAGTGAATTGTCATTGGCGATATGACCCAAAAAAATCATATCTCGATATTTTTTAGCTGGATGGCGATATACGATATATATCTCGATATTTCTTTTTAAAGCCATAAAGTAAGAACAAAAAGAGAGTTCTTAGTCAAAGCTGTGTCCCAGATGTCACACAGGCACTTTTATTAACATACAGCGTAGATGTACATGAAGAAATTACTCAAAAATAAATTATCAGCATTTATTAAATAATAATGCTCCATAAATTAAAGAAAACAATGTTGTTTTTGTGCATAACAAAAAGCTCACAATTGTGCAGTCAAAATGTAAACTAAAAGACAATGAGCATAATAACAAAGACAGACAGATTTCACAGCTGCTCTGTTCCCAACTTCTACTGTGTGACTGACAGCCTGGAGTTTGAAATCCTCTTTGTAACCATGTCTCTTAACAGGTGCCATTTATGGCCCTTATACACACACAGTACGGTAATATTATGTTGAAGCAGAGTACGTATCACTCCGCGAGGCTCCTCGGTAGCCGTAATGCTCCGACAATCCATCAAGCGCTGCAGCTTCGTAGCTTACCAAAGTTGTACTAAAACATTTTTTGACAGATTGCTGAGCGCCGTGTAGCACATAAAATCGGTTCGCGGTCAATAAGCACAACCAGAATTCATACATAAGGCGCACTGTCGATTTTTGAGAAAATGAAAGGATTTATGTCGGTAGCGCTGTTAGCTCGTTAGCGCAGTTAGCTCGTTAGCGCGGTTAGCTCGCTAACACATTGACGCCGTCCAGCCCCACGCACGGGGCGATCTGCGGTAAATCGTTAACGGAGATTTGCCGTGTTCATCTTGTCATTGCCTGCAGGTGAAGCTATGGGGGAGGAGGGGGAGTTGTGTTCAGTGAAAGAGAGGCGAGGCCGAGTAATGTTGCGTAGAGACAAAAGTGGACGAAAGAGAGGCGAACTTGCGGCTGCACAAGTATAATTATAACGTAACATAGACTATATCGATATAAACAATATTGTCACATCTTATATCTCGTATGAAAATATATCGATATTTTTAAAAAACTCGATATATCGCCCAGCCCTATGTTTTTGCAACAACACAAAATAAATGAAGAGTACAACATGAAACAATATACGTGTTAATGTCACGATTTTGTCATATCGCACAGCCCTAGTGGCTACATCCAATCTGATCCCCCTTCAGGCCATTATAAAGAATACAGGTGCAAGCAACTTCACCTTTTGCGTCAATATTTAGGTTCATCTTTTATATACAGTTGCTATACTGCACAATATGAACAGAATGCAGGTAAATAAATGAACTATTTGTTTATTAATATAATACAAACATATATGCTTTTGAGCAGCACTTAAAAAAGCACTTTGCACATAAATTCTGTAGCAAATTGAATTAAATTAATTAATTAAACAAAGTTTAAACAGCCAAAACCAAGAAGGAGCACAACAGTGGAGCCGGGTTTTATGATTCTTTTAGATCTAATCTTATTTCATTTTCATTAATCACTCATTAATGATGGGTGTTCCCATTTGTTTAGTTTTTCAGTGCAAAGAAAAATTAAAGACCCAGGTCATTTTTTGTCTTTCTTTTTTCTCTCTTTTATCATTTCCCATTTTATACTCACATATCCTCTCACACCCTTCGCTTCCTGAGCTTGTGTATTTCCTCCTGCCAGAGTGATTACTTGCTCTTTAATCTGCCACCTTTATCTTGCGTCCTTCCTTCACTGTGTCTGCCACTCTCTATGTACCAGACTCTGTCCTTTCACTTCTTGCTGTAAGATGTTTTTCACTCTGTTTATTCTGTGTAACAAATTTTTTTTTCAAAGCAAAGACTTCCTTTTTTGTTCTTGAACTTCCTTGCCCTGTGCTTTGCTTTTGAAGCCTTAAATTAACACCATATTCAAAACTGAATGATCCATAGCTCATTCTACCTGAACCTATACCAGCCATTTGGTTAATATCTGCATGTGGATAAGCAGCAAGTGCAAACGCTGAATTTCCTCATCTCATTAGGAAGTCTATCCTAACTGTACCTTTTATCATGTAGGAAATCTAAACAAAAGAATTCTGTATGCAGATTTTTAAAAGGCATTGCACTTATCAACAATGATGTATTTTACTGAAACCTGTGTACTTGTTTAGATATGATATCTGTTTACTGTGAATGACTTATATAAGAGTACAATGTATAATCACCAGGTTAACCAGCCTCTTACCTTTTCCTACTGTAAGTTCTCTTCATCTTTACTCCGTCTTCAGTTTGGGACTCATCCTCCTAAAACAGTCGATGAAAAAACTGTGAAGCAGAGATCCAGCTGTGCGCATGAAGCTAACTGATTTTTTATTACCACACTTGAAAATGGAAACACAGTCACAGCGTTCATGCTAGCAGGACTGCCTGCTCCTTACATACACTATCTCAGAAACAATAAAAAATGTAGGTTTTTACATTATAGATGTATATTCTTACCTCTGAGTACCCAACTGTATTTACTTCACAGGCTCTTTCTGGCATTCGCTGGACAGCAGCTTTAAAAGTGAAATTGTATTAAAAAAGACACAATTAAAAAGATGAAATTACCAAGTTTTACCAGTGTAAATGGCCACAGTGATGGATGCACGCTGCTGTGTGATGTGTTTTTTTTTTTACCTGGACATTGCACTCCACTTTTTGAAAGTGAGTGAACAGGCTTCCTCTTTCTTGGCATATACAAAGGTGACATATCCCCTCCGATGTGGCCGGGGTCCATACTAGGAGGGCCAACTCTGCTCAGAAATCACCACTGACAGCATAGAAAAAAACAGAACATCTAATAAAACAGAAAACAGATACCTCTACCAAAATAGCACACGTTATTGAAATACCTTAATTTGGATATATTGTATTTGTTTCAGGATGGGATTACATGCTGGCTTTCTAATTACATCAAAAGTAATTACACAGCCTTAAACTGATTGGAGAACTGTAATGGATCACTGACCTTATTAATTACATGATCAAATATTTACAGAGCCCTACTTATTAAATGACCTCAGCTTGTTACATATAAAGTAGGTTGGGTTGGTCAACCAAGTACATCTGTTGGCTCATTTAACCATTTCACCATTAACTAGCTACACCCCACCCTTTCCATTTTGTGATCCCCTACAGTTATGGGCAGCTTTCTGTTGTGATGTCTTCAGTATCATTTAGCTGTAGACTCTCTACTGGCTACCACAGCTGACAACAGTAGTTTTTGCTCTGTTTTGGAGATCTGCTGTGAGTTGGATGATCTATCTAAGGAGATGAAAAACTGCCCCGTGTGCCGTCGCAACATGCAGACTGTGGAATCCGAGTCCATCTGTGAGACCACAAACTCATCAGACAGGCAGCTAATTAAATTATTTTGCTAGGGTTATTAGACCATTTGCAGAAAGCACCAAATAAAATGTGTAATTCAACAACTAATTTAAGAATATATATTTAAAAGATATGCAGTTAGTGGGAATGCATTAAGTGGAAACTCTAAATTGCTCATAGGTGTGAATGTGAGTTCAAATGGTTGTCTGTGGCTATGTGTTAGCCCTGTGAAAGACTGGTGACCTGTCCAGGGTGTACCCTGCCCCTCGCCCTAGGCCCTCCAACCCCCCTTTTAGAAATTCTCAGAAACTCAGATGTTTTAAATTTGGCCAGAGTTGCTCAAATATAAACAAATTTGATGATGTGCTTGAATTTGTAGTTCTGTATTTACAAACATCCATCCATCTTCATCCGCTGCGGATGAATTATTTACAAACATCTGGAATTATATTAACAAATCCTCCAATACCAATAACATCTGTGAGCTATTGCAGACATATTGTGGATCAATAACATATAAAAACATTACTATGCTGGCACGAGGTCATCCTGGGTTTATTACCAAGCTGTGATAAATGACACTGCTCAAAGAATTAAGGGAACGCTGGATCATCACAGTTTAATACAAACACATTTTAACTTCAGGGATATTAATGTGTCCAGTTAAGAAGCATAAATCATTTCACCTGGTTTGGTGCAAATGAAAGTGTCAGCAGGTGCAGCGGAGAGGCAACGAGACAATTCCCCAAAAAGGCAAGACCAATGCTCTCTTTTTATCCCTGCTGACTGATTTTTCTCTAGTTCTGCTTTTGTTAGAGTGTAAAAGGATTCACACTGGTCTAACTGGACACACTGATATCCTGAAGCTTCAGTGACTCTATTATATTGTTATGATCGAGTATTTCCTTAACTATCCTCAGCAGCGTAATCTAGAATTTAACAAAAATGAAAACAAACGGGCACGGGGTTAGAATCATTTAATTTTTCTTTCCATCCAGCTTCTGCTATTTAACCAATTCAAGGTAGCGGAGGCAGGAGCTTATCACTTATTCAGCTGCAAGAGGCGGGATACACCCTGGATAGGTTGCCAGTGTTTCATGGCTAACACAAAAAAACAGACAATCACTCACACCTGAGGCCAGTTCAGAATCACCAGTTAACCTAACATGCATTATAAGTGTGATAGAAAGGCAGAGCACCCAGAGAGGCAAACTCCACACAGAAATACCCGACAGTGGATTCAAACCTTTCTGTTGTGAGGCAACAGAACTAACCACTGAACCACTGTGCTGCCTTATTTTTATTTAATTTTCTCGTTTAAGTAAGTTTTCTTTAGTTTCCAAAGAGGGTTTGCTTAGATTAGTGTTAAAAATGTTTCGTTTTAATTTAATTTGTTACTTTCAGTGCTCCATTTAATGTTTTTGCAATTCGGTTTTTAGGAAGTGAAGATCAAATATCACAACAAAAGTACCTTCTGCATGTAGCTCACTCAGATCCAGCATGTCCTGCACATTTTTTACTTTACTTTAGCTTTATGTTCTTTTTTCCTCCCAAATTCTAATTTTAATCTCTTTTTTAGATTAACTAAAACATTTGTGCGCCTAGTTTATAATAATCTTTTAAACAAATACCTGCATTTGTTTAAAATGCAGGTTGACTTGAGACGAGTGTTGTTGTGATTTGGCCCAATATAAATAAAATTGAATTAAACTAAAAAAGCTGATTACAGTTATTATAATTAACTGAATCAAAGAGATCATACGTTATGTTTAAGACATTCATTCAAAACTAAGTCTCCTTTTTCTTAAAAATTTGTCTAGTAAACAAAACAAATATTTGCTGACATGAACTTAATAAGTCTTGCATAAGCAGCCATGCATATCAGCCTATTTACTCCCTTTAGGGTTCGTTTAGCCAAATATTTACTCTCCTAGCCCCTTTCAATCATGCACTCTTTATATTTTTAACACTAAAATTCACACTTAGTATTGAATTATTATTTTAAATGCACACTGAAGTGATTACATTAATCATAATTATGCAGAGGAGACTTTTTTTTAAAAGAACCTGATGAATCTGGCTTCAGCACCCGTTGTGTTTACAGTGCATGTGTTCATCCTGAATGTTATTTGTATAGTGCTTAAATATTTATGTGTCACGTTTGAGGACACTGGATGCCAGAAACTGTGATATGAAATAAAGCCAGAAAACTGTTAAAACGTCAAGTGTGTGATGTTTTTCTCGGTCCAGTAAACCTCTGAGACCAGCCATTCCCGGACTGAGCCAAAAAGACTTGCAGCCACCACCATCATTGTCTGTGTGGATAAGGAAAAAACTCAAAAATTGGCTTTTTCACGACGACGGGCAGAAAAAAACATCCGAAAGCTGAAACTGAAGGAGAACTGGTGGTAGAAAGGTTTCAAGCTCCCCTCCCTCTAAGCAGAGGTACTATAACCTGTCCTGTCTGCCTTTCATTGTTTCTTAGCGGAGGAAGAAATGCAAGAGAGAGAGAGAGAGAGAGCGCCTACCGTCCTACAGCTCACTCCCTCTGCAAGGACGGCTAGCCTCCATGTCTTCGGGCCTGGCCTCCTCTGTCGCCTTTCCCCCGGCAGTGTTACCACCAGGAAGGCTAACATCAAGGAAGGCCCGGGGTTCAAAAACACAGACCCTGGGATAACAGCTAAGCTGTGGCAGCATCTAAATATGAATCAGTGCGCACGTACGCCGGCATAATTCACCACAGTGTGTTCGTATGTTCTTCAGCGGAACGCCCTCCTGGTGGAGAGAACAAATAAGACCCGCATCTGCCGCTGCCTTCAGGGGCCGTGGGAAACACCGCAATTTCAGCGCTTCAGCTGTGGAATCTGAATCAATAGTACGCCTCGGAATAATACAAAGCCGTTACCACATAGTCTCTGATTATGAACCTGTTATCAAGTGGAAAAGCACTTAGTAAATGGTTTTTAAAATGTTGCATGAAGAATTGGGAGTAATGTTCCAAACTGAAAAATGGAGAGAAGGAGACCACTGATACTTTTTTCTCTTCCTAATTCGTAGAACTCCCCTCCTCCGCATTATTACTTTTTACTTGTATAATATGGCACTTTTGAAGGATTGATTGAATGTTCAAATTGATTCTACTAAATTGAACACTGAAATTCTGTGACATGTTCCTCTTATTTAAGTTTATTAAATTGAATATTTTTGATTAATTTTAACTAAGCACCTAACATTAGGTAAGCAACTCTTGAAAGTGTAACTCCATTAGCTTTTTGTGACTCACAAGATGATTCGATTTCAATTAAAATAACAATAATAATAATAGGTTTAAATCAGGTAGCTTACTTAAAAACTTTACATTTTTACTTGTTATTTTCTGGCAACGTAATAGCCATTTCGTTCATATCCAAGGTTTTGATTATTGTTTCGAAAAATTGTTGGACTAGGAAACTGTAATTGAAATTAAATTGTCACTATTTGCTTAGCCCTACTAGTAACTTCAGTCAAGTTTTTTTTCTGTCATTGTTACATAGTTTTTTTTTGTTTGTTTTTTTTCATTTTACCTCTTCAGACCCTGTGTCTTCATGTAGGCACATTACATTTTAGCTTTACTTCAACTTATACTTCATTCTGCTCATTAGTATTTTATACTTAATTTATTGTTTTGTTGCAAAATAAACCAATAATTCCTATATGAGGAATTAAAAAGTAATGACTCTCCTAAAATGAAGCTTATATATTGCACACATTGCCAGACTGAGAAAATCTCTGTTTAGCTTATTTTTTCCACACTTGCACACACTTACAAATAAAGTTATTTACCACTGAACCATTAATAAATAAATACATTTATTAATCAGCTTATAATCCAGTTAAGAAATGTAAGGTAAGTATGAGGAGAACCAACATTTTATCACTGCCACATTAGAGTTAGACTGTGGACAGCATTATAATATGAAATAAATGTGTCACTGTTAAACATGCAGACTTTAGTAGTCGGGGGGTTAATAATAGCCACATTAATTGATATAGACTGAAGCAAGGGACACGTTTTAATTGATGATGATCTAAAGCTATATGAAATAAACCAAATGACATGTTATCATTCTGATCTATTGCATACACAATCAGAAAAACTTTCAGTAAGTACACAACAATCATTCAACAGAGGCCCATTTCTACAGTAACTGAAATCACCTCATTGCCAATACAGCCTTACTCTTAAACCACAATTTGATCCAGTTTTAAAGAGTAAACCCCATCATCTGTTATTGATGCAGAATTTCAGTGTCACGCTACAGACTAAATATTCTCATTTTGGCATTACAACTCAGCATTAATAAAATAGCTATTCATTCAAACTGCTTCAGTACCTACTTAAAGGTAGCAATTTGAAGGAATTTGTAACACCTAATCCACTCAGAGATGAGATCTGGTTTTTAATATTTTACTGTCACGGTTTAGCTCCAATTAAATCCTTCCAAGATGACAATGCCTGGACATAGGAGTTAAAAATTATATTAATTTTGGACTGATGTAATGGAAAGTGCTCTCCACTGCCATCAAAGCACCAAATAAAGGATAATCTTCTAAATGAGTGGGGCTGGAATCCTCCATTACAATTTAGAAGACTTGGGGAATCATGACAATGTTCACCAGATGGGACCCAGACACATTACTGAGACACTTTATTGTTTTTATTATTATTTTGTCACTAGTACAATTCTTTTTGTTTGTTTTTTGTTTGTTTTATTTATTTATTTTATGATGGCTGAAGAATTTACCTTCAGTTTCAAAAATTGGATCCTTAAAGTTAAAACTACTTTCAAGTCTTATTTTTATTTGATAAAATTACAGTGGCTTGCAAAAGTATTCGTCCCCCTTGAACTTTCCCACATTTTGTCACATTACAGCCACAATGACTCAATTTTATTTGAGTTTCACGTGAAAGACCAACACAAAGTGGTGTACACCTGAGAAGTGGAACGAATATCATACATGATTCCAAACATTTTTCACAAATAAATAACTGCAAAGTGGGGTGTGTGTAATTATTCAGCCCCCTTTGGTCCGAGTGCAGTCAGTTGCCCATAGACATTGCCTGATGAGTGCTAATGACTAAATAGAGTGCACATGTGTGTAATCTAATGTCAGTACAAATACAGCTGCTCTGTGACGGCCTCACAGGTTGTCCAAAGAACACACCAGACAGGTCAGGGATAAAGTTATTGAGAAATTTAAAGCAGGCTTAGGCTGCAAAAAGATTTCCCAAGCCTTGAACTGTTCAAGCGATCATTCAGAAATGGAAGGAGTATGGCACAACTGTAAACCTACAGTACCAAGACAAGGCCGTCCACCCAAACTCACAGGCCGAACATGAAGAGTGCTGATGAGAAATGCAGCCAAGAGGCCCATGGTGACTCTGGACGAGCTGCAGAGATCTACAGCTCAGGTGGGGGAATCTGTCCATAGGACAACTATTAGTCGTGCACTGCACAAAGTTGGCCTTTATGGAAGAGTGGCAAGAAGAAAGCCATTGTTAACAGAAAACCACAAGAAGTCCTGTTTGCAGTTTGCCACAAGCCATGTGGGGGACACAGCAAACATGTGGAAGAAGGTGCTCTGGTCAGATGAGACCAAAATGTAACTTTTTGGCCAAAATGCAAAACGCTATGTGTGGCAGAAAACTAACACTGCACATCACTCTGAACACACCATCCCCACTGTCAAATATGGTGGTGGCAACCTCATGCTCTGGGGTGCGTCTCTTCAGCAGGGACAGGGAAGCTGGTCAGAGTTGATGGGAAGATGGATGGAGCCAAATACAGGGCAACCTTGGAAGAAACCCTCTTGGAGTCTGCAAAAGACTTGAGACTGGGGCGGAGGTTCACCTTTCAGCAGGACAACGACCCTAAACATAAAGCCAGGGCAACAATGGATGGTTTAAAACAAAACATATCCATGTGTTATACTGACCCAGTCAAAGTCCAGATCTAAATCCAATCGAGAATCTGTGGCAAGATCTGAAAACTGCTGTTCACAAATGCTGTCCATCTAATCTGACTGAGCTGGAGCTGTTTTACAAAGAAGAATGGGCAAGGATTTCAGCCTCTAGATGTGCAAAGCTGGTAGAGACATACCCTAAAAGACTGGCAGCTGTAATTGCAGCAAAAGGTGGTTCTACGAAGTATTGACTCAGGGGGTTGAATAATTACGCACACCCCACTTTGCAGTTATTTATTTGTAAAAAATGTTTGGAATCATGTATGATTTTCGTTCCACTTCTCACATGTACACCACTTTGTGTTGGTCTTTCACGTGGAATTCCAATAAAATTGATTCATGTTTGTGGCTGTAATGTGACAAAATGTGGAGAAGTTCAAGGGGGCCGAATACTTTTGCAAGCCACTGTATTCAGTCTAGATAAGCAGAGAAGAATTTAGCTCATACAAACACACCATGTAAAAATATAGTAATTACAGAATCCTAAGCATCAGTTTTCTCTGTCAGTGTTTCTCAGTTGTAAATCATGATGAACAACATTTAATTCCAACCGAGCACAGCATGAGCTCACTGAACAATAACGCTTAACTACAGACGAGGGAAAAGAGAAAAATAGAAATCAGCTGGTGGGGTGTTTGTTTGGAGCGGCAAGTCAGCTACTGATCATTTCTGAAACCTACACCACTGATGCCTTGTGGAGCTTCTATGAAGTTGTCTTTAAGGACACAGAAAGTGGAACTTGTGACACAGATCTGTCCATTTTCTTAAGAACACATCCAGCAGTGGGTTACAGGTAAATCACAAGTGCAACATTTCATTGCTTATTTTTTTTATTTTATTTTTTTATCAGAGAAGCTACATTCGTACAGATTCATTATTCTTTGTGAATGTATCATTCGCATATGTTTCAGTGTTTACAAATGACAAAGTTTTCAAGCAGACCATGAAGGCATCAGCAGTGAAAAAGCCTGGGACTTGGGGGCGGGTCCCTCTCACAGCACTCTTATTTGTAAGGAGATGTTGAGTAGGAGATGTCTATAGGAAGCTTTTATATACTCACTGACCAATTTATAGGGTACAGCTATGTCTACTCCCATTTTCCTCTGCTTCAAAGTCTTTTTTTAATAAAAAAATTTTTCTTGTTATTGTTGGCAAGAAATGTTTGTAAAATAAAATGTTATGAAATGTACAAATCATTGCATTATTTATTTACATTTTACACAGTGTATCAAATGTTTTGGAAATGGGGTTGTAGATGCACATATGCAATTAAAGTTAACTGCAGGTGCAGCAACAAAGTGGTTTACATGTTAATGAATCTATAATTGTGATCCGGGAACACAATGATATGATTCTGCATAATAGTTTTACTTAAGCTGCGTTAACTATATTTTGAAGGATGAAGATGCATGGAGCAGAGGTAGTATTAGTTTAAATATCCAGGGTTAACCACTCAAAGCACAAGAGAGGTGAAGAAGAAAATGGAGGCCGGGTGGAGGTGAGTGGCAGGAATGGACAACAAGGAATAGCAATTTCAAAAAAAAAAAATGTTAATAACATGATATATGGTTTGGACAGTATCACTGACAAAAAGGCAGGAAGCCAATCTGGAGCTGGCAGAAATAAGATTTTCCGTGAGTGTGGCCAGTTTGGACAGGATTGGAAATGAGTATATCTGAGGGACAGCTGAGGTTTAGCAGTTGGAGACAAAGAAGCAGATTATGTACTGGGCTGACACCTGAAGGGGCAGATGAAAGAAGACAGGAAGGAAGGAGAAGGGAGCAACTAGTTGCAAAAAGACCTAGAAGGGCAAGGAAGAAAAATAAAACAAAGCATTTTCCCGATGTATATGTAACACACACTTAAAGATTCTAGGTCTGACCAACCGTCTCAGCCGTGGGCAAAAAGATGACAGTCCATAAAAGGTAATTTATTAACACAATAATCAAAAAGGTAAAAGATTAAACAGTCCAGTGTCCCATTTGCGGATCAAGTAAAAACACACAGTCCAATGCCAGAGCCAGTTATGCCCCAAAGCCAGTTGCACTCCACACATTGACTTCAACAGGGTTATCGGTTGTCCTCTGAGACCCACCGCCCTGTAAGTAGATAGCCAGTGGTCACTCCAGCCTCTGCAACTCAGCTGCCTTTAGGCTGAGGTATACAATACAACAGTTACACCTGCCTCTAATTAGTCCAACCCCATTACAGCCAATGGCTCAGCAGAAACGTGACACACATACAACCACTCCAAACCCAGTGCAACGTCACACAATAATATGGAGATGAATTAATACAGGCACATTAGTCTGCGATGTTACAACACTGCCTAAGGGAAGCATGTGTAATGTAAACAGAATTGGTCCTATAGCACTGAACCCTGTTGAACTGTGTGAAGAGGACTCTGCTTTTACATGAGCAAATTTGAGTCTATTAGATAAATGTGATATAAACCACTACAAGGCAGTACCTGTAATGCTTTAATTGTTTTAATAGAATATTATGGTCAACAGTATCAACGCTGCACTGAGGTCTAGCAGGACAAGCACAGAGATGAGTTCACTGTCAGAGGCCATAAGAAGGTCGTTTGTAACCTTCACTAAAGCTGTTTCTGTGCTGTGATGAGCTCTGAAACCTGACTGAAACTCTTCAAATAAGCCATTCCTCTGCAGATGATCTGTTAGCTGTTTGTCAACTACTCTTTCAAGAATTTTTTATATATAAGGAAGGTTAGAGATTGGCCTATAATTAGCTAAGACCGTTGGGTCTACAGATGGCTTTTTAAGCAATGGTTTAACTACTGCCAGCTTGAAGGCCTGTGGTACATAGCCGATTATTAGAGATAGTTTGATCATATTTAAGATTGAAGCAATAATTAATGGCAGGACTTCTTTGAGTAGTCTTGTATGAATGGGGTCTAAAAGACACGTTGATGGTTTGGAGGAAGTAATTACTGAAGTTAACTCAGAAAGATCGATTGGAGAAGAAGACTAAATGAATATCAATGGTACTCAAAGTAGCTGTAGATAATGTTACATCTGTGGTCACCGGGATCAGTGGAAACTTCAGAGGTAGAGGAGGAAGCTTTCACGGTGATGTAAGTCACAGTGTCGCCACCATCATCATCACCAAATGACTATAAGAAAACATTATTTGTCATTAAAACCTTCCTTTCGTGTTCGGGTGAAATCTGACGATTTACAACTTAAAACACTCATAAATATTGTGTTTTACATCTGATTGCCTCAAGGCCTTATGACATCCTCCGCACTATGCACTTGAACATATAAAAGTGATGATCACCTCTTTCATTGAATTATGAGAGTTTTAATCATCCGTGTTACATCTGTGGTGTTCCCGGTCAACCATAGGAAATGAATGGGAATCCACTCATTCACATTCAGCTTTATTGATGGATTTGCAATAGTTAAAATAGGTGAAATACATTTGTTTTGCAAAAATCCAAATTAGCTGATCACAATAAAAGAAACACAATTTATATATGTGCAAAACACCAAAATGAACACGTCTGTCGATATGATGATAAATAATCAGGTCACAGTTTAATCATCAGCCTAATAGCAGGGTTGTTTGATAGAATCTTTGGGCAATTTTATGCTCTGAAATTTGTGGAAACAGTTTAGTGATGGCTTCAATCTCTTCCAACATAACTCTGCACCAGTGCACATAACAGGGACCATAAAGGCATGGATGAGCAAATTTGGTGTGGAAGAAATTGACTGACCTACACAGTCTTGACCTCAACCTAATAGAACACCTGTAGAGTGCAGACTGGGAGTCAGGCCTTCTCATCAAACAGCAGTGTTTGACCTCACAAATGTACTTCTGGATTAAAGGTCAAAAATTCCCATAAACACACTCCTAAACCTTGTACAATGTCCATTTAAATCTATTGAAGCTATGAAGCAATTATATTTGCAAAGGTTGGGTCAATATCATATTGAATCCTATGGATTAAGAATGGAATGGGACTCAAGCTCATATGTGGGTCTTTGGCCAGTGTTTTGAATTTATGAGGTTACGGTTCCTTGTGTTTTGAGGACCTCTGGTTTTTAGGTCTGGCTTCTTTGTAATTTTAGCTGGTTGCTATTTTGCTTTGTTATCTATTGCATTCTCTGTTCATTTGTTTCTGTTTATATTCTACTTCATATTCCTAGATCAGGGGTGTCGAACTCCAGTGTCCTGCAGGTTTTAGATATCACCCTGGGTCACACCTTAATCAAATGATTTCAATTGATGATCAAATGAAGTTCTCCAGGTTTCTGGAGAACTTCAAGACATGTTGAGGAGGTAATATAACCATTTAAATCAGCTGTGCTGGATCAAAGACACATCTAAAAGCTGCAGGATATCGGCCCTCAAGGCCTGGAGTTCGACATATGATCAAGTTTAATCTATGTGCTTTGATAATGCAATATTTATCATGTTTTATGGTCCCTTTCTGTCTCCACAGTCCTGTCTGGTCTGTTCAGTTGTGTTCCATGATGTCTGTTCCAACTCGTGAAACAACAGGACAAAAACCTAGAAGGTAGTCACAATCTTCAGGAGAGTCCACCTCAGTGTGGCCGATGTCTTTGAGTTTTTGAACAATTTGAGAATGAGCTCCATTTGTTCTTCCCGCCTTCCAGACATAGAATTTTTTCCACAAAACTAAAGATGAAAGAAAAAGAAATTTAAGTACATTATTCACCTGTAACATCATTTTGTACTACTTGAGCCAGATGGAGGTGAAAGAAATAACAAAATGATATCATCTATCAGTGGCTTTTTACATGGACTATTAAGGGTGCTGATTAGGATCTCCCCAAATGTGCTGAAACTACTGGAGTAATCAAGCTCCACAATTTACATAAGTTATCTGTTACGGCCAGGTGGCCGGTACAAAGTTTGGACCCAAATGCAAAACACAATGTGGAGCAAAAATACGTTTTCAGTGGTTTATTTCAGGAACACAGAATTTCAATGGTGAAACGTGAGTGAACACAGGGATTGGCCGTGAAAAGGGGGAGTACGAGTCTCAGGAGGGGAAGGTACTGAAACTGAGGGAGAAGTCAGTTAATGGTCTGAGTGGGCTAGGAAAGGAAAGGAATAATACTTTAGTGCTGTAGCTTACTTGTGAGTGGAGGCAAGAAGCTCAAGAGGAGCAGGTTCTCCTGCAACCTGAGTTCCAGTGTTGTGGATGAGCCGGCAGGCAGGAGGACAGGCAGGCGACCACGGTGAGTGTTAGTGAGTCCAGAGAAAATGTGATCCCAAAATCTGAGGAGATCTTCATAAGGTGACCAGCATGTGAAAGAGGTAAGTAGCAGAAGGTAGCATGGAATCATATTGTGGCTGTGTGGAATGAGAAGATAACAAGGTAAGTACAAATAATGAACACAAGAAACAAGGAATTTCTAAGAGGCCTGATACCACCATAGTGTAGCTGATGAACTGGGAAATAATTGGGGGAGACGCTGATCTGAAATATCCCTCCTGCTGATTGCCAGCGATAAACAGGTGAGGGAGGCAGGTGTGGACCGAGCTCGACTCTGAAGGGGCGGACACCGTGGAGTCAAAACAGCGTGGAAAAAACACCACACACTCAGTTCGAAACATTATCATATCATTTAATGACTAGAGATAATAAAAATGTACCAAAATAGAACTGCATGAGAAAATTGTATCCATATTATATGTTGTGTCCATACAAGTTAGTAAAATGCATAGAGGGTCTGAAAGATTAGTTAAACCTTCACTTTTCCTAATGACCAGCTGAGAGGGGACAGCCTCTGGCTGCAAAAGGTCTTTGAAATATGAAGCTAAAAAGCTGCTGTTAAGTGTGGATTAAAACTTAGTTTTAATTGAAAATCAGCTTTTTTAAACTATATATGAGCATTTAGAATTTACACACTTGTAGTTTCCATCATCTATTTCTAATGGTCTTTACTTATTATGATCTCCCGCTTACAGCACTGTGTGGGAATTTCTGGTTCGGCACTTTTGTGGTTAAAGTCCTATCTCTTAAATAGGACCTTTTGTGTTAAGTTGGGGTCGGCTTCATCCTCTGTGGCCCCTCTGCTTTGGGGCGTGCCACAGGGATCTATTCTTGGGCCATTATTGTTTTCCTTGTACCTTTTTCCTCTTGGTGCGATTTTCCGGAAACATAAAGTGCCATTCCATCTATATGCAGATGATTGCCAGCTCTACTTACCTTTTAGTCATTCTGATAGTCTCCCAACTGGACCTCTGCTTGACGGCCTTACTGATGTCAAAGCATGGATGGCAAAAAAACTTTTTAAATTTTAATGATCGGAAGACAGAAGCAATTTTATTTGGCCCAAATCGTTCTTCTCATACTCCGGATGTTGATCTTGCAGCTTTGACTTCCCAACTAAAGAGTTCGATCACAAATCTCGGAGTTAAAATTGATTCTGCACTCACCTTTGATGACCATGTAAACGGGGTGGTAAAATCAGCATTTTATCACCTCAGACGTTTATCAAAGGTTAAGCCCTTTCTTTCCAAGCGTGACCTGGAAAGTGTTATTCATGCCTTTATTACCTCATGTTTAGATTATTGCAATTCTCTTTTAATAGGGGTTGGGCAGGGCACTTTGTCACGCTTAGAGGAGACCGAGCGTTCTCTGTTGCAGCGCCGATGCTTTGGAATAACCTTCCTCTCCATATTAGACAGGCTACATCAGTGACAGTTTTTAAGTCTTTATTAAAAACCTATTTTTATTCCCTGGCTTTTAACTCTGTGGGTAACTGATTTTTTTTATTTTTTTATTTTTATTGCTATGTCTGGTTTTATTACTATGTGCATATTAGTATTGTACAGCACTTTGGTCTACCAGGTGCTATATAAATAAATAAATGATGATGATGATGATGATGATTCTCTTTCCCATCATTTTCTCCTCCTTTTCTTCATCTACTCCACCACTGATGCTCTCTTTCCCCTTTTTCTTCTCACCTCGAACTTAATCTCCTGAACTGAAGTTAGGGCTCGAACACACCAAAGCATGCTCCAAGATGCTTATTTATTCCCGTTATTGTCACAATTAAAAGTCTCCAGAGAGCTGACAAGGGTGATTTGTGCGACTAAACAACAGGTGGTGATAAACTAATAATATGCCAGCTAATCTTAGGTTCAAGTGTCCTAAAAATCACACTTTCCCTCTGATAAACAGTTTGACTGAATTCTAAAGTGCCTGAGTCATTAATAACGTTATCCTCAACAAGTCCCTTCAATATGGCCGTCGTCGTACAGAAATGAGCTTCATTGACTTGTTTTGGACTCCTTCCCCACAGCCAGAGTACATAGACATGGATGCTCCACACCTTCATCATGAGGTAAACAGTAAATGACACATAGCGTGTGAGGTGACTCAATTTAAAATATTGCAAAAATATTTATTTGTTGAGTTGTATATTTTTGATTTACTAATCAGTGTTGATGTTATTAAAATATTTTAAAATGCCTGTGTGTACAAAAACATTTGCATACACAATCACAAAGTGGAAGAGCATATTTGGGTTAGTCCGATGGTGAGGATCTCTGTGAACAGCCTGTTAAATTTTTGTGACTCTCAGTGGAGACCCAAAACTTTTATGTTGGCCTAACAAACTTTAGGCCGACTTTAAATGAGTAAAAGAGCACTTGTTTATGGTGTCAGCTGAGCTTAATCATTGCCTTAGAGACACAAAGCAAAGCATGCTTTACGACTGGCCTATTGTATGATTAACAACTCGATATCATATGAGCATGTGTTTCTCATTCAGAGCCAGCTCTTGTCCATCAACTCTCACTTCCAAACAGTGAGACACGATGGACGTTGTTTGATGGTGGTTGTTTGATACTGCACACATTTAGACTTTAACATAACACATCGTTAACCAGTCAGTTACATCATGGCAGCTCATCTTTAACTGAGCAGCTAATTTTGGAAATACATTTTATGTCACTAGCCTCTCTTCAGTATAAATATAGTTGAGTTGTTGGGTGGGGAATCTTGCATTTTTTCCCACTTCAACGCTTAGTGTCATGTGAAGCCTGTGCTTTGGACTGACTTCATTTTTTTAAACAACACTGCCTCCCAGTGGTCATAATCTGTATTGCAGAGTCTAATGAGAACAACAAACAACTGTTTGTTTGTTTTTTTGTTTTGTTTTGTTTTTCCATCAAGGTTCATGTACAAATGTGAGTCTAAGTGAGGAGACATGAGCGTGAATATGTCACGGTTTGCCAGGGCAAGCCGTGGGGATGTGGGGGGAAATAAAACGCACTGCAAACGGTGCGTTTATTTACAGTGCGATAAATGATAATAAATCTCCGTGCTTTCCCTTTACTTCCGTGTCGTGTCTTCCCCGAAAAGTCTTTGTCTTTGTGCTCTCCGCTCCGGTGTCTCAGCACTCCCCGTGCTGGCTGCTGTCTGGTGTTCTACACGTCTCCTGGGGAAACAGAAGCAGCCGTTAAGACACAATACAGCTGCATGGATACACATACTAACTTTACTGAGCTTTAAGACTAACGTAGCATCTCACACAATTATCCCGCGCTGAGGAGCGCTCAGCCACACTCTCAAGTAGCTCCCCTGACAAGGCTTCATTAGCTGCAGGTGTGTGTACTCGTCCGCTTCAGGTGTGGCCAGCTTCCAGACGGGACACACCTACCAGGCCTGCCTGATCCCCAGTGCTCATCCACACCCATACACACACCCACTTGCCTATATATACACAAGCATGGAGAAGACAAAAACAGCAGCAGAGTGCAGCAAACATGCATAATATAAAACGAGTCCACAACCGCTCATGGACACTGACAGAATAGGACTCGTGAAATTTTAAACAGAAACAAAATTCCATGTAAATAATACTGCTTTGTGCTGATTGTGTTACATATGATTGTGATTACGTATATTGTGAAAAATAAATATAAATCCTTCAGATTTGTGTATCCGATCTGTATTTATTTCTAACAATTGTTCTAATCGTATAAGTAAACTTTAACTTACAGACCAGAGTCACAGATACATTTATGATATTCACTCTATAAAGGTTTTTGTATCTTACGTTGGTTAGATAGATGACATCCAGTATGGGTTTTTCCATTATGGTCAGATCAATACAGTCTCTCTATATGGTTTTAGTGTTTTAATAACCAAATCAGATACTTTTATCACTCTATTATTTGAGAATAAAATGACAAATAGAATTTCAGTCTGTTATTTATTTTAAATGTTGGTTAAAGCTTGGTACCTTATAGAGTAAATAATGAATCATTCATAAGTTTGTATAACTGGAGCTTGTGTCTCATCAGTAATGCTGATGATGTAGAAATATGAGAGACACTGTAATATTTCCCATCTGAAAGACATTACAGGCCACCAGCTGGACCCTCTGCAGTTTGCTTACCGGGCAAACAGGTCGGTGGATGATGCAGTGAACATGGGGCTGCATTACATCCTGCAACACCTTGACCGCCCGGGAACTTATGCCAGGGTCCTGTTTGTGGACTTTAGTTCGGCTTTTAACACCATTGTGCCTGAACTTCTTTCCTCCAAACTCTCCTAGCTCAGCGTGTCACCAGCTACCTGTCAGTGGATCACCAGCTTCCTGACAGACAGAAAGCAACAAGTGAGGCTGGGGGAGATCACCTCTGAAACCCGGTCCCTCAGTATTGGTGCCCCCCAAGGATGTGTCCTCTCACCACTACTGTTCTCCCTCTACACTAACGACTGCACCTCCAAGAACTCGGCTGTCAAACTCCTAAAGTTTGCAGATGACACCACCGTCATTGGCCTCATTCAAGATGGTGATGAGTCTGCATACCGGCAGGAAGTTGAGCGGCTGGTACTCTGGTGCAGTCAGCACAATCTGGAGCTGAACACTCTTAAGACTGTAGAGATGACAGTGGACTTCAGGAGACATCCCTCAACTCTGCTCCCCCTCACCATATCAGACAGCCCTGTGTCAACTGTGAAGACCTTCAAGTTCCTGGGTACAACCATCTCCCAGGACCTGAAGTGGGAGACCAACATCAACGCCATCCTCAAAAAGACCCAGCAGAGGATGTACTTCCTGAGACAACTGGGGAAGTACAGTCTTCCACAGGAGCTGCTGATCCAGTTCTACACTGCGGTCATTGAGTCTGTCCTGTGCTCCTCCATCACAGTCTGGTATGGAGCAGCCACTAAACAGGACAGGAGCAGACTGCAGCAGACTGTACAGGCAGCAGAAAGGATCATCGGCACCCCCCTGCCCTCCATCCAGGATCTGTACCTCTCAAGAACCAGGAAACGGGCAGGGAAAATCATCACAGACCCCTCACACCCTGCACACAGACTTTTTGATCTGCTGCCCTCTGGCAGACGGTACAGAAGCCTGCAGACCAGGACCACCCGACACAGGAACAGTTTCTTTCCCCTCGCCATCTCCCTTCTTAACAGTTGACCTGTCACACTGCTCCCACTGCCAGACTGCAGCTGCACCTTATGTACATTTTGCAGTATTCATTCCACCTCATTCATTTCTGTATTTTATGTATATAAGTTTAGATTTGTTATTTATAGTTGGTTTACACAGCTTTGTGTATGTATGTGTAATGTGTATATATAGACACGTGTGTGTGTGTGTGTGTGTGTGTGTGTGTGTGTGTGTGTGTGTGTGTGTGTGTGTGTGTGTGTGTGTGTGTGTGTGTTCCATCTACCGGAACCAAATTCCCTGTATGTGTCTGCACATATACTTGGCCAATAAACACGATTCTGATTCTGATTCTGATATTCTACTGTTAAAAGTGGGGATTAAAATATATGCAGAGAAAGAAGGGGAAAAGACACTCTGTTTTGCCTCAATTTCATTTTCTTTAATAAGTGAAACTTAACATATAAAGTGAAAGTACTTCGATAGAGTCAGTCTGTTAGGTCTGCACTCGCTGGCCTCGGTGACTCAGAGACTTATCCCCGTGAACAAAGCAAGACACTCAGAGCTCAGTCCATTTTAACTTGCAAGAGAAGCCGGTCTGGTCAGGATCTTGAAGCTACAAACTCCCCACCTGATCTCAGCCAACTTAAAAAAATACAGTGTCCCCTCGCAGCCTTTTATTCAGAGATATCAGTTACAGAAACACCCCATTGTAAAACCCATAAGGTTTCTCCTAAGAGTTAAGGGAGACATTTCCCAAAGTGTGGGGCCCGCCCCCTGGGGGGGGGGGGGGCAGAGCCATTGCAGGGGGGGGGGGCGCGGCATGAAAAGGGAAAAAACAAAACAACGCTTGGACACTGCTTGCATGGGGCGCCCACACAAGCAAAGCAGGAGATAAAGCATAGCTGAATATGTTTCCAAACCAACTTCATTCTAAGCCAAAGACTAGAAAATATGGTGAAGCAAATCTTACCTTTGGCTTCACCTGCACAAGTGCCGAGGTAGGTCTCCCCTGCAGAATTGGTTTTCCCTGCGTCGAGAGCAGCGCTGGGCTCTTCAAAAAACGGACAAACAGTATCCCACATTCTTGATTTTTAGTTCACAAACACTTGTTGTAATAAATAGCTACTCCTGACATTTTATAGATGTTAGCTCTTTATACATTAAAGTTACAGTGGGATACAAATAATATCAGGCTGATCCTGCCACGATTTGCTCCCTCGGTTCAAATCACGGACAAACAGCATCCCACAGTTGTTTATGTTTTTAAACCCATTTTGCACAGAGAGGCATTTTTTGAAAAATGTATTGATAACAATGTTATTACACAGGAAAAAAAACTACATGTAAAATAATCACACCGTGACGCCTCTGCCTTTCTAAATGGAGGGACAGTAACTGCTTGTTTATATGTAAGCGTGTAAAACCTGAAGATAGAGACAAAATACTGTTAATCTGACTATCTGCCATTCTGCAATTCATCTCCTGTAAACAATAACGTGGCGCACAGCGTGACGTGGAAAAAGGCACATACCTTTAAGGTTGCGTGATGAACTCATACGTGTGGACGAAACAGCTGCGGACGTAGCGTAAAAGAGTTAGTAGTTTATTTTCTTACTACCTGCGAATTACTTGTATTTGCTAAATTGTTTACTAAATGTTTGAGGTGTGAAATAAACCGCAATGGAGCAAAATATGGGTGTGTGTGGTTGGAGGATGTGTTAGCGCGTGTGCGAGAGAGAGAGAGGGGGGGGGGGGGGCAATATTTTTCTTGTAGAACAAAGGGGGGCCCAGCAAAAAAAGTTTGGGAACCACTAAGTTAAGGCACTGTGTGTGTGACTGTATGCACGTATGAGCATGTGAGTGCATGTGTGTGTACGTGACTCTGTATACATGACTTCCTGCTAGTCATATGTGGTTACAGCCGTTTAACAACATCTATAGTCATAAAAGGGTCACCTTCCCTCACCCCCCATATATCGCTTAACCCCTTTAATGGTCCACCATATACAAGCACAGGTGAGCCCATAAATGGCAGGAAGTAAACATTCCTTCTAAATAAAGAAACCAGAACCTTTACATGCAATGTGCCTGCAGTTAAACACTATAGCTATTACCATCCCCCACCATCCTAGATGTCGGGGAGGGACAGAAAAATAGCTGAACATGCAGATTAGGACAAGGTTTACAGTTTTAAGCACAACAATGACAACTTTTGTCAAAATCACTCCATCACAGTCCTTCGTCATTATTTCTGTGATTTTAGCTAATTTTGGGTCCTAGTATCCAAGGCACTTTGTAGCTCACTTAAAAAAGGCACTAATATCAAATGAAATCATCTGACTCAAGTACTGTGATATGATGCAATATTATGCTCCAATTGACCCTTTTTAAATGAAGCCTTTTCATCTTTAGTGTTCTGAAAATATTTCTGTTTGGGAGATTTCCCAGTGCTCAGCATCTAAAAGCAGGAAAAAAACAGATAAGTGGATGGATGAGTGGGTGGCTGTCTGCACATGTGAAAGTGAAAGTTTTGCAGTGACCATGACTTTCATTTACACTGCATTTCATTCTACTGCAGCCTGAGGAAAGATATGCCAGAGATTGAAAGAAATTATCAAGCTCTTTTGTAAGTAACCTTTTACTTTCTTTTTTCACCCCATGATGCTGTGAACTACTTATTCTCTGCCATGCAATGTAATAATGCAGATTACTGATAAATTACAATCAAAGTACTTTATTGAGGAAATTATGCAGTCACAGTTGATTTAGTGTTAAATATTAAATTACATCTATATGGTTGACATTGAGGTGCTCCTGTTATCATACTGGACTTAGTTGTTTTTTCTGTGTCTGCTGTGCAGATAGTAAGGCTGTGGAACTTTTGCAGTGCGCACTTGTGCTTTAGAAGGAGGAGTTGGGTTTCCTGCATCATTCAGTGGCACATTTAGGTTTTCTCATCTTCTCACTGAACTGAACTGAATAATAATACAGATTAGTATCTCTTGGGTTTTTTTTTCAGACATCTATACCAGTGATAGCTTTTGTAGGGCAGCTGCCACTAAAGAGAGCTTGTGATGTACATTCACCTTGTCTGTGGATAATTATGCTGAAAAATGCTCCTTTCTGTTTCTTGATCCTTCTTAGAGACATGGAACAGGAACAAGGTGAGAAAACAAGTAGATTTTTCAAGACTGTATTTGTTAAATTCATTAAACTGCATTTGGTGATTATAAAACATCATTTATTGATACTTCTACCATGATAATTATGAAGAGCTTTAATAACCAAACAAAAATCAAAATAAATAAAGAAGAAGAAGACACACCTTGTTTTAATTCACTTTCATTTTCTGTTATAACTAAACCACCTGTGGCTGGGTGTGGCCTGCGGTGCCGTGCAGGGAAGGTGGACGCACCTGCACGGCATCCGCAATCATGCCCCACCGACTTAAGCATAGCACTGGGTCCTGTGGTGGTGTTGTTGTTGGTTATGTTGAGCTGGCAGCGGGAGAGCTGCAGCTCTGTGTGTCAATAAAGGTAACAGAGCATGTTAATGTCACCGGGTCTGCCGTGGTCATTTACACTACCCTATTAAAATGAAAGCACTGCAGCTGAGTGCTTTGTGATTACTCCAGTAGTTTCAGCACATTTGGGGAGATCCTAATCAGCACCCTTAATAGTCCATGTAAAAAGCCACTGATAGATGATATCATTTTGTTATTTCTTTCACCTTCATCTGGCTCAAGTAGTACAAAATGATGTTACAGGTGAATAATGTACTTAAATTTCTTTTTCTTTCATCTTTAGTTTTGTGGAAAAAATTCTATGTCTGGAAGGCGGGAAGAACAAATGGAGCTCATTCTCAAATTGTTCAAAAACTCAAAGACATCGGCCACACTGAGGTGGACTCTCCTGAAGATTGTGACTACCTTCTAGGTTTTTGTCCTATTGCTTCACGAGTTGGAACAGACATCACAGAGGCTCTCAACAACAAACCTCGTACGAAATGTTAAATCACACTAGTTTTCTTTTGTCATCACAAGTAAAGGGAAGTAATTTAAATCCATGAATGTTAAATTGGTATCACGAGAAATGTCATGGTAAGAAGTTGTAATTTACCTGTATGTGACCTACTTACATTAGTTGTCTTTTTCTCTTGTGTGTCAGATGGGAAGCTCCTGTGTGATATTCAGTTGAACAAGTAGATGGAAAATAATGGATGGATGAAATAATGTAAAGGGTTATGAAGAAAAGTTTTAATGTCTTACAGCCTCAGCTCAATATCTAGTAACTTAACTAACTTAAATGTTTTTTCACTTTTCTTGAACCATCTGATCCCACTGTCTCTGTCCTTATAGTGGGTAAACCAGTGATTCTGGTGGTGATGCACCACACTCATGATACTCGTCGTGTTGTAGCCAAAAGCAGCAGACAGGTCTACGACCCAGATGTCTGCCTCACTGTGGATTGTCTCTTTTATGATGGCACCCTCCTTAACTGCAGTCTCAATGACAACATGTGGGCTGAAATCAAGAATCATTTTGGAGTTCTCAGTTTGGAGACTCAGGTACTGACTAAAAAAAACTTATCTAATATTGATGTTTTGAATAAAGTAGTGGGTAGGTAGGTATGATTCAAACATTGCAGTTTGTTACAAATGCTCCAGTTAATTTGTTATTTGTATTCTAATTTTTCTTCTTCCTTTTTAGGGCTCTGACTTGCTGACCAGGATAGTCAATTGTAAGTGTGACTACAACCATGAATTTCCAATTACAGCTTTTTTTTTGCCCCAGTTTTACATTCAGATTAAAATGACAATGTATGTAGTTATCCCACCTGTGAAATTAGCTGAAAAGTACCTCAAAAGTTACACAGAACAGATGCAAACTGAGGGTTTAGATACACAGGAGGACATTAGGGCAGAATGGACACACGTTTGGAACACAACTGAACAGACCAGACATGACTGTGGAGACAGAAAGGGATCATAAAACATGATAGCTATTGCATTACCAAAGCACACAGATTAAACTTGATCATAACCTAGGAACATGAAGTAGAATATTAAAGAATAAAAAGAACAGAGAATACTATAGATTACCAAGGAAAATAGCAACCAGCTAAAGTTACAAAGAAGCCAGACCTAAAAACCAGAGGTTCTCAAAACACGAGGAACCGTAACCTCATAAATTCAAAACACTGGGCCAAAGACCCACATATGAACTTGATTCCCATCCCATTCTTAATCCATTAAATATGATATTGACCCAACCTTTTCAAATACAATTGCTTCATAGCTTCAATAGCTTTAACTAGACATTGTACAAGGTTTAGAAGTGTGTTTATGGGATTTTTTGACCATTAATCCAGAAGCACATTTGTGAAGTCAGACACTGATGTTGACAGCAATCTCTGACTTTACGTGGCCTTTATCTTTGCTGCTAAATTGCTGTCGTTCCCAATCACTTCCACTTTGTTAATTCATTAATAATGAGAAAATTTCACAACTGAATTTGTTGCACCAGTGGCATCCTATCATGGTACCACACTGAAATTTACTGAGCTCCTGAGAGCGACCTGGTCTTTCGGTCTTTCATAAATGTTTGTAGAAGCAGTCTGCATGGCTGGGTGCTTGACTCGATAAATCAGAGGTTAAGAACGTGATTGGAGCACCTGAGTTCAATGATTTAGATGGGCCCATGAAAATAGAAACTTTGATATTATTATTATTATTATTATTATTATTATTATTATTATTTTATTTTATTTTTTTTAATTGCAGTTTCTGCCATTTGCATTATGTTTTGTATTTTATATATAATATTAAAAAATACCACCTTTAATAATCTTTGTTTTTCTTCATTTTAGGGATAAAGAACCATCTACTGATTGTAGCACTCATCATTGCATTCATTTTTGTCATCATTCTAGTGACACTTACACAAGTAGACAAGGTCGAGCATGCTCATGCTGAAGGCACTAACAAGTCGTCAAGTACAAATAAAACATATGTGTGAAATAATTCTGCTGAATGTATTATCATAATTATGCTCATAAAGAATAAATACAAATCTTTCCTGTCTTGTTGCTTTTCTGTACTTTATCTTATTAACCTTTTACTTTTTACTAAAAATGTAATTTACTAATAAATAACAATAAATATGGTGATGTGAAAAAGTGATTTGCCTCATTCCTGATTTCCTATTTTTTGTCACACTGAAATGAGATCATCAATCAAGTTTAAATATTACACAAAGATAACACAAGTAAGAAAAATGTTTTAAATGTAGGTGTTTATTATTAAAGAGGGAAAAATCTAATTGTACATGGCCTTGTGCGAAAAAGGGAGCCTAAGCCTACTAACTGGCTGGGCCACCCTTAGCAGCAACAACTGCAATCAAGCATTTGAGAGTCTTTTCGAGCACCGTGGGGGAACTTTGTCCGACTCATCTTTGCAGAATTGATGTAATTCAGCCACATTGGAGGGTTTTCAAGCATGAAGCGCCTGTTTAAAGTCATACCGTAGCATCTCACTCGGATCATTGTGCTTCAGAGTACATAGTTGTGGATGCACCGCACCTTCATCACGAGGTAAACAGTAAATGACACACATAGCGTGTAAGGTGACTCAGATTTAAAATATTGATTGATTTACTAATCAGTGTTGATGTTATTAAAATATTTTAAAATGCCTGTGTGCACAAAAACATTTGTAATTTTGGAAATACATTTTATGCCACTCGTCTCTCTTCAGCATAAATGTAGTTAGTTGAGTTGTTGGGTGGGGGATACTGATATTTTCTACTTCAACTTTCAGTGTCAGGTGAAGCTTGTGTTTTGGACTGACTTCATTTTTCTACAACACTGCCTCCCAGTGGTCGTGATCAGTATTGCAGATTCTAATGAGATGAACAAACAACTGTTTTTTCTTTTTAATTTTTTTATCAAGGTTCATCTTTATATTGTATCACACACATTTACAATGATTTTCAATAACTCACACCTCCTACCTTTCTTGTCTTTTCTCTCTCAAAACACATTCTCATCTCTGTTTTGTCTTTGTGTCTCAAATCAAAAGTGAAAGTGCTGCACTGAGAGGCGGTCGGGGAGGGGCTTTCAGCGTCTTCAGTGTGCCCGTGACACGAGTCACGTATCAAGCTCTTCCGTAAGTCGACTTTTAAAATGATTAACTAACCATATAAGGCTTTGAAGTGCTCCCTCATCTCTAACGTGCATGCACACACTCTTCTAAGGTGGTCTTTCTTTTTTCGTTTTTGACTTTGTCTGGATCCAGTAAAAGCTCGTGCAGAGCTTTCAGTGTTACCAACACTGACACATATTTACCCGCTGGCTGAATTTGTTCAACTTTTTAAATTCCCACTAAATGCTAATTTCTTCTTCCACTTGTTTCCCAACGCAAAGAAAAGAAAGAAGAAAATGGTGAGAAAATACATTTACTTTATTACGTTTGTTAAACACTTGATGGCGCCATACAGCTGACAGTTCGTGAATGCAGCATTTTGCAGCATAATAGGGAACTGTTAAAGACATAAAGAGAAGTAAAGGAGGAGTGAATCTTTGACTTATGGCGGTGGTTTCACTAGTTTTGGGGAGCACTTGATCTAGTGTCCAATCCAGTCACCTGGATTAGCTGACATGTGCATTTCCATTCATTAAGAAAAGCTCACATGGAAAAAGCCACATTCACACTGACCCACTTCCTTTAGTTTTTGCTTATTTAGATCATGATTCATATAACTGGCACACACACAACATAAACTGCATAAAAATTATAAGCATATGCCTAAAATATTCTTTTTCATCCATCTTTAGCTTCGGGGAAAAAAATTATTTATCTTTGAAGCTGGAAATACAAATGGGGCTCATCGTCACATTGTTGAAAGGTTGAAAGATGTTGGCCAAGCAGAGGTGAACGCTCTAAATGAATGCGACTATCTTCTGGTTTTCTGTCCTGCTGTTTCACGAGTTGGAACGGACATCGGAGAGGCTCTGGACAACATGCCCCGTGAGGAAAATTAAATTAGTTTTTCTATTGTCTTCACTAATATTGTGAAGGAGTTGGTGCTTCTAAGTAACCGGGGAGATTTACTGACAAATCCAGTGTCAATATTGTTTCTTAGATAAGGGCTATTCTCATATCTTTTTTGGACTAATGAAAAAATAGAAAATAAAAACAAGGATTAAGAAATCGGAGGTGAAGGATCTTGTTTACTGTAGAAGAATGTTCAGCTTATATGTCCTGCAGTATAATCTAAAGATGGAGTAATCCAAATTTTTGTTTATGTTATGGTTCTGAATCATTTCATCCTGTTGTCTCTGTGGTTACAGGTGGTAAACCAGTAATACTGGTGGTGATGCATCCCACCTTCAATCCCGATTATGTTGTAGCTGAAAGCCGGAGACAAGTGACCAACCCAAATGTCCGCCTCACTGTGGACTGTCTGTTTCATGATGGCAAGCTCCTCAAGTCTAAACGTAACAATAAGATGTGGAATGAAATAGAGATATTTTTGGAAGTTTCCACTCTCCAGGTAATGACAAAATGTATTGATCTGTTATCAGGTTTACACATAATTATTTTGGCATATACTTAAATACTTTATTTCTTTGTTTCATTTTATTATTCAGGTTTTGTGGTTTGGAACGATCAAATGTAAGTATGATTGTTCCAGTTTCATACTATAACATTAAGGAGTGTTTCCCTAAGGGACACGTTTTAAAGTAATTATCCCTCTTTGTTTTGTCTTGATAAGTCAGCATGTTAGAATAAAGCCTACTTGCTCATGGATTGAGACTAATTCTCCAAGCCATTGCTGTATACAACAAAGAGGAATATATAGTTTAAACATATTAAAGTATACTATAAATAGTCTTTTGGTGTTCAAAACTTTGAATCATAGAATTTAATATTCTAATAATGACTTTGGATTGTTTGGCCTATAAGAATGATCTGAGGTAACTCATTGCTCTTTTATTCTTCATTTTAGATTTGAAGAATCGTCGAGTACTTGGGATTGCGGCTCTAACTGCTGTAGCGATCTTTGTGTATTTCAACAGTCCTGAAATAAAAAAGAAAATAGGGCTGTGAGAGCAGTCCCTGGATAGCAAAACCAAAAGGAATCTATTTTTTAAGGTCAAGGAGTCATATGGCTAAGTTCAAGGCTAAGTTGGAAATAAGTACATAATCACATATTTTAGGTAATCGATTCAGCAACAACAACAACAACAACAATAATAACAATAATAAGGAGAAAGATTATTAGATGAGCACTAGGACATTTTTCTAGCCATGTCATTAATGCAGACAGCAAACTAGATGCACATTTCTATGAAAACAAATCGTCCTGTAAAACAACACTGTGCACTGCTGTACTGATATACAGTGTTGGTTTACTAAAATCACTTCACACATCCAGGGTATCTTGTTGGTTATATTGCAACTTGGTGAAGCTATAAATAAAAGCAAATCATCTCTATGACGTAATTCTGCTGATTTGTCCAAATAATCTTATCAAAATCATTTGTGAATAATAAATTCAAATGTTTCATATTTCTGTTGCTTGTCTACGCTTATTAATTTATCTTGGATCTAAGTGTGAGTAAACCCTTACGTAACATTACATCCTTTAACCACCAATACCTTCACTGCATTTTGCCTGTAATTTATACAGACCTGTTACATTTTGTTTATATCTTCTGCTGTTATTGAATTGTATTTTTTGTTGTATTACTTTCACATCAGTAAATAATGGCGTGCAGCTCCTACATCCTGGAAATATTTGTTTATTTACAGCTGAGTTGAATTGCACAAGCCACTGTAAATAAATGTAAATAAAACAGCAAAAGAGTTTAAATGTTTTAGCATTAACTGTCCTAAACATAAAAAATGAAATGATGGTCTGCTGAGCAGCTGAGTGGAAGCCCTTCCTTTGAGTCAAAAACAACAGTAGTGCAGGGTGTGATACGGGGCGGGACAACCAATGACAAGTTGATACCATATGAACATGCACTGTGTTGCAGTGTGGATACATGAATCTCCTTTATGTAGTATTTTTTTCTTAGGTAATGTAAATATAAACATATTTGGATCTGACATTTGTCAGATCTGGGCCCTGTTTCAGGAAGCCGGTTTAGTGGAAAAACTGAGTAAGTATACCCTGAGTTAACGAAAACTCTGGGTTTTCGGTTTCACAAAGCGAGTTCAGCTGCAGCCTGAGTGAGTCACTATGACGACACACTCCGTGAAGCTAACCTGCCCCCTAGCAGGTTTACTACAACTAACCCTGACTGTCTCCGCCCCTTTGTCGGAAACCTGACTGTAGGAAGTGTCGGACATGGCGTGCCACTTCCTTGAAGAGCCAGTAGATCGTGAAGCCCAAATTCTCTGCAGAGCTCTCCGCCGGGAGAGAGTGATCAGAGCGCGTTTGGACATTTTATCATTTCCTGATGATTTTCTGTGCGAACGTTACCGTTTCTCAGCACAATCTATAATTTATTTGGATAACATCCTCAGGCCATATATTACGCATGTGACACATCGCGGACATGCTCTCAGTTCATTGCATATTATTTGTATTGCACTTCGGTTTCTTGCAAACGGGAGCTTTCTGTATAATATTGGTGACGCTGAGCACGTTTCCAAGGCTACCGTCTGTCGGGCAGTCAGGAATGTTACAGTTGCACTGAAACGTCTCCTGTACTCGTCTGTGGTGTTCCCCGGTCATAGACCCACAAGATTTATCAAAGAGGGATGCCACAAAATTGCAGGTATCAGGATGACCAAAACTTAATGTATGATGTGGTGATACTTGGACTACTACTTAAATTGCACATTTATTTTCAGGGTTCCCAGGCGTGATTGGCTGTACAGATGGCACTCACATTCCAATCATTGCTCCTTCAGTAAATGAAGGAGACTATGTGAACAGGAAGTCTTTCCACAGCATTAATGTACAGGTACATAGTTCCCTGTAGCATGTCAAACTAACAAATTATTTCATCATAGTAATGGATGCTAATTTGTGTTCTCTGCACTGTGAAGATCATATGTGATGCTGCCAACATTATCACAAATGTGGAAGCCAAGTGGCCAGGCTCTGTCCATGACTCACAAATATTCCGTGAATGTACACTGAGCACAAAATTTGGACATGGTGAGTTGAGAATACTTTAAAATATATAAAGACCAATTGCTTCAGGGACATTTGAACTGAAGTGCATCCTTCTGTCTTAGGAGAGTTCACTGGCTACTTGCTTGGTGATAGGGGGTATCCATGTTTACCCTATTTGCTTACCCCTTACCCTGACCCTGAACCGGGCCCACAGCAGCGATATAATCTGGCTAATTGCAGGACAAGAGCCAGAATTGAAATGACTATCGGAATGCTTAAGGCCCGGTTCCAGTGCCTGCAAAGACTCAGGGTCACCCCAGAAAGGGCATGTGACATTATTGTGGAATGTGTGATTCTTCACAACATTGCCACAATTAGAGGAGAACACTGTCCTTCTGAACCAAACATCAGCAGTGATCCAAACCATGAACATCCTGACCCTCCCACGGACATACAAGATGGGAGCGCAGTCAGAGACACCATATGTCACAATCATTTCCTTTGACCCATCACCTCAACATGTTGAAAGAAGAATAAACAGATTTTTTGTTCAACTGGCTTTATTGGTCGCCTGTATTTCCTGTACACAAAGTATTAAAAGATGTAAACCTCATAAAGTGTCTCTGTTGCTTCCTCCTCTGTAACAGCTGTCAATGTTTCTTCATTATTTTCCTGTAGTAAAGAAATAAACAACATTGCTGTTCTACTGTAAACTCATATAATCTGTGGAGTATTACTCACAACTGCATGTTGGTCTGGCTCAACAGGAGGCTGCACCAGATGCAGTACACCATCACCATCAACTGATAGAATATGAGGTTCATACAGGTCACTTATAACTTACAAGGGACCAAATGGCAATTAACAAACATACCAATCACCTTACACTTCATTGTCATTATGCTCTCAAAGACAACCAAGACTGAGGGAAGGCAAAATCAGTAGGAAAATAACTTCACTACAAAATAATTCATTATGGTAAAGAGTTTATCAAATGAATGAGTAGCACTGCAAAGGTGACTGTGAAGAAAGGATGTATGCACATCATGTATTATTTTGGATTTACCCCCTATGTAGGCACTTGTGTCTTGCGGGGTTATTGACTCAGAGGATGTCCCCGCAGAGATGCCTTCGGCCACAGGGCGCCCACTGTTTTGGCTGAGGGCCAACTGCTCAGCCTCTGTGAGTGGTGGTGGTGGAGGACCCCCACCTGTTTTTCGGGCCTCCGCTTTTTTTCTGTTGGCTATAACGGGTCACATTTGAGCATACAGAGTAAGCAAATATGTACTTGTAATGTGCTCAGATAATTTCAATAAGTGCTTACAGAAAGAAAATTAATGTAGCCTCTAACTGCAATTGATTTACATGGGACAAACAGACCAAGCACTATGGCTCATAATACAATTACACCTTACCTGTTTGGACTATATTTTTATATTTCATTTTTACTTGCTGCCAGGCACGTTTGGGGCCTGTTGGGTTGCACCTGTGCTCACATCACGTCACAAAATAAAATGTATAAAATAACAAATAAAATAACATATGATAAAATAACGTGTTAAATGGGTGGAAATCCCTCGATCAATGTTTAAATTAACACTCACGCATTGACTCTGTCGGCTATGTTTTGCCATGCATGCTCCCTTTCTTTTGCAACTGAGGCTGTGTTACTTTTTTCCGCGGAATTTGCATGTTATCGGCATATGCTGCCATCAGAATTTCGGCCTCAAGCGCTGTGAAATACATTGACCGCGCCTTCTTTCCCTCCGTCTCCATGGTGACTCGCTTAATCTGTGCTCCGCTTATCAGGGCTTTATGTATCCTCGTCCGCGCGCTTCACTTGGGGTTGACGCAACTCCGTGTTGATTGAACTAATTGTTATCAGCCTTTCTGAAACCGAATATTCCGAGTTGGACAGTTCGGGGTTACTCAACCCTGCGTATCGTTTTTCACTCTGAGTTTTCTAAACCGGCTTCCTGAAACAGGGCCCTGGACTCAAAACGTGAATCTGATACCAGTGAAAACAAGATGATATGGCCAATCTATTCTTATTACTATCAAATTTGTTTACTAGGCCATGCAGAAGCAGCATCAGTAACCAAGAGAGCTAAGACAACACAGAGGAAAATGAAGGCTAAGTGAAATTAGCTTGGAGGCATTTCACTCTGGCTAACCAACAGTATTTACTTGCATGTTGGCAAATGTTTTTAACTTAAGAGCAGCTATGGTCAAGTGAGCTGACACTACTATTTCTCTCTCTCTCGCTCACTCTCACTGTCAGTGCATGTAGTGTAACAACAAATGCTTTTACTGCACTTAACATGTTGTCCCCAAGTCTATGAGTTTTATTAAATGTCAGCAGTTGCATGTGTTTGTGTGCATGTGTGTGATGGTTGAGCAGTAAAAGGACTCAAACTGAGAAAAGGAAAGAAGAAACTAGTGTGACTGTAAATAATAAAGCAAATAGCTTTTGTTCATTTTTAATTTAAATATTTTTGTCCTGTTGTCACTAATAAATAATTATTAGTTATTTATTTGAATTATTTACATTCAAAACATATTATTGAAGTAATATTTGTGTTGAGACTGACGTTGCCTGAAACATTAAAAAACACAAAGCTTAATTAACAGCTCAGTTAACCTCGGTACTGCATACTCGTTATCGGTAGATACCTGACACCATTATGCTGGTATGAGAACCGAGTAAAAGGAATACATTTTGACATCACTTGTCTCTTAGTTAGAATAAATGTAATAAATTAGTTTTCAGTGACACATGAAGTTGGTGTTTTGGACTTCAGTCCAATCAGAGCCACTTTCAGATTGTCTTTTTACAACACTGCCACCCAGTGGATATATTTGTCATATTTCTTGAGAAGAACAAACAGTAGAAGTTGTTGTGAAAGCCTGGGTAAATATTAATTGTGTACACCTACGCTATGTGGTGCAATTAACCCCAATTTTTGAACATGTAGTTTGAAGACCCCAACATTGTAACTGCTAGTGTCTTTGTATTGCACACTATAGTAACTACATTTCCTCCGCTGCTGCTGTGCTCTTATCTTATTTCCTTCAGCACACAGTTATGTCTGCAGTTCCTGTTCCGTGACTGACACGCTGCCTTCAACAAACAGTGGAAGGAAGACTGGACGTGGGGGAAGGGTGTTCACTGGTCTTGAGCGTGTGATAAAATATGGCAGAGACACCAACATCTTATCAAAGTACTCCGTAAGTAAGCTTCTTAAATATTGGTTTTAGATCCTTTTTCTCAGACTGTTAAAAGCTAAATCCCAGATTATACACTGCTAAGATTTGGGGTTTTTTCATTTGTTTTTTTATGCTGTGTTCTATTATAAGTTTGCGCAGAACAGCTGTTACCAGGATGTACGCATATTTACCTGAAGTTATTCAGCTTTGTTAAAGTCTGACTAAGGCACCTTTCTCTCTTTCCACGTCTCTACTTAGAAGCACAAATGAAGAAAATGGTGAGCAATTACATTTGTTTTTTCTAACTTAATCTCAAACACTTTACACTTCCTGACAGCACCATGCAGCAGACTAGTAAAAAGGAACTTCAAGTTTGGCGAATTGCAGAATTTGCAACTAAAATTGGAATTGCTTTTGGTTAAATGAGAGTGCATACTGGACTTGCAGTATATTCACTGCCTAGAAATGTAAATAATTGCTCCTGCTGCTCATAATTACTCTCATTTTTCATGTCTATGTCTAGTTTTAGACGTACCAGCACTGCTCAAACAGTTAATGCATCCTTACACTTCTGTGACTGCGACTGCATTGTCTTTGACCTTTTAAACTCTGGTTAAAAGCACCACGGTGTTGCAGGCCACTAAACATGCTCTGTTTTTTTCTGTACTGTTTTAACTTAGTTTCACTTTCTCTTTTAACTGGAAATTGTATTAGCATGCTAATCCATGCTAATCTAAACTGAAGGGCAGAGCTGCAGGTCTATGATTACTTCTGTGGTTTAAAGTTTAAACAGATTTTGGGAGCAGCTAAAAAAATCTATTTTGCTTAGATGGACTTCCATTAGATCTCTTCAGGTCTAAATAGATCTAAGTGTGCTAAGGGTACTTCCTGTTATTTCAAAGAAGCTGCCTGCTGACCTTCAAACACGTACTTAAAACCTTTTTATTCTTACAGTTAATTCTTTGTGTGTGTGTGTGTGTGTGTGTGTGTGTGTGTGTGTGTGTGTGTGTGTGTGTGTGCGTGTGTGTGCGTGTGTTGTCTTGTATTTTATTACTACATAGTTTTTATCTTCCTATCTTTTAATTTAAGCACATTGTGTCTAATGAAATTTTCTACATTAATAAAATGTACATTCATACATTATACATTCTGTAATTAACATTGAGGTGAAAAGTTGACATAATTTTTAGATTATTTTGAAACTTGCAGAATGGACTCAAGGTTTATCTTCTTTTGCTTGAAGCTGTGCACCTACACAAAGTTAAGAACAATTATCTAATTTTTTTCCCAAATCTTTAGCTTTGGGGGAAAAGTTCTACGTCTTCGTGGCAGGAAAGACAAATGGGACTCATCATTTCATTGTTAGAAAGATGATCAGCTTTGGCCAAAGAGAGGTGAAGTCTCCAGAAGAATGTGACTACATTCTGGTTTTCTGTCCTGTTGTTTCACGAGTTGGAACCGACATCACAGAAGCCCTGAGCAACATGCCCCGTAAGAAAAGCTACATTATATTATTTAGCACTGATTGAATCTTATAAATGATTGTGGGAAGGTATTCTAAAAAATGCAACTGTATGTGACTGGTCTTACATTAGGTATCCACCCATGCAGTATTTACATAGAAAACTGGTTCAGCAACATGTGGCTCTTCAGGCAAAGAGCCACATGCAGCTTTTATGTTCTTACAGCATAGGCTACAGATGGAAAACATATTTTGAATTTCTTGTTTTCAATCATTTCACCCTCTCTTCTTTGTGTTTTCAGGTGATAAACCAGCAATTCTGGTAGTGATGCATCATACCTTCGATACTGATTATGTTGCGGGTGAAAGCCGGAGACAGGTGGATAACCCACATGTCCGCCTCACTGTGGACTGTCTGTTTTATGAAGACAAACTCCTGAATTCCAACCAGAATGAGATCATGTGGCATGAGGTGAAGAAATTTTTGCGGGTTTCTCCTCCTACTCAGGTAAGTGACTGATCTAACACAAGGCTTATTATCAGTAAAGGATGATCACTGTGGCTGATTTCTTTCATTCTTTCTTTCAGATGTTTCCCTGTCAGAACTTCATGGACCGTAAGTATGACTGTAATATTTTGTCTTTTTAATTTAGTGAATTTTTTCTAAAGTGTTTTAGTGTAGAATTCCTCTTTGGTTTAAATTTCATTAACTGTCTAATGTGATGTAATTTAGCTTTTGAACTTGATCACATTTGTTTCCATATGCAGCGCTGTCAATCAGATTAATCAGAATATAACAATGGTAATTGTAAATGATACCAGACTTATTGCTCTTTTCTTCTTTCTTTCTTTTTTTTTTTTAGGTTGGATAATACCTTTGACGGTGGCAATAGTACTTGCTACAATTTTGCTTCTGCTATTACTTTTAGGCCTATTTTTAAAACGTTAAAAAGCCGCTGAAAGTGAAAGCTGATGTGGGTGTTTGTAGAGATGAGTCTCTTGATCAGTTAGCAAAAGTAGAATAGAAGTGAAATGATGTAAAAACTGATTATGCTGATAGATATGTGAACAAATTCACTTTACTTGATGATAATATGAAATTATGTCATTATATTTCAAGTTTGTAGTTTGGGTGTGTGTGTGTGTGTGTGTGTGTGTGTGTTTGTTTGTTTGTGTGTGTGTGAATGTGGAGGTGGGGTTAATAAATAAAAACTCAGTTCTGAAATAAATCATATTTGTTAATAGTAATAATAATATTATTATATTTATTATGTTATAATTATGCAGCTTTATTTGATTATAATGTTGAGATTATATAATTTGTCAAGTACAAATTAAATCATGCGTATATGTGTGTGTTTTCTGTATTCATTTATTTATCTCTTTGTTTTAATAGTTTATTTATTAATTTTAGAAAAAATAAAGAGAGAAAACTCATATGCAGTATACATCTTTAGCAGTGATACCTTTGCTACATTTTCCCCAAAATATTTTGTTATACCTTTTGTTTACGTCGTCTGCTTTGGTTTTGTTTTTCCTAGAATTACTTTCCAAAAAATGAAACGTAAAAAATTAGATGAAACTTTTCTTTTTACTGGAAATACTTGGTTATTTACAGTGTTTTGATCAGTATAAAACACTGGAAATTAACCAGAAAAACATATAATTTTTAGCATTTATCGTTTTTTTATTCTACGTTTATGTTCTCATGTTCCACACACCTGTTGTATCTTTCAAAGTTCTGATATTTTAAGAAGAAAACAATGCACTGCTGGACTGTGAAAACTCTTTTTTTGTTTGTAATTATACTTTCTCCTTGCAGGCTTTCACAAATATTAAAAAGTTGTGGGTTTTCCTCTATAACTATTTTTACAGAAGATGAGTAGTTATTCAATCAGCTAACAATTATAATCACATCTTGGCAGAACTTTTTTTCTTCTCACATCAAAGCTTTACTACATGATCATTAAGGTCTCTTTCATGAATGGTTTATAGTTGCAATAGCAATATCAAATTCTGAGGTGATTAGAGATAATAAAAAAATGAATACTACAAACCACTTGAACAACATTAGATTATGAAAATGACCAATAAAAGACCAGAGTTATAGCACCCAGACACAATTTAGGCATTGCTGAATTAGCTTTGGAGATGACCACATCAGTTGCATTGGATGGGAAAACTGTCTTCACTGTGTTTCTGTGTCACTTCGTCTTTGATGTCAAAGTTGTGCTGCTGCTTAAATGTGCTCAACATAAGGGCATAGAAAGCAATGAGAAGTGTTAGAAGATGTACATAAACTCCCAGGTGTACCGTCCCTGCCTTAGGATGATAAAGCAGAGTATGCTTTATGATGGCCTGTGCTATGATTGACAAGTCAACGCCATTTGAGAATACAATGTGTTTTACAGTCAGATTCAGCCCTTGCTTCTCATGTGACTTTTCAAAGCACCAGGTTGGAACTGGGTGTGGCATCAGTGTGGCTACATGCAACTTTCAGCTCTTTATTTTCTATTAAACACAGTAATCTTTAGAAAGTACAGAGGCACCAATCCCATTTTGTGAACATACTGTATATTTCAAATGCACAATTGACATTGTTTTATCTTGCATCAAACACTTTTGTGGTTTGTTCCTCTCATGAAATAGTGCGTCCACTAGGTGGAGATGCTGTAAAAAGATGCCATGTGAAAGGGGAACAGGAATAACGCCTGTCTTCAGATAGCAGCATCATGTGACACTGAAAGGACCTGTTTACTGACTGACCCTTTGCAAATCAAAAGTGAAAGTACTGGAATAGACAAGCATTCATTGTTTTTTCAGTGTGGTGAAGAAAATGTCAGACACAAGAGATTACCAAAGGATTTTGTAAGTAAACATCTGAATTTTAAAAAACAAAAACATCTCTCTTAGGCTGTGAAATGCTGCCTCTCTGCCATGCATTAGAGTAATAGATTTCTATCCATCTAAGGTTGTTTTCTATTTTTAGCTTAGTCTTCCGGTTCTAGTAAGGGTTTACACTGAGCACCTTTTACTAACCTTGTTACATATTAACCAACTAGCTGTATTTATTGGATTTTTAAATTCAGACTAAAAGCTGCTTTCTCTTTCATAATCCCGATACAGAGACCAGGAAGAAGTAGAGCAAGGTGGGAAAAAATACAACCTATTTTCTTATTTTATGAAACACTTAATGTTGCCTCCATAATACAACACTAACTTTGTAGTTGCTGATGAATAGAGCAAGTTGCAGCTGTAGCATTAAAGAATTTAAACACCAAAAGGGAAATAAAGATGAATGAGAGAAGTGGCCAGAACATAAATGCTGAGTTTGCATGCGTGCATGTAGGTGTGTGTGTGGAAATCTAAGAACACCAGTAATTCAGTAGCTTCTAGAACCATCTTTAGCAGCAATAAGTATGACTCTGTAAAAGGGTGTATTTTCTTTTTATTATGACTACAGTTATAATTGCACAGCATTGTGTGGATATGTAACAGTTTTAAAGAGTTACTTTGGAAAACTACCCACATCTTCTGTTCCTTCATCTTTAGTTTCATGGAAAACATTCCATGTCTGGTTGGCGGGAAGAACAAATGAGGCTCACTATCCCATTATTGAAATGCTCAAAAGAATTGGTCAAACTCAGGTGAATTCTCCAGAAGAATGTGACTATCTTCTGGTTTTCTGTCCTGTTGTTTCACGAGTTGGAACAGACATCACAGATGCCCTGAGCAACCTGCCCTGTAAGAAATACTATATGAGATTACTTAATCTGAGAAATGTAACTGTATGTGAATGGTGTAATAGCAGGATAATTAATTAAATAATTGTAGAAATGTATTTTGAGACCACAGCCTAAAAATTAAAGTTTATCTGCATCTGCCTGGTCTTATATAAGGTATCCACGTCTGTATATTTAACATATTTATTTCTCATAACAAATTTGTAAGTAATAAGAAATAAATATGGATAACTAATGGATTAAAAATAGAAATAACTAAAACATATTTGTGACAAAAGGGTCATGCTTAACAGCCTTCATGGTCTGCAGTATGAGCTACAAAAGTAGAAACTTAATTTATGTGCTTCACTTTGTTTCCGACTCAGTTGATCTGGTTGCGTCTGTGCTTACAGGTAGTAAACCAGTGATTCTGGTGGTGATGCATCATACCATCAATCCTCATTATGTTGTATCTAAAAGTCAGAGACAGGTGAACAACCAAAACGTTCATCTCACCGTGGACTGTCTATTTTATGAGGACAAACTCCTGAACTGCAAACTCAATGATAACTTAGAAGATACACTCTTCAAGCTTTTTAAACTTTCAGTTTGTCAGGTAATGATTTCTCATACTGATTTAGTATTACACTTAGATGCAATGACAGAGTTGTGTGCTGTGATATTTTTAAAATCAGTGATAATGATTTCTTTCTGTCTTTCTTTATATTCTTCAGATGATTTTGTGGTGTAAGTATGACAGTCTTGATGTTATGTTACGCCATTTTCTAAACTGATGAAAACTTTGTGGTACAAGTTTCACCAACCATATAATTTTATTTCAGTGGACATTTTGAACTCTTTTCTTCTAAACAATAATATATTTCTCTATGATCTATTTGATCTTAGGTTTTTTTTTTCTGATTTTCAGAGTCAAAAAAATTGCATCTAGTGTTGTAATGTCCATCAAAAATAAAACCATTTATAAACATGGTTAAAATTTTGAATTAAACAATTAAATATCCTCATAAGTATAGATTGTTTTATATTTAGCTGACTTATTGTCCGTTTCCTGCCTTTATTTTAGATCTGAGGAGTCTTTGGACATGGTGTTGTATTACAACAAAATGATTCATCAGGAAGTCACTGTGCAACTAAATTAAACGTAACCTTTCTGGATTGTGCTGTTATTACCTTTAATACTTTATAGTTATGAAGTTTTGGGGTAGAATTTACTGATCTATACTGTTTGTTATATATCTATCACTGTTTTATATCTGGATCACAATAGAGGTGTAATGTTGCAAACATACCAGATCTGCAGATAATCTTTACACACTGCGTGAAGATAAATATATATATATATATATGTATAAGAAAAAACATGAATAAAAAAAGAGTTAAGAAGTGAGTTCTTAATTATTTACTCCTTATTACGCCGTAATACTGCAGACATGCTAAAAGGCTCCAAAGTTCATTAAAAAGATGTTTTGGTTGCTAACTATACCTAGCTATACTGATGGCAAAGGAAATGTTGTGTTTTATAAACATGTATCTTCACCGGGCTGCATGGCACTAACGCATTAACGAGCTAAACTAACGCGTTGCGGCCACGCAGCCCCACGCACGGGGCAATCTGCACGTGCGTGCAGATGTGTTTGCAGTGTTTATAGTCATCGATAAGAGGTAAGGGATGTGCATTTGGTACAGTGACAGAGTTCACCTTTCGGAAGTCAGTACAGAATCTTGGGCTTCCATCTGACTTCGTGTCTCGGAGACATGGTGAACTCCAAGAGCTGGAGCTTGGAACTGCAAATCCATTCTGATGAAGATACTCAACTTCCTGTTTTATGATTTCCCGCTTTGCTGGACTAACCCGATAAGCGCGCTGTTTGATTGGTGTAGGGTTAGTCAGCACCACATCATGTTTTATGACAGTGGTTTGAGACGGGATGAATTGTCAGGGCTCTGTGTGCGGGCAGGCGGAGGTGAGGATCCAAATGCAGGACTCGTGGAGACAGGATTTCAACTCAAAAAAGCTTCTCATCTCAGCTTTATTGCTGGTAAGGAACAAAACATAAACAGAACAATGAACGCTGAAAACGGAAACACACAGGCAGGATCCGAGGGTACAACACGACACTGAGCAAAGGCAAACACAGGGTTTATATACACAGGGGAGTAATCAGGGAATTGAAAACAGGAGGGAGACACAGCTGGGAGAGATTAGGGCTAACGAGACAGGGGGAGCGAAGTTAGACATACTGACATAAGTCGTAACCCTTCAAAATAAAACAGGAAACAATACACAAATATGCAGACTAAGAAAACACGGACTTTACACTGGTAGAACTAAACCTAAACCAGAATAAGCTGGAACATACTTATTAATAATCATCATCATCACCATAGCCTGACAAGAAATCAAGAAAATAACCAAAAATACAAAAGCCACGAGAAACTCCAAATGCTGGGTCGAAACGACCCAGGACAGTGGCATGACTGGGAAGAACAAGTTCCAGGCAATTGATACGTGGTTGCCAGATACAATGCTGAGACAAGAGGAGGAGATAGAAGATACTAACATCAAGACAAGAAACCTCCTTATCCTTCATGAAGGGTGTCACATCAAGCCCAGCACCAGCCAAGGTAAGTACCAGAACCAATATCCGGGATGAAACAAGATCCATTAGCACCATATGTTATCTCACTAGGAGCATGCCCTGATGTTGCCTGGCATGCATACAAACTGGTGAGGATCATACAAACTGCTGATTACCATTTTGAGGTGCTGGAATGCAAAATGTTAAATTGTCTAACTAGCCACGTAATTTTCTTTTTCTTTGATCTTTGGGATGTTTTTGAAATCAGCTGTGTGATCATTTTTATTCCCATTAAATAATGTGGGATCTTTTCATTCCTCACACATTACACAGTCCATAAAATTATAGATGTCAAGCTTGATTTTATTTTATTTATATTTAATATGTTTTCAACGGTTCCTTTTCCTTTACTAAGCAGAAACAGTTTGTATCTTCTGACTATGGAATAAAGACACTTTTTATGTCTGACTGACTGACACTTGCAATTCCATTCATCAAGAAAACAAGCTCACGTCCCAAAAGACACTCATTCTCTCTGAGATGGATTCATTCTGATCAGTTTGGTTTTGCCAAGCCACATTTTAATGCATATAATTAACACACAGTATGAAAAACAAACAATTTCTCTGCATAAAATAAATAAATAAATGTAAGTAAATTAACTTACATTTATTTTTGAGGTGATGAAGTTAACAATAACTTTTAATAAGCACGTTCTATCTTGCACAGTGTAATGTTTGTCAAGGATTTCTTTGTGAGTTTCCATGTACAGTCATGTAAATTAAGTAAGCTAACTATTTTCCTCATATTGTTTCTGATCGATTTTATCCAGTTATCTCCACACTCACAGGTGATAAACCAGTAATTCTAGTGGTGATACATCATGCCTTCAATCTCATTATGTAAGAGATGAAAGCTGGAGACACTAAGAATCCAAAGTCTCTATGAGCTACCAATATCATTTAATAAGCAAGGCAAGTTTATTTGTATAGCACAATTCAACAACAAGGTGATTCAAAGTGCTTTACAGAGACATTAGAAACAAAAACAAATAAAAAGCATGATTTAAAATTGATTAAAACAAGCAAACTAACTAATAAACAAACAAAGAAACAAAACAGTATATAAAGTCAAAACAGATAAAATCAGAACAGTAGATAAAATCAGTAGTTAAATGTAAGTTTTGAAATTTAAGCTTAAAAGTGTGGATTTGGTGTTTTATTCAAATGCAGCTGAGAATAGGTGAGTCTTCAACCTGGATTTAAATAAACTGAGTGTTTCAGCTGATCTGAGGCTTTCTGGGAGTTTGTTCCAGATATATGGAGCATAAAAGCTGAATGCAGCTTCTCCGTGTCTGGTTCTGACTCTGGGAACTGATAAAAGACTGGATTCAGATGACCTGAGGGATCTGGAAGGTTCATACTGGGTCAGGAGGTCACTCCTGACCTATTTTGGTCCTAAACCATTCAGAGCTTTATAGACCAGCATCAGGACTTTAAAGTCTATCCTCTGACGGACAGGCAGCCAGTGTAAAGACCTCAGAGCTGGACTGATGTGGTCCACTTTTTTGGTCTTAGTGAGGACTCGAGCAGCAGAGTTCTGAATGAGCTGTAGTTGTCTGACTGATTTTTTAGGTAGACCTGTAAAGATGCTGTTACAGTAATCAAGCCTACTAAAGATGAATGCATGGACTAGTTTTTCCAGGTCCTGTTGAGACATCAGATCTTTTATCCTTGAAATATTCTTGAGGTGATAGTAAGCTGATTTTGTTATTGTCTTAATGTGTTTTTCTAAGTTTAGGTCTGCATCCATAATATGAGGTTTATGAGATTTGTAGTTCTTTGTTGCATCTTGATTTTCATGAGTAAAACAAAATAATATCCATGTTTCAAAGGGCAATTTCCTGGTTCAAATTTGATCAAACTTATAATGTAACAGGGTGGGCCCAAATTACTCAATGGGTGTTCTGGGCAGAGACCCAGAGGCCCATGCACAGGAAAATGAAAAACAAATGAAAGAAGAAGTAGAAGACAAAAAAAATAAATAAATCTAGAATTATTGTCTAAATTAAAGCAATATAAAAACATTACTTTTCTCCCCTCATTATAACAAAATGTAACATGTAGCTGGAGCATAATAAAGAGTAATTCCTATTTACTTGCCATATTTTCTCCTAGACTGCTGAGGCTAAAAGTCTCTCCCAAACTCAGCTTGGTAGTGAGATTATCCTAGTTCCAAAATGGAAAACATGGAATTTAGGATATGGAATAAAGAGTTGCCGCTTTTAAGAAAATTTCCAACTCCCTTTATTTTTAACTATGTCAGGATAAAACCACTGCAGTTTATGATAATATGCAAGTTAATCTTGAGGTTAGTTACAACATGGGTCACAAGCCGATTGGTTTAATGACCTCAAATGTGTGTGCTTTCATCGGTCATGATTGACACTTGTATGGGAGGTACTGTCAAGAAGTGAGACATGTGACCAAAGTGGTGTAGGCAAGAGATGCTGAAAGGAGGAAGAGGAGATTGTTGGGCACACGGAGGAAGAGAGACAAGAGATAGCAGGTATGTTTAAGGGTGTGCGTGTATGTGTGTGTGTGTGTGTGTGTGTGTGTGTGTGTGTGTGTGTGTGTGTGTGTGTGTGTGTGTGTGTGTGTGTGTGTGTAGGGGGACAATTAATATGTGAGTGCACAGATTCATTCTCAACTGGACATAAATGATGATCAAAGGTTGTATATATATATATATATATGATAAATTCATCAAAACCCAGCCTCTAACACAGTGCGCTGAATCTTAGCTTCGAATGTCTAGTATATTCTAATCAGTGTCAATCAATTTAAGCATTCACTTAACCTACAGTATCTAAACCTGTGTGGGAAATGTGTGGTAAAGACACAGATAATGAAATTTAATTATTAATACAATATACATCATGAAAAACGAAAGCCGAAATTGATTCAGTTTAGTACTTTTTTCTGTATGCTCTGTGATTTTAAAGGCCTTAAATTCAGTGATATATACTGTAAATGTTTTTCTCAGAGATCTTAAAGTAGTTAAATCACTGCTGATAGTCTGGCTGTTTATATTTTCACATTTTTGTGTCTGTAGGGCTGTTTGATGATGATTTGGACTCCTCTGGGAGATGAGGACACACCCACATCTGTTCCATACTGCAGCCATTGATGGTGTGACAGATGCACACACTGGAAAATCAGCACCTGGACTTCATGCAGGAGAGACGGCCTCAGAGATGGACCAATCAGAGAGCTCCTTACATCCCACAGTGTGGCAAATTTCGAATAGCTGCAGTATTTTTTAAAATGAAGTTGTTAATCCAACAGCTAATCCAAAGGTTAATCCCTGAGCGAACAGGAATCAAAAATGGATTTTGAAATCCAATTTATTAAATTGGAATTCAAAAATGAATTTACAAATGGAGAATTTATTCTACAATTCAATATTTAAGCACAGAATTCTTTATTTCGATGTGCGCGTGGCTCTTGTGGTCCTCCATAGTTTTTAGCTTAGCTTCATCAGCTCCAAAAAGATATTATGTCATGGTTTGCTAAGAGGATTCGTGTACAGGACACACTGAAAGCAGGTTAACAATGTTTAACTAACAAAGTCAATATCAATTGAAAACAGCTGAAATAAACCAAAAAATTTTCTTTGAAGCAAAACTCAGAGAACTGTTAGTCAAAAGCAGGTAAGTAGCTGAGGTTTCTTTGATAATTTCACTTTAAGCTATATAAAGTTTCTATGAACTTGGCTTTAATATCATCGATTTCCTCGGATACAGTACTGTACGAATGCTTTGAGCCAACCTGACTTTCTTTGTATTTTTTCTCCAATAGGCACACCTCATTGTAGGCTTTGTTGAGGTCCTTGTACTTGGCTTCTTTCATCAAAATTAGTTTTTGTTTACTAAGCCCTGTAACACCAGCATGAATTATTCAAACATAAAAAAGGCACTCAATTCCATACTTACCCTTATTCACAACAACTTGGCATAGAACTGACTGAAATTGTGTCTCTAGGGACTTTGTCTGTCTGTCTGTCTTTGCCCATCAGAGACCCATCATTTGTCATTTCTTTTCTTGTCATTTCTGCAGGGAAGGGGTGGTGCAGCAGGTTTGAGGGGCAATGCCAGTAAGGCTGGGAAACGAGCTGCAGCCTCATCCAACCTCTTTTTTTTTTCCAGGTGCCCAGCCACCCTTCAGTTTCATCATATCATCCCAAACAATAGCTGTAGCTGTCATGAACTCCTGCCTGCAGAGCCTCCTCAACAATGAGGAGTTCATTAGAGACGTCAGCCGTCAGGAGACTTTGTGGAGAGCAGTCTCAGAAGCTCGGCTCTTAAGGTGCGCTACATCAACCTTCTACTTTCTTCAAAAACCTGAAGAACAAAGATATCTAACACCAGAAATGTCTGTTTACCCTTTCCTTGTTACAGAAGGCTCATGGACATCAGGAACTGTCATGAATCAAGAGATTATGACCTTAAAAAACGCCGCCTAATATCTTTTAAGAAGGCATTCAGCAAACAGGTTCCTGAATACAAAGGCAGTGCGCAGAAAGTTATTTGGACATTTTGTTTTTTGCTTTACCTTCTAATGTTTATGTTTATGTTCTAAATCTCCTCTGTGTTTTTCTTTCAGGACGCTCATGAATTCCTAACCTTGTTCCTCAATGAGGTGAAAAGCCTCTCACCTCACCTGAAGAGGGAAGCAGCTCTCCTGGGCCAAAGTTATACCTGCCCAGTAGAAGACCATCATGTTTTCAAAATGGAAAACATGAGGACATGCAAGAGGTAAGCCAGTCTTTCAGAAACACAGGGCTGATTGCAACATTTTCATATACCTCTTTTCCACCTACCTGATCGTTACTTTAACTACGTTACTCCTTAAATGTGTAGCTGCGGTCACCAGTCATCACGCCAGGAGGAATTCACAAGCTTGTCTCTTGACCTGGTTCCAGAGGGGTCTGTTGAGGACATGTTAGGGACATACTTGAAGGTAAGATCACAAATTCGAGATGTAGTATCACTGATCTTAACACACCTTTTTTGTTTGTGTTTGTGTGCATATGTTGTGATTTTTTTTCTACCATAAAGCCTGTTTTCTCTGTGCTGTTGTTTAGGAACAAAAAATCGAATTTACCTGTGACTGTGGAGGGACGACCTCGGAAGTGAAGCCATCTTTTGATACACTGCCAACGTGAGTAAGGTCACATCAGAATTGATCGACTGACCTGATTTCCAAACTGTGGCGAACTAAACATCAGAGTTTTTAAGACAACACTTGAGCAGTCATTTTGCCCCATCTTCGGTTTGTGTTTGACACTCATTCTTCTTATTTTGTACCTTGGGTTTTTTTTCTTTTCTGCCAGAGTCCTCATCTTTCACCTGAAGAGGTTTGGCTTTACAAAAACCCACAAGCTTCAGAAGGTGAATGACCCCGTCAGGCTGCAGAGGGACTTGGTGGTGTCATCCAAACAGGTAAAAACAGACTGCAGAACATCTCAGAGAATCAGCTTAATTATCGCACTGATGTGAGACTTTATGAAACTGATCTTTGGATTTGTTCCTTCTCAGGGTGATGGCCGTTATGGACTCATAAGCATCATTAGTCACTATGGAGGCACAGAATCAGGTAAAACAACTGACTTGTTACAAACAGAAAATGATTGAACAGAACTTGCTACTTTTGAGTGAAGGACTCACACACAAAAGCTTTTGATGTTTTAAGAAGCACTAAGTCCAAACCACTGTTTGCTTGAATCAGTTGACTTTTAGAAGTTGGATTCATTTGTCTTAATGTGATTTCAGGACACTACATCTGTAATTCTGTGCATCCTGAGGAGAGTCCACAGTCTACATCAGATCCTTGGCTCACCTATAATGATGCACAGGTGCTCCACACAACTGGATCGGCAGTTTTTGAGGAACAGCAGCAGTCTGCCTACATCCTGTTTTACAAGAGAAACGTAAGAAGACACAGCAGCTGAGAGAATTTTGAAATGTCCTATTACCTTGTTAATCATTTTTCTCTTCATTCTAAAACAGGATGTGGAATGAAGTTAGAGCCATCATCATGCTGAGAAGGAACAACCGTCATCTCAGACCGCTGGTAAGTATTGCCCTTAGGAGGAAGGGTCCTCCCAGAGAGCCTGGTTCCTCCCAAGATTTCTTCCTCCAGGAGGGAGTTTTTTCTTGCCACCGTCGCCCCACATTCACCGGTCTCATCAGCAGAGACATTGTTCACCTTCTAAGACCTGGACTTTTTAATGGCATGCATTTTTAATTTCTCTGTGCCATTTTGGGTTGATTGGGACCTGATGAATGTAAAAACAAAGAATTACCTGATTTTTTTTTCACCTGATTTTTATTTCGGTGAAAAATGAGATCCACATATGAGGACATATGGCAGCATGATGTCCTCATACATGAATATCAGGCCTTTGTATAGCAACATTTTATATTTTGGTCTAGACAACCCAAAATGTAATGTCCACATATATGGACTCCAGGTCCTAGGAGGTTAAAACAAAGTCTACTAGTGGTGCACCACTACTAGAGATAGTCAGGATCGGTGTTTGGCTTGCTCTCTGGGAACAACAAAAAAATAAACAAATAAATTAATAATAAAATAAAATAAAGATATTATTTATTTATTTATAATTAAAATTAACATAACAACAAAAACAAAAATAACTAATAAAAACTAAGTAACTAAGTATTCAACTGTGTTTTGTGAAATTTGTAATGAGTCTCAGTTAAGTTGATGTCACAGAAGTTTCTGAATCAACCATTTAGATTGTTCAACAAACAGATTTACTCAGGTAAAGATGGTAAGCTGGAGCACTGGTACCCTTCTAGTTCAGTTTAAGTTTTTAGACAAATATTCCCTCATTCAGTTGCAGTTTCTGCTTACATTATACATTATTTAGCTGCAAATGTTTAGCTGCAAGTAGCAAAGTCCAAAAGTGACAACATTTCCACTGCACTCTCTCCAGAAATGGCATATAGAACTTTTGACCAAATTAGACATTTATCCTTGAAAAATCCATGAAAATCTTTAATTGTACCTTTTATCACATTTTAACAAGTTACTGTCTCCTGCTGCATGTTTCCTGTTTTGGCTGAACTTCATCAGCTCAAAAAACACACCGTGCTGTGGTTTACTGAAAGAACTCATGTACAGGACACACTGAAAGCAGGTTTACAACGTTTAATTAACAAAGTCAAGATCAGTTAACAACAACTGAACGAAAGATTTACTTTTTCTCATCGGTAAAATGGTCAGATGAGGTCCATGCCAATGTGCTCAAGTGGTACCTCCATTAAGGGCAGTAAGGGCATAAAGGCACTTTTGGAATGGCCAGCTGGTTCACCAGCTGACACCACTGGACGCACACCATCAGCTCACATCCAAACAGATTCCTGGCCAGTAAAATCGGTCAATTTTTGGGTCCAGAGTCTTATCTTATTCCAGGTGACCAGCCATCGAGTTGTAACGAGTCACCTAAAAAAATCATTTCTCAGTGGCTCTTCTGCGACCATTGTGTTCTTCCATTGTACAAGTGTCACGACACGCTCAACATGGTCTGTCGTTACAAAATGTGGAAATGTCAGGGCGCACTATTTGACTATCAGCTCTCATCATTTGATCAAAGGGCGAATTGCATAGTGCCATTATCTTCTGTGTAGCGAATTGCCGGAACCGGCAAGCTGAACGCGGCCCAAACGCCACATGTCCCTATTGGCTGTGTGTGCAGCCCTGCATACTGCCCTATTGAGCTACTAAACTCCAACCAATCAGTTTTGAGATTTAAGGGGTATGCTAGCCGTCAGCTAACCGCAGCCGTTACTCTATGCATTTCCCCCCAATCTTTCATTTCCACCAGTACTATGGGGTATTTGTGAATATCCATGACTGACATGGTCGCCAGCTGGTCTTTGGCCAGGGTGATGGCAGTTTCGAGGTTCACCGGCTAGTGATAGCAGACTCACTTCACTGTCCTGGCCGGTAGCCCCCCCCCCCACAAATTTCTCTAGCACTACCATTTTCAGCAATCCAGCCTTTCAAAGTGTGGGGCCAGGCTGCAGCCACCTGGTTTAGGCAGAGGACTGGTCTTCCAGCCCCATTTGCCCCATGAAAGTTGCTGTGATGGTCTTCTGGAGAGACTGATGGCAGCCACTTGCAACAACCGGAGGGCACGTTCCTTCCCTGGCCACCAACACACCTTCGCCAAGCATTGGAAAACTTCCAGGAAAAGCTTGCTGTTGATTTAAGTCAAAATATATTTGCTGATGTTGAGTGTGTGGATATTCAGAAGGACACCCATTCCATAATACATCATTTCCATAAGTGTAAAATCACCAATTATGTTGTCATTAATGTCCAAAAACAACTTGGAGTTTATCACAGATGCGCTTACTTAGAGAAACAATGTGAAGTCTGCTGGACACTGCTCAGAAACCTGATTGTTACAAAATGTTCCCTGGAATGGGAAGCTTTAAATATTACCCTCCTTCTTTGCCTAAAACAAAAGGCCCAGATGATGAAAATGTGTGATTTCTGCTACTTTTGTCAAATGTTGAAACTGAAAAGTAATGTGCTTTGAGATGATGCCATTGATGAAAATGAGATTTGGTTTAAATGAACTGAAATCAGTAGTGTGATCTCCAGTCTTGATATAAGGAATGAGAGAACTGACAGCTGTTATTTTAATCTGCCTGTTTAAGTTGTTTTAACTCATTTAAATCATAAAGTAATGTGGTAACATCTGGACTGACGAGTTTACTGTCAGCATTTTAATCGCTAGTTTAAAGGCTGTAGGCTGCAGCCATTGCTCTAACACTGTATAAATGTAACAGGCCTCAGTGCTGGTTCTAATAGTCTGAGCTGCTTCCAGCTTTATTTGTGAAGAGCACAGCAGCTTACAAAATCACGTAGCTAGCTCGTACAGCTGCCACGTAAAAAAATTCATAAGCTAAGATGACCTTAAAATAACGGGGCTACGTGCGGTGATGTTAGCGTTAGCCATGTTAGCACGTTACCTTCAACAGGTGGTCAGACTGCATAAACAGGCACTCAGTCAGAGGCACTCAGTCAGAGGTTGACCTTCTCATGACACAAGTCATGAGAAGGTCAACTTGATGCCTTCAACCTTGCATGAAATCCCTGCAATTTCCCTGCAAAGTCTTTGATGAGAATCGTTACTGTTTGCTCTGATTTTTTTCTGGCCTGGTTCACTGGTCAGGTCACACAGTAAGAGCCAGTTTTATCATTTCTATTTATGGTAATGCCTCCAACTAGCACAGCTATAGTCTTTAAATGAAACATGTTATTCTATTAGTGTTGCTGTATCCATGTGATTTATGTGAATAAGTTCAAAACTTTACATATACTGAAATTGATTAACTCATTTCATGATCTGTGACTGAGTTGTAAAATATGGCAGATGATTTAGTCCTCTATTGTCTTTATTTAGACTTATCTATCTTTGATGTGTGAAAAATATTCCAAGCTTGTAAGGATGACTGCACAATCTTTATCTTACAATGTTACCAAATATTTTCCAAAATCAGTTTTAAAGACAAAGTGCGGTAGCATAAGACATGGGTGGTCTTTGCTAATATTTAATGAACTATTTAGTGTAAAAAAAATAGCAGAATTTATTTGCCTCTCTGTATAACATGCTTCAACGCTTTTACTTGTTTAGATCTATTGGATGATATATTGATTTTACTGCTTTCCAGAGTTACCACTGAAAAGTTGTCGGGTTTATGGAGATTGATCTGAAAAGAACAAAAACATGTTGAGTGGCAGCTGACTGTGGTTAATTGTTGATGTCAGAAGACTTACAGTAATCAGATTCTATCATTTCAAATAAAATTCCTAATATGGATAACACTGGAGGGTAATAATGCTGTTTCTATCACTCAACAATTCATTATGTACCATTCTAAATACCAGCCTATTATCTAGTGTCCATTCTCTCCTTACTGTAGTAGTTGTTGGAGAGACAGTCCAATATGTTGGCTGGTGGTTTTTGCATTTGATAGTGTCAACTTAAGTACACCATTACTGTTTCCATAGGAATTAACATTTTGAAGCCTAAATCATGAAATAATTGCCAGAAAAACCTTTAAAAAAAAAAAAGTCTTTATTTAACCTTCTTTTCTTTATTGTTTTTGTAATTATTTAGAAAATAAATTACATTCCAATTTCCATATATGACATTTAATTTGTGTCATATCTGCCTATTTGCTTGTTTTTTTAAATTTGTTTATTTAGGTTTATTTAGGTTTTTCAGGGGGGGAAATTCACATTGATGATGTTGAAGTCCCAAAAACTGGCAAAAAACTGTATGTATCAAATGTTGTACACTAGGCGTTAAAGGGTTAAAAGGGCACAGGACTTACTGGAGTACTTCTGCTGCTCATTCCTGTGCAATATCCCATCTGACCTCCCGTCATATTTCTTTTCAAGATTTTCTTATTTAATCACTAGTGTACATATATTAATATTTATAGATACATATATATTTAGTCATCTTTTCTCTTTTACCATGTCTCTCTAATATTTTGCTCCTTACTATTTTTCTATTTTCTTTATTATTTTATTTTATTTTATTATATTTTCTTCTACTGTACCATGCTGCTGAGTGACTGCTGCTCGTCAAACACATTTCATTGCAATGTTGACCCTGTGCTAACTTGCATATGACAAATAAAATCTGAAAGCTGAAACTGAAAACTGAAAACTGGAGTACTATGAAAACGTCCTTTTTCAAATGACTGCATAGTTAAATAATGCTGCTGTTTCAGTTAGGTTGCTAAAGGCTGTGAAGTAGACATCAGAATGTTGTTAGCCGTGTTTTAAAATACGCTCTTTTCTAAGCTAACTTCATGTTCAGCTGAAATCTTCTTGGTTTCCAACAGTGTTTGGGCGTTTCAGCAGTGTGTGTGTGTGTGGGAATTTCAGTAGTGTGTATTAGAAAGTTTCAGTAATGTTTGTTTGAGTTTCAGTGGTGTGTTTGTGAAAGTTTCAGCAATATTTGTCAGATAGTTTCACAAGTGCAAGCACTTCCGTAATAATGTCCCTAGCACCGCCTCACACTCTAGCGGTATTTCCTCTTTATTCATCTAAAGCGGAACTCTGAACAAGTGCAACAGCTACTGGGAGAGAAGTGGTGCAGCAAAGAGGCGCTGAGAGGAGGAAAAGGAAAGCATCAGGCACAAACAGACAGTGAGGGAGAGAAAGCGAGGAAGGAAAGGTCTGTGTGTGTTTGTGTGTGCTGGTGTGCGTGTGTGTGTGTGTGTGTGTGTGAGGACACTTACATTTAACATAGTTTCATGCTTATAGGAAGTGAAATTCTCTGTAAACCACAGAGATGACTGTGTAAAGAAAACCCGGACCAGCCTATTGGGCACCAACAACCATGCCACATTCAAAGTCGCCTTTCTCCACCATCCTGATTAGCTTAGGTCATCTTCACCATGTCGACCTGACTAAATGCACTGACTTGTTGTAATGTGATTGGTTGTTAATAATAGTATATTTAATAGTGCTTCTTTTGTGGCAATCATATCAAGAAATAACGTTTCCAAATCTCAGTAACTGTCTGCTGATTTGCTTTGCTACATCAGACTAATGCAGGTAATACATCTCTAAGATATTTTTTAGTATTCTTGGCCAGGAAAAGCTTATACAAAGCAACTGTGGCTATGAGGAATCTGCGATGCATATCAGCACACATTGCGTTTTGTTATTGTATTAAATTTTGTTATATTATTCTGATTAAAGGTTCCTTTTGGTTTATCCTTTCTCAGGGACATGGAAAAGCAAAAAGGTAAGAAAAAAGGTTAATATTATTAAGGAGAACAAGCTGCACTTGGCAATTACGATAGAGAACATTTCTAACTGCTTTTTTTTTAATCTTATGATTAACTGAGTGTGCAGATAATTGTGATTGGAGTTTCCCCCTTATTTCAATAACTTTGAGCTACACAGGTCACACTGATGATGTAGAACTTTTAAAAACTCACATTTATAATATGGTACACTTGGTGTCACAGGATAAAAAGGAAGTAACTATAGAGGCCAAACCCTGGCTTCTGGTGAACTGGATATGTGATCACTTGTAGTATAGAGATTGCTGACAGTCTCTGTGAAATCCATTGCTCAAGCTCCATTCAGGGTGCTCTAGTGACCAGTCAGTGACCCCACTGGCAACTAGAAGGTACTGGGGTGTGCGTGTCACTGACTGGTCTCTAGGCCAAAAGTCTAATGTAATTAACACATCTAATAAGCTAAACACAAAATATATAATGTATAATATCGCTCATTGTGTGTAAGATGTGTGGCTTCACACTTGTCTTCTTCTCCTTTTTAATTTATCTTTAGTGTTGTGGAAAAGATTCTTTGTCATCTCGGCTAGAAAAACAAGTGAAGCTCATCATTCTTTTATTAAAAGGCTTAAAAGTATCGATCAAATGGAAGTGACCTCCGCAGAAAAATCTGACTACCTTCTGATTTTCTGTCCTGTTAATTCACAAGTTGGAGCAGACATTGCAGAGGCCCTGGACAAGATTCCCCGTAAGAAGTCCTTATTCACTAGTTTTTCAACTGCCATCAGAATTCTAGAGAACCTATTCAAAATAATTATATGAAGGTTTTGAAAAATATCATAGCAAAAAATAGAGCATTCTATCTGCATGTGACAGGTATAACATTAGGTGCCCACTTCCTTTGTATTCACATTTGTCAAAAGACATGCACTGTTTTTTTGTAATTAGAAAGCGAATGAATGGACAGTCTTCATGTATTAAATCAAACTTGCTCACTTTTCCATAAAATCTTAAGATCATGATCAGAGTAACTATAAAAAACAACAACATAGGAAAACTATTCCTGCAGTATGTATCAGTTAATGTGAGCAGACTAATGTCACTAATGTACTGTGGTTCATTCAGTCAATGCTGCTGGTATATGTGAAAAAACCTGTGATGAACATTCATGTAGTTCTTCTTTCTTCTTCATTTAACGTGCAGGCCAAGACCAAAAAAATCTTGTTTCTGAATCATTTGATCCTGTTGTCTCTCTGCCTACAGGTGGTAAACCTGTAATTCTGGTGGTGATGCATCACACCTCCAATCTTGAGCATGTTGTAGCTGAAAGCTGGAGACAGGTGAAGAACGAGAATGTCCACCTCACTGTGGATTGTCTGGTTTATAAGGGAAAACTGCTTGATTGCAGCTTCAATGATATCATGTGGTGTAACATTGGGAAGTTTTTCAGAGTTTCCATTCACCAGGTAATTTCTATACATACAGTCATGCTTGGTACTATTAATAACAAGCAAACAAACAACCCCACCCTCAATGTAAACCCAAACATGATTATAACTCTTTGTTTTATTCTTTAGCTCATTCAGACTTCTAAGTGGCGAAAATGCAGTTGTAAGTATAACTGTAATGCTTTTGTATATTTCATCAAAGATTGCTTTTGTCGCTTTCCACATAATAAAGTTGTACGGACATTGGCATTAATATTCAGTAACTAATTTCAAACTTATAAATGTTTAACTTATAAATAACAAGCTCTTTTCTCCCCGTAGGTTACACTGACCCTCTGATACTGGGTGTAGGTTTTATAATGTGTATTATGATAGTGGCAACTGTGACTATGGAAGTAGTGCGAAGGATGATTTAGATGTTACTGAGCTGAATGTTTTTTTTTTTATTATCTGGATCATAAAAAAAGGAAAATGATATAATGATAAGAGATCTGCAACCTTATGCACAGGGCTACATGTTCATTGAAAAAATGTGTTGTGAGTTTGACAGTGAGATCTGAGATGCTAAAATGTTCTAAAAGAATAACTTGCTGCTCTTGTCCAATACTTGTGTGAAAGAAATCCTCTCTGAAGAGATGGTCGTGTAAAGTTTGTATCCAATGTTTCAGCCAAAGGTGCTATGAGATTAAAGTTTTTTAAAGTTCAACATGTGGCTATATTTCCGGTTCACAGTCTCTTTTTGCTTCTTCTTAAGCAAAGCATTTCCCCTGTGTATGGCTGTATGATATAATGTTCTGGTTAAGATTTAGGTTTTAGTTGAACAGATTAGTAAGTTTTAAATAACAGCTCAGAAAGTAAGGATGCTGTTTTGTGCAATTTTATTAATTATATTTAAATTATCTGTGATGAATACAAATCAATTGTATATAGTATTTTATTTTATTGTGTACAGTATCTTATTCTTATTCTTATCATCTTATCTTATTTCAGTGTTTTGTTTTGTTTTCAAATTTTTGCTATGTAACTTTACACTGTCCACTTTCTGCTGTAACAAATCAAATTGCCCACGTGTTGGACTAATAAAGGTTATCTTATCTATATTATCATATCTTATGATGCATAGTCATCAGATTTAAACACAACTGGACCAGCATGTTTTACAGTTTTCCCTGCCACAACAATCAAAACACCAAAGGAGGGGATCTATTTTTGATAGCATATTTTTGAAGCATGAATTTCCTCTTTCCAAACACTTGGAAAATAATGGCAAGGGACAATAAAACAGTTTATATTGCTTTTCCTTTAAATTCTCACCTGACCCATTTCTTTATTCCACAGTTTTACACTCTGTTAACCCACTTCCCCTACTGCTGTGTTCTGATCTTATTTTTTTCAAACACTGAAAGAGTTAATGTTCCTGTTTGGGCAGTTACTTTAAAATCGAAAATGAAAGTGCTTCACAAACAGGGAAGGACGTCACTCCCTTTTCAGTGTTCGAAGGATATACCAGAGACTGTATACTCAAGCTATTGTGTAAGTGAATTTCTCAAAATCTTTCCATGTGAAGCTGTGAACTTCACAGCTCTAGCAGGCCCAGACATATACATATTCTCTAGGCCAATGTTAGCCTAGCTTTTTAAAAAGTGAACAGAAAGTGAAACTGCTGACCATGATTATTCATTGTTGTTTTGACTAAAAGCTCCTTTCTCTTCTCCCTCCTCAGAGACATGGTACAAAGACATGGTGAGAAAATATGGTGCTTTTGAATTTTTAAGTTTTATCTGTTCCTGAAGGCTCTGGACGTTGTAGGGCTGTCCTGGTTGACACGCCTCTGCAATGTTGCGTGGAGATCAGGGGCAGTACCTGTGGACTGGCAGACCGGGGTGGTGGTCCCCATCTTTAAGAAGGGGGACCGGAGGGTGTGTTCCAACTACAGGGGGATCACACTCCTCAGCCTCCCTGGGAAAGTCTATGCCAGGGTGCTGGAAAGGAGAGTTCGTCCGCTAGTCGAACCTCGGATACAGGAGGAACAATGCGGTTTTCGTCCTGGTCGCAGAACACTGGACCAGCTCTTTATCCTCTCGAGGATACTTGAGGGTGCATGGGAGTTTGCCCAACCAGTCTACATGTGTTTTGTGGACTTGGAGAAGGCATTCGACCGTGTCCCTCGGGGTGTCCTGTGGGAGGTGTTGCGGGAGTATGGGGTGTCTGGCCCATTGCTACGGGCCATTCGATCCCTATACAACCGTTGCAAGAGCTTGCTTCGCATTGCCGGCAATAAGTCGGACTCGTTCCCGGTGGGTGATGGGCTCCGCCAGGGCTGCCCTTTATCTCCGGTTCTGTTCATAATTTTTATGGACAGGATTTCTAGGCGCAGCCAAGTGGCGGAGGGCTTTCGCTTTGGTGGCCTCAGAATCTCATCTCTGATTTTTGCAGATGATGTGGTTCTGTTGGCTTCATCGGGTGAGGGCCTCCAGCTCGCACTGGAACGGTTCGCAGCCGAGTGTGAAGCAGCGGGAATGAGGATCAGCACCTCCAAATCTGAGGCCATGGTTCTCAGCCGGAAAAGGGTGGAGTGCCCACTCCGGGTCGGGGATGAGTTCCTGCCCCAAGTGGAGGAGTTCAAGTATCTCGGGGTCTTGTTCGCGAGTGATGGGAGAAGGGAGCCGGAGATCGACAGACGGATTGGGGCTGCAGCTGCAGTAATGCGGACGCTGCACCGGTCCGTCGTGGTGAAGAGGGAGCTGAGTGTAAAAGTGAAGCTCTCAATTTACCAGTCGATCTACGTTCCTACCCTCACCTATGGCCACGAGCTGTGGGTAGTGACCGAAAGAACGAAATCGCGGATACAAGCGGCAGAAATGAGCTTCCTCCGAAGGGTGGCTGGCCTCTCCCTTAGAGATAGGGTGAGAAGTTCGGCCATCCGGGAGGGGCTCAGAGTAGAGCAGCTGCTGCTCCACATCGAAAGGAGCCAGCTGAGGTGGTTCGGGCATCTGACAAGGATGCCCCCTGGGCGCCTCCTGGGTGAGGTGTTCCAGGCATGTCCCACCGGGAGGAGGCCCCGGGGCAGACCCAGGACACGCTGGAGAGATTATATCTCTCGGCTGGCCTGGGAACGCCTTGGTATTCCCCCGGATAAGCTGGAGGAGGTGGCTGGGGAGAGGGAGGTCTGGGCCTCTTTGCTTAGGCTGCTGCCCCCGCGACCCGGCCTCGGATAAAGCGGATGAAGATGGATGGATGGATGGAAGTTTTATCTCCAAAAGTTGATTCTGTTCATCTGGACGTAGCGTTTTCAGTGGGAGAAACGTTTCCCCTCACTGAAAACGCTACGTCCAGATGAACAGAAATAACTTTTGGAGATTTACTTACCTGGATGATTGAGCATACATCAAGACTTTTTAAGTTTTACTTTTCAAAATTAAAGTTGTCAGATATTTCACTATTAAAGACAATAAGCTTTATTTAATAATTACACTTGAAAGGATATACAATTGCAAGCATTATTTTAGCCACAGCAGGTGGTCTGGGGGAGGCTTCAGTTTGCAGCTAAACAAGGAATTAATGGAAACCAACGATACTCACAGTAAATTCTAATGGTGGTATAAAAAAACTAGATTTATCCCACTTTAATTTTAAATTTTGATTTTCACTATGGCCAGCACTGTGGCACACTCTGGAACTGTTGCCTCACAGCAAGAAGGTCCTGAGTTTGATTCCTGGCTGGGGTCTTTCTCCCCGTGTTTGCGTGGGTTCTCTCTCAGTACTCCACCTTCCTCCCACAGTCCAAAGGCATGCAGTTAGTCGGGATACGTTAATCGGTAACTCTAAGTTGCCTATAGGTGTGAGTGCAGATGGTTGCCTGTCTCTACATGTTAGCCCTGCGACACACTGGGGATCTGTCCAGGGTGTACCCTGCCCTTTGCCCTGCTCTTTGACAGGGAAGACAGGAATATAGATGCATGAATTCAATCTGGTTCTTCTTTAAAATATCTGGATTTAGATTAGCACTGTTAAGCACTGTTTATATGGTTGATAGACATTAACTCATTAAAAATTATGTCACATCTGAACAAGGATCCAATTTTTCTTTTTGTTTCACTTTAGAGTCATGGAAAAAATTCTTTGTGTGGGAAGCAGGAAAAACAAATGGGGCCCATTTTCCAGTTGTTCAAATACTCAAAAGTATTGGACAAACAGACGTGACCTCTGCAACGGAATGTGACTATCTTCTAGTCTTCTGTCCTGTCGTTTCCCGAGTTGGAACAGACATCGGCGAGGCCCTGCACAACATAACTCGTAAGAAATGTTAAATAACTAAATGCTAAATAATACATGCATGCATGACACATTGAGTTTTGATTGAAGTTATTGCTGTAGGGTGAAGATGAAAGTGGAATTTGTATACACTCATTGTAGATGTGAATATCATGGTAATTTACAGGATGCAAGTTTAATAACTTAAAAAACAACAATAGCAATTTGCCATGTGTTGTTTGTTTAGCACATTAATTTGTGCTAATTTTTGAACTACTAATTTGTCCTACTTTTGATATGTTGTTTTGGATATCATTACTCCTTTTAGTGATTTTAGTGATTATGGCCTCATGCTACGTTCACTTAGAATATTTGGCCTGTAAAGTGGGAAATAAATATAAAATACAAAATTGGAAGTAAACAGAAAGGCTACATTTAACATGCAGGCAAAAAGCCCAAACTCTTGTTTCTGAATCATTTGATCCTGTTGTCTCTTCACTTACAGCTGGCAAACCAGTAATACTGGTGGTGATGCATCACACCTTTGATCCTCACCATGTTGTAGCTGAAAGCCGGAGGCAGGTGAACAACCCAAATGTCCACCTAACTGTGGACTGTCTGTTTTTTGAAGGCCACCTCCTCAGTTGTAACCTCAATGATACCATGTCGGGTGACATCAAAAAATTTTTTGGTTCTGAATTCCCAGTTCCAGTCTTAATTCACAACCTGATCTCTTTGTGGCAACACATCCCACGTTTCTGTAAGTATGATATAATACCTTCATCTATCTGATTTATCTGAATATTCATCTTTGTGTTTTATTGATGACCACCAAATTTAAAGTTCCTTATTTCTCATGGTATGGTCACATTTATTTAAAAAAAAACAACCCTCCAATATTTTCTGGCACACAGTGTTGGGAAGGTTACTTTTAAAATGTATTCCACTACAGATTACCGAGTACATGCCCCAAAACGTATTTTGTAACGTATTCTGTTACTTTGCTCAATGAGAGTAATGTATTCTGATTACTATTTATTGCTATTACTGAAGGTTACTCGCCATGCCAATACCAACTAGACTGTTAAATCTTAATGTAAAATGAGTAACAGTAGGGTGGACATTAGGTAAGGCTGCACTTTTTGCAGCGATCTCGTATAGAAAACAGATTAACAGGAAAACAGGTCCGCGGCTCCAAACTGTAGTAAAGGTATCTCTGGCTAATACGTTGGGTTCCGTGTCGGGTTCGTAACCGAAAACTAGCTTTACTTTGTTGTCTGGATCAACTTTGCTAGCGAGAGACAGAGAGATGCACTGAAAGGCTGCTCCAACGGAACTTATTGTTTCGGAGGAAAACCAACACAGTCGAGTCTTAATAGCTTACTTACAACTAACTTAGTCCTTGCTCTTCCACGTCAGTACTGAGACCTTGAAAACAACCATAGTGATGGAAGAGACACACCCGTGGGAGAGATTCATACATTTTTATTTTGAGATTGACCTAAACTATGAACACATTAAATCAGTGCTTTGCAGTAAACACAGTTTTTATATAAGTGAGAGACATCTGAAGAGGTGACACACTCACCGCAAGGCATACTCTGACGTGGAGAAAAACGTTTTGTCGCCATCTCCCAATAGTATATCTTTTTTTCCATTTTTTTTCAATGTCTCTTGCAGTGCTCTGTGCAAAATAAACACCAAACTGAAAAACATTCACCAAGCTGAATCCAAGTCAGAAAAGAAAAACATGTAGGGTATTTAGTGGCCTGAAATGTATTAATCCATAAAGCCTAACTAGTCAAAACTCCTTTGTGTGTCTTCGTATTGAAAGATGATTCTGGTCATTTCCAATGGTTTGTATCATAAATGAGCTACGTTAATGAAAATCTAAGTAATGTCTAGCCATGGCGTAATTAAAAGTACCTATGCATAAGGCATATCAGTTGTGTTTGAGTAGTAAAAGATACTGTACAAATTAATGCTCTCTTTTTCCCCTATTTGAGGTTTAGGTAGCTTCATCTGAAAAATATTTGGACTTTGCAAGTATGACTGTACTAGTTTTTGCTTATTTTTTAGTTGTTTCCTAAAACATCATTTGTTGGTGTTTTAGGTTAATATATTGTAAAGGTACAGCTTTTAGATATATCCCAATGTGTTCTAACTCACAACCTAACCAGAAAGCCCTTTTAAGCCCATGCTTCCATCCCATTCAAGTTGTTGCCGACTGCATCGAGCTGACGTGCAGTAACATTTCTTGGAATATGCACATCAGGTTATGTGGAAGGTGACGGCACAGGGTTAAAAGGCCATTCTGGTAACATCGCTAGTTACAATGTAAATTTCCTGCAGAAGTCTAGATCATACATAAGTTAGCATGGTAGTATAAGGTCTAGATGTTGTTCTGCTTTTCCACGAGTTTTTGGTTGTGATCACTTTGGTTTCTCCCTCTAAATAACGTGTTTATTCAATGATGAAAAAAAAGTAAAAGAAAAGCGTATATGACTATGATCAAAGATTTATTTAATGAGCACAATTTTGTTTAATTCAGTTTTAGGTTTCTTCATCTGGAAAATATTTGGACTTTGTAAGTATGACTGTATTTTTTTTTATCTTATTTTCATTTTTAGCATATTTCATACTAAAACATTAAAAATATAAATAAGTAATTTTATGTTCTAATATACAGTGTTAAGAGCAAATATCTCTTGTTGTGTTCTATAAGATTGTAATATAGATAATGCTCAATATTTCTGTTGCATCCACTGGGTTGAAATAAAATAAAAACAAAACAAATGAGCAAAAAGAAAAAAAAAACCCAAAAATGACAATGGTATAATTATCTTACAAGATGTGTTTCAGTAGCAAAATATACCAGACAACTTATTGCTCTGTTTTTATTTGTTTAGGTAGCCCTGCCTGAAACATATTTGAACTTTGTAAGTATTAACTGTGTTAGCATTACCTTAACATCATTTTATTGTGTTTTAGGTTGCTCCAGTATCTGGAATATATTCGTGTGTAAGTATAATTATTGATAATTTTTATCCTTATTCATGTCTTCATCTTTTATCTCCATAAAGCTACAGTTTTTAGAACAAATATCCCAATGTGTCCTAAGTCACAGCATAACCGGAAAGCCTGTATGCTGCAACTTTCCACACCATTTAAGTCACTGCCAACTGCATCAACCTGAAGTGTAGTAACATTTTTGCGGATGTGCACATCAGGTTGTGTGGAAGGTGACGGCACTGAATTAAAATGACTTTCCAGTTGCAATGTAAATTCCTGTACAAGTCTAATTCACACATAAGCTAGCATGGTAGAATAGAATTTCTTGATGTATGCTCAACCATCCTGGTAAGTAAATCCCAAAAGGTTGATTCCCCAACCTTATAAACAGCACATTTGCAGTCATTGTTTGAATGTACTGTTTATAAAGTTGGGGAAACCAGCAGTGAGCTGAGACTGAAGAAGTCACTTGGATGGGTGATGAAATGTTTTTCCCACTGAAAATGATATGTCTAGATGAACAGAATCAACCTTCTGGGGTAGAATAACATCTAGATCTTGGTATTTCACCAAAATAAAAAGAAATTTTTTTTGATTACTTTGGTTTCTCCCTCTAAATAATGAGGTTATTTAATATTGTACTAGTGTTTATATCTATTTTGTTCATGAATTGATAAAAAAGAGATAAAGGAAAGCATACATGACTATGCCTAAAGCTTTATTTACCTCCTACATTCTGTCACTTGTGTGTGAGTGGTAAAAATAACAGACGAGTTACTCTTCTGTTTTCATTTTACTTTTAGGTTTAGGTAGCCCCATCTGGAAAAAAATCAGACCTTGTAAGTATCACTGTATAAGTTTTAGCTTTGTTGGTGGTGTATCCTAAAACATATAAATACCATGTTCTGTAGAAATCACTCAGCCTGTTTACAATGTAATCAGAATGTAGTGATGAGCAAGCACAAATGTCACTCTACTCAGAACTAGTCTTACAGGTCACTTGAGTCAGTTACACACTTGTAAAAGTACTTAGTACTTTCAGTTTTCAGAAACCAGCTACTGCAGACATATGGCTGATTTATGTGTCTCAGAAACTCTCTCTACCATAACTATGGTCCGCTGTGGCTTATTGCTCTTTTTGTCTTTATTTTTCTTAATTTTAGGCTTGAATCCTCTGGTACAGATTGCTGGATTGATTGTTCCTTTGCTGATGGCAGTTGTGACATCATTCAGCTCCAAAATATGGAAGAGAAATAAAAGTGGGAAATGAGGACTGCAAAACAAAATCCAAAAGCAATAATTTAACAATATCACAGTACGTTTTCTTGATACTGTATATAAAACAAAATATATGTAATATATCATGCCTTTGTAATCATTAAAGACGTGTTAGTTATGTATTATAGTTATGGAAGCTGGTATAGATGTTTTAGGGATGAATCTTTTGATCATTGGTACTGTAGCATGCTAAAGATGAAATGTTGCTTTACTCACATGTCCAGATGTCAAGTCAAGACTGAAAAGTGAGCTTTAAGAAAACAAAACCATTTCTTTCCCAGTTATTGCAGACATGCTTATGTATTTTAAAATAACGAATTTGAGTGGATATCTTGGTGTCATTTGTGGCTTTTGTTCATACTGAATTAAAAGACATTCTTTATTAAGTGACATTAAAAACTGTTTCTGATTTAACAAATTTCAACAAGTAGATATAGTTCAAGTTTACAGGTTTTTGTGCTTCTTTTCAGTTCATTAATTCTTTCTCTAGAATTCTATTTTCGCTTAAACTCTTGAATTAATATTTACACACTCATTGTGTGGAACACAATAAAACCAGAGACTGTCATTTAAGGAGTTGCCCCGCCCCCGACCGTTTTTTTTTTTTAAATAAATATTGAGACGTGAACTTAAAGGAGCATATTAGTGTGTGGTTCAACTTTATGCAATTTAACTTTCTGAAAAGAAAGAAAACAAGAGCCATATTAAGAGCTCTTTTAATGTCCACGTCGGTTCTCAGTCATACAGGCCATGGTAATCTAAGGAGCTTGGAAAGAAAAGAGACTTCTTTAAGTTTCTTGATGATGTTTCACCTCTCATTCGAGAAGCTTCTTCAGGTCTAAAACCAAAGACGTTCCTCGAAATCCCTGCTGATAATGACCCACATGATAATTTGGAGTAAAGGTTAACACCTCATTCTTTATCATTGTTCAGTGACATTGAGGAGTCAAAAGGTAAGAAAAGCGGTTACAATAATAATTTGTAATCACTATTCATACCTGACAGATTCATACAGTAGACAGACAGAGGTAGCAACTAGCATTTGATTAAGTTAATATTTCACAGTTATATGACGAGTCTGTGGAGACTCAGGATAAATCTAAAAGACATGTGAATAATAATGTCAGCTTAAAGTAGACAGGAAAGGTAATAGATAATTCACTAATAGACAGAGAACATAATAACTGCCGACCGTACCTGCTACATTCATTTCAGCGTGTTAAATGTTCAAAAATAGCCTCATAGTCATTCATAGCTGCCTTATATAAAAATGGTTTATATAGTTGTTTCACAGGTTAAAGAGTAAATAATTAATCAAAACTAACGATAACTGGTAATTCTAATGGTTGTAGTTATTTTTATAATAATAATAAATTATACCTATACAGTAAGGCAAAAAGGCACACTTTGATTTAACTCAACAACAAATTTCCAGTCATGGACCAGTGCACAGACTGGTGGGGCCCCTCCAGCTGCCAAATGTTATCTATAGCACAATCACTGGTTCACAGTTTTCACAGGCTGTAGTAAACTTTTAACAAACAATCCAAAAGTCCTCCAACATTTATAGCATAATGTTCATATTCATTTACACAGAGATGATCTTTCAAATACCAGATATTACTCATTACTTTTTTGACAAGATTTTATTTTATTTATTTAATCCGTTTATATTAACAATGGCTTGGGAAGAGTTAGGGAAATCGTTTCACACAAGTGGTTCTGAAATGTTTCACAATGAGCACCACCTCAGAAAATATTTGGCCCTTGAAATTCCACCATTGTGACCATTAAACTAATGTAGCATAGGCCTACATAGGAAGGCAAATGTCTGTTCTCTCTCTAACTTCTTCTGTCAGCTTCTCGCCATCATGTGTAGAAATGACCTGATTAGCTGAGTAGTGTCACATGGGATAAGTTAAACTGAACGTGTTTGGTCTGTGAGACTGTTCTACTTCATTTTGGGGTTCATTGTTCAGTTCTTCAACAGCTTAAAGGGATTGGCCACATTGAGGCCGTCTCATCACCACCTGTAGCTGCATATCCTTTTAGTCCATTGAGTCACACTGACGTTAACATTCTTTTACCTGCCTGTCCAGTTTTGTTTTCGACTGGTGAACAAGTTAATTCTCAAAGAACAACCGGCAGCACTTCATTGCATGGGGAGACACTAGAGTTCTTTTTTTTTCCATTGGGAAGGAATTTCTGTTTCAAAACAAGTCAAGAAATTGTAATCTCTATGTAAGTAACTTTAGTCTGCAAAATGTAAATGTCTTGCATCAGAGTAATACAAGTTACAGCCGTAATCTATTTTTAAAGTTTGTCTTCTAAGCCAGTAAAAGCACAGCTTTTAGTAAAGAAAATGTATAATGCATTCAGTTAATGGATCTGCACCTCCTGTTATTTGACTATATTTGATTTAGTTAATTTCAACTAAAGTTTGCTTTCTAATTCTTTATCCTTCCTCAGAGACATGGACCAGGGAAATGGTGAGAGAATAATTTTGCTTTATTTTTTAATATTTCCATTAAATATGTCAATATTAAGGTGAATAAGCTGCATTTACTTATTGAATGAGTAATAATTTCAAGTCACCCATATCAGTCATCCTAAAATATATCTTGTCAGGTAAGTATCACTGACTTCTTTCTTACTTGTTAAAGCAAGACTAGTATAAGATCAATACAAAATTTGCCGGGGATAGCTGGTTTACAATCAGCTTATAGAGTAAAAGACTAATTATAATCAAATAAAACTTCCATTAGTGATGAAGAAAATGTTGCAATAGGTCAGATATTTATTTAATACATAGGGTGAGACAAGAAAGAAAACCCAGACTTTTAAACTTTGTTTTGCTTTCTGTTGTAATGCTAACTTTCCTATTGATAGTTCAGATTCTTGTGCACTTACCCAACAGGTTAGAAATGAAACATCTAGGTCAAATGTTCAGTCTTTTCTCTTCAGAGATAGTAAGTTGTGATTATTTCCTTGGCTTCCATTGGCTGTAGTCATTTCTACACAAAAAGCTACTTGATAATTTTGAATGGCTCACAAGGCGTCCGTAATTTCTATCTATTAGTTTAGCCTCAAATGAAAATAACACTGATTCACTCAGTGTCATGATCAAGCTGCATTTGCTGTATATATGAAATCAGTTGCATATTAATTAAGTATGGTGACAAAAAAGAAAAGCTTTGGTGTTTTGTCTTCAGTTTCAGAAAACTGTTATATATTGTTAAATCTATCTTTAGGGTCGTGGAAAGTTTTCCGTGTCATTTTGGCCGGAAGAACAAATGGCGCTCATCGTTCAATTGTTCAGAAGCTTAAAGACATTGGCCAAACTGAGGAAACATCTACACAAGAAAGTGACTACTGTGTGATTTTCTGTCCTGTGGTTTCACGAGTTGGGACAGACATTGCTGAGGCCCTCAACAAAATACCATGTAAGGAAAAATAAAAGTGACTTTTTATAAATAATTTAAGTGATTTATATACAGGGACACATGTAGGATACAGGCCAAGAACCACATGTGGTGTTTATGTCCTACAGCATGAATTCAAGATCTAGTAACCCAGCCCATTTATTTAATCTCTTTTCTGAATCATCTGATCATGTTGTGTCTTTCTTTATAGTGGGTAAACGTGCAATTCTGGTGGTGATGCATCACACCTACAATCCACAACATGTTGTAGCTAAAAGCCGGAGTCAGGTGAACAACTCAAATGTGCATTTGACTGTGGATTGTCTGTTTTATGAGGACCAACTGCTTGACTGTGACCTCAATAATACCATGTGGAATGACATCCGGAGAACTCTTAGATCTCCAAATCACCAGGTAAGGATTTCACTTACTGATTTATTAATGGGCATACATGCAATAACTGATGTAAGTGGTTTGGTATTTTCAATAAAGGTATTGCTCCTTATTTGTTTTTTTTCTTTCTTTCTTCCAGACCTCATCATTGCAAGGCTTCCAAAATTGTACGTGAGACTCTTACATTCATTCAGCTTCCCTAATAAGTCCGTATTTTCAAAAGAAAAGTTTGATTAGTTTGTTTTAGAGCTAAAGTGCATCTTTTTGCTATCTGAAAACAAAAATCACATAATTTTTCATGTAATTTAGTACTGTGGAACCCCGACTTACGAAATTAATTTGTTCCCGAGGGTCTTTCATAAGTCGAAAATTTTCGTAAGTCGAAGCACCCTTTTTGAGTGAGGCGATGCTGAACAATAGGCTATAGGCTAAATGCTAACTAGAACAACAATACGTCGTTCAAGTGGAACAGCGAAGCGCAAGTACGGAAGCCAAGGGGTTGTCACATGATTCAGAAGGCATTGTGGACATTGTAGGCTCAGCCAATCAGAGCCAGCAGATTTCGTTACTTGGGCATTTTGCCGTAACACGGGCAAAAATATTGCCGTTCAGTGCCTTCGTAACTTGAATTTTTCGTGAAATGGGGTATTCGTAAGTCGGGGTTCCACTGTATTGTGAAAATTATTTATTCCTGTGAAAAAAAAATTACTTTGATGCCACTTTACTAAACGGCAACACAGTGGCCCAGTGGTTAGCATTGTTGCCTCACAGCAACAGGCTCCTGGATTTGAATCCACTGGTCACTGGGGCATTTCTGTGTGGCGTTTGATGCTCTCCCCATGTGTGCATTCATAGCCTCCAGCCCCCCAGCTGGAAACATATGCACTAATATGTGACAACACGCTTTGAATTGCAAATGATCAAAGATAACTTCTTACCCTCGTTTTTCTTTTTTGTTTTTTAGATTGGAGGAAACCTACCATAATATGGCTCATTATTGGTTTTTCTATAGCAGTGGTGATCATTGTGGTTATCGTGGCAGTCAGTGTGGAAATGCAAAAGAAGAAAGGACCTTGAGGTGTGCCATTAATGTGCCCCAACAAAACCAAAAAAACCCAACAAAAAAAATCTAATATCAGTATCAATTTACCAATATATTTTTTTTCTTGGAAGGATAAGAGATATGAGCTATGTAATCAGCAAAGGGTGTTGTTTTTTAAAGAATTGTTTGGAAAGACCAACTGTCTTTGATATTTTCCAATTGTAAATAACTTTCTTACCATAGGAACGATTTGTTTCTGTTTTGAATTTTGGCTTACTTTGTTAAATAAATAATGACACTATGTAATATATTGTATAGTGTCATCTAAGGTTGGATTTATCTTATTTTAAAATCTTCTAATAGCCAGATTACCTTTTAAAATGATGTCAACATTCTGTGTATTGCATATTGTGTCTAGGTTTTAAGAAGATGTCTTTGTGGAAAATATTGAAAGAAAATAATTTTCACATTTTTCTGTAGTCTCAAGAGCAGATTCACATTATTTGGAACAAGGTAAACCAAAGTTCACAACAAAAGTTCTAACTATTAACTTACTATTACCTTGTGTATTTTAACATGCATTTTCATTGTTTTTTTTAGTAAGTACTAATAAACTTTCTTCTCATTACTATTAATTTTATTTAATTCTAGCTTTTAAAAGTTTCTGAGTAGCTATACAATCCAACAATAAAAACCATCGAGGTTTTTCAAAGGTAGCACAATTATTCATGTAGACACAAGGAAAAGGCATACAATTCTTGGAGAGAGTGAGTAGTGTGACTTTGATCACCAACTTCTACTACTTTATTGAGGAATCTTAAGCTGACTTGTACTCGAGTCCTCTGACAACTGGCAACTTGCATGTAACCTGGTGTAAAATATTGCCAGCAATTCAGCTCTTCTGATCTTTGTTTTCTTTCTTTCCACTTCATGACAGCTCTGCTCCGAGCAGTGGAGGTCTGAATGAGCAGGATTTGGTATCATGAGGGCGGGGGCTGGAAGGAAGGAAAGGGGATGGGGTGTTAAGGTCACGCCTCTGGCCTAAAAAGGCAAAGCAGAATACCAGTTGACGTGAGCCGATCTAAGAATAACTCAGGGCCTTGGGCTTAGAAATTGAAAACACACTATGAACGTAATAGGAAAAATTTGAATTCAGACTTTGAAAGTTTGCAACTGAATACTTTGAAAATACAAATACGCAGATTTGAGAGTTTATGATACAATTACATATTGTTTTAACACATGTGAAAGCACTATCCATACTGTGACCATGTGACTCCAACGGCAACATAGGCTGGTGGGATAAAGTTACATTGAAGCTCTCGCTCCTAGTCTCTTTTCTCTCTTTCCCTTCCATCATCCGTCAGTCCCTGTGCTCGGTCTAATTCTGTCTGAGCCAGTGGAGGTGTGGGTGGGGGGACAAGCTGCTCTATCTACAATCCCAGCCCTAAGCAGGCAAAGGTCTCTGTCTGTCTCCCCAGCCTGATCCACTGGGACAGAAGTCAGCTTTCAAGACTTTCTAAACCAAGACTCATTAAAACTTTCTGATGCCTGGAAATATAGTGCAGGATTAAATCCTGAGAATGGACAAAGGGGTGTAGGGTTTCTGGTGGTGGCCTCTGGTTTAATTTTTTCATATTCCCATTTATCACAAACCTTTTGGATGACGTTGCTGGATTGGAATTAAACACTGGGATTAAATTGTGCAGACGATCCAAGGATTTACCACAAGTATTTGTTTTCATGGCAACAAAATCTCCATAAAGGATTTAAGTTTTGTAACAGAATATTTATTTTGAAACCATGACCGAAGCAGCTGAAGGTAAAGTATCACCTTGGTTACTCTTTGACTTTGACCATTTCAACAACTTCTTGCCTAAAATATGCCTCTTATCATTTTATATGAAATTCTGCGGAGCACTGTACGTCTGTTTTGCACACAGACCTTCTGATGTTGTGCTAAGTGGTGTGTAGGAGAATTTCATGATTAGAAGTATCTAAAAATATTCTGCTATCATGTATCTGCTATTTGTAATGCAGCTTCAGATCCCCATGACACCGACTGTGCAGTATAGGATCAGTCAGCATCAACACTGTTCCTGCTGTTGCATATCAGCTGATGTTGTGACACCATTTTACAAGTTTTTGCCTGGCATAAAGAAAATGAGACAAGAGGATCTTTGAACAGACATTTGGCATTTGTGCACCGTCAAGTTCATAAGATGCCCACCAGTTTTAATTACTTCAAAACCATTCCTTGTCACTGTAGCATGACAGCTGGGTCTAAATACTACAGTACCAATGAGCCTCAGCAACACTGTGATAGAAAAGAAGACAGTCATGGGCTCTAATCTGGTGCAGTTTGTTTGGGCAATTTAAAATGCTTCATTGTTTTAGTTGACAAAAGATGGTACCACAGCTACTCAATTCAACACAGACACAGAATTGAAAATGAAGTAAAACCATATTATTTAGCTCTAGTCCATCATTAGCAGCTAAATAGCAGCTATTAGCAGCAGTTCATTTCCCCACTGAAGATTTTAAGTAAATAAAGTCATTTGAGTCATCAAAGATAAATTGATGTTAAATGTTTCAACTTAATAGTAAATCAGGACAACAGTAAATGAAATGACTATCCAAATCCATACTTTGAAGTCCATTCAGTATTCTATGTTGACTGAACTCACATTGTGAAATTCTTGGGGAAAAAATAACACACTGTCCCAGTGAAAACTGTGGGCACAGTAAGCCAATCACTGCTACAGACATTTGTCTGTATGCAAGAAAGTGATTTGTATGAGTAAGTGGACTCCCAGTCTTGATAGGATGTTATCTTTGAGTTGACATGTGGATGTGTAAAATAAAAAAAATATGATTTTCTGACATATCCTATGTAAGGAAGCACATTTACAAATATAGCATCCGATGTTGCTGAGTGCTCTGGGATCGTGATGTTGTGGGAAAAAAACAAAAACAAAAAAAATGTCATTGTATGGTAGATGATTCCTCTGATTGTTCAGCAATTACAAAAGACCACCCACAGATAGGAAGACAAAAAACGTCAAATGTTAGACAAATAATATGCAATTTTTGGCAGGGCTAACCTTTGCAGCTCTATGAAAGGCCTTTTTCAAAGAGGAGATTTTGACAGACTACAGTAGGACAAACATACATATGTATGTTTGCTCTCAGCCTTTTTTTTTTGCTCTCAGCCTTAAACCACAAAGAAAAGCAGCTAATCAGCTAAAAGCTGCTGTGTGGGTGTACACACACATACTTATGCTAATGAGATGATTATTGTTATTGAAATGACAGCTGAAATGACAGTATAAAGAGCTGATTATCTTCACGTTAAGAATTATGTTGGAAAAAACAAAACTATAATTTTATGGTCCACTTATGCTTTTCTCAAATAGTCAGTCACATTTTATGATGTTAATTAGTGGATGTAGATGAACATGACAAGTGCCAATGAAAGCCTTTTACATATGCTAAAAGCTTCAGGAAACTTTAGTATTTATTTGTCAAACTAATACTTCCAATAATCATGAACGAACATTCATGCTTTAAAATTCAGTTTCTTAGTGTCCACACTTTTTTTTAATGTTCTCATTCCTAATTATAAGAATTTACATGTTGCCCCTGCGGGTTCCCTCTGTGTACTCTGGCTTTCTCTCACCGTCCAAAGACAGAGTACACAGAGGGAACCCACTTTAAGTTAATAGGTGATTCTTAACTGGCCATGTGAGCATGAATGGGTCTGTGTCGATGTGTTATCCAAGTGAAAGAGTGTCACGCTGTCAAGGGTGTACCTTGCCTCTTTAATGCCTAGATTATTCCTAATATCTAAGCTATTAGGGTGTAATTATTACCAATGATATTAGGAATAATAAGATTATTTCCTAATTTAAATGCTTCTGTCAAGACAGCCAGTTATCTTATAATTCTTTTTCTTTTTCAGAAGAAAATAAATTATGGAAAAAGGCTTAGTTACATTCCCCTTTGGAATCCTTTGGAATGGTGCTTCTTACAAGACTAAGAAGACCTGTATGTGTGAAAGACTGGAACAGCTAAGCATTTAGAAATGAAAAAAGAAAAGATTTGTATTGAAATATAACATACTCAGGTGCAACAATGCTTCTTTCAATTTCAGTCAGAAGAGTTTACAAAGAACTTGCTGTGGAGATGCTTCATAGTTGGGGAATTAATGTCATGGCTGTGAGGCAAAGCGGAGAAGTAGTCTCTCTGTCACTTTCAGTAAAATTAGAAACCACTGGGTGGAAAGAATTCCAGTTGTTTAGTATACTTGTATACTAGTATACTGTTATTTTCCACATAAATATTACAAATAATAGAGTCTGTAAACCAAGCAAACAACCTGTTTGCTTTCTCTGTTGTAATATTGAGAATTTGACACCTGAATGTTGTTGTAGGTTATGTTGGAATCAAATTTCTAACCTGATTTATAACACTTATCAGGCTCAACCATCCGGATGTTAAAAGGTCTCTGCTGTGTTTAGTTCAGTTCTGTGCACTCATTACTGAAATGTTATGACAACACTTCCCTGCATTCTGGCTCCACTAGCTCCTAATGACTGCTCTGAGCTCAGCTGTCATGGATACCCTGTGAGAGCAATGGCAGAAATGTCATCCACAGCATGGAGGCAGGTCAGCCATAAAAGGAGGAATCATACATGGATGGATGGTCACACCATTTAGAGTTGAGTTTTGAAAACAGTGGTCAAGGAAAATATCAAGTCCAAAGGGGAAGGACATATTCACATGCTATTAATGTTTTTATTTCCAGTACTAAATTCCAAAAATGGTCTTTATTGTCTTGCACGTGTTACAATGTCTGCATTGAGGGTTTTGTTAAAATAGGAGCTCACAGACTGGTAAAATGAATACATGAAACTGTTTAAAAAGATAGATAGAAAATAAAAGATAGACAAAATAGAAGTACAAGTACACAGGGATCTCTTGTCAAATTCATGATTAATTGTTTATAAGTTGGATTTGGACCACAGTGCTGAACTACACATCATCAGTGAACTGCAGTGCATGGTCAAATCTATCCATAAAAGCCTGGAAAAAAGAAGGAAGGCTCTCAAAGAATTACTATTGTCAATACACCTACAGTATAGCCAGTCAGAAGCCTGTGTATCAGTTGAAGACTTTGGGCAGCTACAACTGCAGATTTACACCAAAAATTCTAACTTTGTAAAGATTTCTGAAATTATCAAGGCCTAATGTAGGCCATATTCAGTTAGTTGTTTCCATTGCTACAGAGAAAAGTATAAAGCAGGTTAAAGTTCTGTAACAGAGTAATTTGTATTATTAGTCTGTGAACTTTGGAATATTGCTACAAGACACTACATCAACCTCTAAACTACATAATTTGTGATCAAATATATCTAGCACTATTAAGATATCTATCCCATTTCTGAGTGCCCAGTTTGATTGTAGTGTGGTCACTAATTGTCCATATACTTTCAACTAGGCGTGTGGATGGACTGACAAACCCAGGACAAATATTATTTGAAAACAAAGATGTAGACATTCATAGCACAGGCAGTATTGCTGAAGGTTCTGTATCAGTGGTTATTAATATTACAGGTGGCAGGGGTTTTCCTGGCTTTGAACAGGCACTTGTGTGTGTGTGTGTTCCTGTCTAGCTATCTTGTGAGAACCAACAGTCACTTGTGAGGACACACAACCTGGTCCTCACAAATTTGAAGGCATTTAAAGGCATTTTTAGGCTCAAAATGTGATTTTAGTGTCAGGGTTAAAATTAGGTTATGGTTAGGTATAGGGTAAGGGTTAGGGTTAGGCATTCATTTTTAGGGTTAGGGTAAGGGGCTAGGGAAAGCATTATGTCAATGAAGGTCCTCACTAAGATAGCTGAACGGGGTTGTGTGAGTGTGTGTGTGTGTGTGTGCGTGCGTGCGTGTAAGCTATTTTGCGATTTCTTGATAAAGAAAAATGTTGGTTAAACCATATAAATGGCCAATTATGGAATAGGTTAAAAATAGAACTCTATTATAATGTTGATGGCTGCTCTTTAGTGCTGACTGAAAACTTTGTGAGCAGAGAGAGAGTTGAAAAATCCTGGGTAGAGAAATGACTGCTATAAAATACGTCCATTGACATTTTAGAGAACATTTACTCGCAGTTTAAACTACAACAACTCAATGGTGTCATTACAGTCATCTCACAACAGGCTCCACAACTTGTTATTCATGTTTTGAAAAGACCAGTAAAAATCAAACACACACACACACACACACACACACCTCCCTCTAACCTAATTGCTCTATGTGTGTTTAGAGTCCTGCTAAGCTGTTTGAGTCAGCAGTAAGAGAGTATCCCACAGTAGCTGCCAACACTGAGCTGAAGAGAGTCAACAGGTGGTCTAAGCTTAATACACCCACAGACATATGAACAACTGGATGGTGACTGGTGTTATGAGACAAAGCAAACTCTTTATGCTGCACTGTTGTATGAAGCAGAGCCCAAGCAAAGCAATACATTAGAAAAAACATAAATGAAAACACACAAAAATCCAGATTAAGAAATCTACACTAACAATACTTGGTTAGTGAGTCTAAATAAACCATATGGGCATGGATGGTAACTGCTCACTTACAGGATAAACTAAAAGTATCCATCAATCATTCATCCACTTTCTTTCCACTTTCCACTTGAGGATGACATGGGAGCTGGAGCCTATCTCAGCTGTCATAGGATGAAAGACCAATCGGAATTTAAACATTAACACTAACTGTGGCTGAATAATGAAAAACTAAGGCTAGTTAGTTTATTTTATACAGTGCTCAAAACATTTAAATGAACACTCTCAGAGTATAGAACCAAGTCAGTCCAATTTCTTGGCATATTGAGGTGGTCAGTTGGTCAGTTTAAGCTGATTAGGTGTCAATAAAAATGCCTACAGGTGTGCATAAGTGGCAACAATGACACAACCCCAAAACAGGAATAATTTTTTACTAGTTTTGCTAAGGTCAGTGTCACCACTGGTCACATGAGCTGATACCTAGACCCTACAGAGGTTGCATAGCTCCTCCAGGATGACATGTCAATACATGCCATTGCCAGAAAGTTTGGTTTGTCTTCCAGCTCTGTCTCAAGTACATGGAGGAGATTCCAAGAGACAGACAGTTACTCTAGGAGAGCTAAACAGGGTCGTAGAAGGTCCTTAACCCAGCAGCAGGACTGGTATCTGCTCTTTTGTACAAAGAGAAATAGGATGAGCACTGCCAGAGCTACAAAATGACACCCAGCAGATCACTGGTGTGAAACAGAC